>NW_026000016.1:40738452-40772340 GCF_001458135.2 Marmota marmota marmota
CAAAAAAAAAAAAAAAAAAAAACAGAGGTGGAAAAGAAAGTTTACCCTTAAAGACCTTAAAAGATAGGGAGACGGTAGGTAGGGAGCTACTGGCCCAGGACAGGGAAGAGGGAAGCATCCCATAGCCAGGAAAGTTGAAGTTGCTTGGCTTTTGCTTTTGGGTTCCCAAGGGAGGGAAGAAGAGGCGAGTAACCTCGGGGCATGGACTCTTGGCAGCCGGACTCTTTTGTAAGATCTGATTCCCTTGGTGTTTTCAGGAAACCAACCCACTGTCCTGGAGACCGCAGAAGCATTCCACCCAGGGAAGAACAAGTGGGAGGTCCTCCCTCCCATGCCCACGCCCCGCTGTGCCTGCTCCAGCATCACCATCAAGAATTGCCTCCTGGCTGTAGGGGGTGTCAACCAGGGTCTGAGTGACGCAGTGGAAGCCCTGTGTGTCTCTGACTCCTAGCTGTCCTGGGCCCAACAGCTTTGCCCGGGATTGTATCACTCCACTATCTACACGAGGAAAGGTCTTGTCAGAGCCGTTTGGGCTACTTCCCAGGATGCCAGCTATTGTTCTTTCCCCAGCTCTGGACTAGTTTTGAGGGTCTCTTAGGATAAAAGATGCAGAAGGATGGGGGGGGGGGTCTCAAACCTTTTTTTTTTTTTTTGACCAGGAATTGAACTCAGGGGCACTTACCCACTGAGACAAATCTCCAGTCCCTTTTTATGTTTATTTTGAGACAGGGTCTCCCTAAGTTGCTTAGGGCCTCGCTAAGTTGCTGAAGCTGGTTTTGAACTTTCAGCTCTCCTGTCTTCATCTCCCAGGCTGCTGGGGTGACAGACATGGGCCACCATGCCCAGCCTCAAACCTCTTATTTCTCCTTTGGTTTACATCCTTTCCTTATTTGTTCATCAATTTGACCTTCCCTGGACCTCATCAGATCAGCAAGAATTGGCCTCGAAGCTCGGGAAAGGAGGGTGGGGGCTCATATTCCCAGTCCAGGCCAGCAGCCCCTGCAGGAAGGATCCTTCCTCTCAGGATCCTTGCTGCAGGTGTGATGATGGGGAAGGAGAAAACACTGAGCCCTGTGTCTGCTCTGAGCCCCCATCTCCTCTCTGCATTTTTCCTTCTGCCCCCCTCCCTCCAGAGTGTTTCTGTGTGAAACTTTCTCATTTACACTGTGGCATCAAAATCCACAAAAGATGGATTTCTTGCACTCTGATTAATCACAGCAGCACAATGATTAAAATCTATATTCCTATCTTCTTTGGTACCCTGCTACAGAGTTTGGGGAAAGGGAATCCTGATGGGTGGAGAAGATCCCATGAGACCAATCCAGTGGTGTTCTCGGGCTGAACAGGGTCCCAAGGGGCCACCTATTCTTGACTTTTCCCTCTGAAGAATTCCACCTTCCCATAAGCGCCACCAGCTGCCCCACTCCCAGAAAAACAGCAGATTGTTCTCTTCTTGTACTGAAACGTCATGCATGTGTTGGGCAAAAGTTCTGTTTGTCAGGTTTCTCCTTCTTGGGTCTCGCTTCACTTTATTTAGCTGAAGCTCTTTTTTTTTTTTTTGGTCTTATCCAGTGTAGAGAGGGAACTGCTTACTGATTTGAAGGAAGGAAGGAAGGAAGGAAGGAAGGAAGGAAGGAAGGAAGGAGAAAGACTTGAAGAGCATGCCTCCTTTTAGCTTGCATAGCACCTCTTTGTGATTCCCAATTCTTTTTAAAAAGCTGTGCTGATTTGAGATGTAGCTCAGTGGTAAGGTGCTTGCCTAGCATGTGCAATGTCCTGGGTTCCATCCGGGGAGGCGGGTGGGGTGAGGAAGGCCTGAGCTGGCACTGGGGATGCAAAAATGAATATGAATCCCTAAGGGCTGTGGAAGAGTCAGGTAACACTCCTCCCCTGATGAAATAATCATCTCTTGGAGGCAAGGACAGAGGAGTTTCATCTATATGGATCTGAGAGGTCAGAGGCAGCCTCCTTGTGTCAGGGTAACAACTTCAACTGGATAGGGTTAGTGAACCCGGGTCTTTGAGGGATAGGGATTCTTACCAGGATTTAAGGGCACTGCCACCTGCTGGCCCAGCATTTCCTTCCCACCCAGGATGGGCGGCATCCTGTGGCTGTGGGTGCCCCCTAGTGAGCAGACTGCAGAGAGGCCTTCTCTGGTTGCTCTGACTCCTGTATTTCCCCTGAATTAACCATTAGCAAAAGGTCCCGGAGAAGCTGCAGATACTACAAAGGAAGGGACAGTACCTAAGGAGAAGCTGCCCCAAAGGCCAGCCCTGATACAGCCTCTCCATTCCCTTTCCGTTTCTGCCTTGTGCCTCACACCCTCCCCAATCCCCTACCCAGGAAAGGTGTTCTCAAATGGGTGCTTCCACCCTTTTCAAGAGGAGGCCAAGCCTTATATGAAAAGCTCTTTCCTAGTGTACAAAATGACCCCATGTCCGTGGATGGGGCAGAAGTGTTTTAGAATAGTTAGAAACTCAGGGCTACAGCCAGCTCGAAAAGATTGAATTAGCCACTGAAACTTGAAAGGGCAGCTGAAAGTCAAGAGATGTTACCTGCTAAGGACTCACCTCTCAGAAGTCCATTGTGGGGAGACTGTGAGGAGACCTCACTGAAGAGTGAGGGAAATACAGAACATCAGTGTTCGGCCAGGTGGGTCTGTACCTGGGGGCACCACAGAGGCAGCACGGGATCTGGGGCTGATGGCTTTGTCCAGGTCTAATTTGCCCAACCCCTGCAGGCTTTCCCAGCACCTCCACACTATGGAAAGGTCATTCAGCCTTCTTGTCTTTAGTTACCAGTCTATAAAACAAGAGCAATGGTGATGCTGTCCCACAACGAGGTAAGGCACCTGTCTCGATCCTCAGATTAGCTCGGAGGCAGGTAGAATCCTCCCATTTCACAGATGAGAAAACCAGGAATTAAAGAGATTATTTAAATTGTCCAGGGTCACAAGCTAGTAAGTGTCTGAACTAGGTCTGATTCCAAACCTTGTGGCCAACGCACTGATTGCTTCAGATGAGCACTAATCCTTGGGAAGACAAGATCATGCTGTACCTTGGTAAGGAGCTCCAGTCAACCAGGAAGGAATGAGGGTGAGGGTTAGCAAGGAAAGGAATGAGGGTGAGGGTTAGCTAGGAAAGGTTGGAAAGGGCTCTGTAATGTGAAAAGACCATAGAATATTCCTAAATTTTTATCCCTGGGAAAGTTCCTGTCTACCTTTTTTGTTCCATTGGCTGTTCCAAACCATCATTGACCAGTAATACCTGTTTCCAGCTTGGCATGGTGCTAGGTTTGAGATCTCAAACCTAGTCTTGGGAGGGAGACAGGGAACCAAGGCTGCAGAGACTATTTGCTGGTGTCAACCTTTGCTAATGTAACTAGAGGCACCCTGAGCAGCTGCAGAGAGCCAGGGCCAGTTACTGGACAATAACCTTTGAAAGAAGAGGGAGGCCACCCAGGTAGAAGAGGCAGATCATAGGCTTTGTAGCAAGAGCAAGGTTCACGGTATGATTATGATGCACAAATTGGCCTCAGGTACCTTGTTTAACCTGAGTCTTTTTCCTTATTTGTAAATTGGGCCAAATAAGACCTTGTTACGAGGCTAAGAGCTCTCTCACACACACACACACACACACACACACATATAATGATTTGCTCTGTTAGGTGAGCGTTGCATTGTTATTTTGTTGTTGAAGGACAGGTAGAGGTTTTCTCAAGGCCACCAAGTCCCCGTGGGGTGGCATGCACTAATATTCCCAGCTACTTCGGAGGCTGAGGCAGGAGGATCACTTGAGCCCAGGCATTTAATGCCCACCTGGGCAACATCTCAAAAATAAAAATAGGTAAAAGAAATCAAGACCAACAAGGGAAAGAGCTTGCCTTATCTTGGTGACAGTACACAGTGGACAATGTAGAGAGGCTGTGGGGAGATGGGGGTGCAAGCACAGGTAAGAAAATCAAGAAAGGCCTTACTTTGTGCCTTGCTGAGGCCACTGGACTTTATACATAGGGAAAGTTAAGGGCAAATTAAGGTTTTTTTTTTTTTTAATTATACAGATATGAATTTGAATTATAATTTTAGTACCTTGCTATTTTTTTAATATTTATTTTTTTAGATGTAGATGGACACAACACAATGCCTTTATTTTTTGAGAGAGAGAGAGAGAATTTAATTTTTTTTTTTTTTTTAGTTTTCGGCGGACACAACATCTTTGTTTGTATGTGGTGCTGAGGATTGAACCCGGGCCGCACGCATGCCAGGCGAGTGTGCTACCGCTTGAGCCACATCCCCAGTCCAAAATTAAGGTTTAAGTGAGAGGCAGCACCATCAGATTTGTACCATGTAGCATGGGGTATTCCAAACTCCTCTTCTGAGCAAAATGAAGTAGGTGACATCACTAAGACACCATCTAGGGTCAGAAGGAGCCCCACTTGGTTATAGTCCTGGTACAATATGCAGGCCAGCTCTCCAGGCCTTCTCCTGAGCAAGGTCCATCCACTGAGCAATCAGAGAGTCCCGTGAGGGAGTAGACTAGCCCATGCCCTCCAGCCCTTTATTTCCTCCAAGGTTTTCTTTCTAACAATGTTTTGCATTGGCATTGGCCCCCAGAGCTCCTGCACAGGAAGTGGGGTATGGCTGGTCTTTCCCAACCCCCACTTTACAGAAGAAGAAAGAGAACTAGGAACACTGAATACCTAAGCTAGATGACACAGCTAATAAGTACTAGGAATGAAAATCCAACCCAGCTCAGTGAGAAACTCCCCAATCACCGCCTCCAGCACCAGAACACTGCTTTCTCTGAGCTCTGCTGTATGGAGAACAGCAAAGGAGGTCAGTGTATGTGTCCACACATGTGACTGCAGAACAGGCCAAGGCCTGAGCCAAAGGCTCAGAGAACTTGAGCTGTGACCTCAGTGAGCCCAAACATTAGCATGGGCAGAAGAGACTGATGGCACAAGGCAAGCCTCAGGCAAGAATCAAAGGGGGGAGCACATGGAAGGACTCTGGCACTTTGGGCAGATAACTGTACCAGAGATATTCATTTCCTGGGGCTTCCCTAACAAAATACCACCATACCACAGAAATAAGTTTTCTGCTTAAAAAACAAAACAAAAAAACCCAGAAACTTATTGTGTCACACTTCTAGAATCTAGAAGTCTGAAGTCAAGGTGTCAGAAGGACCAAGTTCCCTCTAAAGGCTCTTTGGGGAAGATGGGGTAGAGCTAGAGAGGGACACATCTCTCCTTGCCTCTCCCTAGCTCCTGGCAGAGGCTGGCAATTCTTGGTGTTTCTGGGCTTGTCCCTGTGTGTCTGTGTTCAGGTTTTCTTCATCTTATAAGGATACTAGTTTGTTTTATTTTGAGTATCAGGGATTGAACCCAGGGGCGCTTGACCACTGAGCCACTTCCCCAGCCCTTTTTATTTTGAGACAGGGTCTTGCCAAGTTGCTTAAAGCCTGAGGCTGGCTTTGAACATCCTACTGCCTCAGCCTCCCAAGTCACTGAGATTACAGACATGTTCCACCAAGGCTGGCCAGGACATTAATCTTTGGATTGAGGCCCTCCCTAATCCAGTATGATCTCATTTTAGGCCAGTTGTTCTGTAGGGATCCTGTTTCCAAATAAAGTCAGTCATAGGGACCAGAGGTCAGGACCTCACATGTCATTTTTGAAGGATGCAATAAACCCAAACCACCCTTGGGAAGAGAAAGAGTCCAGAAGGACTGAGCTCCCAGGAGGGGCTTGGGGTTACAACTGGGCCTCAGGGGAAGGGAGACAGGGAGCCTAAACCCAGTAAGAGGAGAAGAGAGATCAGAAGGCTTGCTGGACTCTCGGTTGGTCTTGAATGACAGCAGAAGCCTCATAGGGACAGACCAACCTAGGTGTCATTAGGTTGTTTTGGCAATGCTGCTCAACCCCAAAATCTCCCCATCCACAGAGAAACTAGTGACGGGGAGAAAAGGTCCCTGGGAAGATGGGAACAGCCAGCTAGCTGTAAGGACAAAATGTCTTTAGTGTCCCATATTAACTCCACATGGGCTATGACTCCCTTTGTTTTAAGGTTTAAACTGTGAGCCACTTTTCCAAGCACTCTGACTCGTTTGAGCTCTGCAGGCAGTTGTGTACCTGGTTCAAAGAAGCCCCAGAGCCCTTATTCCTACATCCGTGAGCAGAGTGCCAAGAACCCCCCATCTGCAGCCCAAGGGGCAGGGACAACTCCATCAGCTGCCCTGGCACCCACACGCTCACACCCTGTACTCTCCCTCTCTGTCACACTCATACACCCGCCTATCCCTCATTCTTACACACCCACATGCATGCTCATACCTCCGTGCATGTGACCATTCACACACCTCACACTCATGTCTCACGCTCACACTCTCACATACTGCACACATGCCTCATTTTTACAAATGCACCTACACATTCGCACCCCGTTATACGCACCGATTTGTGCACACATTTTTGTTCTCACGCTCACACATCCACAGTCTCAGAGGCTCTGTGAGGTAAAGGGCTGGAGGCCAAAGAAGTGCCTAAATACTTGGGGCCTGGGCACCACGTCAGAGTTGTTAGATTTTCTGGGAAGTTCAAAGAGAAATCAGTCCTTCCTGCAATCTGCCTGCGCTATGGAGAGCTGAGGGAGTGAAGGCACTTCAGCCTGGCAGCTGGTGGCTCATCCCGCCCTCCCAACTGGCTGAAACAAGGACTTTGGGGTACCCTGCCTGCCACTCATCAGAAAATGGACCCCAGTCCTAATCTCAGCAATCTAAGTCTCAAAAGCAAAATTTATAAGTGAACAGTGAGGCGCAAATCCCTTTCCCAGGGTCCTCTGCTCTGGAGACAGTGTTCTCCTTTGTAGAATGGAGCTAAATGGGCGCTGCCCTTCCAGCCTGGTCTTACTCCACTCAGACTTCTGCTTTCTGGCTGGAAAATGGCCTCACCTCTTTTCTCCCTCACACAGCCCTGAGTTTCATCCTGACCCTCGTGGCCTCACACAAGGTGACCTTCAGCAGCTTCCTTACTGGATTCCCTCTGCCCTTTCAGAAACCCTTCTCATCTGTAGATCTGACTAATCCTTATGAAGCTTAGACATCCTTCCTCGGCTTCCCTTGGCCCTGTGGGCGATTCCATGCCTCAGCGTGGCCTCTAAGGCTCTTTACCTTCCCAGCCTCCCCTTCATACTCGGCTGTGTTCCCTGAGTGCACCTGGCCCCTCCTCAACACCCTCCCTGTGTGGCCTGTCCCCTCGGCCCTGAATGCCCCCTCCATTGTGTACCTGGTGAATAGGACCCACTGTCTCCTCAGCCCACCTCCCCCTAGACACACACAGCCTTTGAGGTGCTCCTCAGGAGTGCGATGCTATCACTAAGCCTCAAGGCCCAGAGCAACACAGAGTGCCTGGTGGGCAGCACTAAGTGCATAGCAGGCCCCTGAGTTGAATGAAAGTCAGAAATCAAAGAGCCCAGAGACAGTGCCAGCTGTGACAGGAGTCTTTACAATGCCCCCTTTGCCTCTAAGCTCCTCTCCAGCCTGTGGCTAATGCAAGGGACAGAATCCGGGAAATAAGCAGTATTTCAAATGCCCCCATTTAGGGATGGGATTTCCTCTTCCCTTTCCCATGGGCTCTAATAGGAGTGACAGGTCAGAATTGGGCTTTTTATGAGCTGTGGATGACAACCGAGCAAGCCAGCCTTGTAATCACGGCCCTTAGCAGCAGACCACGCAGGTGTCATTCAGGGCCAAGAGAAATGCTGGCTCCCTCCTTCCCTTACCAAGGGCCAGGAGCTGGTGACCCTGCTGAAGAATGTGCTTTGCTTGGGGTTTACATTCCAGGATCAGCCTGGGAGGCCAAGGGCTTGGGTTGCCAGCGAGAGCCAGGCACGGGGCAAGGAGGCGGCACTGGGCAGGCCTTCCTCCCTCCTCCCTTCTGGGCACAATTCCCCTGTCCTGTCCTGCCCTGCTCAGCCCTGCCCAGTCACTCCTGGGCCTCCCTGAAAGGAGGCAAGGCCAGCAGGAAGAAGACACCGACTCTTCATGAGGAGCAGCATCTACACAAAGTGAGAAGCCACCAGACTGTAAGCCACACCAGCCTCGGCCGCGAATCCCTCTGTCTGCAAAGCTCCTCTAAGTTCAGGTGCCCCTTTGATTAATCAGGAACCAAGGCCTAGGGACACTGAGTCACCTGCCCCAGGTCACATGGTCAGCAAGTGGCAGAGCTAGGTGTAGCAGAACCCCAAGCCTGGCTTCTGTACTTAGGGTCATTGTACTCTTGCCACACCTCCATCAACAACCCTTGAACTACAACCTAATCCAAGCCATGATGTCACAGGGACAGCGAAGGATCAACAAAACTATGGAAATGAGAATGTTGACAACTAAAGAGATGGGGTTATTTTAATATATTTGTGGTAATGATACCACAAGGATAATTAGTGGAAAGTACATGGAGACTAGTGGGTCAAGGCCCAATCATAAGCATAGACTCCCACCCACACATTTCCCAATGACATAGCAGTGAGAGTTACAAACCTCAGAGATCAGAAAAAGGACACAGGATGAGGGACCAAGAAGGAAGAACTTTTTTTTTTGGGGGGGGGGGTACCAGGAATGGAACCCAGGGGCAATTAACTACTGAGCCACATCCCAAGCTCTTTTTTTTTTTGAGAGAGAGAGAATTTTTTTAATATTTATTTTTTAGTTTTCGGCGGACACAACATCTTTGTTTGTATGTGGTGCTGAGGATCGAAGCCAGGCCGCACGCATGCCAGGCGAGCACGCTACCGCTTAAGCCACATTCCCAGCCCCTCAAGCTCTTTTTATATTTTATTTTGAGACAGGGTCTCAATAAGTTGCTTAGGGCCTTGCTAAATTGCTAAAGCTGACTTTGAACTTACAATCCTTCTGCCTCAGCCTCCTGAGCTTCTAGATTACAGATGTGCGCCACTGCACCCAGCTGAGTTTGACAGTTTCAATGACTATTTGCTAGCTCAGAACTTTGTCTTCACTGTTCTCATTCCTGGGTCAGATCAGCTGAAGCTCAGGTATCTGAGAAACCCATTACTGTTGGACACACACACACACACACACACACACACACACACACGGGTTCTCTGGCAGAATCCAGGGAGGGAACTTGGGAGGATCTGAGCCCAGCAAAGCCCCATGCAGACTGCTAGGAAACCATCTGTCTGGCAACTTGACATCTCATTCTATCTCACAGCAAACCCTACGAGGGATTCATGAGACACTTCAGATGAGTAAACTAAGACACAGAGCAGTTGAGTCTACTGAAGACTCTGTGCAAACCAGGAATCCTCTCCAAGCCAAAGCATGATGGTGAAGAGCTCCATTTCTGGAATCACTTGTCAGCTTTGTGACCCCACAAGGGCAGGTAGTTGATTTCTCTTGTGTCTCAATTTCCTCATCTGTGCAATGGGGATAATCATATGCTATAACCTGCTTTTTACAAAGTCATGATGAGGATTGAATTCAGTAATGTAAGTCATCTAAGGAAAGTGACTGGCACACTGTTATATGAAAGTGCATCATTCTTTTTCATAGAGCTGCAGAGAGATGAGATGGAGTCATAGTCAATCAGAAGCAGAGCAGAATTTGCAGTCCAGGTTGCCAGACTTCTGAGCCAAAATGTCATGTCAACCCATGGGTAGGAGAAGGGTGAGATTCCTACATGTCCAAGTCCTAAGTGGGCAAAAGAAGAGTGACTGAGATTTCTAATTTGTCCCTGTTTAGATAAGGCAGATTGAAATGGAAACCAGAGTTCATTTACCCAAATCCCTTTTTATCAATAAGCAACCACATGCAAAAGAGAAAATCCTTGACCATGGCCTCTTTGTGGGATGGGGGTAGAAACTGAGCTTGATCCCAGCGCTGCTGGCCCCTACCCCTCTCTGTGTGCCATCCCCACCTCTCCAGGCCAGAAATAGGGATAGCTCTCTGGTTGACTTCTTTCATTACATCCTCTCCCAGCCCTGACTAGCTCTGTCTTGGATTTCCAGAGTCCATAAGGAAATACATAGTTAGGCACACAAGATAGGATATTGGACTGATGTGATTTACCTCCTGGCTCTGATACTACCTAGCTTGGTAGATGGGACACTATATCTAAGATGCTTAGAAACAGATATAAGATATAATTAGATATAATTAGACTATTATTGCAGTTGCTTTGTACATATTTGAATAAATGAACAAGTGAGTAGTTCATCAGATTGCCTAAGCAGTGACAGATTTGGGCATCCCATGAAACTTGCTAGGCTTAGTTCTGTCAGAAGAGGGCAGCTTTGAACCAGGCATCTCAATTTACTAAAAGCTATCTGGAATTACAGACCTCTTTGAATTTATACCTCCCTGTCTTGGAAGGCCAGTTTTAATAGGTTGGTTCTTATCCAGGCCGTTCCAACTTCCAGGGGAAGTTCAACATCTTGCACGCCATATTGCCCACCACAGAGGTGGGGGGTGGTGACTGAGGGCTGTAACATCCTCCAGCTCTGGGGAAAGGTGATTTGACAACGACAGTGAGGTCTCAGGCTGGACGTGGGTGATGAACTGAACCCTCTGGCCTGCTCTTTTCCCAGAGAAAAGGGGAGAGAAGTGAGGACATCTTATTAACATAACTCCAAGGGAGAGGATACTCCAGGGTCCTGGTGACCCCCTACAGCCACTGCATACAGAGCATGCTCTTTGTCAGCCCTTCCTTCTCCCTCACCCCCACCTCCCCATTTCATCCCTGAAGGATAATTCAAATCCCACCAACCTTTCAAGGTCCACTGGGCCTCCTACTCCTGAGCCAAAGTAGTAGGTGTTTCAAACCCATGTAGTCATTTGTATCTCTTTTAAGGTCCTCCCACTTTCTGCCTGTGATTATACCGTTAAATTGTATATTTATCATATTATTTCTCTAATTAAGCTGTAAACTTCCTGGAAGCAGGAAGTGCATTCTTAATCGTACCTCAGGATTCATCTTAGATGTGTCTGAGACCTGCCTCACCCTGGCGTGTCCTTGCGCTCCTCATCTGTGCTCCTGCCTATACTCTGCACCCAGCAGGACACATGATAGCAGTTTTCACTCTGAGCTGCTTTTAGATCCCCTTTTACAACCCTGGACACACACACCCCCAACACACACACATACAGCACACACATACAAGTTGTGAAGTGTGTAAGGACAAGACAGAGGCTTGTTCTTGATTATCTTCCCAGTGTGTGCATAGTAGGCCCAATGAGGCAGACAGGATTGAGAGGGGCTCAGCTCAGCCCAGACATCCCAGCACATGACACAGGAATTCCTGGAAAGCCTTGCCAGTAGCCATCCCTGTCTGGCATTCTTACTCTGCCATCAAACAGGTCTCCCCATAAGGAATGTGAGAGCCGAATTCCAGCAGCTAGGATCATTTCCGAGCTGCACGCTGTTCCGGAACTGCATCTGTTTGTTTGCTTCCCTTGCTACCTGCTGTGAACAGTCTGCAGCCAAGACTCATCTAAAGCCTAGTCTGTTGGCTCCTGTGGGCCACCAAGCTGCACCTTGGCTTGAGCCAGGGAGATCTCTTTTCTCTGGGGTCTTTGGTCATCCCTGGTTTGCCTCCTAAATGGGGATTCAGATTGTAGCAAAGGAAACTAAAGTAGGGGTGGGGAGGGTTGGAGAGGTAGCAAATGATATGTCCCCTCTGCTATCACCAGTTTAGCTGGTACAGGAGATCCGCTATTTGTAGGTATTCTCACTTTAGTCTTTTGATTCCATTGCTCATCCATTCCTTTGGTCCATAAGCGTCTATGATTGAGTATCTTTTGTATGCTCAGCCATGCATGAGATGTTGGGATACATTAAGTCTGAAAGAGAATCTTGGGTTATTTGCACGATTCTTTATTTTTCTTATGAGGAAGAAAACAAAAAAATTTTTTTTTTTAATGAGGAAATGTTGATGCAGTTGGCCAATTACTACATGTCCTTAATGCCTCTGCTTGAAAAGCTCTGTTTTCAGGAAGTACCTCCTGACTAGTCTCCTCCCATCTGGGCTAGGGACTCCTGTTATACATCCCAAGGTCATTCTGCTCTTCCCCCATTATGGACATGTCTCCCTCTGTAAAGGATGTGCTTATCTCTCACTGGACTGAAAATTCTCTGAAGGAAGAAGCTGTATGTATCTTGTCACCATGATATCCCAGGTCAGCACCTAGTGGGCCCAAAGTTCATAGAATGAGCGAAATGAGTGGTAGAAGGTCACAGAACTGGCTCATGTTGGTCAGAACTAGAACTCAGGTCACCCAGCACTCAGCCCTGTGCTTGCTCTTATGTTACCTATGCTGGATCTTCAGAGTCCTAATTTGTCCAGATGGGTCCCCAGGAATGCACACAGACCTCACTGGGGAAAGGAAACAGCAGGCTAGAGAAACTCTTTTAGACTCATTCTATTTTCACAGATAATCCAGAGCAAACCAGATGCTTATAGAGGGAAGGTGCCAAGTCAGCTACCACCTCCTGTGACTCTTCAGGTTTAGGGGAAGGAGGTTGTTTTTCTGCATAAGGTGGATTTTGTCCAGCCACAGAGAGAGACCATGAACTCCAGGAAGGAATAGAGACGATCATAACTTGCACTACAAAACGTCAGTGGAAGCAAGAAAGTGGGCAGACAGTAAATACAAAATTCAGCAACTGGGGATTTAGTTCCTCTTGGTCCTTGGTGCCCTGAATATGCAGCTGGAGACATCACCCTCCTGGAGAAATGAGGGGTATGCTATCTTCTCAGCACAGTTGGAATCCGGTCAGGCTTCTGACTGCTTGCAGAGAAGGGGACCAAGGACCCCTTGGCCTCCTTTCTTCTCCCACAGTCCAGGGTCCAAATCCCAGTTCTGCTGCTTTCTCACCAGTTGCATGGCCTTTGACATAATAATACTTTACAGAACTGGGATATCAAGAAGCCTCCCTTATCCCTCACTTAGAGAAGGAGGAGGAAAGCCTGTGGATGTTCTCATTTCACTATAAATGGAGATGCTGAAGGCTGGGTTGTAGCTTGGTGGTAGAGTGATTGCCTGGCATGCATGAGGGACTGGGTTCAAAGCCCAACACCAGGGAGGAAAAAAAAAAAGAGGTAAATTGGAGAAGCTGGAGTTAGCTAGCCCTCCAGGCCTCAAAAAGATGAGGCTGGGGATATAGCTCAGTTGGTAAAGTGCTTGCCTTGCATGCACAAGGCCCTAGGTTCAATCCCCAGCACCACACCACACACACACAAAAGAAGCTAGGCCTCGACCTCCTGATTTTTTTAAAATATTTTTTTTTAGTTGTAGTTGGACACAATACCTTCTTTTTAATTTATTTTTATGTGGCACTGAGGACTGAACCCAGGGCCTCACACGTGCTAGGCAAGAGCTCTACCACTGAGCCACAACCCCAGCCCCCTGATTTATTTTACTTATTTATTTATTTATTTGTTTATTTTTTGGTACCGGGAATTGAACTCAGGGGCATTCAACCACTGAGCCATATCCCCATCCCTATTTTGTATTTTATTTAGAGACAGGGTTTCACTGAGTTGCTTAGGGCCTCTCTAAGTTGCTGAGGCTGACTTTTGAACTCTTGATCCTCCTGCCTCAGCCTCCAGAGCCATTGGGATTACAGGCATGTGCCACCACACCTGACAGTCCTCCTAATTTTAAAATCACAGAAAATAAATGAGCCTAGTCTTGTTGGCACACACCTATAATCCTAATAGTTGGGAAGGCTGAGGCAGGACAATCACAGTTCAAAGCCAGCCTTAGCAACTTAATGATGTCCTGAGCAACTTGTCATGACTCTCTCTCAAAATAAAATATAAAAAGGGCTGGAGATGTGGCTCAGTGGTTAAGTGCCCCTAAGTTCAATTCCTGGTATCAAAAGGAAAACGAAAAGAAAGAAAGGAAGGGGTAAAAAATAGAAAGAAAGAAATTAAGAAAGGAAGGAAGGAAGGAAAAGAAAAAAGAAAGGAAGGAAGGAAGGAAAAGAAAAGAAAGAAAACCTTGGATGAGGCAGCTTCATAGACTTAGGGATACAGGTTAAATAAGAAATAGGAGTGTAATATAGTTTTCATGAATGTTTCCCTTTTGGTTTTCTCCACCTCCTGCCAGGTCTCCATAAATTCCACCATATCTTGAGGGATCCACGCAACACTACGCGTTCTCTTTGATGAAGAGGTAAGAACTTTCCAGGAGGGTTGGATTCCAGGATCTAATTAAGGCTGACCTAACTGAAGATAAGCCCTCCACCAGTCCTCCCACTTGGCTAGAGTCCTCTACCCTTCCATCCCATCCCCCTTTCTTCTTTTGGACATAAGTGGTCAAGCGACTTTGGCTTGGGAGAAGCAAATTACTCAGGATAAAGAAATACTTTGGTGACCTCTAGCGCCCTCAGATTGCCGCCTCGCCAACTGAGAACACAGCATAATAGAACAGGTGGTTATAACCAAAACCAAGCGCTGCTCAGAGGCAAGGGCCGTTTCGAGGGCCTTCAAAGTCGAGTTCCAGATTTCAGTAGTACCAACTGGCCAAGCAGCCTCCGCAGGCATTCCCTAGTTCCATTCCTGTCCCTCCGGGCCCAGGTGGGCGGGGCTCCATTGACACCTTTCCTGGCTGCGCAGAAGGGAGAAGGCGGTGTCGGGGGCCTGGGAGAGCCAATGGGAGAGGCCCTGGTCAGGCGCTGTCGGCAAGCAGACCAATGAACTTTGGGGGGCGTGACCAGAGCCTCTGGCATCGGGCGATTATAATAACTTGGAATGCGGCTCTTTGGAGCGCGCTCTGCTGCGGCAGTGACTTCGCTGTCCCGGTGCGGGTCATGTGCCAGAGAACCTAGCTGTCCCGCACAGCCAGACGATTGACGCTCCGCTCTCGCTTACCTCTAACCCGCCATGGAGTCGTTGGCTTTCCCTCGGCGCCCGGGCCCGGCTGCCTCTGCCACCGCCACCCTGACGGCGGAGCTCGCCCGGCCACTGGCAGACGGGCTCATCAAGTCTCCCAAGCCCCTGATGAAGAAGCAGGCGGTGAAGCGGCATCACCACAAGCACAACCTGCGGCACCGCTACGAGTTCCTGGAGACGCTAGGTAAAGGCACCTACGGGAAGGTGAAGAAGGCGCGGGAGAGCTCAGGGCGCCTGGTAAGTGCCTCTCGCTGCGCTGGCCGTGTGGGTAGGCGGGAGGGCGGGCATGGGGCTGGGCCGCCCGCGGGGAGTGGAGGATGGATCCAGGGACTAGTGCCTTGCTCGGTGGAGTTGGCAGCATGCAGTCTACTTACGCTGAGGTTTGTAGATGGCTATCCGCGATTGTAGGGACTAAGTTTGTGGACCTGAGAACCTCAACCACACTAGCCTGCATGTCCTTAGAGAAGATGGGACTTAAGTTAAATTTTGCTTGAAACAGACTGTTCGGGCTGGGGATGTGGCTCAAGCGGTAGCGCGCTCACCTGGCATGCGTGCGGCCCGGGTTCGATCCTCAGCACCACATACAAAACAAAGATGTTGTGTCCGCCAACTAAAAAATAAATATTAAAAAATTCTCTCTCTCAAAAAAAAAAAAAAAAGAAGAAGAAAAAAGAAACAGACTGTTCAACAGAGTGGAATTGGGAAGAGGAAGAAGAAGGCAACTGATCTTAGCAGGGGTTTGAGAAGTAGGTAGGTGTGTGGTTGAGGTGATCATTGAAGTGTGGAGATTCTCCACTCTGATAGTCTGGAGATCTGCACAGGTTGGGGTTGACACTTAACTTAGGCCCTTTCAAGCTCTGCAATTGAGTCAAAATTTAATTATGATGTGTTTTTGATGTTGGGAAATATAACACCAGACTGGTGCAAGTTCACAATGTCCCAAGAAGATAGTTTTGTGTTTGTGGCATTTTCAGGAACTCGTACTGTTGATTTGGGCTCTGTGTTGGTAGTCATAGTAATTTGTGACCTTGAGCAATTTCCTTTATCTGTATTCTCAGTTTCCCCTTCTGCAAAAATGGAGAAAACAGGCTGCCTCACAAACTTGTAGGAAGATTGAATAAGATAACAAATGATAATTTTTTTCCTAATGCATAGGAAAAAATACAGTAAGAACTGATAGTTGTATCCAGAAAGGCCAGCCCTGTCAAGATGGCAAATGTGTCCAAAATTAGCTAACAATGGTTCTCAAACTTGAGTTTAGCATGCATGAGAATCAGCTGAAGTGCTTCTTTAAAATACTTATTCTCTGCTTCCATATTGAGGGGAATTTCTCGTGATGCTCTATAATTTGTATTTTAATAAGCCTTTCAGAGTACATGGTTTAGGAATTATGGTTTGCTGAATTTAGTGGTGCTGCTTGTGAGTTGTGTGTGCGTATGTGTGGCCATGGTTTGCCTTATTGGCTATGATTGTGTTTGCTTTTGCAGCCAGTAACTGGCTTGAAATTCAAGAAGTCATTTCATTGGTGAAGGAGAATAGATATTGAAGAAAGGGGTGGATTATGGCCCCATCAATAGGTCCAAGTATGTTTTTCCTGTTAACGCCTGGCACAGTCCCTGGTTCCCGCTGCCAGGTTACAGCTATTGGGCAATCATGTACTTTCTGGCTTTCCTTTTCTTTCTCTTTCTATACAGAGTGAGGGCCTGGTGAGGCTCCAGGCTTGAGACTGCTGGGCCCAGGCTTTGTCAGGGGCTTAGCTGAAAAACAGTTGCTCGTGGCTTGTGCCCCCTGCCTCTTGTTGGGGGGAAGACTGGGTCTCTGATAGTGGGCAGGTCCAGAAATTGAGAAACTGAGATTGAGATTGAGATCCCATCAGGCTTTGGACTGGAATCACTGTGGGTGTGTGTGTGCGCCAGAGAAAGAGACAGACAGACAGAGACAGACTCACACAGAGAGGAATCTCATTTGATTGCAGAGTGAGATAAACGAGTTTTCAGTTTTCAAACCTCAGTGATTCTGGGCAGGGATTCCAGCTCTTATTGCATCAGCACAGAGAATTCAGAAGAAACTCTTCGGCCTCTTCCCTCTTTCTCTATATAGGGAGCCAAGATCCGTAGCTGGGACCTGTTCTGAACCTCCCTGATCCATAGACCACCCAGTACAGTTGCTGGGAACTTGCTCAGGATCCCCCTCTTTCTTGGGGAGCAGCTTTCTGCTGTGCTGGTGATTTCTCCATTCTGGAGCATTGCTGTCTCCTCCCCACACTCATCCCTTGCACTTTGTCCTCCCTGAAGAGAGAAGGACCTGATGTCTCAGGATCCTGCAGTGGAGGAGAAGAGCATGGAGCTGCTCTAAAACCTTCCCCCAAGTGAACTGAGATTGTTGATGGGGCCTAGATTCCGAGGAAAGCCTGCTGGGTGGTGACTCCCATCCCTAATTTTTCTTTCTAGCACACTTTCCATTCTCAACCTGCCTAGATGGAATTAGTGGGGGGCCAGATGGGATTGTCCAGAGGGAGGGGCAGGTGGGTGGGACTAATGGCTGCTCCAGGAGGGCATGAGAGGAAAAACAAATATTTGCTCTGGATCTTGGACACATTCCTGGTATCCAAATGACATTTCCTCCTGTGAGTCTCTTAGCTCCCCTGTCGATTCCTTCCCTTAAAGAGAAAAAACGTTTGCTGGGGTCTTTGGAATAGTGGAGGCCACCAAAGCCTTTGAGATTATCAATAAGAAGTCATACCCTCCAAAGTTACTGTGAGGAGCGTCCAAATGGGTAGCACTGTGGGGTGGGGGTGCTTCTGTCTCCATTATATATTAAATTGCCAAGCAAACCTTCAAAGTGTTTGAAAATGAAGATAATCTGATTCTTTCATTGAAAGATGGGAAAACTAAGGCCCAGAGAGGAAAGTGACTTGTCCTCTGGCTGGTGAGTTGAAGGCCTGCAACGGGCTCTAGGATGGTGTACCCCAGGCCCTAGATGACCCAGTACTGAGTCTTGGTCTGGAAGTTGGCCTCAAAATGAGCCCAGGCTTGTCTCTGTGCTTTGTCACCCCAGCAGCTAGCTTTTCATGTCTTCCCCAGTGCTCCAGGAAGTGAGTGCTTAGGGTAGAAAGTCACTGGGAACCAACCCCCCTTAGCCTACTTGACTATGTTGAGGGATCTTGGGTGGGGAAGCTATGTTACATTCCTGATTTTTAAACCTCATCCAGGAGGCTGCCTAGCTCAGAGTCAAGGCTATAAGGGTTCATATTGTGGTTACATTGCTTATCAGCTGTGGGACCTCTCTACCTCAGTTTCCTAATCTGTGAAGTGGAATTATAATCCAGCCTCATGGGATTCTAGGATTAAATGAGAATGTATATGTAAAGTGCTTAGCACAGTCTAACACAGTGTGATTGTTCCAGCAAGGCTGGTCCCTACCTTCCCTTTCCTGGAGACCCCTCTATCCTGGGACAGTCCTGCCCCAAGAAAGATTGTGGATTGTGCTCAGCCCTCCTTGAGACACACCACTGTGTTGTCTGCTTTGTTCAAAGCCGGAGTGTCTCCTTCAGCACCAGCTTCAGAAAAGGACTCTGCCTGGCCAGCTGCCAAAGGCTTGTTCAGCGAGACACTGCCCTACTAGCTCCTCCTGCACCTGCCTGCTCAGCAGCACGGAGGGAAGCTGTAGGCAACTCTTGTTCTTGGGCCCCAGCCAAACCACACAGGAGGGCTGGGCAGGGAAGCTCCTCGCCCAGGAACCTGGCAGAGTGGGCGAGAAGGTGGCAGGGGAGTAGCATAGTATGGGACTTAGGGGAGGTGGCGCAGACTCCCCTTAGATCCCATTCCTGCTCCTTGCCTGATTCTTAGGCCAGCTTCTGCCTGGTTCTTGGGTAGGATAGTGAACCACCCCCAGGTCCATCCCCTCTTCTGAGCCTAGACTGGCCTAGCCCAACTTCTCCTCTGCTATCATCCTTCAGTTCCTTGCCCGCCTCTCAGACAGCTGCTACTCTGTGAAAGGCCAACAAGGAATCAAGGATCTTGGTTCCAGTTCCAGGCGATAACTGTGACCAGAAATGCCCAGCTTGTACCCTCTCTCTAGCACCTGGAACAGCATCTCTAAATCATCTCCTCCTCCTCCTCCTCTTCCTTCTTTTCCTCCTCCTCCTCCTTATCTTTCTTCTTCTTTTTTTCCTAAGAACTTGCTACAATCTTATCCTCAGTACATATTATTCCTGATCTGAGTTCCTGGGAGCGAGGCAATGTTTACCAATTGAGCCCAGCATCATGTCCCCAGGGTACTGGCAAAGGAGCAGGCATGTTTGAATATCTGTAAGTGGAATAGGGGCACTCGCTATCCAGCCTGGCCCACAGCAAGATGTGGGGCATTCCCTTCCTAGAATGGGACGCAGAGCTGGCCGTCTCCAAGGAACTTGTATCTACTGAAGTGTTAGCCAGGCAACCCTCCATCTTGGATCCTGATTTTGTCTTGATGCACTAAGGAACTTTGGAAAAGGCAATGCAGCCTTCTGGACTTCACTGTTCTCTTTTTGCAAAACTGGATAAAAAATGTGCCCTGCCACCTTTCTAACGTGCAAGGCTGAGGGGGCAAGAAAAGCTCTGGGATGAGATTAGCAGGAACGATGCTCAGGCAGGTTAACGTGCCACGGCAGGGAGGCCTGCAGCAGTCCTTGGTCGGCTTCTTCCTGGCCTAGTAACGGATGGCCCCTTTCCAAAGCTCTGCTCAAGTGCCAGAATGTGGAAGGGAGCTTCAAGATTCATTCAGATGTGCACACTCATGACTAGCTCCCTTCTTTCTACCTGGAAGGCCCTTGCTGTCCTCTCTAGTCTACCTCCCATGGCCTAGCAAACCTCACCTGTTCCTCACGATCTAAAACAGTTTTCTCCCAGGGGTGGTTTTCCCTGATCCTCCAGGGAAAAGGAAGCTCTCTGCAGTGTTCCTGGAGTCCCCGGCAGGCCGGGACCTCCGCTGCCACATTCATCACACTAGACTGAAGTTAATTTAATTGCCAGTCCTTCCACTGGAGTAGAGAGACCTTGACACAGGGACTGTCTAATTTATTTGGGGTAGGGGGGGTGAGGATGTCTAATTATTGTCTGACTCCCCAACACCTAGCACAATATACCAAGCACATAGTAGGCATCCAGCAGCTATTTAGAAAAATTAATCCTTTATCTGGGCACAGTGGCACACGCCTGTAATCCCAGTGGCTCTGGAGTCTGAAACAGAAAGATCGTGAGTTCAAAGCCAGCCTCAGCAATGGCAAGGTGCTTAGCAACTCAGTGAGAGTTACAAAATAAGGCTGGGGATCTGGCTCAGTGGTTGAGTGCCCCTGAGTTCAATCTCCAGTACCATAATTAAAAAAAAAGAAAGAAAGAAAATTAATCCTTTCATTTTTTTGTATGACATGACATGAAAACTAGCCAGACCAGTTAACCAGATCATCCAAGTGACTTGCCTTGAGTTGCATAGCTCAATGGGACAAATAAGAATTAGACACCGGGCTTTTAAAGTCCACTGGTCAGATATTTACATTTACGTTGTCATCATTGGGGCTGGTTTTCCTTCCCCCTCGCAGTATGGTGGCCATGTACTATATTATCTGAACTTGGATGCTTTGGAGAGTAAAGGGGGCAATATTAAGAGTTATACCAGGGTAAACCAGGAATGTCTTGAGGCACGTAGCCTTCTGATCTCTGGGTGATCCAGTTAACAACCTTTCCTTGGCTTCCGTCAGCTTGTTTTTATTCTAGAACATAGTCGACCAACTATCTTGCAGGTGAGAACAAAGGTCTCTAAAAATCGACTCCAACCAGGCCTGAGAAGAAGAGGAGAAAATCTTATCTGGGCACTGGTCCTATCAGTCAAAGCTCAATCTGGTGACTTAACCAATAAATATTTATTATTATGATTTGGGTTCACTAGTAAATAATTGTTGAATGCTCTCTGTATGCTGAACTCTGTCTAGGTTTGAGCTGGTGCTGTGTCTAATTTATTTTGACAGGCTGACCAGTAGATAGCTGGAGGCCTCTCCTTGGGGAACTGGCCCAGGGCAGTGACATATAGCTCTTCTTATCTGTGTTACTTACATGGGGACTAATGGAGGCCTGATGACATACTTGTTTCCTTCGTCTCATCTTCTGTGATCTTCTGGGACCTAATGGGGATAACTGGAGGGTCCTCAACCTACTCTCTGAAGCCAGAACCTGAGCTTGGAGGAGGGTGGAACTGTTCATTGAAGATTAATAAATTTAATTTAAAGGGCTGGAAGTATGGTGCAGTGATAGGCACTCTCCTAGCATGGCTCCAATTCCCAGCACCAGGAAAAATAATAATAATTCTGGCCAGGGCGTGCCTGTAATCCCAGCAACCCGGGAGGCTGAGGCAGGAGGATCGCTAGTTCAAAGCAGCCTCAGCAATTTAGCGAGGCCCTAAGCAAGTCAGAAAGACCCTGTCTCAAAATAAAAAAAATAAAAAGGGCTGGGCATGTGGCTCAGTGGTTAAGTGCCCCTGGGTTCAATTCCTAGTACCCCCCAAAAAAAAAATCTGATTTAGAATTCCAGGCTTCCAAAGTTGAAAGAGAAGGATCTCAGAGTTCTACTGTGTAGTAGTTACACAGAAACTCCTTCTAGTACCCAAAATCCCCCTTTTTTTTTTTTTTTTTTTTTTAGAATCTCGCTTTTAAGCCTTGTTATCTTTAGAGCTCTGCCCCTAAGCCTAGGATGGTTTATCATACATTTGTGTGTATAAACAGTCGAACATCAGAAATGGGCATAATCTTTGCATATGTGTACGTCTTGAACTCTCAAATATTTTCATCTAGCTAGTGATTTGTGTCTCTATGTGACTGTTTTTACAATCTATTTATATATTTCCCTGGGCTTCTGTTTCTGAAGAGTTCACTGCACTTCACCCATTAACTGATTTTAGACACAAAGACTTAGAAACGAACTAGCCCATAAAATCTTTCCTGAAGGGAGAGAAAAGGGGTGTGGAAAGAGAAGTGTGTGGAAATAATGGGTCAAATTCAGGAGAGGTGCCTCCTATCCCCAACCCCCTCCCCGATTTCCAAGCCCAGGGATTTTTCTGTTGGTTCCCTGGGAAGAGGTGGGGGGTTGGAACTAAGGGGGGGCAGCCCTACCCCTGCAGCTGCAGCCTGGGCCTCTCTAGCATCTTGGGGAGGAGGCTCCATGGTGACCATCCATCCCGCCTGCCATTGTCCTCCCTGCACAGGGCAGGGAGGGCCCTCTTTCACCCATGCAGCTTCAGGGGAGGAGCGGGGCAGGGGGCCCGCCATCCCTGGCCCGTTGCTGGGGTGACCGGGCCATGGGCTTTGTGAGCAACTCCTCTTACTGGATTAGGGCCGTTCCGCATTCTTGTCCGATGGGGGGGACACAGGCCAACAGGACCCACTGTCCCTGTGAGCAGAAGCCATTGTCTGCCACCAGAGCCTGTGAAAGGGTGGATTAGAGGCCCCTCCCCTCCAGCCAGAGTTTCCTTTTCTCTGTCTCCTTTTGAATCTTGAGGGGGGGCAAACCCTCCTGGGAAATTGAATGAGGAGCTGTTTACCTCAGTCTGCGCCTTCAGATCTCTCCTAACCTGCCATGAAGAGGAAGTCTGTATTTACCACTGTGTCCCTGGACAGGACTTGCCAGGAACTGACGGCCCTGGAACACCCCACCCCACCCCACCCCCACCCAGCCCCAGATGGAGCCTCAGAGGACCTGTGGCTTCTGGACAGCTCACTCCATAGAACCAGAGAGGGAAAGCCCCCCTCCACACACACACACACACAGCTAAGTTCAACCTGTTTATCTCAGAAAAGAAAACCAAGGCTTGGAAAGGGAGTGGGACCTTCCCACAGGGACAGGAACAGAACCTGGAGAACCCTGGGTCCCCTGGGTCTCTAGGCAGCATGTCTCACACACACCATGTGCTCCCAGCCAACTTTGCAGTCAGTCACAATGGCGGGGGGAGCGCATTGTCCAGGAACCTGTGCTGACTGGGATGGTGCAGAGGGAGACACTGACTCCCCGGCTCTACTCAGATGCATCTTGGCAACTTTCTCATTTCTTCTCACCTCCCTCCACCCTTCCTGAACCACCACACACCAGCCACAGGGGAAAATACCTATATGGTATTTTCACCTTTATGGACAAGATAGAAGTCTTGAAGGACTTTGTCTGGTTGTTTGTTTACTTGTTGCTAGGGAGGGGACATTCTTTACCTAAAGAGACTGGTGTTTGGAGGCTTTTTTCATAGTTTTTTGTTTTTGTTTTTGTTTTAATGTGGTAAATATATAAAATTTGCCATTTTTTACCATTTTATTTATTTTATTTTTTTGATACTGGGGACTGAACCCAGGGACACTTAAACACTGAGCCACATCCCCAGCCCTTTTTTATTTTTTACTTTGAGACAGGGTCTTGCTAATTTTCTTAGAGTCTCCCCAAGTTTCTGAGGCTGACCTCCAACTTGCGATCCTCTACCGCAGCCTCCTGAGCGGCTGGGATTACAGGCATGCACTTTCCATTTTAAATGTACGGTTCAATGGCATATTAAGTACATTCACAATATTATAAATCATCATCACTATCCATCTCTAAAACATTTTCATCATCCCAAACGGAAGCTCTGTACCTATTAAATAATAATTCCCCATTCCACCCTCCACCCCCATGTCCCTGGCAACCTCTGCTCTACTTTGTCTTTATATGTTTGCCTACTCCAAACACCTCGCAGAAGTAGAATCATACACTACTCCTCTATGACTGACTTATTTTACTTAGTGTAATATTCTCAAGGTTCAGCTTGTGTTTTCATTGCATTCCTTTTTATGGCTGAATAGTATTCATTATATATACCACATTTTGTTTATCCATTCATCTACTGATGGACATTTGGGTTGTTTCTACCTTTTGCTGTTTATAGCAAGTTAAAGTGCTGGGGCAGACAGGAATTAACTTGGAGTCAGATGGCCAATAGTCTTACCCTAGTTTGTGCTGGTTAGTGACTGTTCGACTTTGAGCAAATCATTTAGCCTCTCTGTGTTCCAGTTTCCTCCCCTGTAAGTGGGAAGGACAATGCTTTCTGGACCTATTTCCCAGGGTAGTTGTGGGGGCCAATTCGTTTTCTAATATGATGAATAATTATTCAGTGCTTCCTGTGTGCCAGGCACAGTTCTTGGCATCAATGATCCAATGGTGAGCAAGAGTCCCCATCTGGGTTCAGTGTAGTGAATTTGCTCTGTAAATCATAAAGCACCAGATTTAGAGATGCAGTTTTTGACCTTCCTTGTTCACCTGTAGTCTGAATAAGGAGACCATTGGCCTATGCTCCTTCCTGCTGCATGGACCCGCATCTGCTTACACCACACCCAGATAAGGACCTTTTCTAAGGAAGGTACCGTCCAGTCTCTCTGCCACCTACCCTGCTCCAGGGTGGCGTGGCTTCCCTGGCTATACCCCGAGGCCTGTGTAACAGCTGCAGGCAGACCCCCAGGGCCACTGGAGCATCCTCAGGGATGCCTCTACCTGCCGGACCTTTCTCTTCAATCTCCTGCCTTCACTGTTCCCAGGTGGCCATCAAGTCAATCCGGAAAGACAAAATTAAAGATGAGCAAGATCTGATGCACATACGCCGGGAGATTGAGATCATGTCATCCCTCAACCACCCCCACATCATTGCCATCCATGAAGGTATAGTGCAGGGCACTTGGAGCTGGGAGTCGGGTGTGTGTGTGAGTGTGTGTGTGTGTGTGTGTGTGAGGAGTCAGAACTTATGATGCAAAGAAGTAAAAATGGTATGGGCTCTAGAGCCAGGCAAAAGCTGGATTTGAAACCCAAATGTATGATTTAGGGCAATTCATTTCGCCTAGTGTCTGGGCCTCAGTTCCTCCCTATAAGATGGGATATTCCATCTGCATTATAGAGTGTAAAGATCCAACTGGATAATGTCAGCAAGTGCTCTGCTCTTGAGAGGTACTCAAGGAATTGCAGGTCTGTCGGTGTTGCTGTAAGGTTCTCCCTGCTTGAACACTACCTACCCAGCCCAGCCAGATCCTTAGCAATCCGGGGGAGGCTGAAACATACCTAGACCTGCACCTGTCCAGGAGCGTGGGTGCTGTTCTTCAGGTGTCTCAAGAGCCAGGCCTCCTAGAGTCTGACCTGTGCTGCTGAATCACCCCTGCCACGGGGCTGGCTCCTACCTCTCCTTGTCTCTCTCAGCCTCCTCTCCTCTGACATCAGTGCTGCCCTCCTCCCTGTGACCCAGACAACAAAGTGACCAAGAAAAGAGGAAAGAGGGGGAGCACCCTCCCACACATGCCTGTCTGCTTCGAGCCTTTATATAATATCAGTTAGATGGGAAACCAGGGGTAACAGCAGTAGCAGGTGGGAGGAAAGGGAGCCCATGTTCCGCCCTCTGTCTGAAGATTCCTGGTGGGAAAAAATAGAGAAGTCTCCATTCTCAGGTTCATAGGAAGACATGGGACTGGGGCCTGAGCCTGTTCCATGAAGAGTCCGGGCAAGTGGTAGAGAGGGCTAATTGTATCTTGGTGTACTTCCCCAAGGGAAGAGTGGGCAGACTACAAAGCATTGGTTAAGTTAGACTGAGCTTGGTGATTGGGCACTGTGTGTGTGTGTGTGTGTGTGTGTGTAAGCACACGTGCATGTGTGTTCTCCCCACTATCCATATCTCCAGCTGGGTCTGGGAACTGAGCTCTAAAGCTCAGGGTGTGGCCTCTCCTGCATCTGCAGATGCAGCAGACACAAGGGCATCGCAGTTGCTGAGTGACAGAAGGGCTCCTCCAGATTCCGATTCATTCCACCCGGCTTCAGGCTTCAGGGTTGGAAGGAAGCTCCAGTTTGGGAACCTGACCTCTAACCTAGCTACTCTCCAAAATGTGCTCTGACATATTTTTTTTTTTGGTACCAGGAGTTGAACCCAGAGGCATTTAACCACTGAGCCACATCCCCAGACCTTTTTAATTTGTATTTCGAGGTAGGATCTTGCTAAGTTGCCTAGGGCCTCACTAAGTTGCTGAGGCTGGCTTGGAACTCATGATCCTCCTGCCTCAGCCTCCCGAGCTGCTGGGATGACAGGCGCACACCACCATGCCCAGCTCCTGGCTGGCTCTTGATCTCTGATTTCATGGCACAAAGCTTACACCTGCCAAGATAAGGAAAACCCCAGGAGTACAGTCCCAGCCAGGTACCTTCCAGGAAGCTGAGCCACCATGTTCCCCTGGAAAAAAGCATAGTCTTCCTGGCCTTGTATCCAGTGGCCTGGGAGCTGGGACTCCTTAGGAGAAGCCTCGTCCCTCAGCTCCTTCTCAGAGGCTAGACAGCAATAATAGTTCTGGGGCTGGCCACGCAAGCCAAACTCATAAGACCCATTTGACACAAAGATGCAATGACAACCTTACGTCCATGTGTGGTGGTGCCTGTGTGAAATCCAGCTACTCAGGAGGATCAGGCAGGAAGATCTCAAGCTTGAGGCTCAGCAACCTAGCAAGACCCTGTCTCAAAATAAAAAATGAAAAAGACCGAGTATATGGCTCAGAAATAGAGAACCTCAGGGTTTAGTCACCTGTCTTTAAAAAAAAAAAAAAAAAAGATGTCAGGACAAGGCCCAATTGATGGCAAGATGATTCCTGCTATATATACATGGAGATGGGCCAGCTGGGGTAGGCTGACTGCCAGGAGGCCAGCCAGTCAATTAATTACCACATATTTATTGATTGCTTCTCTGTATGAGGCATTATGCATGAAAGCCTGGCCTTAATATTCTGGATGAGAAGTCAAAGGTGGTGGGAGGGATGAATGTCTTCATTCTCCACCATATTGTATAGTTTCATATACTTTCATCCCTCTTCTGATCCTCAACGTGGCATTGTTATTGGCATTATTTTTCAAATTTATGCATGAGGGGCTGGTGATATAACCCTATGGTAGAGCACTTACCCTGCATGCACAGGGTCCTGGTTTCAGTCCCCATCACTGCAAAAATAAAATAAAATAAAATTTAAAAATTAAAATTAGGCATGAGAAGAGCTGGGGTTGTGGCTCAGTGGTAGAGTGCCTGTAGGCATGAGGCCCTGGGTTCAATCCCCAGCACCACATTAAACAAACAAAGCAAAACAACAACCCAAAAACAAAATAACAAAATTATGCATGAGGACACTGAGTATAAATATAATAAAAGTAGGTACCATTTCTGTAGTACATGCTTTGGTGTTAGACTCTCTGCCAGCCGGCTCAGTCAGACTTGGAGAGTCAGTGATGTTTATGTTTCTTGGTCCTGTGAGATCACCATTATTATCCCACTTTTCATATGAGGAAACTGAGGAACAATGGTTGGTTGACTTGTCTGAGATAATCCATCCAACTGCATTCTTTTTTTTTTAAAGAGAGAGAGAGAGAAGAGAGAGAGAATTTTTTAATATTTATTTTTTAGTTTTCGGTGGACACAACATCTTTGTTTGTATGTGGTGCTGAGGATTGAACCCGGGCAGCACGCATGCCAGGCGAGCGCGCTACCGCTTGAGCCACATCCCCAGCCCCCAACTGCATTCTTATTGAAGTATCCAGAAGAGCTTTGACCAAACTCACAAGGTAGAAAATATCAGATTTGGAGCCAATAAACTTGGCCCTTCATTCTCATCCAGCAAGGGTTCTGCCTTCCTGGGGGGCTTTTCAGAATCCTCAAAAGCCTGAATTTAGGGTAAGCCCCTTTCCCTTCTTCACTTGCTGTACCAGGAAGATGCTGAGTGCTTCAAAGGCCTTTCGCTGCCTTTGCCTGCAGCCCTGGGCCCCCATCAGTAGATACCCTAAAAGAAGGCCCCATCTGGTTCAGGGCCAGGGAGGGATTGTGGCCCCTGGTGGGACGCAGTGCACTCTGGGAGGGCCTGACATCTCCACCTTGCTATGCCCAGTGTTTGAGAATAGCAGTAAGATCGTGATTGTCATGGAATACGCCAGCCGAGGTGACCTGTATGACTACATTAGTGAGCGGCAGCGGCTGAATGAGCGGGACGCCCGGCATTTCTTCCGGCAGATTGTGTCTGCCGTGCACTACTGCCACCAGGTGAGCGCCACCTGCCCTGACCATGCCCCAAAGGGGTGGTCCCTGGATCTGAACGGACCAGAGAGATTTCCATGGCACGTCCAGGATCACATGGGTTTAACAGCAGGGACTCTGGACTCTCAGATGAGGAAATGTTGGTATCTGGCTTTGAGTCCTCTTGGTCAGGGATGGAGGGAAGGGTCTGTGATATCTTGTACCATATGGCAATCAAAAGGAACACCCCGCCTACCCCATACTTGGCTTCCTTTGTGTTTACTGTGCATTCCAGATTAGGCCCCTGTCCCTTTCCCTTCCTTGGTGACCTTGCCCTAACTCAGCTCCTTCCTCCTTCAGAATGGGATCGTCCACCGGGATCTCAAGCTGGAGAATATTCTGTTAGATGCCAATGGAAATATCAAGGTGAGCCTCACTTCTTGTTTCCACACAATTCAACCTGCAATTAGCTAGCTCTTTGGCACCTTTCCCCGTCAACCAAGCACCTCAGTGCCAACTTCCTGTTTCCAGCAGCTGCTAGATCTCTATGCCAAAGTAGTTAAATTTAGGTGAGTCAGGAGAAGTTCATATTGATAGGATAAACTCAGACCTCAGGACTGGAAAGGGGAGACTGAGGCAGGGAGACCAGCCCTATAGGCTCCAGGAGAGTGACCTCTGCAGTACTTCCTGACCCAGGGCTTAGTCTCCTCCAGGAATTCCTGACCTGTGCCCCGAAGTGCCCTGGTGCTGAGTCCATTCCCCTTAACCAGCCAATTCCTGGAGAAGGTGGGGCTTTCTTTGATGCTGACCAGAGGGAGGGAAGCCAGAGGCAGTAAATTCACATAATCTGGACAGGCACATACTTTCCTATCTGTACCAATAATATGCCTCGTTATGGGCTTCACCTGGTAACTGTTTGATAAGAGGCCAATAAAACCATAAACAAAGGAGCCAGGGTTTCATAAACAGCCCCTCTCCACCCTGGGCACACATGACCCTCTGATGGGGTGAAGAGTTAGGAACAGCAGGGCATTGACCTCTGCCCCTAGCTGATGTTATCTGGGAGAGGGTTTCTAGAGAGTGAGAGGATGAGTTTGGGTCCTCTCCAGCCTCGGGGTTGGTTGGCTCAGGAAGTCTTACAAGAAGATTCTTTCTCCTGGAATAATACCACAGCCCTGATCTTTGCTCTACTCTTACCATTGACCTCTAGTTATCTTGAGCTGACCTCAGATTCCTGCCCAGGTATGGGCAGAGAGGCCAGCCCTTGATGGGAAGAGCAACTCAGGTCTTCCATGATTAATGGGTAAGGGGCCTTGCTTGCCTCGGAGGGCTCTGCAATGGCGTAAGAAGCTAGGCCTCCCTCTCCATCTGGCTGACCCTCCTCATGGTCAGTAAGTGCTCATTGAGCATCACGAGGGTCTCACTTGTACTAGGAGCCACAGGTAGAGATAAGGAGATCAGCATGGGGGTCTTCCATCTGACTTGGTGGGAGAACGGATGAACAAGGTTTGCAGGGAGCCCATTGGAAACTGTGGGGCTTCCTAGGGGAGGATCCGAGGCCACGGAAACCTTCCCCGGAGAGGGGTCCAGAATCAGGAGGATGCCCAGGCAGAAGAGGGCATCCCTGGCTGGAACACAGCCCAAGCAAAGCCACCTGGGGAACACTGAGTGTCCTGGAGCCCCACATACCTCTGCCTAGGTGCTCTTTATGGACACAGATGCTCAGGGCCTGAGCTGTGTTGACTGTGCCCAGTGTGAGGCAAGAATCAAGGGACCCTTTCCTTCTGCTGTGGCCCGGGTTTTCTCAGGGCCTGGACAGATGCCAGCTGAGAGCTGTAGAGCAACATAGGCCTTGGCACGACCCATGTCCAATGTTTGACCTAACCTTGCAGATCGCTGACTTTGGCCTGTCCAACCTCTATCACCAAGGCAAGTTCCTGCAGACATTCTGTGGGAGCCCCCTTTATGCCTCGCCTGAGATTGTCAACGGGAAGCCCTACATGGGCCCAGAGGTAAGTGACGCCTCCTCCGCCCACCCTCCTGTCATTTACACTGACTTTCGATCCTGTGGGATAGATGGGCTAGTGTTCTATTTCTGTGCCCCCTCACCTTCCTCATTTCTGTTATTTTGTTACCTTCTGGCACCCAATCCAGCCTCCCTGGAGTGACCTGGTGCCCCATCCTGACCCAGAAGGGATGGTCTGAATACTGCTCCCAAGAGTGGTGTCACCACTCTCCCTATGAGCCTCAACCCCTTCTTCAGTATCCTCCCAGGTCTAAGAGGTCATCCTCAGGTCATCCAAGTTCTCTAGCATGTACCCTTTTCCTCTCTGGTACTGGGAGTGAGGCTTATGGTCCTCTGGCCAGTGGCATGCCTACATCCTTGCTGATTCCCCCCTCTCTCAGGTGGACAGCTGGTCCCTGGGTGTCCTCCTCTATATCCTGGTGCATGGCACCATGCCCTTTGATGGGCAGGATCACAAGACGCTGGTGAAGCAGATCAGCAACGGGGCCTATCGGGAGCCACCTCAGCCCTCTGGTGAGTGAAAGCCATAGGTGTTCTAACACAGGCTCGGGTGTGCATCACCCAGTCCTAATGCAGGGATTAAACATCGGCACTGATGTAAAGAGGCCAAACATCCATCATGACCCATGGTAGATTTTGGTGACCTGTGTTGTCTCTCTGCAGTGTCTAAGGCCTCTGAGGAAGGAAGGGATAGTTTTTCCTTCCTTGTCGAATGATTGATCATAACTTGGGAAGTCCTTCCTCAGGTCCAACTTCAATCCTCTTTACTACAGTTGTCTCATATCTTGTTGCTTTTGTCCTCATCTTCAGAAATCTGTCCTTGTGCATAGGGTGTAGAGGCAGGAAGAAGTATCTGAGAGCCCTAGCTTACCCTTGAACACAGTCCTTAAGCTCAGACAGTTGAATTTCAGAGGAAAGAAGAAAAAGACACACTAATACAAACAAGGGCTGGTGAGGGGTCATAGGGGAGGGGCAACAGGCAGAACCCATCCGGGGAAGCTGGCCTAGGGAGCATCATGGCCTAGGGTGTGTATGGGGTCCTCGGTGAGAATGTGCGGATCTGGGCTGGGTATAAGCTATGTCTGAGCACCAATGGGGGCAAGCAGAGGGGGGCTGTGGGGTGGCTATCTCAGCTGCTAAACCCAAACCTCTGTCTTTTGTCCCCCAGATGCCTGCGGCCTGATCAGGTGGCTGTTAATGGTGAACCCTCTCCGCCGAGCTACCCTGGAGGATGTGGCCAGTCACTGGTGGGTCAACTGGGGCTATGCCACCCGTGTGGGGGAGCAGGAGGCACTGCGTGAAGGTGGGCACACAAGCAGCGACTCCGCCCGGGCCTCCATGGCTGACTGGCTCCGCCGATCCTCCCGCCCCTTCCTGGAGAATGGGGCCAAGGTGTGCAGCTTCTTCAAGCAGCACGCGCCTGGCGGCAGCGCCACACCAAACCTGGAGCGCCAGCATTCACTCAAGAAGTCCCGCAAGGAGAATGACATGGCCCAGTCTCTCCAGGGGGACCCTGCCGATGACACTTCCCCTCGCCCTGGCAAGAGTAACCTCAAGCTGCCCAAGGGCATTCTCAAGAAGAAGGCGTCGGCCTCAGAGGGGGCCAGGGAGGACCCTCAGGAGTTCAGCTCAGTGGCGGATGGCCCAGGGCACGTGGATGGCCCAGGGCACGCGGCACCCCTACTGCCCAGGAGGGGCATCCTCAAGAAGCCTCGGCAGCGTGAGTCTGGCTACTACTCCTCCCCAGAGCCCAGTGAGTCTGGAGAGCTCTTGGATGCAGGTGATGTGTTCATGAGTGGGGACCCCGTGGAGCAAAAGTCCTCTGAAGCCTCAGGGCTGCTCCTCCATCGCAAGGGCATCCTCAAACTCAACGGCAAGTTCTCCCGCATGGCCTCAGAACTTAAGCCCCCCACTGCCTTTGGCTCTCTGGATGAACTGGCCGCCCCTCCACCGCCAGCCCGGGCCAGCCGCCCCTTGGGTGCTGTGAGTGAAGACAGCATCCTGTCCTCTGAGTCTTTTGACCAACTAGACCTGCCTGATCGGCTCCCCGAGCCCCCGCTGCGGGGATGTGTGTCTGTGGACAACCTCATGGGACTTGAGTCTCGCTCAGAGGGGCCTGGCAGCTGCCTGAGGCGCTGGCGGCAGGACTCCTTGGGCGATAGCTGCTTTTCCCTGTCAGACTGCCAGGAGGTGACACAGACCTACCCACAGTCACTGGGGGTCTGCTCAAAGCTCAGCTGAGGGGCAGTGTGCATTGCCCCAGCCCGGGCAGGCGCTAAGATACAGCTGGCTGCACCCTGAGCAGGGAGCGCCTTCTCCCTGCTTCCCAGGGCCAGCACCCCAGCTCAGAAGACTGAGGTGGTTGGGAGGGCTAGATGGGAGAAGTGGGCACATAATAGCCGGGGAAGAGTAGAGAAGCAGAGAGGGAAGGACTGAGTCCGAGTCTGGGTTACCTGCATCTTGTGCCCATGGTGGGGCTGCAGAGACCTGGAAAGAGTCCTTCAACAGCTTCTGTCCTCTTCGTTGCCATGAGGAAGCTTGAGGTGTGGTGCCTTTCACCTGTCAAGGTGGGGATGGACCATCCTCACACAAATTTGAATCCCCATCGACCTCTGGGGCTAGAATGTGGTACCTCTAAAGTACCCGGGGCATCCTGGGAGTGATCTGGAGTAACCCTCCCTTATTTATCTAGGAGTAAGAGAACACAGCCTCTGTTTCCTAAATGGTTCCTCAAAGGTTCTCTTCCCTTTTCCATCCTCCAAACCTGGCCTGAGCCTCCCAGAGTCGCTGCTATGAATCTTAAAAGACTTGAAAAGGCTCAGGCCACTGCTTAACTTCATCTCAAGGGGCCCAGACTCCTCTGGACCCCACCTGAGACCTCACAGACTGGAACTTCTGCCTCCAAGCTGCTCTGGAAGTCTAGGTTATGGATGCCTCTGTTTCTCTGGACTTTCGGGACCTAGAATGTCCTTATTTATTTTTCTGTTCTCAACTCTGTATTTTTTTTAAGTGAATTTTGCTTTTTACAATAATGTGAATGCCATGTTCTGGGGAAATCCATCATGCCATCTAAACTTCCGGTACTGAGAGGTGTGTTTGCAATGATGCCCCACAGATCAGGGGAGGGGGTCCTTTGATACACCCACATGTTCTGTTGCTTGCACTGTCTGGAGATGAGTCCCTTCACTCCACACCCCATGCTGTCTCCCCTCCTCTGTGGCCAGAAAAAAAACACTCCATTAAAACCAAGATGATGAATGGAAAACAGCCCCTGTTGTTCTTTTGGGGGACATGGGGGTGAGGAACAGGTCTCCCAGCCTTCTCTTAATACAAATACTCCCTGGGTTGCGAGGGGTGGGACATAGAGAAACTGCTTGATCCAAATAGAACCAAAGGGCTGGGGGCGTGACTCAGTGTCCCAGTACTTGCCTTAGCATGCACACAAGATCCTGCAGCACCACAAAATAATGATAATAATAAACAGAATAGCTGGGTGTGGTGACACACACGCCTATAATCCCAGCAGCTCAGGAGGCTGAGGCAGGAGGATCGCGAGTTCAAAGCCAGCCTCAGCAAAAGCAAGGCACTAAGCAACTCAGTGAGACCCTGTCTCTAAATAAAATACAAAATAGGGCTGGGGATGTGGCTCTGTGGTCCAGTGCCCCTGAGTTCAATCTCTGGTACAAAAAATAAATAAATAAATAACTCCCAGGCTTTAAGCTTCCCAAATCTCCGGTACTTCTGCACCAGCAGCTCTGGCCCCACTCTATTAACAAAGTGGGAAAGCCCTAGGCTGGAACTCCCAGAGTGCTCTTCCCACCTGCAGTTCTAAAGGAAGAACTGGTCTGCAGATTACCCAGCCCCACCCCCACCCTCTCTCCATCTTCTCCCGCCC
>NW_026000016.1:40772762-40837777 GCF_001458135.2 Marmota marmota marmota
CTCCATCTTCTCCCGCCCCTCTCCCATCTGCTTGACACCCTGGCCCCTGCTGCTTCAAGACACCACCACACTCTCTATTTTCTCTCCTTCCAAAGAAATCCCCTTTCCTTCAGTGCAGGGCAGCTTCTCCTCCCTCGCCCCTAAAGAATGCCTGGAATGTCCACCCCCCACAGGCCGGCCCCCCCTACCCCCTGCAGAGCATTCCCTGCACGCCTGCTCCATTGAGAAACTCCCGGGCTCTAAGAACTGGGGATGAAAGGGAGGATGAGGACAAAGGGCAGGCTGGCTGCTGGCTGGCTCTGGCTCTAAGCCGGCCCCCTTCCCTGACCTGCTTGGGTATTCACAGCCCCCAAATATCCCCAGTTCTGGCCAGCTCCAGCTCCCGGGTCCACTCCCACCTGTCCCTGGCAGGAGCTGCTGTCTGGTGCAGAGTCTCCGAGCTTCATTCTCTGTACCTGGAAGGCTGGGAAAGTCACTGAATCTGGGGAAGAGAGAGCAGGCAAGGATGGATGGGGTCAAGACACAAACAGAAATTGCTTGGGTGATGGCTGGGCTATTTAGCTGTGAAATCTCTAGAGGTCCATCCTACTGAGTACTGGAACTCTGGGCTAGGCTCTGGGTAAACACTGGAAAAATACAGGGGTGGATCTTTACCCTGAAGAGGCACAGCGTTCTGCGGTGGTGTTACAGTGTGCGTTTATTTACTCCACTCAAGCTACGCTGGGCACCAAGCTCTGTGGAAGACAGGTGCCTGCTGCCTCGCTAGTGCAACAATTAAAGACCTCAGCCTGGAGGAGGTTGCAGACTGGAGGGCAAGGCAGCACAATAAGTTAAACTCAGTGAGGAACTGTCCAGATTATGCTGAAGTAGAGTTCAGTTGAGGGAAAGAAGAATTGCATTTTGGGAGATAATAGGGGCTACCGTATATTAAATGCTTACATATCAGGCATATTATCTGTGTGGCCTCATTTCATGTACATGTAGCCTTGTTTCAGTCTTCTCGATGTGCTACAATTTTTATCATTATCTGTTTACGGAAGAAATGGAGACTTAAAAGCATTCAATAACTTGCCCAGCTAGCAAGTGGGAAAACCAGATCTCAAGCTCAGATCTGTGAGATGCCAAGTCTCTGTGGGTAGAGAGGCTCATCAGAACAGGACTGGATTTGTAGAATTGAGTAAAAGTAGTGAATGGAAAAATATGTATTGAGCATCTATTAGATGCCAAGCTCTTTGCCAGGAATAAGGAAAGTAGCAATTCCCTCTATTGGAAACGCCCTCCCCTAGTCTCCACAAGCCCAGAGAAGGAGCTAGGAAAGGGCGGCGCCAGGGAGAAGCTAAAGAGGGAGGTCAGGAAGAAAAGAGGTCACAGAGCAGGGAGGGCCTATACCTGGTAGGAAACCATGTTTGGGGATGAAGGGGATGGAGAGGTCACAGCCCTGAAAAACCCTTTCCATCAGCACTGTCTCAGCAGGTCCTGGGGGAGATTGGGAGTCTGAGGGATAGAGAGGCCAGACAAAGGTGTTTGGTCCCAAGATCTTGGTCTGTTTGCTTACCTCCTGGAAGCCAGGGCAGGGCTGCAGGGTAGGTGGGATGAGTGGGGTACCTGTGGGAGAAGCCTGCTGGTTAGGGAGAATCTGGGTGGGAAAGGAGTATCTCTCTGATCTCCACTCCAAAGAGGCCTAGATTTGAGGGCCTGGGTCCCATCTGCAAGGCCCTTTCCCTCACCTGCCAGGATACTTCATACCAAAAACATTCCAGAAAGCAGGCTCAGCTCACAATGACGCTGGGCCCCCGGGGGAGAAGGCCCGGACTGCGGGAATATTTAGTGCCACATCAGCGCTTCGGGAATGTGAAAAACCCAGACAACCATGGAGGAGGGCAACTTTGGGAGATAGGAGAGGCCTTCTGAACTCTCCCTGTTCTCAGCCCTTTCCAGAGGCAAGACCAAGCTGTCCTTGAGTGGAAACCCCCTCACTAGGGAGTGTCCAGGCTTCTCCCGGTGGAAGGAGTGAACTCTGGTGACATGCTAGTATGTCCCCACTATCAAGATGGCCCCTTGACTTTTCCCTCTGCCCCGTCCAGCCCGCTGGGTTTCTAAAGCAAAAGTGGGTGGAAGGTGGGAACCAGAACATAGATGACAGGGTGGATTTCTGGAAAAGAGTACAGGCCCTGGCTTGGAGCAAAACCAATGCAGAGGCCTCTGGGACTCAGGATTCTGCTTGATAAGCGATCCTCTACATACAGTGTTCATTCGTTCATTCCCTAACAATTTATTTGCTGAGGGCTTGCAGCATAGTATCCAAACTCTAGAGATATGTTTGGGAACAAAACTGACAAAAATCTCTACTTTCACTGGGCCTCCTTTCCAGTGGAAGAAAATAAACAAAACAATAAGTATACTAAAGAAGCCGAGCCCCAGGGGCGCACGCCTGTCATCCCAGCTCAGGAGGCTGAGGCAGGAGGATCTGGAGTTCAAAGCTAGCCTCAGCAATTTAGGGAGGCACTAAGTAACTGAGACCCTGTCTCTAATAAAATACAAAATAGGGCTGGGAATGTGGCTCAGTAGTCTAGTGCCCCTGAATTCAATCCCTGGTACCCAATAAATAAATAATATACTAAAGAAATAAAGCGGTAGTGCACGCCGGTAATCCCAGCTACCCAGGAGGCTGAGGCAGGAGGATGGCAAGTTGAGACCAGTTTGGGCAACATAGTGAGACTCTTTCTCAAAATGAAAAATAAGGGTCTGGGCTGTAACTCGGTGGTAGAGCACTTGCCTAGCATGTGTGAGGAGGCACTGGGTTCGATTCTCAGCACCACATATAAATAAACAAAATAAAGGTGGGGACAACTAAAAAAAATTTTTTTTAAATAAAAAATAAAGTGGGCTGAGATTAAAAAATAAAAAGCTTACTGGTATAGTGCTTGCCTATCATCCATGAAGCCCGGAGCTCAATCCCCAGTGCTACAATACGAGACAAGAAAAAACAAAACTGAAGTAAATTAAATAGTAAATTAAAAGGTCCTAAGTGTTGGGAAAAATACTAAAGAATAGGGTGGGGCACAAGGATGAAGGGGACAGGGAATAAAATTTCTGGCCAGGTGGCTCTCTTGGGGGAACAGTGTGCCAGGTAGAGGAACAGCCATTGTGAAGGTCTTAAGGCAGGAGCAGGTTAGGCAAGTTCTAGAACAACCAGTGAGGCTGCAACAGGGTAAATGAGTGAGGAGCAGGAGATGGAGTCAGGAGAGGTAACTGGGTTGGGGAAAATAGATTGTGTGGGTTTTTGTGAGCCATTATAGAACTATGGCTTTTATTCTGAGTGAAATGGGGAGCCACTGGTAAATTTTGATCAAAGCATGTGATCTTAAATTTTTTTTTTTAAATCTGCCCTAGCTAACTTGTTGGGGACAGAGTGGGAGGCTCACAGTTGGAAGCAAGGAGACCCAGTAGGAGGCCAATTCTGGAACAGGTGGTGGGGCTTGGACTAGAGTCCTAGCAGTAAAGAAATTAGTAGTCACATTTGGGAACATATCTTGAAGTGGGGATCCAACAAACAGGCTTTCCTGATAGGTTGGATGTGGGTTGTGAAAGAAGAAGAACTTGAAGGATGGAACTTACATTTGCTGGGGAGGAGGCAGTTTGCAGGTAGAGAGTAAACCCCTGGGCCTTGGAGACAGTGAGACCTCCCAGAGCAGATAAATGGTAGAAGGAGTCTGGAGTCTGAGAAAACACTTGGGTAGAGATAGAGATCTGGGAGTCCTTGCCAGAAGGAGTTTCTGGTTTGGGCAGAAAGTTCGACTAGTTGATCTCTGGTGTCCCTTCCTGCTTTTTAAGATCCTGGAATTGCTTTGAACAGGAGAGCCTTTTTTTTTTTTTGCAAAGCTGATTGGTCGCTCAGAAAAGCTTGTCTGATATGATGATGGGGGAGGCATATTTTACTAGGTTGGGACCTGCTTCCTCCTCCTGATAAAGTTCAAGGGGCTTTCTTTTTAAGGATAGGAAGAGATAGTTGGGGGGGAAATGATCCCTCATACAATCTACCTTTCCTGAGACTCAATGTTCCTAACTCTACTTGAAGGGATTACACTTCTCGGAGACCCTCCAGCTCTGAAATTCTATGGTTACGTACCTTCAAAGGCATTTGCAGATTTCATAAGAACGTTAGAAATGTCACCCTTGATCCAGAGCTCTGCCACTGATATTGGCCCCCTGCAGAGTGGTCCCAGGTCCTGGATTGCCTTATATGGCAGAGCCCCAGGCTGGGGGAGGCATTCCCAGTTATCTTCCAGTTTCAGAATACACACACACACACACACACACACACACACACACACACACAGAGGCTTCGGATCCCTAGGGAGGCTGAGCTGAGCGCAGCATGACTGTCTGGGAATCTGCATTTTCACAAGTGTGGCATGTGACTTTGATCACACCAAAGCCAGGGAAATCACTGAAGGTGAGGGCCCTTAGCAAGTTGCTGCCTCTGGAGGAATTTGACACCCACCCAAGGGCCTGCAACCTCTCTCTGGGACACTGACCTTTCTCTCTGTCCCCATTCCGTCTCCTTTTCACTCTGAAACCCTCCCCTCACCAATCTCCTGGCAAATTAATTCCCTAACCTCTTCACAGACTCTTCCCTTCTGACACCACCAGCCTCCAGCCACCTTCCTGAGCTAGTCCCGCCTTTTCAGATTCTCCCTGTCCCCTTTCCAGGGGTATTTTTTTAGGGCCAGTTGGGAGCATGAATCATCCTGGCTGGGGGAGGGGGATTCAAGTCCATAAATGGACAAAAACTCAAAGTTTGGTTTCGATCTTTAGGAAAGGCCTCATCTCTGCCCTCTACTCTTCTCTCCCAAAGGAATTCCCCCTGAGAAGAGGAAGGAGTCTGGAGTTGGCTTTGACGGGATGGGATTCTAGAAATAGCTGAGCTTTTTAGGAGGCCCGTTGTCTGACTCAGCTTCTCTGATAAACAGACTCTGCCGGCCAGGATTTTCCCAGCCCCAGAGGCTAAGCCCCTTCTTCCTGGCGGAAGTGTTCAGATATGCCTTCCTAGTTGAGGGCCCAGCCAGCACCCCTCCTCCTCCCCTCCCTTTCCACAGGATCAGAGCTCCAGACCACACTGACCTGGCTCTGGACTGCCAGGTGCTCAGCTATTGCACAGAACTGTCCATATGACCTCCCTGAAGCCAGGAACAGGGTGCAATGACCTTTCAAAGCTCCCTGGCTGGATTCTGAAAGTCCCTCTGGGCCTGGCCTGCACAGTGTCAAGCTGGCCTCCCTGGCAATCAACCATCACCACCTCCTTTGTTGTATCCATCACCAGGTCACACTGGGCAGCAGGCCAGCCTCTGCTAGGAATCCCCTCTCTGCTAAGGGACTCCTGGCTTGCTTTCCCTCCCAGCCTCATGCCCAGTCCTCCTTGAATAGAAAAGCCATTGGACAGGCCAGGTGGTGGGTGGGAAAAGCTGGCTGACCCTCTACAGGGCCTCACATGGTGGCTGGGCTCATCTTGACAGCTGTTCTCCATTAAGAGTGTAAGCCTTGCCGGGCACGCCTGTAATCCCAGCAGCTCCAGAGGCTGAGGTAGGAGGATCGCCAGTTCAAAGCCAGCTTCAGCAACAGAGAGGCGCTAAGCAACTCAGTGAGACCCTGTCTCTAAATAAAATACAAAATAGGGCTGGGGATGTGGCCCTGTGGTTGAGTGTCCTTGAGTTCAATCCCTGGTACCAAAAAAAAAAAAAAAAAAGAACATAAGCCTTACTAAGCTGATCAGAACCCTTGCTCACAAACCATACTAGAAGGCTACAAATCTTGAGGAGATTAATGGATTCTATCAAGATGCCAGTTCATTGATTTATAATGAAAAACCTAACTGCCACCAAACCAACCAGATACTTAGGGTTGCTGATATACCCAGCAACTGGGGACTGCTGATGGGCACATTCCCTGCCAGTAACAATTTCACAGAGGGGTGCCCCAGTTCAGGCGGAATGTCACCTGGACAGTATGGAAGCTCCATGAGGAGAGCTCACCAGTGGCTTTCATGGTGGTACAGCCTCTGGACCAGGAACCCCGGGTGATCACATGCAGAACACCTTTTTCCCACGTCCAGCTCTGAAAATACCCCACACACCTTTTTTTTTTTTTTTCCAATACTGAGGATGGAACCCAGGGGTGCTCTATGACTGAGCTACATCCTCGGCCCTTCTTCATTGTGAAGCAGGGTCTTACTAAGTTGCAGAGACCGAGCTGGAATTTTGGTTCCTCCTATCTCAGCCTCCCTGAGTCGCTGGGATTACTGGAGTGTGCCACCACTCCTGGCCCACACACCTGTAATGCCACAAGACAACCTCCCCGGGTGAGCACATTCTTTCTCCCAGGAAGCACTTAGAGAGTCACTTTCACAGTCCACTCACACCCTTCGGGTTGCTGCAGGAATTGACTGAGGCAACGCACCAAGAGGCTTTGTCAGCAAAACATCCCCAGAGAATACCTAGGGAGTGAGAACAGGGACTCAATAAATGCTTAATGAAGAGCCTCCACCTGCTTCCCTCGCCCCAGACCCTTATAAAGGGGGATCTGAGAGCCAAGCCAGTGAAAGCCCATCCCCTAATAAACGCATCCCATTGACTGAGACCTCACCATTGTTCTAAGTGCCATAGAAAATACAAAAGCAATTAAGGCAGGGTCCCCTCCCTCAAGGAATTTGTGTATAATAAAGCTGGAGCTATAAAGTAACACCTACAGGATGGTCTTTAACAGCACAGAAGTGAATGTGCTCAGGGTGTGGGTCAGGACAGAGCCTCTAGTTAGACGCTCCAGGCCCACTGGAGATGGTAGTAATGGGGTCGTTGTGCAGGTGTGGGCTAGACCACTGGCTGTTAGCCGTCCCTACTCTCTGGGCACTGATGGCTCAATCAAGGAATGAGCTATCCTAACTGCAGGGCCCTGGATGTCTCAAACCTGCGGCAGCATCTTACTTGACACCCTTCGGGTGAGACTGAGAGGACTCCAGCATCCTTCAGTGGTGGTCGTCCTGCCCCAAGCCATTGTAGGACATGCCTCTGAGGGTCAGCATGAGTAGAGGCCTATGCCATTAGGTCACGGTAGAGTCGATCAACTCCTCACTTGCCAGGATGGGTGGGGAGAGGGCAGCAAGCAGCCTGCTCCTTAACCCTGTTTCCCAAGGAGCAGGGTTCCTGCCTCCTGCTCTCTTGTTCCATTCTACTCTTGCTGCCTGTAGACCTTGGCCTGCTTGCTTTCTTTTGTGGTATTGGGGATTGAACACAGGGGCCCTCTACCACCCACCGAGCTACATCCCCAGCCTTTTACATTTTTTATATTGAGACAGGATCTCACTAAATTGCCCTATTGGTCTGGAATTTACTATCTGTTTGCTTCAGTCTTGGCAGGAGCTGGGATTAAAGGCGTGCGCCACCACGCCCTGCTGGAATTGGCTTTCTTTAACTTGTCTTAAATCTTCCAGGACAGGCAGAACTGCCCCTCTCTCTTGATTGACTGAGTCAACATAGTCCACATCACAACCCAAGTCCCTTTGGGACTGTCTTTCTAGATCCATTTCTCCATCTCTAAGCAAGATTCAACCTCAGATGCCCTGACCCTACTACTTGGGAATTGCATTAAATTGTCAATGACTGGGCACAGTGGCACATGTCTGTAATTCCAGCAACTCGGGAGGCTGAGGCAGGAGGATGGAAAGTTTGAAGCCAACTTCAGCAATTTAGTGAGGCCCCAAGCAACTTAGCAAGACCCTGTCTAAAACACACACACACACACACATATATATGTACAAATATTATATATATATGCAAAGGATACTGATCACAGTGGAAATCTCTGGCATTATTTTTTAGTACCAGTTCTCAAAGTGTGTCTCAGAAGCTCTGAGGGGTTTTCCATAAACCTATTCAGAGGGTACACATGCTCAAAACAACTTTACTGATAGTATGAAAACATCTGCCTTTTCCACTCTCATTCTCTTCTGAGTGTACCATGGAATTTTCCAGAAGTTTCACAGTGTGTGATATTACAACAGGTTGAATGCACAACATTATGCATAATATGTAACACTACTGAACTATTTTAACTTAAAAATGTTAAGATGGTAAATTACGGTATATGTATTTTTACCACAATTAAAAAGTTAAAAATCTAAAAAAGTCTAAAATCTCAGTGGTAAAGTGCACACCTAGCATGTACTAAGCCCTGAGTTTGATCCCCTGAGCCAAAAAAAAAAAAAAGAAAGAAAGAAAAGAAAAATTGCAAAAAAAAGAAAACAAAGTCAGGCATGGTGGCACACACCTGTAATCCCAGCTACTTGGAAGCTGAGGCAGGAGGGTCACTTGTTGGAGGCCAGCCTAGGCAATTTAGCAAAATGTCTCAAAATAAAAACTATAAAGGGATGAGAGGAAGCCTCAAGGGTAGAGTGCTCGTTTACCAACACAAGGCCCTGGATTTCATCCTTAGTCCCCCCCACCACACACACACACAAGCTAGGACAATGCCACTCTTTTCACTATTTTTTTTGAAATATGGTTATTTTTTCATTAAAATGTTTTATTTAGGACTGGGATTGTGACTCAGTGGTAGAGCACTTGCCTAGCATGTGTGAGGCACTGGGTTCAATCCTCAGCACCACATATAAATAAATAAAGTAAAGGTTCATTGACAACTAAAAAAATTTTAAAATATTTTATTTATATAAAAATACACTGAATTATTACTGTTATTTTAAAAGAAATTAATAAACATTTAAAAATTTTGTTTTAACTTCTTTTTTTCTTTTTTGTGGTTTGGGGATCAAACCCAGGGCCTACAGCATGCAAGCACTTTACCATGACTTACATTTTATCTCATTTTAAGACAGGTTTCTTTTTGTTTTTTATTTTTGTTTGTTGTTTTGGAGGTTGAACTAGGGGTGCGTTACCACTGAAACAAATCCCCAGCCCTATCTGTTTAGTTTTTTATTTTGAGATGGAGTCTCCTTAGGTTTCCTAGCCTGTCCTCAAACTTGTAATCCTCCTGTCTCAGCTCCTGAGTAGCTAAGATTACTGGCATGCATCACCATGACCGGCTGAGACAAGGTCTTGCTAAATTGCCTAGGCTGGACTCAAATTTGTGATCCTCCTGCCTCAGACTCCTGGGGTTACAGGGATTGCACCCAGCATTGGTATCCTCAATCATTAAGAGTGCAGAGATGGGGGCTGGGGATGTAGCTCAGTTGGTAGAGTGCTTGCCTTGCATGCACAAGGCTCTGGGTTCAATCTCCAGCACCACAAAAAAAAAAAAAAGAAAGAAAGAAAGAAAAGAAAAAGAAAGAAAGAAAAAAGTGCAGAGGAATCTTAAACTGAAAATGCTGCTCTTATGAGAAGAACTGTGTTAGGTAGGATTGCCATACAAACTAGAATATTCTCAGTTAAATCTGAATTTCAGAAAAACAATGAATAACTATATATGATAATATTACATAGGGTAAGCTTAACTAAAAAAGCATTGTTTATATGAAATTCAAAATTAAATGGTATCCTGTATTTTTATTTGCTAAATTTGGCAACCCTATTAGTGAGAAAGATTTAGATTAGACAATAGGAAGAACTTGGGTCAGACATTGGATTTCTGACCCAGGGAAGGATGGAGGGCAGGCCTCTAAATCCTTAGGACTAGAGTTTGCATGAGGGTAATGATCTCCCCCTAGCTGGACTCAGGACTTATCCACACTCCAGGAAACCCAGGGGACTGGAGGATGAGCAAAAAAACACAGGAAGTGGTAAAAAACAAAACAGAACATTAGTGTTGTTATTAAAGAGAGGAAGTGACAGTGGGTGGGTGTAGGGCCTATAGGGAGGCCTGAGGTCCCTGGAGGATGTCAAACCATGAGGTGGTGAGGTCATCTGTCTCCCCTCATGCTCTGCTAAAAATAGCTGTGGTTACAGCAGGGGTGTGACCAACCCCAAGAGGCCTGGGTGGGGCTGAGCAGGACAGCTGGGGAGGTGGGGGCTGCAGGCCAGGTGGCAGGAAGGCCTAAGAGGCATATTTGGGCCTAGAAGTAAACAGAGAGGCAAATAGGTGGCCTCAGGAGCAGTCCAGAGGGGAAAGGAAGGAGAAGGGGCTGATGCTGGTCCCTTTGTGTGTGGGGGGGCGGGAATGGTGAGTTCTGAGTACCTCTCTCCAGTCAGAGCCAGTGCCCTAGAAATCAGGCTGCCATACTAGAAATCAGTCCGCTGGGCTGTCATGGTGCAGGTCTCTTAACATTTATTAAGCATTTATTGGTATGGGCCCAGGTCCTGGGGATCCAGAGTTGAATAGAATGTGGTCCCTACCCTCCAGAGCCTGGAAGTCCACTGGAGAAGACATGCATAAAACCAGAAGGAAAATTCACGAATGCCCTGTGATAAGAGGTAATAACTGAGAGCCCAGGCTGCGCGCTGAAGCAGGCTGGAGAATCACCCACCTGACAGTTCGCCAGCTGTTGAGAGCAAAGGGAAATGATCTGGTTTGGGGAAAGACATAAAAATAACACTTTTCATTCCTGAACCTTCTCCCTTGCCCACTGCAGCCTGGGAAGTGCTGTCAGATGCGTCTCCTGTGGTTTCTAAGAGCCAGCGTTGGTTTCCATCTAACAGGGAGCAGCCGTGGCCGCGGTGGCCGAGGCAGGGCGGGTAGACCTTCCCTTGGCCACAGAGGTTTTGGACTTGGCGTGAAGTCACAGACCAAGTAGAGGCAAAAGACTGATGACCTCACTGCCTCATGGTTTGACATCCTCCAGGGACCTGGAGCGTGGAGCTTATGGAACAAACCTCATCTGGACCCTTCTTGCCAGGGGTCCAGGCTGCCAGGGGCATCGTCCTTAGAGTCCAGGGAGTCCCAGAGTCCAGGTCTTGAGTAGGACCTGAACACAGGGCTGGGAGGAGGGAGCAGGTGCTCAGCCAGGGGCTTGGGGGGGAATTCTATGGAAGGAGGAAGTCAGGCGCTGCGGGTCAAGTTGAGGAGTTTTTAGGGAGAAGGAATTCATTAGAAACTTAAAAATTGACCTCCAGGAGTCAAGCCTGGTGCCTGAGTATGAACTTCTCACGCACCAACGTGCCCTATTCCTTGTTCCCCTATCCCCCTGAGCCACAGGTCATTCTCCTGGGTTTAGGCTCCTACCAAGTTCTGTGTCTGCACTCTTGCGGACAAGTCAGGGCCAGGGACTCTTTCTCTGTCCCCTGAGTTCCTGCGGTTCAAACTCCAGGCTTAGTTGCTGCCCACCCCTCCCCTGTCCTTCTTCTCTCACAGGCCACAGCTGGCCACCTGGCCCCTTCTATGGCCATGGGATCTGGGGCGGGGGGGTGGAGACTGCTAAAACCACAGCTCCTGCTGAAACCTACAGCTGTAGGAGCCTGCAGGGCACATGGGGCCAACCTCCCCTGCAGCCAAGGGCAGCCTATTCGCTACCCTGTCCCCAGTGGTGGACAAACTCTGAGGACCCTCGGGGAGAGGAGAGCCTGTGTGACCGCCCAGACTGGCTGGATGACTTTGGGCAGGTTGCTAGACTTCTCTGGGCCTCAGCCTCCTGTTTGTTCACCTATACTCTGTAGCTAGGGCCTGTCTGTGGTCATGCATGTGAACATGAACTGTGAGCTGCTGAGCCCTGCCCTGGCACGAGAGGCGGTGATTTTGAACTTGCCCCGGGACCGGGTTTAAACAGGCACAGATTCAGAGAGCTGCTTCCAGATAGAAATTCCTCTCCTGCGGCTCACTGATGGTCTGCAGGGACCCTGATGTCACACGCAAAGTTTGAGTAGATGCATTTGTTTTTTCTGAGAAGGTAATGGATGTGGAGTTTTCATCCGACTTCTGAGGAAGTCTGAGTCTCAATACCTGTTAGGAGCCCTGGGGCCTCCTCCATGGGATCATTTGCCAGGAACACTTCCCAGGCAGGCAGAGGGGGCTGAAATCCTCGAGTTGCTCGTGCTCCCAGGTGACCTGAGTACACTTGTTGAATGTGGCAGGTTTCCACCACCTGAGTTCAGTGCAGGCCATAGAATAACAGAGTTCATGTTGTGCAAATGGCAGGGTCAGAAAGAGAGGTGTCGTCGCCTCTCTTTCTGACCCTGCCATTTGGGCTCTAGTCACTGTTATAATAAGAACCAGTAAGTGGAAAGTGTCCAGAGAACACAGGCCAAGCTATTCTTTTTTTTTTTTTTTTTTTCGGTGCTGGGGATGAGCCCAGGGCCTGCCCATGCTAGGCAAGTGCTCTATGACTGAGCTATATCCCAGGCTGTCAGAGGTCTTGACACTGTGTCTTAGGAGGAATAACTGAAAGAACTCAAGGGATTTGGTTTGGAGCAAAGAATCTAGGGTATGTGGGCACTGGAAGTTAAATTGCTTTTTTTTTTTTAGGTACCATGGGATTGAAGTCAAGAGGGGCTTACCCGACTGAGCCACATCCCCAGTCCTTTTACAATATTTTTTCAGAGACAGCATCTTGCTAAGTTGCTTAGGGCCTGGCTAAGTTGCTGAGGTTGGCCTTGAACTTACCATCTTCCTATCTCAGCCTCCTCCTTGCTGGAATTCCAGGGGTAGGCCACTGTGCCCAACAGAAGTGCACATTATATTCTTGAAGTGCTGACTAGTGGCATTCTACAGGAGGACAGTAAACTTTCTAACCCTGAGCTCTGTCCCCACATGGAGTGAAAAAGGGAAACTCTTTCACTGGCCCCACCTAAATTAGTGTTTCAGGAGAAAATATTGCAGGCAAGAGGCAAAAACTCTATCCAAAGAAGTGGTGCTGGGGATGAGCCCAGGGCCTGCCCATGCTAGGCAAGTGCATATGAAGAAATGGCCACAGCTGGGTGCAGTGGCGCATGCCTATAATCCCAACAGCTCCGGAGGCTGAGGCAGGAGGATCAAGAGTTCAAAGCCAGGGGCTGGGATTGTGGCTCAGTGACAGAGTGCTTGCCTTGCATATGTGAGGCACTGGGTTTGATCCTCAGCACCACATAAAAATAAATAAACAAAATAAAGATATTGTGCCCATGTAGAACTAAAATAAATAAATAAATAAAAAAGTTCAAAGCCATCCTCAGCAATATAACGAGGTCCTGAGCAACTCAAAAAACCCTGTCTCTAAATAAAATACAAAAAAGGATTGAGGATGTGGCTCAGTGGTTGAGTGCCTCTGGGTTCAATCCCCAGTACCAAAAAAAAAGAAAAAGATAAAGAAAAAGGAAATGATCGCAACACTTCCCTGGGCTGGGGAGCGTGAGTAATGCCTTGTGGGGCAGAGAGAATGGGCAGGCTCTGAGTCCCTGCTCCATGGAGTTCTGCTGTGGCCAGACTCCTCTCTCCAGTGCTCCACGGCCCCTGAAGGAGCAGGGGTGGGTGAGGAGAGGAGAAGGCTGAGCCACCATGGAACATGGGCCTTCAGCTCTGGTGGAGGACAAGCTGGGCTCTGCTGGGCTGGGCCAGGCCAGAGGGGTGGGGATGGGAAGATGGCTCATTGATGAGTCACCATGGCTATTGTCTATCTGCCTCTGCTCCCTCTGGGGGAGGGTGGCTAGGGGACAAAAGCCTTTGGCCAGCTGGGCCTGTGAGGACAGGTTCCCCGCTCTTGTGTTCGCAGCTCTGGGGACAATTGGGGCTTGGCTATCTTGCTCTCCTTGCTACCACCCAGCAGGGCAGGGCTGGGGAGCTGACATTGGCTGGATGCTGAGGGGAGGGTGTCTGTCCACACTGAGCTCCCACCTCGATAGGGCTTGTGGTGGTCACGCAGTCAGCCCCGAGGCCTGGCCTGTGGGAGAAGTTGCCCTGCCCCATCTGCATTGCACGGAAGCTGGCAGGAGTGCCCCCTTTCTAGTCATCACCCCTAAGCCGGAGAGGCGCACTCTCCCCACCACGCCCTGTCCTTCCTCACCCTCTTTCCAAACCTGCTCCGGCCTAGCAGGCCTGTTGACACCGCACCCTCTCTCAGGGCCCCAGGGGAGCCTGGAGAGAGAGCAGGGGTAAATCCAGGTTGGGGCATGTGGGTGCTATCCAGCTCCTACCAGGGCCTGGTCTGAGTGGTGAATCCTTCATCCTGCCCCCAGTCAAGCCTGAGCCATGTCCCTGATGTCCCCTGGGATGGAGGGTCACAGAAGCGCAGAATGACATTGACAGGGTGATCATACATGTGGGGAAACTGAGTCCCCGGAGGTCAGAACTGCAGCAGAGATGCCCAATCTGCAATGGGCAGATTGGGAGGAAGGACTCTGTGGTAGGGGAGAGTTGCCCTCCCAGGCTCTGGCAGGTGACCAATCTGGGGACAGTCAGGTTTGGCACCACCGTACAGCTTTCCTTCTGCTGCCTCCCTGGCTTCTTCCTTTCTCTTTGGACTGAAGGCAGGTGTTTGGAGCTTGCAGGCTGAGGTCAAAAAGCACTTGCCCCATGTGGGCAGCAGCCTGGGCTTTGGAGATAGGTGGACATGAGTTGGACCCTCGGTTTCTCCACGCCCTGCTGGCAGGACCTTGAGAGGTGCTGAGGTCTCTCTGAGCCTGTTTTTTCCATCTGAAAAATGAAACACAATAACTGTCTCACAGTGTTAGATGTTTTACATACACTATCTCATTTAACTCTGAAGGATGGCAGAGTTACTCTGACTTGGGATTATTTTGAATAAAGACACTTGAAAACCAGCAAATATAAAAGGGACACTCTGATCTCTCTTTTCTCTATCAGGAAAAAAAACGAAATATTCTTTTATAACAGACAAGGAGTTGAGCCTGAGAAACATCTGTACAAACAGACCTTGTTAAAATAGGCTTGTCTTAGCCTCTATGCATTTTAGTTTCTTTTCCACACTTGCCATTCTTTGGCATTTACGTCTTGCCACTTCTTTGGGTTCTTATTTTCTTGGGGACACTTCCATGCACACCAAAAATAAAATCTGTGTGCTTTTTCTCCTGCCGATCTGTCTTGTGTCAACTTAATTCTCAGTCCCAGCCAAACACCTTAAGAGGAGGGAGGTCAAGTGTCACCTTTCCTGAGACTCTCACAGCAACACCTTGAGGTAGATGGTTTTTAGATCCATTTTTCAGATGAGAAAGATGAGGTCTCCAGAGGTTAAGCACACTGTGTGGGATCCCACGATGACTAGTTAGCTGTGGAGCCGGGATGTAACTGGTGAGTGACTCTTGGGTCGGCTCTTGAGGCCTTTGCTGATGCCACTGTCTAGACATAGCTGTGAGAAATGAAGAGGTGGGTGAGATGAAGAGGTCACAGTGCCTGTCCCTGGGCCCTGATGTGGTGCTGTATGGAGCAGGGAGTGGGGCTGAGTGGCCCAGGGAGAGAGGCTTCTGGAACCCTAAAAAATGAAGGTCCAAAGGAGAAGTGGCTAGGAGGGATTCTCAGCTGGCTAACAGTTTGGGGTGAGTTCAAGGGGAGGGACCGGAAGTCTTGAGCAACAGGTGTGGGCAAATGTCAGTAAATGGGAGTTCTGTGGTTAAAGGGGCCCCTCAGTGACCACGGGATGGGGGCCCTGGGCTCAGACTCAGGACAAATATGTGCCAAGATGCTGACCGGCTTTCCTTTGGAAAGAGGTGTTGAGGGACATTTTAACGCTCAATGTCTCTATAGTGTTTGCTTTTCTTTTTAATACAATGTCTAGGCCCTATTTGAATTTTCTTCTAAAGGAAGAATAAAAACTGGAAACAGCTGTCAAATGCTAATAGTGGGTGAAGGGAACAACCTGATATTTGAATTTCCTTGTTCAACTTTATACAACAAACATGTATCAATGAAACTGGAAATACACACACACACACACACACACACACATATACATATACACACCAGGGATTAAATCCAAGGGCACTTAACCACTGAGCCACATCCCCAGCCTTTTTTTTCATATTTTATTAAGAAACAGGTTTCAGGGGCTGAGTTTGTGGCTCAGTGATAGAGCGCTTGCCTAGCATGCGTGAGGCTCTGGGTTCGATCCTCAGCACCACATAAATGTAAAATAAAGATATTGTGTCCACTTAAAACCTAAAAAAAAGAAACAGTTCTCGGGGCTGGGGCTGGGGCTCAGTGATAGAGCACTCGCCTAGCATGTGCGAGGCCCTGGGTTTGATTCTCAGCACCACATAAAAATAAGGAAATAAAATAATAAGGCATTGTGTCCAACTACACCTAAAAAATAAATATTAAAAAAAAAAAAGAAATAAAGAAACAGGTCTCACTAAGTTGCTTAGGGCCTTGCTAAGTTGCTGAGGCTGGCTTTGAACTCATGACCCTCCATTCTCAGCCTCTCAAGTTTCTGGGATTACAGGCATGCGCCACTGTGCCCAGCTTGGGAAAATATTTTTAAATGAGATTACCTATATGAAGGAACAAGAGCAGCTCTGTCTGAAGACGACGTTCTGCTTCGATGGAATGTTCTCTATCCGCTCCATCCTGTATGGTGGACACTAGCCACATATGGCTACTGAGTGCTTGAAATGTGGCTAGTGCTGCTGAAAAACTGGATTTGAATTTTATTTAACTGTGATTGATTGAAATTTAAATAGCCCTGATTTGAGAGACCTGATGAGACAGACTGAATGGAGAAGCAGGGTCTGCGGCACGGGCTTCCTGCCCTGCCACCATCTCAGCCCCTCCTGATGAGCGCTCTCTGTCCTGCCCTGCTCCCTGCTTCAGACCATCCTCTGTTCAGGATGCTGTCAGGGCCCTGTCTACCCACCTGTTCGACAACCATACTCAGATGTGTGTGATTCTCAGCAGGAGCAGCCCCTGCAGGTAAGGGTCCAGGTGAGCTGACATCACTGTGATGACCTGGGGCAAGTCACCACCCTTTTGGGTCTCAGTTTCCTCATCTGTAGAATGGGAACTTGACCAGAAATTCCATGAAGCCCCCACTGCCCTTCTTCATCTAGTTGCTGAGGTCACAGTGGGGTCATTGGGCATGGTCAGGCAGAGTAGGCACTGCTGGACAAGGGGGATTTCAGGGAGGTAACTTAAAGGACTTTCTGGCTGGAAGGCTAATGAGGTGCTGAGCTGGGTGGAGAGTGTGTGAGGAAGGATGTGTCATGGAGTGAGGAGAAGGTGGCTCCCCAACTCCCCTGGGGGTTAGCTGCTCTGCGCTCTGCCTTAGATAGTCATTCTACCCTAACAGCTGCCAAGTTATGTGCTCATTCACCTCTTTTTTTTTCTATTGTTCTAATTAGCTATACATGACAGTAGACTGCATTTTGACACATCATACATAAATGGAGTATAACTTCTCATTCGTCTGGTTGTACATGATGTAGAGTTACACAGGTCATATAATCATATATGCTCGTAGGGCAATAATGTCCGATTCATTCTACTATCCTTCCTACTCTTTGCCCCTCCTCTCCCTCCACTCCCCTCTGTTTAGTCCAAAATATCGCTATTCTCTTCCCACACCCCGCATTGTGAATTAGCATCTGCAGATCAGGGAACACATTTGGCCTTTGGTTCTTTGGGGTAGGCTTATTTCTCTTAGCATAATATTCTCCAGTTCCATCCATTTACCAGAAAATGCCATAATTTCATTCTTATTTGAGGCTGAGTAATATTCCATTGTGTATATCTACCACAGTTTCTTTATCCATTCATCTATTGAAGGGCACCTAGGCTGGTTCCATAGTTTAACTATTGTGAATTGAGCTGCTATAAACACTGATGTATATGCATCATTGTAGTGTGCTGCTTTTAAGTCCTTCAGGTATAAACCTAGGAGTGGGATGACTGGGTCAAATGGTGGTTCCATTCCAAGTTTTCTTAGGAATCTCCATACTGCTTTCCCCCACATCCTCGCCAACATTTATGGTTGCCTGTATTCTTGATGATTGCCATTCTGACTGGAGTGAGATGGAATCTCAGTGTACTTTTGATTTGCATTTCTTAATTGCTAGAAATGTTGAACATTTTTTCATATGTTTGTTGATCAATTTTATTTCTTCTGTCATTCACCTATCTTTTATCTCAGTCTTTGGGATAGATTTTTTGGGATAATCAAGGCAGGTCTGTCTAGACTCTGAATCCTCCATCTCTTCCACCAAGCAGAATTCCTACTGGTTTGATGAGCAGATAAATGAATGGTTCCTTTGGATCCCCAGCCTTTTCCCTCTGGGACTGGAGATAAATTTAGTGGCTAAAGGACCCAGTCTGGGAAAAAGTAGAAAGTCAATGGAATTTGTGGAAGTTTTGTCTTCCTTTTCTGCCTCTTAAAAAAAAAATTGCCCCCTACTTCCCAAATTCCAGCCTTCTCTTTCTCCTGCAGAGCAAGGCAAGTGTTGAATGGGATAAACTAACTCATACTAAGATGTAACTGACTGGCTCTGGTTGCACCTGCTTAGGGGCTGTCACTACAGGCAGTGGCATTATCAGCAACCCTGGGTTTGTTCTGGGTCAGCCGCTCAGCAGTTGAGTGGCAGGAGTGAGTTCCCCTCTTCTTTCTGAGACCCAGCTCAGTCATCTGTAAAATGGAATCTAATGGCACCTCCCTGGCCACTCTCCAGGGTTGTTGTGAGGATGAAATGAATCAATGCATCCAAAAAGCATCTGATAGCTGTGAGGAGCTGGACAGGAAAAGGGAATCATATTACCACGACTTGGGGCCAGGATGGGCCTTCCCAGAGCCCTCCAATCACAGCACAGTAGACAGTAAAGCCACCTCCTTTTAAATCTTACAGCCACCCCGCGGGGAAGGGAGCCCTGAGGCCTCTTTCATCTTTAGCTCCACCCCCTGCCCTCTGTTTGCCTTCACAAAGAAACACCTTCTCCATCTTACCAGAGACCCCCAGGGCCCCGTGACTCATTAGCCCCGCCAATCTCTCCATCTCCAGTTCTCCATTTGGGTGACAATGGGGCTTCTGAGACCTAAAGAGATGAGGTGACCTGCTCAGTGTCTCACAGCACACCTGAATGTCAGCTCCCCAGTCCCCAGAGGTGGCCCCAGCTCTTCCTGAGGGGACTGCTCTTTTCCTTTCCCTTCTGTTCCAAAGCTCCCTCTCCTTTCAAGCACAAACAACCCCTTTGATGCTTCCACATCCCAGAAGTGCTGGGGTTGAATTTCCTTCACTCTGACAGCTGTCCTTCTCATAGTGACAAATGCGGGCTGGCCAGTGCTGATGTCGGAAACATGGTGTGGACACTCATCCCTACTCTCCCTCCAACTCCACAGCCATTCTGCTGCAGGACACGCTTATTTTGCCTCTTGTGCCAGTCCCAATATTCCAAGGAAGCTCTCCATAGTTCCCCATCAGAATGCAGCTCTCCAGCCAGGGACAGTGGCACATGCCTGGAATCCCAGCTGCTCTGAAGGCTGAGGCAGGAGGATTGCCAGCCTCAGCAAATTAGTGAGGCTCTAAGCAACTCAGTGAGACCCTATTTCTAAATAAAATACAAAAAAGGGCTGGGATGTGTCTCAGTGGTTAAGCGCCCGCCCCTGGTACCAAAAAGAATAAGAAAACAAACAAACAAACAAACAGTATGATGCTCTCTGCTCCAGGGCCTCTGGATTCCAGGCCCTGTTGCCACTTGACTCCTATTTGCTTGGTGGGTGGGAGCTGCTTGCATGCTGGTGCTCAAAACCGTGTTTCTTGGACTGGGGATATAGCTCAGTGGGTAGAGTGCTTGCCTTGTATGCACAAGGCCCTGGGTTCAATCCCAGCACCTGTGTGTGTGTGTATGTATGGGTGTGTATGTGTGTATATGTATGGGTGTGGGTGTGTGTGTATGTGTGTGTGTCTTGAATTGGATTGAGCCTGAGGCTAGCTAGGTGATTCAGGGTCACATACCTGGACTCCAGGATGTCAAACCTCGATGACAGTCCCCCAGCAAAGGAAAGGAATGGAGAAGAAGGAACAGAGACCCCTCTGCCGTCCCTTCTCTTTGGCTGCCATGTTGCCATCTCTTGAATGTTCCCATCCTTGACCCTGCCTGCCCCTCCCTGCCCCTTCTCATGAGTTCATTTAATGACCAATGGAAACCCCTGTCTTCCCACCTCCGGTCTTACCACCTCCAGAGACCAGAGAGCCAGACCCAGACCAGCCAGAGACACCCAGATCTTTCTAAAGGGTTTGCTCTAAGTGTTTCTTCAGTAAGATGGAATTGCTACAAAAACAACCAAGGTAAGGCAACAAAGGAACCTTCAGGCTGGGAGGTTGTCAGGGTGAAGAGCCTGGGAACCCGGAGGGAGCTTGTGGAATCTCCACTGGGTGCTATTGGAGGCAGAGTGCTCTTGCTGGGCCCAGGATACTTCACTTCATCTGGACAGTCAGCCTTGCAGGGGAGGGGACTGAAGCCAGGATTGGGTTGACAGGGAGGGAGCACTCTGCTCTTCCCCACCCAGATTGCCCTTCTGGCTGTCTGGGTGACTCAGGACTTGCCAACAGGTCTGGATGTGCTGGGACAGGTCCCAGCCTCCCCTCCTCCCCCCACACCATCCCAGCAGGCCTGATGGGGCTGTCTCCTCCTCCTGTCTGTCTGAGGGTTGACTGCAATTCTTCTGGCCAAGGGTTTGCTGCTGGCCACTTACTTACCCAAGCCCCGCCAAGTCCTGGTCCCAGGCAGCTTAGACCCCTTCCTGGGAGCCCTAGATGGCTCCCCTAGGGGAAGGTCTGGGGGCACTGGGGACACTGAGCCTCACCATTGTGCTACTAGGTGGTAAGTTCAGGCATTGAAGCCAGGGCGCTCTGCCACTGAACCACATCCTCAGCCCTTTCTATTTTTTATTTTGAGACAGGATCTCACCAAGCGGCCAAGGCTGGCCTTGAACTTTTGATCCTCCTGCCTGGGCCTTCCAAGTCACTGGGATTACAGCCGTGCACCACTCCAGCAGGTGACACCCAGGCTTCTCGATGCCAGTTCCTGCTCTCTTTCCTAGACCTCAGGTTTAGGATCAGGTCTAGAAGAAGGAGGCCCTACACACTGATAACCTTGTGAGGCTGGGGTCATGGCAGTTGGCCTGGGCCAGGCAGGCCTCATCCAGTCCAGTCAAGCTGGGCCAGCATTGGCTACTGAGGGGAAAGGCCTCTGGGAATAAACAGCTCTTAGCCCCCAGGGAAGAGGAACTGTGAGGGCCTCTACTGAGCCTTCAGGGGTCATAGGCTGAGACTCATTACGTTTCTATGGGGTCAGCCCTGGACTTCTCCAACAAGTTCTGTGCCTTAACATCCACGGGTTCAAGGGTGAGGAGTAGTAATAACTGCTTGGGGTTATCCCACGACATTCCAGGCACTGCGCCAGTTTTGACATGCAATGTCATGTCTCCTGCGCCCAAATCTGTGAGCCAGTGTTGTCCCATTGTGATCAGCAAATGAAGTTTTCTGATCTGAGATCAGCTGGAACCTCATCAAAGGTGAGTAGAGTAAGGACTTTGATCCCAGGTCCCTTAATATTGGGATCCTCATGTATAATTAATTAGAACAAATTTAAAAAAAAATTTTTAGATATTGGATCCTATCTTCACTTAAGGCCCTGGCCATTAAGGGAAATTAAGCTTGCCGCAGAGATGGCTCCCGGTATCCTGGCCCAGCTCCCTTCCTGTACTCCCTTATGACCCCAACATCTCCTCCCCTCCTTCCTTCTGAAGCCTAGAACCACTGGGAGGACCCTGGGCTGTCATGTGGGTCCCCTCCTGCTAGCTTGCACTGTCTGCTGGCTTCGGTGTTTGCCAGGGTGGCACCTGCTGGCGTGCCCCTGGTCCACAAGGCTGCAGGGGAGATCAGCTCTGTCCAGGCGCAGTGGACATGTCCCCACCAGGCCAGCCACCCGCCTGCTCAGTGCTGCTGGAGCCATGGGGCCCCAGGCAGAGATGCAGTCTCAGCTGCCCCCAAGTCCGGGGACCTGACTGCATGAAGTGTGCCTGTCGGCTGAGCCCTGAGGGGCAGATGCTCTGGGAAGGGCCTGCCTGTTGGTCCCGCAGAGGGGACAACTCTGATGCAGTGTCTTATTCCATGTACCCTGGGTGAGAGCAGGTGACAGGGCCTGAGTCTGGGCAGGTCACCCCATTTTTACACAGGGAGTGGAGACTAAATAAACAAGGAAGAATTAGTGGCCGGTGGAGGAACAAAGTCTTGTGTGGCAGGGCTTCACTGGATACCCCATTGTCGCGATGAGGTCAACACAAGCTAGTGCTCTCTCCTACTGGATGCAGAAAATGTAGCTGGGGCTGACCGGCTCCCCCGCCCCAGGATCAGCCAAGAATGGCCCCCTCCCCTCCCTCCTCCCTTTCAGTGGGGACTGTGCCCGGTGGTGACATTTAAGAGCCAATTCAGGGGAAGGCACCTGACCTTGGGGAAGAATGTGGGAAATGTCTGAAGCCTGAAGGGGCCACCCCCCCTGGGGCCCAGGAATGTGGGCTCTGGGCCACCTGGGGCCCCCAAGGGAAGTGTGTGCATTCGTGGTTGAAAGAGAAGTAGGGAAGCAGGGTCCAAGAAGGACTTTGTCTGAGGGCCTGGAAAGGTCACCTGGTGAAATTCCTGCATGGTGCAGAGGGTGAAGTCCAACAGTCATCGTGGCCCTCCCTGCGGCCTCTCCAATCCAGTTAGGGCACTGTCCTTGACTCCTGACCTCTCCTAGAGGGCACAGATAGTTTCACTTTTGACTTGTCCAATGCACAGAACCACAGCATGTCAGGGATCTTCAAAGGTAGCAGGGACTACAACCATGCTGTTTTACAGATGTGGACACTGAGGACCCGAGGTGGGGCAAGTTGGCTTCACATGCACTAATTATAGGCCAGGACTCAGGGTCCTGTGCTCTGGGCTGGGTGCTTTTCCCACACACACCCCTCTCATGATGTTAGAGATGAGCATCTCCCCTTCTCAGGAAGGAGACTTGGTGGCTTCTTCCAAACTCCCATGGGGGTTCCTGCTGGGAATCTAGTGCTTTCTGGGCTGCCAGGAGTGGGTGCTGCAGCCACAGAACAGAAGCTGAGGGCCTGGCCTCTATGCAAAAGACCATGGTCCACTTGGACAGCAGGTGCTCTATGCCCCAGCTAAATGGCATTAGCAAGGCTAAGCTACCCTCAGCAGGTGCCCACTTGGAGCTGAACCTTGAGGAAGGGTTTGGAGTAAGCACTCTGCTGCCCTCTCCTGGCCACACTTGGGCATGACTGCTGTCATTCAGGCCTCCCGTTGTTCATCTGCACCAAGCTAGAGGAATCTCCCAATTTCCCTCGCCCTGGAAAGGCGCTCCAGGAGGGGTGGACTGGGTGGGTGTCATATCACTTAGGCCAGAGTGTTGGCTGCACAAATCAAGGTGGGAAGGGCAGATAGATGATGCCTTGTCACCAATGTTGGGTCCTGAAGGAAAAAGGCTCTGGCCAGCAAGAATCGCTCAGCCTGTGCTACCCAGAGTGCTTTGGGGTGGGGGAGAGACTCAGAGGTTCCCATGGAGACCACTTAAATCATTCAACACCAGACAGGATGGTTTGAAAATTTAGAGGATATTTATTTTTGGGGAAGGTCCACAACAGCTGGCAGGCACTGCTTTCCCTGCTCCAGGGGATTCCTCGCTCTTGTTCTGAGAAATCCCCTCTGTGCTTGGAAGTGCCGTGGGGAGGCTGGGATGGGACAGAAACCATACACAACACTCCAGAGCCTTAAAAAAATAAAGCAACACACAACCTCCTCCCCACAAATACACACGTACAAAATAAATAGACATATAAAAGAGAGGCCACGCTTCTCCCACCCAGCCAGGACTGCGGGGGAGAGTGGGGCTGGGTGGCTGCCCCCCACTTCTCCCAGGATTATGCAGAGGCTATATGGCATGGAGGTGCCGATGAGCTGAGAATAAGCCCTGGCTTCAGAGGGAGGGCAGGGCAGGTCCTCTCCCTGGAGCTCAGTGGGACAGATGTGGGGGTAAGGTTCTAAAGGAAAAAATAAATAAATAAATAGGACCCAATGTGTTCCCAAAGGCCAAAGGGCTTGGACTGAGACTCAGGGCCTCTGGGGCCCCGTTTCCCTGAAAATAGCAGTGACAGGCAGGCAGAAAGACTAGCAGGGAAAACAAATCCAAAGCCACACCCCGCCCAGCCTCCAGAGCCAGCCTCCTGCAGATCCTGAAGGGCCCGTTCAGAAGCCAGCCTCAAAGCAGCTCTGGCAGGAAGGGGTGGGCTCAACTCCTGAGTAGCCACTCTGAGCTTGCTCTCTGGCCCTAGAGATACCAAAGGCCATGGACCCTCCCCTTCCTGTGCCAGCAGGGACCAGCACAGCCTTCTCCTCTGGGACCAGCACAGCCTCCTCACTCCCTTGCTTGGAACTGTGGCTGTCTCCAGGGTGAGCTCTTCCCCAGGAAATTCGAGGCAGAGCTTTTGCCTTCTCCTGTTCTTTGTGGCCTTCCTGACGCGGGGCATCCTGAGGTCAGCTGGGAGAAGTCCTGTTTGACTGTAGGTCACCAAAGCAATCCAGTCCCAGTGTCCACCTCGGCTCCACTTGGCCACAAGTGTCCCCACGGTCTCCAGCCAGGGTCATACTCTCAGCCCCCTCCAGGACAAGAGGGAGAGGGTGTCAGACAGAAGGAAGTATGGAAAAGGGGCAGGAGCCGTTGGAATGGACAGTTTGGGCAGGAGGCCAAACCAGACACACAAAAAAGTCCGAGGGACTCAGGAGTCCCAGAGTCCCTCCTGGAGCTGTGTGGCCACTGGGGGCCAGAAAGCATGGAGCAGGGGCAGGCTGGCCGCTCAGCTGGGCAGCAGCACGTGTTCCAGGAGGTAGGTGAGGGAGTCCCAGTGCTTCCAGAGGAGGAAGAGGACGAGGACCAGGAGGGCGGTGCTGGTGATGCGCAGGCGAGTCTTCATGAGGGGCGTGATGAAGTTGGCAATGGTGGACACGAAAACCAGCAGCACAGCCATGAGCGCCAGGATCACGTTGATGAACTTGCCCAGCAGCGCCCGCGCGTTGGCATTCTCTACGCCCTCCAGCTGCACCACCTGCTGCTGCTGCTGCTGCAACTCCAGCTTGGTGACTCGGGTCAGGCAGGACTCCACGGCCTCCTGCAGGGGTGCAGGGGAGCTCAGCACGGGTGGGACCTCGAGGGGGAGCCCCATCCACCTGCTGGATAGGGTTTGAATGTGCCCTCCTGGGGCTCAGGGTTTGGAAGCTTGGGGCCCAATGTGGCCATGTTAGAGGGACTAGTGCAAGGCAACTGGGTCCCTTGGGTGCTGCCGTTGGTAGAGACTAGAGTGAGTTTCTTAGAGTGAGTTCCTGAGAGTGTGGGTTGTTACAAAAGAACAAACGTGAGCCTGAATCTCTCTGCCTTTCTGCCTCACCATGTGATCTTTTCTACACAGCCCCTGCCATTGGGATGCCACCAGGCCCTCATCAGAGCCAGTAATATATTCTTGGACCTCCAGATCTTGAGCTAAATAAACCTCTTTTCTTTACAAACTACCCAGCCTCAGGCATCTTATGGCAGCAACATAAAACCGACCAATACATACCACCCCAGGATCTAGGAGGGGTGCAGAGTGATCAGTTGCAGCTGGGGGAGAGCCCTTTATGGATGAATTTTGGGGGAGGGGGGAGGATGCTAGGAAATGGGAAGGTGAGAAGCTGGCCCAATCCCAGCTCCCTCTGAGGCAGGCTGATACCTGGAAATGCCAATTACTCATTTGTAAGACTGCCATCAAAGAGGTGGGGGGCATGGGTGGCCCTTGCCTCTGCACAGTGCACCCCCTTGGCCGCAGCCCGCCCTGCCCTTATCTCCACCTCCATGCTGCCCTCTCTAGCCCTATGCCTATCTGTCCTGGATCATGTAACAGTCTGTCCCATCATTCCCCAAGTGAGAAAAGCCCAGCCCTCTGGCTGCTCCTCTGGCACATCTGGGACCTCATCAGGGTGACTCTGGCCGTACCTGGATGTCCCGAGCCCTCTCATAGGACTGGTAGGCCACCTTCTCCTCCATGCTGGCCAGCTCCTGCTTCAGGTTGGTCATCTCGTTCTGGTGAAGCTCGGTGAGGTCATTGAGCTGCTCCTCTAGCCGCTCGTACCTGGCAGCGGGAGAAGCAATGACACCAGTCCCAGCTCCCAAGCCATCCTTCTGTCCCCAGGATTGGCTCATTCAATCTCTCAGCAAACAATGACCGAACTCACACAGTGTGTCCAGTCCTGTTCTAACTTTAACCCCACGACAGAAGCCATGATGCATACACTTCCACATGCAGGCACTGAGCTAAGCAATTTGCCCGCATCACCGCATAAGATTCTCACCACAACCCCATGAGACAGTACTGGGGTCATCCCCATTTGAGAGATAGGAGGACTAAAACAGAGAGGTTAAATAACCTGCCTAGGATCACACAGCTCACACATGGAGGAGTTAAGGATTGACAGACTTTAACCTGGGCTCTGGGTGACAGGGACACCTGCATTTGGAGGACATGATCCCTGCTCTGAAAGGTACAAAATATCAAAAGACAACTGCTAAGTGGCAGTGGTTGGTTTTTAGATGGGATTCCCTCTCAATTTCCTTCTTTACATATACAGAAGAAAAAGTGCTAACTACAGAAAAGATCCCCTCAAGTCCCAGGGAGGAAGTGGCAGGTGCCAGAGACTATAGGCACAGAGCAAAGAGCAAAGCAGGCCAAGGGAAAGGAAGGACCCATACTCCTGCTCAATTGCAGGCTGACCTTCGGAGCTTCCACTGGATGTTTAAACTTTCTGTGTCACATATTTACACACTTTAAACTTACAATTTGGACATTCAGTGTTTACAGTGATCCTCTGAGGTCAGGATTAACATTATCCTCACTGTGAGGACAGGGAACCCACATGCACAGTGTTGATTGCCTTGCTCAAGGTGCACAGTAAATAAAAGAGCAGGGATTTGAACTTGGGTGGCTGGCTCCAGAGTCCCTCCTGGGGACAGGACCCTGCCTCAGTCTCCTTTCCTGTGCACTAACCCCATAGCAACTCAGGCAGAGATACCTAAAGCATCTTGAGGTAGACAGAATCCCCAGGAGTCTATCTCCCTCCTGCCCTGATCAGTCTGGGGGAAGCTCCTTGGGCCCTTTTTCTGCCCCTCCCAGCAGCCAGGATCCTTCTAGATGCTTCTCCTTCAGCCTCCATACCCCGGCTCAGGCGGTCCGCTGGGCAGAAGCAGAGCCCTGCAGACACCTACCTGTAGCGCTCCTCCTGTAGGCACTGGGTCATGTAGGAATAGTCCCTCTGCAGCTGAGTCTTCATGTCCTCCATGGAGTCCTCCAGGTGCGACTGTCCGTCCTTGATCTCCCGCAGCTCCTCTAGCAGAGTGTCCAGGTTTCCGGGGGCTCCGTACAGCGTATTGGACTTGGGGCTTCCTAGCGCGCCCCCAGGCCCCGCCCCAGAGTTGCTGCCCGCCCCTGCGGAGCTGGCGCTGGCGCTGGAGCACTCGTCATCGCTGCCGTACTTGGGGCTGGACACAAGGGTAGCGCTGCCACTCAGGGCCCGGGACGCCTCCTCTGGGGGCCCGTCTTCCAGGGGGTCCTTCAGGTGGGCAATGTTGTCGGCGCTGCCGAACTTGTTGCGGATGAGGCTGGCGAACTCCCGGGGCTTGGACACCACGGCGCTGTGGGTGGCCTGCGAGAGGCCAGACAGGCTGCCCTTGACGCCCTCCACCACGCCGCCCCCAAAGCCGCTGATGCCCGCGCGCACGTTGGCCCCCACGTCCTTCAGCCCCTGCTGCATGTCCCGCAGCACGTCCTTGGGCTGCCGCGAGGGCCCGTTCTGCTCGATCTCCTTGAGGCGCCGGCGGTAGTGCTCCAGCTTCTTGTGCAGCTGCGCGATGGTCTGGGCCGACTTCTGGTTCTTCTTCTCGAACACCTGCTTGATGCGGGACACCTGTTGCTTGTCTGCGTTGTTGGCCAGCTTCAGGTACTCGGCCACGTTGTCGTCCCGCGCCTCCTGCTCGATCTTGATCTGCTCGGTGATCTTCAAGATCTTCTGATGCAGGTGGTCGATGGCGGCCTTGGTCCGCTGGGGGTCTGGTGCCCCATCTGGCACGTCCAGGCTGATGGGAGCATCAGTGTCACCATGGCCGGAGCCGGAGGGAAGGCTCAGGGACACCAGGTCTCCCTTGTCGCCCTAGGGAAGGAGGCAAGCAGAGGAAGCAGGGATAAATCACGAGCCCACAGTAAGGGCTGGCAGGATTCTCTCCTGTAGCCATGGAGACCTCTGGAACTTGGTTTCTCTACCTGCCCCAGCACAGGGACCAAGCAGGTGAGACTGGAAAGTTGTGTGGTTGGTTTCTTGGGGATGAGATCACCCTCCCCAGAAAGCCCCTCTCTGAGCTGACCAAAGCTTGCACTCTGGCCCCAAGCCTCCCTGCCCTCCCACCTTGTCCTTACTAACCCAGCAGAGAGCAGGTCACCTGCCCCTGCTGACCCTTCTCCCACACCCCTCTGTTACCTTCCAGCTCTCTGGAGTCACCAGCAACCTTTTCCGCTTCATGATACAGGGCGCACTCTGCCCTGACCTGTCTCCCAGAACTGGGAGAGAAGCATGCACCCACCCGCCCTACCAGCCAGGTCCCCGAGGACTCAGGTCCCACAGAGGTAACTCACAGGCCAAAGGATGCTGGGAGCAGTCTGGGGTCTGAGGGTACCTGCTGCTCAGCTGCCCCTCCTCCCCACCAGGCAGGCGAACTTCCCCAGCACATTAGGGTGGCACAGAATTTGGAGAGGCAAAGTAGAGGGATTGAGAAAGGATGAGAGGGAGGATAGAAAAGAAGGAAAGGTCACAGGAGATAGGAAAGACAGAACGCCAGGCTGGATGTGCAGGCAGGCCTGGAGTGGGTGCTCAGGGACTGCTGCCCCCAGGCCTCCTGGACCATCTCTGTCCACAGCAGAGCCCCAGCGCCTTATCACCATGAAACAGAAGCAGCAGGAAACGACTCAACCCCATATATTTTTACACATAGCACATCCCAAGTAAGACCGGGTCAGATCATTAGGGGGACAGGGGTGGGTGACTCTTCGTGGAGGAAGGAGTTAAACACAAAGAAAGTGGCCCAGTCACATGCACTGGGACCGGAAACAGTCCTTGCCAACTACAGGCATAAGTCACTTGCTCCATATCTGCCAAGACGCAAAGTTATTGGAAAACACTATTGAAAACAATAGCTCTGCAAAACCCAGGAGCCATGGGTGGGTGGCTCCCCTGTGGGCTTCCTCTGGGGCTTTTGTAGGTCACAGGTTCTCCAAGGATGCTTACAACTAGGACCGTCCTCCTTCCCAATCTCTCCTGAAGTCAGGAATTTCCCCTTGGTTTGCTTTGGGTCTCTGCTCATGTCCTCTGGCCCTCCCGCCAGGTGTCTGCGCCTTCAGGCCTCTGCTCCTCGCAGTGTCTGACCTATCACACCTAAGAGGCCCCCTCCACAGCCTCCCTTCAGTGATACCCCAAGGTCAAACTTGTCTCCCCAGTCTGATTTAAAAACCCATGCTCTGGATGGCTCCTTGCGGTGATGGCAAACTGCTCATCTCAATTTTCCTGACCCTCAATGTTCTCGCCTGGAAAATGGGCAAAATCATATCTACTCCTAGGGATGAGGGTTGTGACTCAGTGGTACAGTGCTTGCCTAGCACCCGTGAGGCACTGAGTTCGATCCTCAAGCACCACATAAAGATAAAATAAAGGTATTGTGTCCACCTGCAACTAATATATATATATATATATATATATATATATATATATATATATATATTTTTTTTTTTTTTTAAATCTACTCTCAAGTCTTCTGGAGGGTTACCCGTAGTTCACTGCATATAGGTAACCCCATGTACAGATTTTGTGCCAATTTTTTTTTCAAAAACAAAAAACGTGTGACCAATATGAGAAACTTTTTTAAAAATACCTTTATTTTAATTTATTTTTATGTGGTGCTGAGGACTAAACCTAGGGCCTCGCGCATGCTAGGTGAGCACTCTACCCATGAGCCACAACCCCCCACCCCCATGTGAAGCTTTTTTTTTTTTGCGGTGCTGGGGATTGAACCAAGGCCTTGTGCATGCAAGGCAAACACTCTACCGACTGAGCTACATCCCTAGCCCTCCGATGTGAAGCTCTTTAAAAAAAAAATTAGTTCTAGATGGACACAATGCCTTTATTTTGTTTTTTTGTGGTGCTGAGGATTGAACCCAGTGCTTCACACGTGCTAGGCAAGCACTCTACCACTGAGCCACAACCCCAGTCCTATGTGAAGTTTTTTAAAAAATGGTGCTAATATTGCTTAAAATTATTATTAGTAAATGTCTTTGGTGCAATATTAGGATGCATGGAATACCCAAGAACAAATATTAATGCAGTGGTGATGCTGTTGTGGTGAAATACAGTAGAGATAATGTCCTGCAGCACTTAGCAAAGTGTAGAACACACAGAAGGCACTCATGAAAGGCTGAGTCTGGATCTAGGCAGTATAATCCTTTTGTATCCTGGTATGTGTGTGTGGGGGTGCCTGTGGCCTAAATTTATTTAAAAGATTATACCAATAAACTTATTCAAGTATTGAGCAAAATTAAGTTCTGTTTATTGTTCGGTGTTGAGGATTGAATCCAGGGCCTCCTGTACACTAGACAAGAGCTCTACCACTGAACTACAGCCCCGCCTCCAAAATACAGTTCTTTATTAAACATGTGGCCTTGACTACTAAAGAACTTGGCCTTGTCCTAATTACAGATGCCCAAACCTCTTCCTCCCTTCCTGGGGAAAAGACTCTCCAGTAAACAGGTTTCATTTTTGGTTTTGTTTTTTTGTACCAGGGATTGAACCCAGGGGTGCTTAACCATGAGCCACATCCCCAGCCCTTTTTTTATGTTTTATTTAGAGACAGGGTCTCACTAAGTTGCTAGGCCCTTGCTAAGTTGCTGAGGCTGGCTTTGAACTCGTGATCCTCCTGCCTGAGGCTCCCCAGCCACTGGAATGACAGGCATGTACCACTGCGCCTGGCCTCCAGGAAACAGGTTTTTAATCTGGCTGCATTACTGCCATTTGCTCTGTAACTGGAAAGGGAACAGACTTGATCCAACTCCTGATGAGAAATGGATGCAAAAATGCTATGGAAAAGGAAGGTGCCCGAGGACTCCATCCAAGTGGAAAAGAGCAAATCCCTCCCTGGCGGCTTGGCTCTCTCCTCCTTCCGTTTGGCATCTGTCTGGCTTAAAAATGAAAAGCAGAGTTAAAGCTGGCTGTGGAATCCTCATGAATGAGAAGACGCTGCTGGGGCCTGGTGGTGGGGTGGCCTGGGGCTAGGGTTCTGTTCCCCTCGCCCATACCTCATCTCTACCCACTGGCCCAGACTGGAGCCTGGGGTCCTGCCCTGCCACAGGACATCAGCTTTTTCTTGTCCCTTCTTCCTGGAGACCCCCTTGGTGACACAGGATCTACGATGATGCTGGTTCGGGCATCAGAGGATATCCCCACTGAGCTCTCTGGGGGAGGATTCTTAGCATCTTTTCCTTTTGTCCCTTCCATCCCCAAGCTCTTCTCTTCCCTTTGGATGACTGTTCTACATGCCTTGACCAAAGAATAAAGATAACAACAATTCCTACCACTGCTCTCCAAGGGCTCATGAGCCCCAAGTGCTTTACACAGATGAATTATGTGTAAAGCCGGGAGGCAGCAATATAGTCATTCCCATTCTACAGTAGAGGAACTGAGGCTCACAGATGCTGAGGACCTTGCCCAGGACTTCACTAGTGAGCAAAGGTCTAGGATTCCAATCTGTCCTGCTCCAAGCCTGACCCCACCTTGGAGACCTGGGTAGCTCTGCAGCTCTAGGCATCTTTGCCTCAGCTGTCCCACACAGGGAGACTGGCCCCCTACCAGAGATCCTCAGCCAAGACCTGGCCTCACCCTGGAACATTTAAACTGTGGGCTTTTACTCCCCAAGTGAGCAAAGAAAGGCGTTTCCCCCCAACCCATCCTGCCTGAGATCTCCGTGACCAGGTGCAAATGCTTGGAAATGTCCAGAGTGGCTGCAGCATGTGACATCACCTCTGAGACTTCACTGTGACCTCTCCAGCTTCCCTCATTGGTGCCAACGCCTCATCCTGCTGGGCTCCATGAGAACGTCACTCACCCACCCCAGCGCCAGGCCCCCTTTGGAGCTTAGGTAAGACTGTGAGCACTTGGGAGAGATGAAGGGTGTGTGTGTGTGTGTGTGTGTGTGTGTGTGTGTGTGTGGTGGGGACCCCAGGGACACCTTGTGGGAAATACTGAGATCCTCTTGTGGTTTTTGCTCTCAACACTGAAACACCCCAGCTATCACTTAGATCTGAATGGCCTTCCATGGAGAACGCCCTGGCCAATTGGCAATGGAGAGACAGCCTTTCCGTCTTCAGTCAGTCCTTCAATCTGTCTGACCACAAGGGCTCCTGACTCAGAGACTGCTCATCCCTGCTTCTGGCCTGGAGTCCAGCCTCAGGAAAGTACCTCAGGGCTCCTTCTGTCACTAGCCTCCTCCTTAGACCCCCACAGTCCCCATACTTCCCGTCAGGGGGGCACGAAGGGACCCACGAATGAAGGCAGAGCTCACCTGGAGCCTCAGTCTGGACTGAGAGGCTGCTCAGATGGAGACACCTGGCCTCCGCTGGTGCAGACCCCGCGTGTACCTCAGCTCTGCTCTCCCTCCGCACATAAAAGGTTCTTCCAGGGTTTGCAGGACAAGGAACGTCCTGCACACTAACAGGAAATACCAGACATCCCCCCACCTCTCCGCTCCAGGGTCTCTGGTGGTGATTCCACTCTGAGGAGACCCCTGGGCTTCCAAGGCCCCTGACAGGCTGCGCTGTCTGGTGTTACGCAGAAAAGCAGAACCGAACCTGGCGGTGGGACCCTGTGAAGAAGAGGACAGCAGACACTCCCAGGATGGCTGGGCCAGAGGGGCACTGGGTCCTGGTCCCCTTGTGGCCTCCTTTTTTATACTGTCAGGCCATCTGGGAGTCCTGCAGCAAGATACCAGCTCCTCTCTGCTCCTCTACAGAGATTTTGGGTGCCTGGGGCCTGCTGGGCTATCTCCAGTCACAGAGCATCTGCACTTGGCTCTGCTGCCCAAGGAGGAAGGTGACATGTGTGAGGAATGTGGGCGTTATGCTCTGCCTTCTCCACGCACATGTGCCACGCAACAGGGGCACAGAGTGACCATGGCAAAGAGCACAGAGGAACTGGCAGACAGAGAGGCAGAGGTTCAGAGAAAGATTCTGCTTTAACAAAGGGAAGAAAATTGGATGACAAGATGAGAAGCCTGTTGAGGAGTTGGAACAGGGGAATATGAAGAGGGAAGAGGCTTCCAAAAAAGAACAGCAACGGGACAGTGAATGGGCAGAGCAGGGCAATGGGAAAGTCCCAAATCTGCATTTGACATTGACTTAGACCCCTGCCTCTGTCTGTGTGCCCTTCTGAGACTCCTTTTCCTATCTGAAAGCAGGGAAAGTAATCCTGATTTCCTCACAGGAATAACAGGAGAATGAAAGGAGACATGGAGTAAAGGGTGGACGCAGGTGCCCCAAAGTAAACACAAAGCCAGTCACTGCGCACCCATTAAAATGGCAATGATGAATTTTTTAAAGTCAATGTGTTGGTGAGCATGTGCAGAAATTGGAATCCTCCTGCATTGCTGGTAGGAATGTAAAATGGTGACAGCACTGTGACAAGCAGTGTGGTGGCTCCTCAAAAACTTAAAACAGAATAATCATGTGACCCAGCAATTCCATTGCCAGGTATAGAGCCCAAAGAACTGGGAATGGCTATTCAAGCAAATATGTGTATACAAGTTTCACAGCATCCCTCTTTCCAAGAGCCAAAGGGTGGATGCAACTCAGATGGTCATTTTTAACCAAAGAATGGGTCCACACAGGGGTTGGGGTTGTGGCCCAGTGGTAGAGCGCTTGCCTAGCATTCGTGAGGCACGGGGTTCGATCCCCAGCACCATATAAAAATAAAATAAAGGTGTCGTGTTCATCTACACCTAAAATATGTGTGTGTGTGTTTGTGTGTGTATGAATGAATGGGTCCACACAATGTGATGTCCTTCGTGATGGGATATTATTTGGCCATAAAATGGAATAAAGTTCTGATAATGCTAGAAAATGGTCAAATCTTGAAAACAGTGTGCTAAGTGAGAGAAGTCAGACATAAAAGGCTGCATATCGAATGATCCCAGTATAGGAAATCTCCAGAGCAGTGAAATCCCCAGAGATAGCAGGTGAGCGGGTTGCTAGGGACTGGGGAGTGGGAGGAATGCATTGAATACCTAATGGGGACAGGGTTTCTTTCCTTGGGGATGTTGACTGTGTTCTGGGACTAGAAGGAAATGACCGTTGCACCACATGGTGTGGAAGGCCACGTCCTCCAATGGTCTGGGCTGAGCCCCAACCCAGTGCCCCATTTCACAGCAGGTCTGCAGGAGGGTATTGGGTCTTCCTTTCACTATCTCATGTTTAAGAGAGCAGAAGATCTTCCCAGAGCACCCCTATCCTGGGCTAGGTGACTAGAAAGAGGAGTGACACAGATTCCTCAACCCCAGTCATCTGCGGGTGGAAGTTCCCAGGGCCCCCAGCCTGGAGTAGGAGACGGGGGCTACCCAGGAGTGCTGTTCCTCTCTCCAAGTGGCTGCAGAGCCTCAGTTAGCTCAGGCCAACCCATTTTCTGAACATGCACAATTGCCATCACCACATCTGGAGTCCTGTCCGCTCATCCCATTTCCTACTTGAGATTGTCATTCTGCAGGTACTGACCCCTGCTAACTCCTTGTGAACAGGCTGGGGAGGATTTAAGAAGAGAACTGGCAGGAAGATTATGCTTTTCCTAAGATTCCTGCCTAAGCCAGGCACTTGGGGAGGACAGGTCCTGCCTCTGCTGGAAGGAGGGGGGAGGCCCCAGCAGGGCTGGAGCCATAGACCTCGTTGGATATAAAGACAGAGATCCAAGAAGTGCCGACGAGGGTCCTTCTGTTGAGTATCTAAGGGCCAACTTTCTCTATCCCCTTCCTGGCTCTGATGAGGCCTACCCACAAATCCTGGGATATCCCCTGCCCTCAGCAGCACCACAAACTCACTCCCTGCCCGCTTCCAGCAACACTAAGCAAAGCTGGATGAGGTGCAACACCAGATTATAAGAGCTGCTGGATCAAGGCTGCCAAGTCCTGACCCCCGTGACCCTCTGGGGGCTCCCACCTTCTCCTGGAGACCTGAGCTCAGTGTCTTCGTGTTAACCCCAACAGGGGACACCTTCTGTCTTCATGGTACACTGGCCCAGCAGCCTAGATCCCTGAAATCCAGGAGGCACAGAGAGTACAGGCTTAGTGAAGCTTTGGAAGGACAGAGGAGGGTCCTAGCTGCGTACATTGTGAGATGGGAATAGTGATTTTCTTTTCTTAGCAACAAAAATGCATGAGACATTCTCCAGGATGCAAGGTGTGGCCGGGGAGGGGGAAGGGCATTTCTGGAGTTTGCCAGAGGGCTGTGCTTACTCTGTGGCCTCCCGGACCCCCACCTTGGGGCAGTCAACCCCTTCCTGGATTCACAAAGAGTTCCTATGAGGGTCCCAGAGCAGGCTGGATACAGAAGAAGGGCCTTCATATCCTAAGTGGAAAGACAATGCTGAGGTCACTCCTAGAAGGAGGAGGAGGAGGGAGAGAAAACGAAACGGTCTTTTGGGACTTCCCTTCAGGAAGCCAGGGCAACTCTGCCATCCGAGGAACAATGGAGTCAGGTGAGGGGTCAGCCCTGACCTGTCCCTGTGTCTGGCCAAGCAGATGGGCCCATGCAGGATGCTGCTCCTGAGGGTGTTGTCTAACCTCCCAGGGGGTCAGAGCCCAGTAGGCTCATGTGGCCTGGGGACTGTTAGGCCTGGTGACTCAGCAGAGTTGCTCAGACCTGTTGACGCTGACTTTAGCAGCCCTCCAGGATGAAAACCCTCAGATCCCCTCTTTTCTACTAGACCCTAGAGAGAGAGGTACGCAACCTAGACTGGGGTGGAGGGGAAAGCCTGTGCCAGCTAAGATCCTTCAGCTCAAAGAGGTAGCTTGAGCCCATGGCCAGGCTGGGGGCAGGGAGCTGGCATTCTGCTAGAGCGGGCAGGAGTTTCGAGTCCAGCTCCTTCATCTCGGCAGGCATCGCCCTGTTTGGCTGGTGGCTCTCTTCCTGGTGGGGACATGTAGGCCGCACGAAGCTGTTCAGTCTCCTCTGGAGGCTTTACTACTACAGAGCCAAGCAAGCCAGAGTGGGCGAGGGGTGGGAAACAGCCTGCTGAGTGCTTGGCCTGGTGCCTGCAGGCCTAAGAAGATGCCCCTCAGAGGGAAATACTTAGACAATTAACGGGGTGCATGCAGGGTGGTATGTCCCCCCTCTGGAAGCACAGCAAAAACACTCCTGTGCCCAGGCACCATGCAGGGAAGGTAAGGGGCAAGGCATGGCCTCAGTGGCCTCACAAGCATGTCACATTTCTACCAGAGGATTCCAGGGTGCAGGCTACAGGCAGACTATGCTCACTGGTGCGTCCAGAAGAACGCCCATCTCAAGGCAGCTGTTATCAACCCTCCTCCTCCTGCAGTAAGTTGTCCTTAACCCTAAGGCCACTGTCTTCCTGGCAGAGGTACTCCCTCATCTAACCCTTGGTTTCCGGCCCATTGGGGACACCCCTAGGTTGTGGTCAGAACTACATCCTCCCTCCAAGTCCCTGCCCTGAGAACAAAGCCATATTGTCCACATAAATGTCCTATACTCTCCTCCTGTGTCCTCACACCTGCAGGCCCCTGGAGAATCCCCCAGAGCTGCCCTCTCACTTTGGGGTCTCCTCCATTCTCCATCCTCCAAATTTTCCAAAAGCCACACACTCTGTTCCTGGACTCTCCCATGGTCCACCAGGAGTCTCCCCTGGTCCACCAGGGTGTGGGACCTCCTGGGGCCTCTCCTTCCTGTCACTGTTTCTCCACAGACAAGTGACCACAACTGGAAAGACCCCTTCCACTTAATTTTATGCCAGCTTCTCTGCATCCAGAGTTCTCTGTAATTGGAGGTGAGGGGGTGCTGCTCCCACAGAGTAAGCACAGCCCTCTGGCAAACTCCAGAAATGCCCTTCCCCCTCCCCGGACCCCCCACCAGATGAACTTTTCTCCTTCCGCCCACAGGATTCTGCTAGCCACCCCGTCTCACAGGCCTCACCTGTGTGGGCACAGTTTCCCAAAGCCGTGCTGGCGATGAGGTACCAGGTGCTCTAAGGCCCCAGCTCTCAGAGGACTGTGCCAGGATGCCAGGGTCACAATCCCTAGGCTGCACTGGGCTGGCTGTGGGAAGCCGGGGTCTGCGAGCAGGTGTGCCGGAGCTCCCAGGCTCTGCAGCCGCCATCTCCAGTCTGAGGCCCAGCCGGGGATTAGAGGCGGATTGCTCTGGATTTCCCCCTCCCCTGGGGCTCACAGCTGCTCCTTCCCATCTGGCAGGATCACAGGGCTGGGCTAGGAGGACCGAGCTCTGAGGAGCCTCTCCCTGGTCCAGCTGTTGCCACTGTGAGTTCCAAATATATGAAGATGCCCAGATGTGACACCTTGATCAGGGGAGGGGGTGGGGAAGCATTGGGAACATAAGACTTGTACACTCAGACAGGCACCCTGCCCCGCCCATCTCACATGTCCAAAATGCTTCCCAAGGTCAGAAGACCCTCTCAGAGCACAGCCTCTCCCACTCCCTGCTTCAGCTCAGAACAGAAGTGGGTGGTCTCCTGGCCAGGCTTCCAGAATGGAGAGAGCTCTCCAAAGTTAGAAAGACCTGCCTGGCAGATCTAAACAGAACCAGCTCCACCCTGCGTCCTCTCCTTCTCCTCCTGCTGCTCTGTCCCTATCCCACTGTGCTCCTGGGACAACCTCCCTACCCTAATAATCACCTGAAGGAGACAGCAGCCAGCCTCACCAGGGGAATTCCTCTGCCCTGAGATTCTGTCCCAGAAACGCACTGCGCTGGGACACCACGTGGCTACTTCTCTACAAGCTTCTGCCTCCCACTCCCTGCTCTCTGACCCCCAGCAACGCCCAGGCCAAAACACCCAAGATTAAACACAGGCAAACTCACAGCAGTCTCTTTCTCCTTGGACTTCATCTGTACAATTCCAGTAGGAAATCCTGTTGCCAGCAGAGGGGGCCAGAGGTCCACACTTGAGGAGAGCAGGCAGTGAGGGTAGAGATGGGGTGGCTAGCAGAATCCTGGGGAGTCTCTAGTGGCAGCTTCCCCAGGCAGAATCTCCATTCAAAGACGTAGATTCTGCACCCACTTGAGCCTGGAGAGGCACTCAGGCCTTAAATACAGAGGACCGACATGAATCATGCTGATAGGGCAGGCAGTTCAAGAAGGTGTGAAGAGATAAGAAGGGCCCAGTGCTATCACTGAGGACCAGTGTCAACGCCTGCAGCCAAAATCACTGAGACCAGGAGTCCCCACGCCCCAGGCTCAAGGAAACTGTACAAACATGTGCATTGGCCCATGACTTGGGGTTCGTGAGGACAGAAGTCTGGCAAAGCACATTACACAGTTCTCAATTTCTGGGGCCACTCTGATCTATAAGGTCAGGGGACACTTCCAGCCAGAGTGCTTGGTGTCAGAAAAGCATCTGGTATAAATCTTTATCCTGCCACCTGCTAGCTAGGCATCCCAGCAGGCACTGTCCATGCTTTATAACCACAATGGCCAACCACAGAGTGGCCTGGATGAGGCTCAAGAGAATGAGACCAGGGCATCCAGAAATGGTGAATGAGCTGAGCCTTGAGACCCTCCCTGCAGCTTAGCCTTAGTACCAAGGGTACATATAATCATTGCCACCCAGGGCCACAGTGAGAAGCCCAACACATGGTAGGTCTCATTGAAATAGATGACTGATCCTGAGGCCCTTCGCCACAGGTGAATGTGCACATGTGCGCACACACACACACACACAGCACAGTATTCCACGTAGTACCTGAAGATTTTGACTGGGACATAAAAAGCCAGAAAAGTAGCTGCTAGATGGAGCAAAGGTAGACACGGGAGAGCTGCCACAGGCATTAAAATAATGGGCTCTTAAAAGACATCAGTTGCTACCAGGTGCCGTGGTGCATGCCTGCAATCCCAGTAGCTCATGAGGCTGAGGCATGAGGATCATGAGTTCAAGACTAGTCTCAGCAATTTATCAAGACCCTAAGCAATTCATTGAGACCTGTCTTTAAATAAAACCCAAAAAAATGGTTGGGGATGTGGCTCAGTGGTTAAGCGTCCCTGGGTTCAATCCCAGGTACTCATTCATCCACACGCCACCCCACCCCGACCCTAAATAAACAAACAAACAACAACAAAACCACCAGGTGCAAAGTAACTTTCCTTTTGCAAAGAAAAAATGCTACTGGGTAAATGTCACTGGGTGCACTTCCTAGTAAGTCTTGGCTGTCCCCCTCAGCCACTTCCTCCCTGGCCTGGCTCAGATGAAGGCTGCATCTCAGGAGAGGCAGGGTGGTCACCTCAGTCCACAGGACCAGGCAGCTGGGCTGTGGATGGGGGCTTCTGGCCTCACTCTCTCTACCCTTCCAAGTGGAGACGGAGTCTGGGGGTGACAGATGGGCTCCTGTCTTGCTGGAAGAAGAGGCTGGAGGGAAGCCTCGGTTCTGAGCACAAACCATTCCCTGCACAGACAGCAGGCTCAGTTCTTTCTTTTGCTGGTTACCCTTATCTCCCCCCGCCCTGCCCCATATCCTTTTTCCTCTTCCCATAATTTTAACACCATGCCCCTTCTTTAACTTTTTATTTTTTAAATTTGTTTTTATTTGTTTTTGTAGTACCGGGGATTAAACTCAGGAGCATTTTACCACTGAGCTACACCCCCAGCCCTTTTTATGTTTTATTTTGAAACAGGGACTCACTAAGTTGCCCAGGCTGGCCTTGAACTTGCAATCCTCCTGCCTCAGTCTTCTGAGCAGCTGGGATTATAGGTTTGTGCCATGTGTCCACCTCTTTAATACTTTAAAAATATTTTTGCTTTTTTAACTTTGCCTTATTATTCTTCAGCCCCTTCCCCTACCCTTGCCTTTAAAAAATTCTTTCTACCTACAACTCTTTCTCTTTAAAGCAAATAAAATAAAAATAGGCCTGGGGGTTTAGCTCAGCAATAGAAGACCTGCCTCGCATGTGTGAAACCCTGGGTTCAATCTTCAACACCACAAAAAATAAACAAAAATTGAAAAAGCACAATCCACACATTCTGTAGGGTGGGAAACCTGAGAAGTCATAGGTTTTAGGAGCAAAGACTAATGCTAAAAAGCGGCTAAATTTAGTGCCTTAAATACAAAGTGAGGCTTCAGAAAATCTCAGGCCCCACCTGTGCTGTGAAAGTCTCCAGAGAGGACTCCTCCTTGGACAGCTTCCCCGCTGCTCACCAGTCCCTCTGGGACATGGGGACTGCCATTATTCAGATGCCCTCCCCAACACTCAATTTCAAGCCTGGCCACAAGGTGCACCTTAGGAACTCAGGTTACCAAAGGGCCCTGCTTTCCCTCTGGGGAGATGACAGAGAAAGGTCAATATTCTTTGGCATGAACTAGGCAAGGTGGGCATGTTTCCTAGTTGCACATGGAGAGGTCCAGAGACATGAGTTGGAAAAGAAGAACCCCGAAAGCAGGAAGCTGTGGCATAGCATCAGCCCTATGAACCACGCGCGACCTTCCAGCTGCTCCAAGGAGGAGGCTACTATCTCGTCCCCTGCAGGTTCTTTGCTGGTCCAATGCTGTGGAGATGACTGTTTAGGGAGGCCTCTCTGGGCATGGACACAAGCCCAGATGTTGGGCAGTGGAGAGAACCACTGACCTAGGTCACTTTTAGGCAAGGAAAAATGTGTGCCAGGCAGGTAGAAAGAGGATGATTTCACGCCTTTATAGCTACTGCTTCACCAGAGGGGTGTACTGAGAACAGGCTCAGGATAAAGTGACTCAGAGAGAAAGTCGCATCTCCTTTCTGGGCAATTTTTAGGATGCACAGTGCTCTCTCCTCCACCCTATTTGCCAAGAGCGATTGAGAAGGATTCCTTTCTAAAGGAGAGGATTTGAAACACAGACTCCTGTGGGCTCCTGCTGACTCAAGGGCTCTGAGCTGACCACAGGCTGATGTGATTAAATGAGAAATGTGCATGAAAGCACTTTGCTGTGACATGCTGTTCAACGGACTGTGGACGCCAGAAAGCCCTTCAAAGGGACATAACCGGCACATCCTAGGGGGCATGCCCTCCATGGCCACTGGGCCCCCCTCAAAGTCGCAGACAGGCACAGGCCCAGATAATATTTGGGTCTGAAGCTGCCTTCCCAGGCAGTGAAGAAACCTTATACCGTGAAGTTAATGTTACGGGGCACTTGTCTTTCCAGGGCAGGGTTTGCCTTTCCAGCTGCCCTAAGGAGGTCCCCTGGGCACAGTATCACCATGGATCTGGCTGAGCTTTGCTGAGCGTGTTGAATTATTCACTAGCTATGGATACCAGCCCAGCTCCAGGGTCTCGGGGGTGGGGTATCTGGAAAGGAAAGGAAAGAGGATGGAAAGATGTTCTAGAACCAGACTTGGGGGAAGGTCAAAGTGGTCAAAAGAAGCAGGAGGACCACTGAGCTGGCCTCTAGAGGATTTGGGAAACAGGAACTGGGGGCACCAAGAGCAGTCTGCCAAGCTGCCTGCCTGAGGCACCCCAGACTCCTGTCCCTGGAGTGAAAAGCAGGTGGGAGGGGCATTACACTGCAGTTGGGGGGGGGGCCCCCAGGAAACCATTGCTGAGACAGGGAGCAATGGCGCATGGCAAGTCACAGAGCCACTTGCCTAGCCCACCAGAGCCCTGGCTGGTGGCATGGTCTCAGAAGGCTCCTCTGGGGAGTTGGGCAGCTGCCTCTGGCTCTCCTTTTGCCCAAGAGACATTTCCATGCAGAGAGGAAGAGAAGAGGGTAAAGAAGACAAGATGGGGTAGAGGAGAGGGACAGAGATGGGGACAGAGATGGCAGCTGAGCTTCCCAGATGTCCATGGGTGTATGTGAGTGGCGGGTGAGTCAGGAGGTGGCTACAACCCTGAAGCAAGGCCCCTGTGGCCTCCCAGGTAACCAAGTCTGAGTTCTGTCTATGAGCTCAGACACAGCAGCGGCCCTGGGGGCCCAGTGGTCTGCTGTCCCCAATTACCAAGGGAACACATTTGGAAACCTCCCTCAGCAGGACCGGCCACACCCGCCTATGAGCCAGCAGACTCCCAGACATAAATAAACTAGGGTGCATGCCAATCTCTCAGGCTTCTTGGCTAGAGCCAAGAAGGGTGGCCCCTCGCTCTCCATCCTGTAAACAGGGGTGCTTATTTATGCTGGGGCAGAGAAGAAATCCAGTTGTTTAAATCTGGTAGGGAGTGTACGGGAAGGACAGGATGTCCAATCTGCTCTGGGTTAGGTGATGAGCTGTACTCTGCCCCTTTCCCCATCTGGAACCTAAAGATAACACCTCTGCCAGCCACAGGCAAACATCCAGTCAGGACAGCATCTCTCCACTCTTACCGCATCCCTGCTCAGCAGCAGACACTCTCACCTGTGCCCTGCACCCTGTCTGCCCACAAAGCCAGGGCAGCAGGTCGGCCTGTTGGGAAAAGTCCTCCTGCCGCTGAGCTAAGGCTGTTCAGACACCCACCAGGCCCTGCCCCATACTGCTCCTCCTCAGCCACACTGGACAGGAGGCCCAGTCAGGACCTGGCCATGACCCCAGCACTCTGTGCCATTCCCCTCTTGACACCCTCCCCTGGGTACATCCCGCACAAGCCCAGGGTGGGCAAGGCTGAGCGGGGACCGTGGGGACAGCTGGGGAGAGGTTCTAGACACAGAAGAGAAGGGAGAAGGGGACTATAAGCCCTCTGATTCCTCATTTTCCAGGAGCTGCTGTTCAGAACAAAAAGAAGACAAGGAAAAAAAAATGGGGCGCCATGTCAGGGACTCATCTGTTTTCTGAAAAGCCAAGTGGCCCAGCTCCAGCCAGCGGTCCCTCCTCCAGCCTCCTGGGCCTGTTTCCCAGAGGTTGGGGCAGCACATAGGGTAACAGAATGTCACCTGCACTCTCTACTCACTTGTAATGTCCCAGTGCACCAACAAATAACGACCCCCCCCACTTTACATATTTAAGACAGAGAGTGCAGTTACCTTTTTCAGTGTCACACACATAGTGGAAAGCAGAATGGTGAGGCTGAAAGGACAATTTTTGTTTGTTTTTATAAGGAAACAATTGACAGCCCAACTTCAATGGCAGCTAATGGGTCTGGAAGGAACAAATGATGGCCAAATGATCAGGACCAAGGCTGAGCTGCTTTTCTGGATGTGAGCCCCTTTCTGCCCTGTCACACCCTGCTCCCCTGGAGGCTCAAGGTCCCCTGCTTTTTCAGGGTGGGGGCTGGGAGGAGCCTCTCAGGCGGGGCACTCTGCTCTGGCTGCCTCCGGGCTGGGGCTGGTTGGGTAACTCGACCCCTGACAGGGCGCCTCTGGTCCCAAAGCCAGCTGGTGAGCGCTGAACAATGGCAAGGGGTGTGGGGAGTGGGGGGAGGCTTATGAATTAAAAATAGATGCTAGTAATCACAGGGAGTCTGCAGAGAGCATGTGGGCTGTGTTTACTAGAAAGAAGAATGCTTCCTATTCATGCCCGAGAGACCGCAGCTTCTCACACCAACCAATGGCCCCTGGGTCTGGGGGAGTCAGCAGACAAGGCTTCAGGGTTCACCCGATAGCTGGAAGGTCCCTTTCCCATGGGACATGAAAGCACCGTTCTCTCCTCAGGACCCCCAGGGCCATGCCCATGAAGAAGAAATAGCAACCAAGAGACAAAGTCATCCTCCTTGCTCCCTGGGGGTGTTGCATGAAATGGTCCCTGTCTATTTTAATGACTTCAGATCTCAGTTGGGTCTTGTGAACAGACTGGAAACACGGGATCTAGTCTCCTCTCTGCCAAGACCTAGCTGGCTTCCCTGAACATGCAGGCTCTCCTTTCCTCTAGGCCTCAGTCTATTCATCTGTAAAATGGGAGATAATACCACCTGCTCCGCCAACCTCACAGTATGTCATTAAGATTAGCCAGGCAAGATAGGGAACAAAGCTGAAAGTTCCAAAGAAGGATACAGAATAGTCACAGGAAAAAACATCCGACCCCCAGCCAGATCACCCAAGAGCCTCTGGGTGACAGCAAGAGCAGAGGCCTCCCTCCTCTCCAGGCATCTCAGAGACAGTGTAAAAGACCCAACAGGAGCCACGTGGTAAACCCCTTCAGCTGATGTGCCTGCCTCAGTTCAGAACCCCCCATTCCCTGTCGGCAAACATCAAAGTCACTTGCCAGGTTCCCAAGGTGCCCGCTGCTTGCCCACCCCCACACCCTCTGTCTTCTCAAGCAGCCAGGGACCTTCCTGGGAGCCCTAGATGACCGGAGGCTACAAAGCTCAAGTTTTCCCTCCTCTTCAATAGCTGCAGTACTGGAGACCCAGGCTTGACAGGATCTTTCTAATTTGGTTTTTAAAGGTGTATTCACTGACTCACCCTGGAGAGGTGGGCCGGGCTGCTGTGCACACAGCTCTTGCTCATTAAGGGCTGAGCAGCCTGGTTCACCTCCAGCTCTTGATTTCACCAGGCCACACTCCCACCAGGCCGACGCACCCAGAGCTCAGTCTTAGATGGCACCTCTCCCAGTGGAAGCGAGGCTTGCAAATGGTGCAGTCCCGTCGTTTTAAATACTATCTATATGCTGACAACTACCAAATTTATGCCTCAGCTTGGATCTCTCCCCGGGACTCCAGACTCGTTCAACTGACTGCTTATTTGGCATTTCCCCATGGACGGTTCATAGCCATTCCAAACTTAACATATCCAAAACCTAGCTCTGATTCTGCCCCCCACAAACCCCTCACCCAGAGCATCTGTTCCATTTTCCGTCTTCCTCTGTGACTGGGTTCATGGCAATTTCGTCTTTCCATCTGCTTGGCCTAAAACCTGCAAACCAGCCTTTCTGTCATGCCCTGTGTCCAATCCATCGGAAACCTTTGGGCTTGATCCCTGAAGCAAATCCAGAGTCCTGCCACTCCTCCCACTGTCCCTCCCCGCCCCTAACAACCACTTCCACTGTCACCTTGTCCCTGGAGTATACCAATGGCTTTCTAACTAGACGCCCTGCTCAGCCCTGTCACACTGTCACAGTCTATTCTCCACACAGCCTAATATGATTTTTTTAAAAATATTTTTTAAATTGTCGATGGATCTTTATTTTATTTATTCATTTATTTATACGTGGTGCTGAGAATTGAACCCAGTGCCTCACTCAGGCTAGGCAAGCGCTCTGCCACAACCCCAGCCCCTGAGTGATCTTTTTCAAGGTGTCATTCATGAATACCAAGCCTCCTAATGACTTCCCATCTCACTCAAAAAAAAAAAAAAAAAAAATCCCAAGTCTTTTTCCTGGTCTACTGGGCCTCGTGCAATCCACAGTCCTCCCTGTTCCCTCCCAGCCCTCAACCTTGACGGGCCTCTCTGAGGCTCTTCCACGTGCTCCATTTTGCTCACTGCACTCCAGTCAGAACATGTAAGCACGCTCCCAACTCAAGGCCTTTGCACTGACTGATCTGTCTCCCCGAATTGCCTTTCCCCAGAGACACACATGATACGCTCCCTCTCATTATTAGAGAAATTTTTTCTGACCCGCCTGTCAAAATAGCATGCCCACCCCCACCATCCTCTGCCACCTTATTCTGCTTTTTTATTTTGCTTCCTAGTAATAAATATATTACAGAGTCACTAGGTTATGTAGTTGTCGCCGCTCACTAGGATGCAAGCTCCTGAGAGCCGGGGCTTTGCCTCCAGTCACTGCAGTATCCCTAACGCCTCGAACAGTGCCTGGCACAAAGCAGATGGTGCTTAGGGGATATACACTGAATACAGGGCAAGCAGGGAGGTGCCTGGTGACAATGCACACTGTGGTGCTGAAGAAGGGAAAAGGACAGCTCTGACTCAGCGGCTGACCAGTGATGCTCTGCTACCGACAGATGAACCAAAATACGTGCAAAGTCCTTTTTTCCTCCCCCCCCTTTTGTGCTGGGGATTGAACCCAGGGCCTTGCACATTTCTAGTCAGGCACCTCTGAGCTGCACCCCAGCCTCCAAAGTCCTTTTTTTCTTGAAGAAATCTAGAACCAAGGTCATTTGTGAAATATATGATATGACTCAATAGTTGGTGTTCAGAGACTTCTAGAAAGTCCCCCACAAGAGAGATGAGGACCTCAAAGAACCAGCCCAGGTGGAACATGAGGAGGCTGCGCCACGTCACTGACTGTGGCTGTGGGCTGGCATGTGCAGGGGCAGCCTGGCATGTGGGAGAGAGCACTAGGCGTGGGGTCAGGAAACCCAGGTTCTAGCTCCAGCTCTGTCACTTCAGAGCTCTTGGGCAAGTCACCTCCCCTGTTTGGATCTATTTCCTACCTAAAAATTTGGGCTATACCTGGCTTATCTAGCTCATAGGACCATTTAATGGATTCATGAAAAGACATCTGCAAAAGCACAGCCCGATTCGGAAAAGTGCAAAAAGCAAACCTGAGCTGCCGTTTGGTGCCAGGCACGCAGCGGGCACACGATGTTTACTGAGTGAATGAGCTTCCAAATGTTTTCAAAAGTGGAGAGGCCCAAGAACTAGAGGGACAGCCAGTGCGGCTATGAGGACAGTTGTAGATCACACATGAGGAGCTGAATATGCACTGGTGACAATCTGTGGCCTTATGCTAGAGAGTCCCTGAGAACCTTAATGCAAGAAAACCCATTGGGCCAGGCCTGTAACTCCAGTGGCTTGGGAGGCTGAGACAGGAGGATTGTGAGTTCAAAGCCAGCCTCAGCAACTTAGTGAGGCCCTGAACAACTCAATGAGACCCTGTCTCTAAAAAAAATATAAAAGGGCTGGAGATGTGGCTCAGTGGTTGAGTACCTCTGAGTTCAATCCCGGGTACCAAAAAAAAAAAAGAAAAGAAAAAAGACCAAAGAAAACCCACTGGGCCTCACATCCCCCAGTGCAGGACCATCCATCGTTTCTCCTCCTCTCCCTTCTTTGCACTCTGGCCATCTTTTCCACCAGGGATCCTCTGGACTCCTTCTTCCATGTCAGGCAAGCTTCCCATGGCCCATAGGCGGGCGCCTGGTCTATCAGTGGGCCCTCATTATGGCTCCACTTCCCCTGGGTCCTCTCTGACTGAGATGACTCTCTCCCAAGTTTCGTGCACTCTGCAAGCAGGACCAGCATTCCACTGTATTCGGCTGCCCTCCCCTTCACCCTTGTGGATTGGCCTGCCCTCCTGAGGTCCCTGCCATAGTTCTCTTTCCTGCTCTGCCCTCCTCTGCTTCCTCCCTCCTGGCCACTCCCCTACTCATCCTCCCCAAAGCAAAGTATTTGTTCCCCAGGCATCTTCTCTACCAAATGCTGTGACATTTGGGGGATTTCAATGTCATGGGACAGCCATGTGATGACCTAACCTCTCAGCTCTTGTCATGTCAAATTAAATATCTCTCCATTCATTCCTTGTCTGCCACTCTATAAATACACTTTGAGCCTTGTCTTCCCTACTTCCCAAATCTTAAACCCCAATGGCATCTGTTTCTCTCCCTGTATCCCTCTCAATGCACCTGCTCTCCAACCCCCTCAAGCCCTCATCTCCTTTCCCCACATCATCAGTTCTTTCATCCCCATCTCCTCTGCCAGCCAAGATTTCATGTTCTAGGCCCCCCACTATTTTTTGGTACCAGGGATTGAACCCAGGGGCGCTCAAACCACTGAGCCACATCACCAGCCCTTTTAATTGTTTATTTAGAGTCAGGGTCTTGCTAAGTTGCTTAGGGCCTTGCTAAGTTGCTGAGGCTGATTTTGAACTTGCAATACTCCAGCCTCAGCCTCCCAAGCTGCTGGCATTGCAGACATGCACCACTGAGCCCAGCACGTTCCAGCCCTTTGAATGCTGTTCGACCCAAACCCCTAACTTCTCTGCCACTCTGACACCTTTCAGCATGATATCCCAGCAACACTTCAGCTCTGCTCCTACCCTCCAGCTGCTGAGAACCACTGGAGGAAAACAAACCACAACCCCTGGAGTCTGAGAAAAAGCAGCCAGATGTGCAGATATAACCTGCAGACAGATGGCACTGAAAAAAAAAATGAGGAAGGGGCTTGGAGGAGGAAGCAGTCAGTGGCAGAAGTGGCGGGTCAGATCTGGTCACCTGTCCCTTCCATTTTAGCTCCATCTGTCCTTGGCCTTCTTCTCACTTGACACATACCCCTTCAAGGATCTCACCCACACCCAACCTCAGTGTGGATTTTGACTCTCAGGCTCTAGCCCCAGCCCAGACCTCTACCCCATTGACCATACGGCCCATAGGCTCTCTTCTTGGACAGCTCCCAAAGGCGCCTGCAACTCAACAAGTCCAAAGCTGAACTACCTTCCCCCAGAAATGGCTCCTGCTCCCGAGATTCCTCAACCAGAGAACGACTCCCTTTCTAAAGCTGTTCAGCTCCATCCCGGAGCATGGGCTACTCCTTCTCTTCCTTTGTTTTCCATTCCCACTTTCCCACCTAGCACTTTCCATTCTAACTCCTAAATGTCTTCTGAATTGGTCTCCTCCTTTTCATCCCTACTGCTGCAATCTAGACTGCAACAGCGTCCAAAATGGGTTGACTCCAGTCCTGTCCCTGCTTCCCAATCTGCTGTCTAAACTAAGCCCCATAGGGACCTCCTCTCTCCAGTTTTCCAATAGCCTTGACCGCTTTACTCAACATGGTGAGATTTTGCTGTACACCCTGTGCCCTCCCAGTCCTGTTCCTGGCTAAATTGTATTCCTTCAAGATTCAGATCATTTTTTCCTCCAGAAAGTCTTGGCCAACTCCCATCCCTCTCACTTTTGGCTCTCCCCAGAAGCTCCCATAGTGTCCATCCCGCTACTCTGTTCACCCATCACTCACACATCTGTCTCTCCCCTAGACAGTGAGAAGCAGGGGGACAGCAATGCCAGCTGGTTCATTCTGATAGCACATCATTAGTATTCCATAAATATATGTTACATGAATAAATGCATGAATATATAAATTCATGAAGTGCAAGGCCAGCTCTTTGCCAAACAACGCTTCATGGATTTCTTCTCCATCTCCTTTGATTGGCAATAATTATAAAAATGAGCTGTGTGCAGTGGTGCATGCCTTACTCCCAGTGGCTTGGGAGGATGAAGCAGGAGGATCTGGAGTTCAAAGCCAGCTTCAGCAATTTAGCAAGGCCCTGAGCAACTTAATGAGGCCCTGTCTCTAAATAAAATATAAAAAAGGGCTGGGGAGTGGCTCAGTGGTTAAGTGTCCTTGGCTTCATCCCTGGTACACCTCCCCCTACCAAAAAAAATTATATATATATATATATATATATATGAATGAATGATATCATGCCAGGTCCTATTTCAAGTATTTTACATATATTAACTCATTTAACCCTCCAAAACCTATACTCTCATTATCTCCATTTTTTATTGGTGAAACTGAGGTTCAAAGAAGTGATAAATACTGCTAAGAAAGTGGCAGAACCAAGCTTTGCTCTCCTCTGTGCTTTTTTTTTTTGGTGGGGGCACTTGGATTGAACTCAGAGGCACTGGACCACTGAGCCACATCCCCAGCCCTATTTTGTTTTATTTAGAGACAGGGTCTCATTGAGTTGCTTAGTGCCTTGCTTTTGCTGGGGCTCACTTTGAACTAGTGATCCTCCTTCCTCGGTCTCCCAAACCACTGGGATTACAGGTGTGCAGCAATGCACCCAATCGCTCCTCTGTTTTGTTTCTTAAATAACTTCATTTTTCTTTTTTTAAAATGTGATTCTGAGTATCAAACCCAGTGCCTCACACATGCAAGGCAAGCCCTCTACCACTGAGCCACAACCCCAGCCCGCCTCTGAGCTTTTAACTACAGCAATCACTGCCTCTTGATAGCATGTTTAAGGAAAATAAAACAAAATTAATATCAGCCTGGGCAAAATATCATTCTGAAAACAAATCCCCAAAGAACGAAAATTAGCCACTTGGAGAATCCTCTCTTCCTTTTGGCCATACCTGTGACTCCTGCAACCAAGGCAGATAACTGCACGCATGGCAGCCTGCATGAGTACCACTAGGCATGGCCCCGTCTGGCTCCCCCAGGTCCCAAGGCCACTCAGCAGGTGGCTCTTGTCCCTAAGTCGCACCCTGAGGTGCTCCTCTTGCCCCACCTCACCTTGTCCCCAATGCCCTCGGCTTCCTCGGCCAGGAGGTACACATTGCTGCCATCGGCCAGCAGCAGGGCCGTGTCGGTGGTGGAGGAGGAGCGGGGACGGCACTGGTGCTGGTGCAGGATGGCGGCCAGGCTGCTGTCCTGGGGGGCCTTGCGCNTACCCCGCTGGGGCTCCAGGGAGCTGCTCTTGGTGCGCCGGCTGCTGCCCCCGCCGCTGCTGCCCCCTCCGCTGCTGTGCAGGCTGGCACCGCGCTTGATGGAGGGCCGCGAGCGGATCTGCTGCAGCACGCGGTTGAAGGCGGTGGGCCGCGCGGGCAGGTCGTGCAGGGACATGGCGTAGGAGACGCGGTGCATCTCTGGGGAGCGCTCCTTCTCGTCCGGGGAGTCATGGTCAGACATGCCCTGCTGCGGCGGCTGCTGCTGGGAATCCTGAGACGCCTGATGCTCCCTCTCCCGCGACCGGCGGCGGCTGTGGAACAAGTGCTTCAGTCCGTGGCCAAACATGGAGCCCTCGGAGAGCTGCTGGATTTTCTTAAGGGGAAAGAGATGAAGAAGCCTGGTGAGTGGAAAGCTCCTGAATGCCTATTCGGTGGGCGATGAAGGTGGAGGCTCTGGCCTTGGAAGACCCGCGTATCTCCTACAGCGGCTGCCTAAAAAGTCACCTGCACAAAGTTGCAATCCTGAACCACTTTTTTCATTCCCAAAGAAATAGCCCCACAGGATAGGTTCAGGGTTTCTATGAATGATGCTCTAGGGCTGCATTCTGAGGTTTATGGGTACACACAAGTAGCACTTGGCTCCAGCGTTGTATTCCTCCAGGCCAATCTCCCCCCAACCCCAGTGCCTCCCTCCTTCCAAGTTAGACCCTGCTTCAAGTGCAGGAGGCTCTTTCAGACCACCAAGCATCCATTTCCAAAGATGTCTCATTGTGACACTCCTTGGAAAAATCAGAGTCATATAAGCAGGTTATACTGCTGTAGCAGGCAGAGCTAACTGTCCACCCAATATCTATTTCCCTTTCTTTCTTACCAGCTAAACTTCAAGGCCTTACTGTGCCTCACTAAAAACCTCTGCTTCATCTGACTTCCTTGCAGCTGGCACAGTTTGGGCCAATGAAAAGCAGAGTGAAGTTTCCTGGAAACACTTCCGCTTTCCTGATAAAGGCACCGGCCCTTCCTACTTTGTCCTATCTGGAATGTGGGGGGTAATATCTGGGGATGCAGCAATCATATTGCAACCACAAAGTGACACAGTTAGTGATGAAGGTTAATACACAAATGGTGAAGCCCAAAAGACGGATCTGGGGACTTGGTGGCCTGTGGAGCCACCAAACCAGTCATGAATGCCTACCCTGAAATTCTTGTTATATGAAATAAACAAACCTACCTTTTCCTACATGCCTTTAGCTCCAGTTTCTGCTATATTGGCCAATTTAATTCCTGATGTAGTTGGCAATGAAATAAACTTTACTTTTAGAGCCTATCATATAGCGTAGTCAGTAATGTGAGCAATTCTTCAGTATACACATAGGAACCTGCTAGACAAATAAATGAGGGTTTTTCCTGTAGACTGGAGGAAAGCAAAGATGCCCTGGCGTCCAGTGCTGCCCTGGCGTCCAGTGCTGACCTGGCTCGGCCCTCCCTTCTAGCGCTGCTGCTGAGATTCCCCAGCTGCCCCTCAGGCCGCACTGCTGGGAGACAGGCTACTGGATGGACTTCAGGGTGGGTGCAGCAGCTGTGGTATAATTCCAGACAGCTGTTCTATCCAGGATTGGCCTATCTGGCCAGGCCAGGCCAAGCCCTCTGCAAAAGCTTCAGAGCTTCGGGAAGAAGAGTGAGACTCAGGAGATGAGGTGAGACCCCACACTCTTAACTCCTAAGAGGGAACCCCAGAACCAGCCATGTGGGCTTACTAAGTCAGAGTAGGTTTTCACCTTGGAGGAACTACCATCATCTCAAGGCCACGATCCTTCATAAAAAATTCCAAAAAAATTACACAAATTAGATTTCCTTTATTCTTTTCTTCTCCCCTTATCCCCACTCCCAGAAACAAACACAGAGAGCAGAAAACTTAGACGATGCAGAAATCAAGAAAAAAGTCATTTTATGCTGAGCAAGATGATACACACCTGTAATCCCAGCTACTAGGGAGGCTGAGGCAGGAAGATCACACATTTGAGGACAGCCTTAGCAATTTAACGAGAACCTGTCTCAAAATAAAAAACAGAAAGGGCTGGGGATGTGGCTCAAGTAGATCAATCCCCAGTACTACAAAAGAAAAAAAAAATCCTCTGTTTTCTGATTTAGCTAAAGCTGATTTTACTCTTTCATTACTTTACACCTTAGTGCTGAGTTTGTGGAACTAGCACACCTACTTCTCATGCAAATAACTGGGTCTGGTTTTCATTTTTCTTCTCATTGCATCTCCCTGCAATCTTCAAAGTGGGTGAGGCCCTGACATCACCATTTCACAGGCCAGCTACGCCCTTCCCACCTCACCATGAGCTGAGGGTCTGCTGTGTCCCAGGTACCTTTTCTCCAGCATGATTTTATTTGATTTCCCCAGATGCCAATAAAAGCAACAATCTGCAGCATTTCCACTTACAGATGGAAACATTATTACTTCTCGAGGACCTCTGTTTGGGGGCAGTCCTGGAGATGGAAGGTGGCATGGTACCAGGATTCCCATAGGAGTCACCATCGCCTCACAGCCAGCCTGAATCTGCTCTGGGCAGAACCGTGGCACCCAAGGTAGAGTGGACGGTGGAGCACACACTGCCAGGAGCTCGGATGGGCCAGATCCTGTGCTGTCCAGACCGGGGCAAGCTAGCGCACCACCCTGGTTCTCAGGCCCACGCTGATGCAAGGCCGCCCTCCAGGCATCCCGGATGGGGCCAGCTGGCTCTGGCCTTTGCCCAGTTGCTTCTGCCAAATGGTCACATTACATATTACAAACTGTCTTTCTAGCATTTCATTGCAGATCCCTTTCTCCTGTCCTCGTTCCAAAACTGGCTTCTCCAACACCGAGGCTGCTGTGCTCTCTCCCTCAGGGAGAGCATTTCCCCTCACAAGCAAGGCCCCCAGGCACATCCTTTCCCTCACCCTGGGAATCTGGTGGAGGTCCCAGGGAGAAATGCTGGGGCCATCCCTGTCTGCCATTTGCCTTCGACCCTATAATCCTTGGCCAATTTATTTTTAAAACAAATTATCAGAGTCAGGTGTGGTGGTGCACACTTGTAATCCCAACAGCTTGGGAGGCTGATGCAGGAGGATCGCGAGTTCAAAGTCAGCCTCAGCAACTTATTGAGGTCCTAAGCAACTCAGTGAGACCCTGTCTCTAAATAACACAAAAAAAAAGTCTGGGGAGGGGCTGGGGTTATGGCTGAGTGGAAGAGCACTTGCCTAGCATGTGTGAGGCACTGGGTTCAATTCTCAGCACCACATATTAAATAAAATAAAGGTTCATTCAACTACTAAAAAATATATTTATATATATATTTTTTAAAAGGCTGGGGATGTGGCTCAGTGGTTAAGCACCCCGGGTTCAATCTCAGGTACCAAAAAAATAAAATACAATAAAAAATAAATAAATTATCAGTTGGGCATGGTGGCGCACACCTGTAATCCCAGTGACTTGGGAGGCTGAGGCAGGAGGATCACGAGTTCAAAGCCAGCCTCAGCAAAAGTGAGGCTCTAAGCAACTCAGTGAGGCCCTGTCTCTAAATAAAAATACAAAATATGGGGCTGGGGATGTAGCTCAGTAGTCGAGTGCCCCTGAGTTCAATCCCCAGTACCCCCCAAATAAAAATAAAATAAATTATCAAAAGTGTTTTCCAACTTGTGCTGCCCTTCTAGCCTGACACTGACCTCATCTCAGGAGCTGGAAATGTTACAGACCATGGTATTGAGACCTCCATGAAAAACAGCTCCCCTTAAGAGAGCAAAAACTCTGAGGGAGGAACCAGTCAGCCCCTCCTGCCCTCCAAAAGGGCAGATGGGCTCCAGGGACCCAACTCATAGCTTATCAGCTATTATGAACGAGGTGTGTGGCTTACTTATCCACACTTGACCTTATCAGCTTCAGACACCAAGTGCATCATTAGGATGTTATCGCCAGGACTCTCCAAGGACAAACAACACAAAGGATAAAACTACTTGAGTCACCAAAACAGCAAATTCCCAGGATCCTTAACGTTTTATTTGCCATGTATGTTCTCTTCCATTTCCTGTCTGTGTTCTCTCTCTTTAGATACTAGTGATTGAACCCAAGAATGCTCCATCATTGAGCTTCATCCCCCGCCCTTTTTTTTTTTAATTTTGAGACAGTCTCACTAAATTGCTGAAGTTAGCCTCAAACTCCTGCCTCAGCCTCCCTAGTACCTGGAGTTATAGGCGTGCACCACTGAGCCCAGTTCTATATGTTCTCTTAACAACTGCAGCAAATCATTTTATCACAGGATAAAGATGTTTATACAGGACACGACATCAATATGGGAGATGGAACACTTGGTGTCAGGGATGACTGGCTGACTATCCCTCCCTCAAGATTTAATTTCTCATCCAGGTAAAGAAAAACACCTTTTAAAATGCAACCAACGCCAATATCATACTAAGCAAAGTAAGCCAATCCCCCAAAACCAAAAGACGAATGTTCTCTCTGATAAGTGGATGCTGACCCATAATGGGGGCGGGGCATGAGGAGAATGGAGGAACTCTGATTGGGCAAAGGGGAGGGAGGAAGGGGGGTATGGGGGGTAAGAAGATGGTGGAATGAGATGAACATCATTACCCTGTATGTATGACAGCACGTGTGGTGAAACTCTATGTCATTACAACCAGAGAATGAAAAGTTGTGCTCCATTTGTGTACAATGAATAAAATGCATTCTGCTCTCATGTATAACTAATTAGAACACATAAAAAAAGTTTTTTAAAAAAGGCACCCAATGCCAACTTAGATTCCTAAACTCTAACCCACCACCCTTTCACACAAATGCAACTCTCTCCTTTGAGAGAAAATAAAAGCTCTTTCCTTTGTCCAGAGAGCCAGTGTGACTCCCTATTGGTCAGTGCTACATCTCCCTTCAGCCCAAACAAGAAATCTCAATAAAGAGTTGTGTTCCCTGGGGGCTGAGGGTGTGGCTCAGTGGTAGAGCGCTTGCCTAGCATGTGTGAGGCACTGGGATCGATTCTCAGCACCATATATAAATAATTAAAATAAAGGCCCAATGATACCTAAAAAAATATTAAAGAAAAAAAATAGTGTGTTCCCACTGGGCTCGTTGGCACACACCTGTAATCCCAGTGGTTCCAGAGGCTGAGGCAGGAGGATCTTGAGTTCAAAGCCAGCCTCAGCCAAAGTGAGACACTAAGCAACTCAGGGAGACTCTGTCTCTAAATAAAATACAAAATAGGACTGGGGATGTGGCTCAGTGGTTCAATCCCAGTACCAAAAAAAAAAAAGAGTTGTCTTCTGGTGGTAAGGTAGTTGAGCCTTAATCGGATCCTTCTGATGGAGAGTACAAGAACCCTCCAAGCTGATAACACTGTCAGTGTCTCCATTTTGCAAGCAAAGAAACTGAGGCACAACGCAGCTGAGCAGTTCATCCAAACCACACTGATGAGTCCCCAACTTTTAATTTAGCTTTATTGGCCCCACATACTGACTGCAAGGCAAAACCAGATATAATGTTTGCATGAACAGTGTCCAAGGCAGGGTCCACACCGAATGAAAACGCCTGGGTCAGAAGGCTCTACATCCCTGAATTGTACTTGTGGACACATTATAGGACCTGGACGAGACCTTCAACCACGAGGGCTTCAGCTTCCCCCACCTCAGCTATTCAAGCCAGGGGTGATGACCAGGTGACCACAGGACTCTTGCTCCAGCAGCACTGAGGACTCATATTAAGGTCCACAGAAGGCAAGAGGGAAAAGAACAACAACAACAAAAAGTCAAAGAACGTTATGGGGGGGAAGGTCCCCCGTGTTCAAGGTGTGAGGCAAGAACAGCAGGGTGACACACGCACGGGCTGGGCTGCCTCTACACGTGGGTGTCAGGGAGGAGATGGTTAAGGAGTTTTGACATAATACGGTAAGTGTTTAAAAAAAAAAAGAAAGAAAAAAAGAAAAAGCTCAGCACATACACATAACCAGCCACAAGTTTCAAAAGTGAGGAAAACCATGGTGACTAGCTTGAGGGAACTTAGCCGCCAACGCAGCAGAAAGCACCACCTGCTCTGACTAACAGGTTCCAGCTACTAAATGTCACTTGCTTTTCCACACTGACTTTTGCTTTTCTCCAGCTGCCAAAAAACCATTTTGGTGGCCAACGAAGCCATGCATTAGGAAAAGAGCTGAGCTGTCGAGTTAGAAGTGGAACACAAACAGAGCTCTCACCAGCCGTGGGAAGGGAGCAAGAAGAATGTCCCCAGCAGGGAGCCAGAAAGGGGCGCTTCCCAGGATGGGCTGTGGACACCTGGGAGGACAGTGAGGGAAGTGCACTGTCTCCTCCCTGCAACTGTCTTTGGGTGGCATCGTCCCCTCAGGAGGAACGGGTGGACTAGATCGTTCGGAGAGATCCTTCCAGAGAAGCCTGTGGTTTCTGAACAGTTAGGCTTCATCCGTTTTCCTCCCTGGGTGTGGGTCCCTAAAGGGGAAGTTTGCTCCAAATTCTGCAAACACAGCTTCACGAAGCCCAAAGGAAAATGCCTGGAGGTACAATGACTTTGGCACCATCTGGTTAAAAATGGCCATAAGCAGTTTCCAATTTGCTCTCAACAAATCCCAGAAAAGCTGAAAGGATCTTAGAAAGTCACACTAACCTACAGATAATTATCCTGCCTGGCAGATGACAGCGTGGCCCTTCCTCCCACCTAGATCTGAAGCTCCCTCTTCCCCACCAAAGGTATGGCTGCCAGGGTTTGGCGGGGTGACTGGGTCACCCTGAGCCTTTGCAAGCCTAGGTCGCCAACGTTCCCTCTATTTATAGGGTCTCTATGGAAACAGGGCCAGCATTACAGAGCTAATCATGTAAAAACCCACAGAGTTCTACTGTCAGGATCCAGAGTGGATTCTGAAAGTCTCCAGTTGCCCTTGGGAAGCTCTGGGTGGGCAGCCTAGGGTGGGGGGGGGTGTGCAGGACAGGAACCACTGGTGACCAAGGTGATGAAGGAGAGGGAGCAGCTGCCTGGCTCAGGCTTGTTTGGGGTTTCTATTAGAAACACAGCAATGAGAGATTTTTGAAATCATTTTCTCTTCCCCAGCATCACAGTCGACATTAAAAAGTGGATCTCAACTCAAGGACAAATGATTTCTCATCCCAAACTGATTTTCATTCCCTGTTCTATTATTGCTTAGAGAGGTCTGCCTGGAGCCCATGCAAGCCAAGAAAGGTCACCCCAGCCACAGGGACTTTGGATGGAATTGATTCAACATACACCAACATACCATAGTAGATTTTTTTTTTTTTGGTAGCAGGGATTGAACCCCGGGGCACTTAACTACTGAGCCACATCCCCAGCCCTTTTTAATATTTTATTTAGAGACAGGGTCTCACTGAGATGCTTAAGGCTTCACTAAATTGCTGAGGCTGGCTTTGAACTCTTGATCCTCCTGCCTCAGCCTCCCGAGCCACTGGGATTATAGGTGTGCGCCACAGCGCCCAGCCCTGTAGTAAGTAGATTTTTATTAGTTACCGCCACGGTGCACCCTCTCTGCCTCTTCCAGTCCTCCTTGTCCTTTGCCATCTCCCGCTCCATAAAGCCTTCTGTGATCACACCAGTCTGCTTCCATCATCCTCTGCTCTGAACTCCTGCATGCTCTTTATCTGCGCCACCTACTTTGAAATTAATCGTGCGCCCGCTATGTGACATGGCTTCCAGGGCTCTTTCCAACCTGATCCAACTTCTCACCTACTGATGGATAGAATCCTTGATGAGAATTCCAGGGAGTGGAGGTCAGGGACTTAGTGTCTACATCTCTGTGTCCCTTTGCATTGTAAAGACCTCAATGCAAACATGGTGACTGCTATTTAACTATTTGTTCCAAGTCCACAAAACCATTTTTAAATCTTAAGCAAATACCTTTTCCATAGACTTGGTTTTTTTCCCCCAAATTAAGAATGTCCAGTCAAGCAGCGTTTTTTTTTTTTAATATATTTTTTGTTGTTGTTGTAGATGGACACAATATCTTTATTTATTTATTTTTGTGTGGTGCTAAGGATCGAACCCAGTGCCTCACACATGTGAGGCAAGTCCTCTATCACTGAGCTACAACCCTAGCCCATGGCAGCCTTTTCTTGTGTCTGAGATCCCTCCTGCTGTCGCTTGCACCCTTGACTCAGACTATCATCCTTGTGTCAAGATTGAGCTGGCTTGGGGGGAGATGAATATAGACCAAACGGTCAGAATGTGTTCACTGCCTTCACAAAGAGTTCGGTGGACTTGCACCCTTAACACACAGGGTGTTCATCCTTCAGTGAACTTGGCTAGAATAAGGAAGCCTTTAGTGGTTTGGTTTGAAGAGTCAAATATTATTTTTCTAACATAATCACAAAACATACCTGCTATTCTCTCCCCCAACAGTTCTGTTCTAACTCCTTAACATGGACAGTGACTTCAGTGTTTGGCTGACAAAGGTGGACATTGTCCAGCCATGGCCTCGTTCCAAAAATGCACCATCCTAGTCCCCGGGGATTTCCAAGGGAGATGCCATTGCTCAGAGGAAAATTGAGAGTTGAGCCGAGTTCTGAGTTGGCTCAAAGACTACCAGGGACCAACTGCCTGAGTTTCCCCAGCCCCTGACACCCCGGGCTTTCTTCTAAGCCCCCAATCCAGGTCCTATCAGATGTTTCAAGTCCTTCTTGAGGGATACATTCTTGCTAATGGGGTTGGCAGCTGAGACTCAAAAAAGCAGCACATTCTGTAAACACTGATCTGCAACTAGGGCAGCTGGGAATGAATCTAGAACCCAACATGTGGCAGGAGAACAGAGAGCTTCGCTTGCCACATGCGTTCTCATCAGTCACCAGTTCCTCCAGAGCCCACCTAAGAGCTGCTCTGAATATCACAGAAGGCTGGAGGGGACAGCGTGGGGCAATCCCGGGCCTCAGGGCCCTCTGCCCACCTCACAGCAGGTGCAAGAAGGGGGGCACTGGCCACCTTCACATTCCCCACTACCCTCTGCTGTTCCTAACTATTTCAAGAGTTGAGGGGACAGAGCAATGGACCCACAAAGGGGCCATTGGCACTTGCCATCTCACTTCCTCCAGTTAGAAAGCCCTTCTCTTCATATTTGGTAATTAATGTTTTGCCCTTTCTTTAATGGCTTGCTCTAAACCCACCTCCCCCTCTCTACCTTTCCTGATTAAACCTATATTTCTGATTCACAGCCTGATGCTTGAAGCACCCTTAAACTAAGGTGACTTTTTCCTGCAAGTATTTTATCCTGTTTGGCCTGGGAGCTCACCTGGAAACAAAGGCAGTGCCCATTGCAAAAGAACATCTTTCCCACTTCCTTGTTTTTAGATTTACTGAATTCCACCCATGAAATCTACCCCAGGGGTCCAGCTGCCACAGGACTGCAGGAATTTTCAAAACTGAACCTGTCACTTGCAAAGCTGAACTAGGAGCCTCAATTGCAGCAAGGTCGGACAGACCCCACCATCTGGGGACTCCGGGAATCCCAGGACACACATGCCTTTATCCCACCCATATTCCTATGCAGTAGCTTGTCTTCCTTCTCATTAAAAAAAAGGGGGGGGGCTGGGATTGTAGCTCAGCAGTCTAACGCTTGCCTAGTATGTGTGAGGCCCTGGGTTCGATCCTCAGCGCCACATAAAAATAAATAAATAAAATAAAGGTATTGTCTTCAACTACAACTAAAAAATAAATATTAAAAAAAAGGAGGAGGGGAGAAACTGAGACCCACAAACTTTAACAAAGCACTGGGCTTTAAAAAAAAAAGTAAAGCAAACAACAACAACAGAAAAAAAAAAGAAAGAAAGAAACAAAGAAAAACAAGCAGTGGCTTCTTGGGGACATCAATGTTCTTTTTCTTGACTTGAACAATGAGCAGATGAGGTGTCTGTTCTGCTTTTGTCACTTAAACTGCACATCTGTTTTCAGGCACTTTTATATGCATGTCCTACTTCACTATTTTAAACAGTGCCTTGGGCTGGAGGTGAAGCGCAGGGATGAGCAATTGCCCGGAGCCCTGGGTTCTATCCCCAGCTTGGCTAAAATTAATAAACAAGTAAAAGACAGGAAAATGAAAATAGAACTGTGCTTTTTCTGCTGAAGGTGTCCAATAAGCTTTGACAGAACCAAGCCTTCTCCAGTGAGCTCTTCACAGGCGCGTTGAAAGAACTTGGGCTGGTCATGGGGCTGAGCACCTGTGGTCACCAGCGAAGGTTGGGCCAGCAGGGAGAGAAGGGATAGAACATCTGCCTCTTCCCCACAGCTATTTGGCTTCTAATTGTTTTTCCTGCTCTTTCTCAGCAGGCAGGAAGACCAGAGTAGCACATGAATAGAAGAACAGGAGCTGGAACTCGGATCAGTCTTGAGTCAAAGGGGAACAATGGGATTTCCAGCACCCTTTTGTCCTCAGGGAAAGACATTAATACTGCTCAGAAATTCCCAGGGAAATTATTCCTGGGGCTTTTGTGAGGGAAAAGAGAACCTCAGGAGAATCCAGAAAGGCCCATAGCCAGCACCCCCTGACCCTTCCTTTCAGGAAAGGCTCAATTCCTCTGGGTAGGGAGAAGTGAGGAGAGCAATGTCCTCCCCTGACTTCAGCCTTCTCCAGTCTCTCAGGACAGAACCAGCACATCCTTATGCTCAGTCACTCATCCCAGGCCTCCATATCTCTACATGCTGGGTTTTTTGTTGTTGTTTGCTTTTGATACTGGGGATCGAATCCAGAGGTGCTCTACCACTGCCCTACATCCCCAGCCCTTTTTTTGTTTTGTTTTGATTTTTGAGACAGGCTTTCACAAAGTTGCCCCAGTTGGCCTCAAACTTGTGATCCTCCTGCTTCAGCCTCCAGAATACTGGGGATTACAGGTGTACACCACCTCACCCAGCTACAAGTTGTATTTTTAACAGGATCTCTTTCTGCAGGGTTCCCCTAAATTCTTCTCTACTCCCATTCTCACTGGAGCTGGGTCTCCTCGCTGGAGAATTCTGCTGTGCTTTTGATCAGCACACTCTGTGGCCAGATATCCCAGCATCTGCTCCCAACCAGCAGGGAATCTGGTGGCAGCAAAGGACTGGATAATGAGAATAAGTGAGTGGAGATATCAGCTCAAAGGGTTTAACAGGACTCCAACCAAGTAGCTGGGGAGTATGACTGATGTGTTAGGCTCCCAGTCTGCTAAGACTACCCCCAAGGACACACAAGGTTTTGAGTGGTAGAGACAGCTCCCAAAGTATTTACAAGCTTTGGGGACAGGGGGACAAAATGCCCATTTTCAGGTTATTTTCCTGTTATAGTTACAGTTTTAAGATTGTCATTTAATCACAGATCCCAGACATCATAGAAGAAATCTACAGGCTGGGGGTGTGGCTCAGTGGCTTGCTTAGCATGGAGGAAGCCCTGGGTTCCATCCCCAGCACTACAGGGGAAAAAAAAAAAGAAATGTACAGTGCACAGTTCAAAACTCTACAGTGCTAAGGACCAGAGGGAGACCAAAGGTCTATGATACCTTTCGTTAGTGAAGTGTCAGTCACATCTCTTTGGCAAAGACTAAAATTCTCTCTTCTTCCTCTCCTACCATGGAGATATTTTAGACATAGGCTTTTATGATTATTTGTCCCTTTTTCAAGATGATTTTCTCCAATGCACTTAATCTATTCCGAGCCTCAGGTTGTCATAAGAAAACAGAAGGAAGATTAAGGGACTAAAAGTTCCTATTTCATACAAAGTTCAAATTTAAAACAAAAGCAAACTAGAACTGCTGATGAGCCTCAACCAAACACAGGTGCAGGGCGGGGGGTATTAAAAATGAAACTTGCCCCTTTTGGGCACCAATATCTCATCCAGAACAAGTCAGCTTCTACCCAGTTCCAGAGCCAATGGTGGAATTTTTCCATCACTAGAAAACTATTAGCCATAGAAAACAACTTTTCCATAACTGAAAAACAAGTTTGGACATGTGAGCATATTTCTACTCCCTTCCCTCAGAAAAGTTGAGTGATCCACCTGAGATCACACAACCAATCAAATTATGGTGGCCCTCAAATTTTGGTTGGGAAGCCTCCTTCCTATAGTAAACATGCTATGCTGAATCAGACAGAGATAAACAGGAAAAGGCTCCTGTGTTTCCCCTGCTCCCACGAGCAGGCGGCAGCTCGGCTCATATTGTGGGTTTTTTTTTTTTTTTTTGGAAGGGGGTCCTCTTCTCATACCTGATCTCAATTCTGGTTCAGGGCAGTTTAGTAGTTTCAGTAGTTAATATCAAGTACAGAATTGTTGTATCTGCCCCTAACCAGAAGGAGGGTGAGAAAGAAAGAAAGAAAGAAAGAAAAAAGGGACGATAAAGGACGGTAGGAAGGAGTGAGGTTAAGGCAGCCTGTTGACAGAGAAAGATGCTGCAGCCCCCACACTGAGGCCAGCCCCTCTCCTCAAGAAGGCATCAGGGGGACAGAATGGAGAGTGGGGGTGTCTCCAAGGTTGCCTCTCATGGACTCACAGTAAGGGTCCCATCTGGGCCAGTGCAGCTCCTCTGACTTGCCTCCTCCCCCCTATGGCATCGAGGGGACCCCTTTCCTTTCACCATCTCACATAAAACAGGAAACACCTCCTGATCACACAAGGTAGACTCGGAGGTGACAGCTGGGACAGACACCAAGGACTTGGGCAAGCTTCATGCACAAAGCCTATCCAGCAGAGCCCATCTTCAGACCCCAGGCTAGCCACAGACCTCTGAAAAGGGCAGCGGCAGAACCAGAGGTCCCATGGGAATAACTACCACAAATTTTTAAAAGGACACACAATGAGGAGCTAGCTGTCCCCCTCCCCAAGGAATAGAGGAACACAGTCAACAAACATACCCAGGTAAAAGCAGACACTCACCTGTGCTCTGACTTCCTGACTCCAAGCTGCTCAGGCCAAATGAGGAATGTCATTGGCTTATTCTGGTAAGTTCCTTAGTGCCCGCTGACATAGGATACAGGCTTTATTTACCTAATGGGAGTCCTTTCCGCTCCCCTAGCCCAGACCCTGCACCGTCTCTGGAGAAAATCCCCTGAGGCATCAATCTCCAAGGCATCTAAGTTCCTTCCTGGGGCTGACATCCCGCTCAGCTCCTTCCTGAACTGGCTGGAAGAGCCTAAGCCCACGGTTTCTGTGGCGGCTCCAGCAAAGGTACATTATTTATCTCTGCTGCTGTTTTAATTGATAAAGAGATATATTCAATACAGCTCGCCAATTGTCTAGACAACCTCAGGCTGGAAAATAAACAGCTCCATGTGAAGGGCTCTTGTGGATTCTGGTTCTAGCTGCCGGCTCAGCGTGTGTGCAACTTGAACCCAACCAGGCCCCAACCAGCCCCAGCACTGCTCCGCCACCTGTCAGTTCTCCACCCTGGGGGTTGGTTCGGCAGGCAGGGATCTCCAAGCGCTCGCTTAACCTCTGGCTCCACCTAACGGCAAGAAATCCACATCCCCCTTTCACAGATGGACAAACTGAGCTTCACCCTGGAAAGGTGCTCAAAAATTCCCAAGGAGCAACTGGCAAAAGAGACTAAGGGTCACCTACTTGGCCTCCCACCCAGCAATCTTCTTCCCTTGCCATCCTACAGGAGAAAAGTGATATCAAGTTTTTGGATAGCATCTTGAATTTCTCCAGCCCTTTGTCTGCGAATAGCACTTCACACACGTTATTCAAGCAATCTCAGATGGGTGAGTCACTAGAACGTCTGCTGAATAAAAGGGAACAAACACATAGGCCTGAAATGGAGCTGACAGACTGAGGCTCAAATGGTACCTAACGTCCCCTCTAGGATTCTAGCCGAACATCCACTCATCCTCGTTGACCTTTGCCTGGCTTCCCCATCACTTTTGTACAGTTAAAGCACTTCGGGATGGGGTGGGGAAAGCTACGTCGCGGGCTGGGCTTGCCAAGGGATGGTCTGCGCTCACCTTTAAATCAGGAGGCTTAGTTCGGGGACCCGGGTTGGGTGCCGCCGCCGCAGCGCCCGCATCTGAAGTTGGCCAGCCAGCGGAGTTAGCACCCGTGGCCTCCCCAGGCCGGAGTTCCGCGCCTGGCAGGTGGCAAGCTGCATCTTCCAGCCCAGCTCCATCCTCCTCACCCTGTTGTTGCTGCAGCTCGTCCGATTTGCACCTCTTCATGGTGTATGTGGGTCGGCAAGGGGAACCTGTCCTTCCAGCGCGCCGTCTTGGGGGAGACCGCACCCCCTCTTATATTCAGAAATGAAGACCTGGGGTCTAAATTATGGAGGGGAGTCAGCAGATCACGATTTTTTTGAATTTAGAAAAAAAATTTTTTTAAGGAGGATGAGGGAGGGGCGAGGAGGGAGAGCCTTGGAAGAGTTCATTCCGACCTGGGGAACGAAGGCAGGTCACAGTCCAAGCTGGGCAGCAGGAGTCCTTGGGCAGTCATTGCAGGGGAAGAGGAAGGCAGTCCCCGACCCCCAAACTTTCTGCTTCAGGGCATGGGCAGGGCGCAGGGGATCCGGGCGGCACAGCGCATCCCTCACCGTTGGCGGGGTTGCTGGGCGAGGCAGGGCACGGGGCAGCCGGCGGGGCAGGTCCTCGTT
>NW_026000016.1:40838726-40924982 GCF_001458135.2 Marmota marmota marmota
TGCAAAGCCGCGGCCGCGGCCAGAGCCCGCCGCGAGCGCGCAACCTACCCCGCCCTGCGGCCTCCGCCCGCGAGCTGGAAGGCGAGGCGAGGAGCGAGTGACAACCGCATCCGGCCAATGGGAAGGCCTGAGGGCTGAGGGGGCGTCGCGCGGCCACGTTTTTGGGGTTGGTTGCACCGTGCGATCCCCCAAGAGAGGTCTGGAGGGCGACGTGCTGCTGCGTTTTAGCATTGCGGAGAGCCGGCTGCCGGGTAGGGGCGGGGGCTGCGGTCCACGAGACACATGGTTTGGGCAGCTGCTTGAGGGACTTTCCCTGGGGAGCCGTTCCCGGGATCCATCCATCCCCCACTCGCTATATTTGGCGGAGAGGGGGCACAATAGGGATGTTTATCATCACTGCTCTCACCCCGCCCTTAAATTTGCCTATTGTATTGTATTCATCCCTTCTGTGAGAGACACAGATCCCTTCCAGGATACTTGGTCGAGTCACAAACCTATGCTTACTTTCAGCCGCAAATGCTAAGGGGAGGGTGTGATCTGCCCCATCGCTCCTTCCCCCAGTTTAAGAGTCTTAGTTTTAGGCTCAGAAATTGGACAGTATTTCATATTAAAGGACAATAACGATAGAGTCCTTTGATTACTGTAAATGAGTATTGTTGTCAGGAAGTTGATACATACGGAAGAATAGAAAAGGAGTGATCTTGCCCATAAACATCAGCCAAACGGCTGTAGCTTGAAGAGAGCAAATGTGGGTTACCGAGTTATGGGGAGTAGTAATAATGACTGTCTGGGTTCAAATCGCATGTCTGCTGTGTTTACAATGGATTTTGCTTATCCAGCAACCAGTGGTTCTCAAGGTGTGGTCCTTGGACCAGCAGCATCAGCAACCCTGGGAACCTGAGAGAAATGCAAATTTGACAGTCTATCTGGGGAATTCTAACAGGTTAACTTCCGAAGAACTTTGACCTAGACTGTGGTGAAAGGCCTTTCAAAGTCTGTGAGTCACAGTGATGATCTCTGAAGGATTTTATAGTTTACCAATCTTTCTCACACCCATTGGGCCATTCTACCCTCACTTCAGTCCCACTAGTCTATGAGTTTCCTGACTCTGTCTTCTTCCCATTCCAACCACTCATTTTAATGTGTATCCTAGAAGAGACTAAGTTGTTAAGAATTTACTACATGCAGGCAGCCACTTGCTAAACTAAGCAGCTCCTTTTTTAGAAGACAGAAATTTAGGATGGGCTGGGAATGCAGAACCACCCCCCACCACATCCACTACACAGAATCAGGCACAATTCGGAAACAGAAAGCTATAATCTTTTAGCATTTTCAATGATGAGGAGTGGCAGAATGCCAGTGTAGATCGTGGGCAGGACTAGACAGAAATGGTGGGAGCAGATTTCTATGGTGCAAGGTGTAAGGCAGAGGAACCTATTGCCCCCTTCCAGAGTTGGCCCAGAGAAGTGCAGAGGCCCCACAGATCCTGGACAGGTCTTGGGTGATAAGTGGTGATGAATGAATGATGAGCACACATTGACAGTGTTCATAGCCTGACTCTAAATTGAAGAGAAGTGGAGGGATTCTTTGTGAACTTCTAAAGAAACAGAGAGCATTATAATTTTGAATTATGCCTCATTTCTTCTCCTTCTCTTCCTCCTTCTCTTTTTCCCCTTGCATTACCAGTGATTGAATCCAGGGTTGCTCTACCATTGAGCTATACATCCCCAACCCTTTTGTTTTCTTGAGATAGAATCTCATTAAATTGCCCACTATGACTCAAGCTTTCCTTAAATTTACAATCCTCCTGCTTCAGCCTCCAGAGTAGCTGGGATTGCAAGCATGGACTGCTTTGGCGGGCAGGTATACCTCATTTCTATAATAGATTGAATTTGTTCTTAAGTTCAATTTTTATATTAACATATACTTAGAACATGATGGCCAAATTTCTTGTTTGTGGCCATATCTAACAAGGTGTGATGCAGATCATCAAAAGTCTGGTGTGTTTTGTAAAATCAACTTTTTTTTTTTTTTGGTCTGAGGATTGAACCCAGAGTCTCATGCATGCTAAGCAAAGTGCTCTGCCAATAAGCAACACCCCAGCAGTAAACTCTTTTTTAAAAAAATATATTTATTTTATTTGTTTATTTTTACATGTGTTGGGGATTGAACATATGCTAGGCAAGCACTCTACCACTGAGCCACAACCCAGCCCTAGGACCCAGCATAAATTCTTTATGTCCTAATTCTCCAATAGTGATAATCATAATATCTACCTTTTAGAGTATTGGATAGTATATGTAAAACACTTAGACATTGCCTGGCACAGAGTAAGACCGTAGCTATCATAACAGATGTCCAGTTTCAAAAGGGTCGCCCATTTCATTCCAATGATTCTCTCCTGGGAGTTCAAATATGACCCACTCATTTAAAACAAATATGCTATTGCCCAAGAAGTTTGGGTGGGAAGACTGTGCAGAGAGCTAAGAGACCTGCAACCACCAGTTCAAAGTAAATGGCAAATTTTCACTTGCCATAGTAAACTATTGAGTATTTAAGATAAATAGAACTTGAAAATACTTTGACTGAACTTTTGTTTGAAGGACTGGGTCATTCTATTGTTCTACTTATTTAGGAAAATATAAACAAGCACAAACTATGTTTTGATAATCAAGATTAAGATAAACATTTGCAGATTTACAGTGTAAGTGGTTATATTTGGTTTTTAAAAGTAGTATTTCCATTCCATTTTGGCACATCTTGTTAATTGTAAGTAAATAACATGGTGTAATGGGAAGAGTACTAGTCAGAAAACTCATATAAGAATTTTGGTTCTTGGGGTGGGGTTATGGCTCAGTGATAGAGTGCTTGCCTAGTATGCATGAGGCACTGGGTTTGATCCTCGGCACCACATAAATATAAAATAAAGATATTGTGTCCACCTAAAACTAAAAAATAAATTTAAAAAAAAAAAAGAGAGTTCTGGCTCTCAAAAAAATTCTATTTTTCTTACTCTTGGCCTGCTTAACCTCTTTTTTTTGTTGATTGTTTGTTTGTTTTTATAGTTGTAGATGGACAGCATGCCTTTATTTTATTTATTTATTTTTCATGTGATGCTGAGGATGGAACCCAGTGCCTCATACATGCTAGGGAAGTGCTCTGCCTCTGAGCTACAGCCCCAGCCCCCTGCTTATCCTCTTTGACCCTTGTTGTTCTTCTCATCTACAAATAGGGCTAACGACATCTATCCCCATATGATTGCTGTGAAGATTAACTTGACAATGCATGTGAAAGCGCTTGACACATGATATACGCTCAGTAAACCTGAACAAAACAAACATAATTAACTTGTTGAAGCCCCTTTCTCTGTTATATGAGAAAGGCAGAATTAACCCACTAAACTCAAAGCTTTTTGTGAACCGAAACCTTGGTTAAAATAATGAGTTGGACATGGTGGTACTCTTGTAATCCCAACAACTTGGGAGCTAAGCCTAGGAGGATCATAAGTTCAAGGCCAGCCTGGGCAATTTAGCAAACTGTGACTCAAAATAAAAAATGAAAAGGGCTAGGGTGTATCTCAGTAGTAGGGCACCCTTGGATTCAATCCCCAGTACCGGTGGTGGGCTGGGGGTGGGGATGGGAACACTGTTGGTAGTATCAGATTTTGCTAAAACCAGTAAGTATATAAACAAGGATGATAAAGAGCAGGATTATGAAATCCTGCTCCCTTGCCAACATCCAGGTCATGTACTTTGATAAACTGATGATTCATTATAAGGTGTCAAAATCAACAGGTAAGTATAGGGAGTTTTTTTTTTTTTTTAATTTTCATCTTTTAATAAGAGCAATTAGGTCAGAGAAATAAAAGCCTTCTCTTTTACCAATAATAAGAGGCTTGCAGATTATTCAAGAAGTTCTGTTTTCTACCCTGTAGTAGTACCTTTAAAAAATTTTTAACATCAAATGGATAAGTAGTTGTCAGCTATTTAAGACTTAACATACTGAGTAGAGTGCTTAGAATGTAAAAGTACTTTCGAGAGGAACTAGATATAATTTTGATCACTGTATTTTGATACCAATATTATTGCAAATATTTCTTTGTTAATGTGACTTTCTTCCTTTTCTGTTGTAGATTTAACATTTCCATTCAAGGCTTTTCCTAAAAGAAATTGAATTCTGTTGGGTTAGGAGGAGTAAACTATGCAAATAATCATTAAGGAGATTGGCTGAATTGTCGGTGATGTCACAATACCACCACCTAAGTGTAAGGTTTTTATTGGCTATGGTAAGAGGATGGGAGGGCAGGGAAGACTCTATATACCAGAATCGGAGAGGGCTCTGAGAGTAAACAAAATTTTATTTATTTATTTATTTTTTATTGTACTTGGAAGCATTTTACATGTTATTATATTTTCTTATTCTATTCCATATGTTATTACTTAGTCATATTCTGTATTACTTAGTCATATTCTGTATATGTAAGTAAACATTTTAAGTGACAGCTTAGCCATCTATCAAGTGAACATTTCTTTCTTTTTCTTCTTCCTTTTTTTAATTTTTAAATTTTTTTTGCAGTATTGGAGATAGAACCCAGGGGTGCTCTACCACTAAGTTACATGCCGGTATATTTTTTATTTGGATACAGGGTCTTAGTAAGTTGCCCAAGCTGGCCCTGAACTTGTGATCCAGCTGCCTCAGCCTATCAAGTACCTGGGATTACAGGTGTGCACCACTGTGCCTGGTTCAGATCATGGTTTATTTAACCACTATCCACTTTATTCTTAGTCACTAAGAATTGTCTCAAATTTTTGCCTTCCCCCCGCCCCCCTGCAGTACTTTGGATTGAACTGGGGACACTTGACCATTGAACCACATCCCCATCCTCCCATCTTTTTGAGACAGAGTCTTGCTAAGTTGCTGAGGCTGACTGGAACTTGACATCCTCCTGACTCAGACTCCTGAGACAATTTTTTTCTCCTTTAGAAATGAAGCTGCAATTACTATATTTATGCAGAAATAGTATATGTTATTTCCTCCATAGCACAGAGTCTCTGACATTTAACTGGCAGTATTTCAAAGGAGTAAGCAAACCCAGACTGCTAGCTTGTAATAATTTTTTTCTTGAAACAGCCATAAGACCTACACAGGAGATCCCAGTGTCTCTCTCATGAGAGGCTGGTGAATCTTCTACCTATATGAAAAGCCGGAAGCTTATGCTTCTCATTTCAGGTAGGATACATATTCCTTATTCTGGGTGCTGGATGTTCCTTAGTAATGTGAGGAGAGTCATGATTATCATTTGAACAGAGAAGGTCTGTAAAGCATATATTTAAACCCTGGTTGTACTGCTCTGTGTGAAAGCCCCAGACTGGTAAAATGGCTGTTTTGTGTCCTTTCCCATCTCTATAGGGAATCCATGCAAAATTCTGGATAATCTGTTACTTAAAGCTTAAAATTCTAGACTTTAAAAAGGAAGAGAAAATTCAACTTTGCTTGAAGACAATCAGTTGTTCATTATTTTGCATCTGAAGATAAATATCTAAGGCAGTTCTATTATTCTATGTGGTATTTTAGATATAATAGCAAGGGCAAGTGTCTTTCACTTAAAAAGAAACCGGTAGTAGGCAGTTTGCTAGGAACCTTGTGAATACTCCTTACTTAATTCCCAACAACCTTTAAGGTGTTCTTTCCACCCTGCAATGAGAAAACCGGCTCAGAGAAGTTACAGAGCTGAAACCTACTCAATTCTATTGATTTCAAAGCCTGAAAGCCTAAATAAAGTCTCATCTTATAAATCTGCATATTTATATATGCAGATATGTGTGTGTGTACACATATGTATAAATATATATTCATTAAAATATATTTCTTTCTTATTGCATCTTTTCCCATATTATTATTGGTGCATTATAGTTGTACATATTAATGGAACTTGTGGTTACTATTCGTACATGCACACAGTATAACAATATAATTTAACCAATATCACTCCCTAGCACACCCCTGCTTCCCTTGGTCCTTTTTCTCTCCTGATCTCCCTTTGATTTTTAGGAGATCCACCCCCATTTTTGTTTTCCTTTATCCTCTCTAGCTTCCTATTATAACAGAAAATATATGACCCTTAACCTTCTGAATTTGACTTATTACACCTAACACGATGGTCTCTAGTTCCATACATTTTCCTGCAAATGCCATAATTTCATTTGTCTTTATGGCTGAATAAAACTTCATTGTTCATACATAACACATTTTCATTATCCATTCATCCATTGATGGACACCTAGGCTGGTTCCATAGTTTGGCTGTTGTGAATGGTGTGCTTCAAACATGAGTATGCATGTATCTTCAGAGTAAATACCAAGGAGTGGTATAGCTGGGTCATATGGTGGTTCCATGCCTAGTCTTTAGAGGAGCCTCCACATATTCATTAAAATATATTTCTGAAACACATCATGTACAAAGCCTTTACAAGATGCTTGTGTAAGATATAGAACAATAAAAGACATTGATCCCTGCCTTTGGACTTAGAATCCATCTGGGGAGATGAGACACAAATAAAGGGCAAAATAACGCAAGATTAAAATGGTAATGTTTGTCAATACTTCAGGGGGGAGAGAAGTACCACAGTTTAGAGGCAAGAGATTGGTACCACAGTTCAGAGGCGAGAGATCGCTGTGATGGATCAAGACAATTATAAGGAGAAGTATTAGCATGCATTTATCCATATTTTGAGGATTAAAAGAAGCAAACGTTACTTTAAGACAATTCTCATTCCTTTAAGCAAATGAGAATGACATAAATCATATTAAAATGGAATCATTCAATATTAGGATCTCTTTGGTTTTACATCTGCATGCTTAAGAGTTTTTGTGGCATATTAGTGTCAGAAAACTATTTTCTTCTTTTTAGTCTCAGAGACTGCAGGGAAGTGTTTCTCAAAGTATGGTTCATAAACACAGCAACATATTCACCTTGGAATTTATATATGCAGATTCCCTAGGCCCAAACCATAGAAACAGTTTCCAGGGGTAGAGTCTGAAACTCACTCTATAGACAAGAATTCTAAGTGATATTTACATTAAACTTTGAAAACGACTTCCCCAAGGGGAAGACTTGATTAACCACAGGATTATTATTATTATTATTATCAGTTATTAGGGATTGAACTCAGGGGCATTTTACCACTGAGCTACATCCCCAGCCCTTTTTTATTCTGAAACAGGATCTCACTAAATTGCTTAGGGCTGGTAAATTGCTGAGGTTTGTGATTGAACTTGTGATCCTCCTGACTCAGCCTCCCAAGTCACTGGAATTACAGGCGATTATAATCACGGGAGTATGGATAGATTTATGAATTAAGCACTATATGTGTGCTAGGCACTCATTTAATCTGTGAAACAAAATTTATAGATAAATATCATAACCTATATTTTATAAATAATGAAATTGAATCTCAAAGAGGATAAAAACTTGCCTGAGGTAACCCGCCTGGTTAAGGAGATAGTCAAACCAGTTCTGCTGGCTTTCAGTGTTCATTCTTTTCCCACGATGCCTACTGCACTGTTACCTAGAGAATACTATGGTTACCACATATATTAATAATTAAAACATCTATCATCTGATTTCCTATTATGTGCCATGTAATTTTAGTTGTTGTTGTTGTTATGATGATGATGATGGTACTGGGGATTCATCCCAAGGACACTTTACCACTGAGCTATGTTCCCAGACCTCTTTTTTTTTTTTTAATTTTTGCTGAGTCTGGCCTCAAACGATCCTCCTGCCTCAGCCTCCCAAGTTGCTGGAATGACTGGTATGCACTAGAGGACCTGGCCATATAATTTAAATCTAAACCTTTCAATTGTCTCAAATGGTATTCTTATCATGTATAATAATTAAGATGGAGAGATTTCTCAAAATAGCCTTTGACAGTTGCAACAGAGCTTTCCCTCATTTTTGTGACTTCCTGACAGTTCCAGGAAACCCTTCCCAGCTGTCAGGACTTCCTTTCCTTGGCATAAGTTATCCCAACTCTTTTGCAAATTTGGAATGGGAAATCAAGTCTAACTTTCCTATCTGGGTGGAAAGCTGCTATCTGATTCAAGACAAAAATGTCAGTTGCTTGAAAAACCTTCTGCTGATCTTATGACTTCAAAAAGACAACTTCATCAAGGCAGCCTCTCCTAGGAAGGGGAACTCCCACCCTCCTGTGTGGGTCTTCTTCTGGAGTATGCATATTTATGTCATAAATCATTTTCAGGAATCATTATAAGATCCTGGGGGCATACCCACGCAGACAGAGGGACAAAGGGCTGTTTTCATTAGTGGTTCCACCCGAGCTTGCCTTATCTCTCTCACAAGGGGCTGGTGATAGAATATAGTACTTTCTTTCAAGATACAGTGACACAGTAGGACTCTTTCAGAGGACACTTAAGTAACATATAGCTAGAGCCAAATAGATGTTGACCTTTTGCCTAGTCATACCCTCCTGGGAATTTATCTCCAATAAATAATTCAAAAGAAGAAAACAGGCTACATGTATAACAACAGAAATTCTTATAGCAGCATTGTTTACAATAAAAAACCTGAAGCAACCTAAATGTCCAAGGGCAGAGAGCAGATGGGTAATAATGGCGTAACAATATAAGGGGATGTCATGCTGCTGTCAAGAGACAAATATGACAATATAGAGAAAGAGCCACCTAATCTAAAATGAAAGCATTAGAATGCAAAATTATGTTGTGTTAGAAGAATTAGGGCTTTAGAGTTAGACAAATCTGTGTTATTATATATATGGATTCACACAAATCATTTAACCCAAGTCTCAATTTTCTCATTGGTAAAATAGGGCTAAAGGGCCTGAGGTTGTGTCTTAATGGTAGAGCGCTTGCCTAGCACTTGTGAGGTGCCGGGTTCCATCCTCAGCACCACATAAAAAGAAATAAATAAAGGTATTATGTCCATCTGCAACTGAAAAAAAAATTAAATAGGGCTAAAAACATCCATCTTTCCAGGGTCATTATAAGAATTAAAGATGATATTAACCATATGGATAAATTTTTGATAAACCGTGGATAAAGACAATAGGGAGTGCTAAGAAATAATCTTAAATTTTATGCGAGGATATGGGACTATTTGAAATGAATTTGTTTTTATGTCTTAAATGTAATATTGGGGCTGGAGTTGTGGCTCAGTGGGAGAGTGCTTGCCTGGCACATGTGAGGCACTGGGTTCAATCCTCAGCACCACATTAAAATAAATAAATAAATAAAATTATCATGTCCATATACAACTTATTTTTTTTAAGAGCGAGAGAGAAAATTTTATTATTTATTCTTTTAGTTTTCTGCGGACACAACATCTTTATTTGTATGTGGTGCTGAGGATCGCCCCCTGGATGCCAGGCGAGCGCGCTACCGCTTGAGCCACATCTCCAGCCCCCAACTTAAATTTTTTAAAAATGTGATGCTATTTTCTCCTTTATTCCTCCAGTCTTAGAAGTATTCATTCTGGTGGGGGCTGGGGTTGTGGCTCAGTGGGAGAGCGTTCGCCTAGCATGTGCAAGGCACTGGGTTCAATCCTCAGCACCACATAAAAATAAATAAATAAGGATTTTTAAAAAAGAAATATTCATTCTCTGTATGTAAGAAATATGTGAATGTAGCCTAGAAACTTACCACCAACCCCTATGTTGAGAAGGGTGTTAGATCAGTGCTTCTGAAGTCAGTTCTGGAAAAATACAACATAAATACCTGTGAAAAGGTGGCTCTGCTAGGTGCCAGGGACTCCCCTTTCCATATATGTGTATATGTGTGTGTGTGTGTGTGTGTGTGTGTATCTCCATGGACCTTTTTAAAATTTTTATATATGTGGTGCTGAGAATCAAACCCAGTGCCTCACACATACTAGGCAAGCGCTTTACCACTGAGTCACAACGCAGCCTAGGGACTCCCTTTTAAGCACTTGGAGGCGGAGGTCTCCTTCTGAAGTCTTAAAGTATGTTCTCATGTTCAGTTGCCTTCCATCTACCTGTTTCAGAATCCTAACAGAGCTAGATTTATGAGAAAGAGGGATAGATAAGGGGATAAAATGAATATTTTGTTTCAGTTGATACATATTGAGTATGCTGTTCATGTGAAGCACATATGGATAGATATAGACCCAGTCAGTTGGAATATGTTTGAAAAATTAGGCTCTAGAAAACCTCTTCTGAATCTTCTAGAAAACCGTTACCAAGAGGCTGGGGTTGTGAGTCAGTGGTAGAGCGCTCACCTAGCACTTGTGAGGTACTGGATTCGATACTCAGCATCACATAATAATAAATAAATAAAATAAAGGTATTGTGTCCATCTACAACTTAAAAAAAATTAACAACAACAAAAAACCTCTACCAAGACACTGTTGACATAGAAAAGGGTATTTGGTAGGTTATCATCTATCCTTTCTCCATCCAGGATTGGCCCAGAGATAAGAACATAACCCATTGTGAAGTTTCATTCTAGGTAGGTAAGAAAATAAACCAAAGGTGGGTCCCACTGAACTGTCAGGTAACATGGTGGAGAAAAGATCATAACTCTTTACACTTGGAAAAGCAATACTAATCTTTTAATTCTACTGATGGAAAACGAGTTGTGGCAAAACTATGTTCAAGGCTATTTCTGCAAAGCTTTGGGTCAGTTACTACAAAAAAAATTCTGGGAAACCTTGTTCTTCATCTTGGCAGTAAAACAAAGATTATCTCTGGGGTTATACCAAATTCCCTTTAATTGATTGCTTTTCCTCCCCATGCTCTGCTTCCTAACAGCCAGAGATGCCACTGATGAAATATTCAGCATTGGGACAATACTTGATGTATAATTAAATAGGATGCATTGTGCAGTTCAATTTTATAGACCTTTAATCTTCAAGATGATAAAACTTCATGTAGGGAATCTCATAAGCAAAACCAAAATATTCTTGGAAATACTATCCTCCTTGGAAAAACTATATAATCTTGAATGTGAGTAATTACTAGATAGAAGACATTTTTTAAGTTTTTTTTTTAAACTGGTGCATTATAATTATACATACCAGTAAGATTTATTGTTATATATTCATACATACATATAACATAATTTGGTCAATTTCATCTCCCAAGTACCTTCCCTTTCCCTTCCCTCCTCCTTCCCCCGTTCCCTTACCTCTATTCTAGTGGTCTCCTTCTATTTCATGAGATCCCCTGCATTTCCCCCTTTTTCCTTTCTAGCTTCCACATATCAGAGAAAACTTATTTTTTTAAAATATTTTATTTTATGGAACAGTCCTGTCTACGTTGCTTAGAGAGACGACGTGGAACTGCAGAATTCCTTCTCTTCTAGACCATGGAAATCTCCTCTTTCAGGAATAATCTTTTTTTTTTCTTTTTTTTTTAAGAGAGAGAGGAGGGGGAGAGAGAGGAGAGAGAGAGAGAATTTTTTAATATTTATTTTTTAGTTTTCGGCGGACACAGCATCTTTGTTTGTATGTGGTGCTGAGGATCGAACCCGGGCCCAACGCATGCCAGGCGAGCACGCTACCGCTTGAGCCACATCCCCAGCCCTAGAGAAAACTTATGACCCTTGACTTTTTGAATTTGGTTTTTTCACTTAATGTAATGCTCTCAAGTTCCACCCATTTTTCTGCAAATAACACAATTCTGTTTTTTTATGGCTGAATAAAGCCCTGTCATGTATATACACACACCACATTTTGAGAAGAAGACATTTCTTAAGCATGTCCATGTCTATGTCTATGTGTAAGGTGCCAACAGCTTTGTACATTTTCATTTAACCTTCCCAGCTCTGAGATTAGTACTTCATTTATTTGGTGAGGTTCCAAGAAATGGAGTAATTTGCTTAAGATCATGAAATAAGCAAGCAGCACAGCCACGAATGAAACTCAGGTCAGAGTCTCTTCACAGTGTTTCCTTGCTTTTCCCTAAAATGTTACAGGATTTCTATTGCAAAGCACTTTCACTTGCTATAGCTCAATTTAGTTCCTCCTAACAATCCAGTGATGTTGAACACAAGGGACAGGATTCTTTCTGGTAACAGAAGTCAGAGGGTTAGGATTGGATACTGCGTTCATCCCCATCCTCATTGTCTCAATTACCTTTACTGGATGGCCTTCAATGTGTAGACTCTGTATTAAGCAATTTTTGGGGGGGAGGGGTGGTACTAGGGATTGAACTGAGAGGCATTCAATTACTGAGCCACATCCCCAACCCTATTTTATATTTAGAGACAGGGTCTCACTGAGTTGCTTAGCACCTCGCTTTTTCTGAGGCTAGCTTTAACTTTTGATCCTCCTGTCTCAGACTCCGGAGCTGTGGGGATTACAGGCATGGGCCACTGCTCCCCACTGTCCTAAGAATTTTATACACGTTTTTCACTTAATCTTCACAATAACCACTGAGGTGGGAACTATTATTATCCCATTTGATGGACAAGAAAACCAAGGCACAGAGGAGTCAATGCCTTGCTCAAGATTTTACAATAGCAAATTGGGACTAGAACTCACATTTGTAGGAATGATAATATAACTGATAAAAGTAGCTGCCATTTATTGAGTATTTACCATATGCAGATTCTGCTTCTTTTTAAAAAAAAATTGTTGTGATGTAGTCTGAGATTAGTTGGCACTGTTTTTTTCTTAAGATTTTTTTTTTTTTAAACAAGGGGCTAATTCTTTTTTTAAGAGAGAGAGAGAGAGAGATTTTTTTTTTAAAAATATTTATTTTTTTGTTTTCCGTGGACACAACATCTTTGTATGTGGTGCTGAGGATCTAACCTGGGCCGCACGCATGCCAGGTGAGCGCGCTACCGCTTGAGCCACATCCCCAGCCCCCTTCTTAAGATTTTTTTGTTTTGTTTTGTAGTTGTAGATGGACACAATATTATTTTATTTCTTTATTTCTATGTGGTGCTGAGAATTGAACCCAGTGCCTCACACATGTCAGGCAAATGTGCTACCACTGAGCCACAGCTGCAGCTTCTTCTTCTTCTTCTTCTTCTTTTTTTGAGACAGAGCTTTGCTAAGTTGCAGAGGCTGGCATTGAACTTGTAATCCTCTTGCTTCAGTTTCCTGAATTGCTGAGATTACAGGCGTGCACCACCACCCCTAACTGGTACTGTTCTTTTAATACACACAATACCCCTACAGAGTACTATTATTCCCAGTTTATTGATCAGGAACTAAAACTCAGAGAAAAATAAGAAACATCACCAAGAGCAAATTGGGAAGCATAGAAGTAAGATATGAATGAGGGTTTCTTTAACTACAAGATCCATTTCCCTGGGGTGGGGTTGTGGCTCAGTGGTAGAGCGCTCACCTAGCATGCACGAAGCACTGAGTTCGATCCTTAGCACCACACAAATGTAAAATAAAGATATTGTGTCCACCTAAAGCTTAAGTATAAATATCTTTAAAAAAAGACCATTTCCTTAACCACGAGGCTTTTCTGACTCTAGTACATCCTTACATCCTCAATGTTGGCACCACTTGTTATAAATGTGGGCTCTCAAGCACCACCACAGACTTGTTGAATAAGAAATGTATCTTAATAAAATCCCTTTGTGATTCATGTGCACGTTGAAGTTTGAGAAGCGCTGTTCTGCAATACTATCAGCAATACAAAAAGCAGGATTGTCTAGAACAATCTAGATTTGGGCATTCTCAAACATCTGTCCTTGGAAATCAATATTGAGTTGGGATAAAGTATGTTTTTGGTGCTCAATTTGATAAGTGATCTTTTCTGGAATTGTAGTTGTATCTTCTCATCTTTTCTTCCATATTTTCCTTTCTTTTTCAGAACCCAGTTTTATTTACCTGTTAGTAATTTGAAAAGATGACAATCAAGACAGGCATAATTGCTTATTGTACTGGATTTGTGATTGTGTGTTTTCCAGTAGAGAATAGTCAAACTTTGTTAGTAAATTTATTCTTAATTCACATGAGAGGGGCTGGGGTTGTGGCTCAGCGGTAGAGGGCTTGCCTGGTGCGTGCAAGGCCCTGGGTTCGGTTCTCAGCACCACTAAAAATAAATAAATAAAAATAAAGGAATTGTGTACAACTAAAAGAAATAAATATTAAAAAAAAATCAGGGGCTGGAGTTGTGGCTCAGTGGTAGAGCGCTCACTTAGCATGTGTGAGACCTTGGGTTCGACCCTATAAATAAAGGTATTGTGCAACTACAACTAAAAAATAAATAAATGTTTAAAAAAATTCACATGAGAATTAAGTGCTAATGTCCTTTTTTTAGGGGGGGAGGGCAGTGCTGGGAATTATTCCCAGGGCCTCATGCATGCCAGGCAAGTGCTCTACTACTGAGCCATATCCACAGCTCCTAAGTGCTAATTTTTTTTGGTATTCTACAAAAACCCCAATTTCCATCTATATAAATGGGAGGATCAGGGCTTCAGAATCTCTTTAGAAATCATCTAAATAAGAATTTTTAATAAAACATTATACTTTTCATCTATTCCCCTTCCTCCAACTACAACATTAATAAATATAAATATAAACTAATAGTTATTTCTAGATACTAGAAATATGAATGGTTTTTATTTCATCCTTTGTGCTTTCCTGAATATTCATAAATATAAACAGTGAACATTCATTCATTCATCAACTATCTAATGTTTTTTCTAGGTGCTGGAGATATAGGAGTGAACAAGTCAGAAACCCACCCCCACCCAAAACCAAAACCTCTCTCTCTTTTTTAAAAAAAAATATTTTAAAAATTGTAGATGGACATAATACCTTTATTTTATTTGTTAATTTTTTTATGGGGTGCCTCACGCATGCTAGGCAAGCGCTCCACCACTGAGCCACAACCCTGGCTCAAAACCTCTCTCTTAACATCAGTGTCTTTGGGCCTTTTCTCTTGGGCTGTTCAGATTCTTTGAAGAAGATACTTCAAGGGGAGAGAGGGGAGGGAGGTGCTGGGCAGTGATATTGGCCAAATTATATTGTTATATTGCATATGTGAATGTACCAATAAGTAATAACAAATCCCATCAGTACGTACACTATAATGCACCGATAAAAAATGTGGGGAAAAAAAGAGAAGACACTTTGAGTTTCTTCTTTTGGTACACTTGATAGTCAAAGATTCAGGAAGTGAACAGAGAAAAAGAACACCCACTATCCATACATTTACTTAACTCTTCCTGTTGAAACAGAGAGGTCCTATTTAATTCTCTGGAGAATAAATAATTGTCCTGTTTGCAGGAGGTTGGGGTGGGATGGGACACTTTAAGAGGAACTGAGGATTTAACTGCTCTTAAAAAACTTTTGAAATCCTTGTTTTAATTCCTATTCAGGGTCCCTGCACAACCTGCACATGCAGCTCTGCTTTCCTGTACTTCCAAAGTAGGCATGGGGCAAGGCTACTGCCACCAATTCCGGATACTTGGGAAAATTGGCAGTATAAATCTGGTTGGGTCTGAGCTTTTCTCACTTCGTGTTTAGGATTCAGGTTTCTTTAGGATGCTATCTTAATTAATATTTGCTTTCCAGTTTCCATCAATTTATTTTTGCTAATGGCTGTTTTTATTATTGTGACTTTATTTTTTTTTATATTTATTTTTTTAGTTGTAGTTGGACTCAATATCTTTATTTATTTCTATGTGGTACTGAGAATCGAACCCAGGGCCTCGCACGTGCTAGGCGAGCACTCTACCACTGAGCCACAACTTCAGCCCCTATTATTGTGACTTTATGCTTTTAAAAATCCCTTTACTGTTATTTTAATAGACTTCTAAGAGGGAACAGAAGTAGATCTGTGTGTTTGTCTTCATTAATTAACTCTTCACTTTCTGAAAACACTTTTCTTCTAATTTAATTTAAATTAATTTACTAATTTAAATACTCTCTTCTTAAAATCCAAATACTTAACTTTCCCCTTTTGTCTTTAGAAGTAAATATTTGAATAAAATATGTATTTCTACTGATAGATCTTTGGATTTAAGAAGGTTTGCTGTTGCATCCTTAAAGATTTTTTTAAAATATTTTTTTAGTTGTAGATGGGCACAATATCTTTATTTTTATTTATTTATTTTTATGGGTGCTGGGGATAGAACCCAGGGTCTCACGCATGCGAGGCAAGCGCTCTACCACTGAACTACAACCCCAACTCAAGATTTTTAAGTAGCAAAAATGAGCTCTTTTCTCAGCAGATAAAAAAATGGGGGTGAGTATATTTACACATATTCAAAATGACGATTATAGAAAGCTAGCTACTGCAGCATTGTTTGCAATATCAAAAGACTGAAAAACCCTAAAGGTATAGATATCATATTAAATAAAATATGCCATCCATATGGTAGTATATTATACAGTTAAAAAGAATGAGGCAGATCTTTATGTTCTGCTGTGGAAGTCTTGACATACTCAGAGTATGTATAGTATGCTATCATTTGTTTAAAATACATACATAATCTGTAGTATAGTGTCTCCTGGGAAGGAAATTAGGTGACTGGAAGACAGGGAGACTTAATTTTTCCTTGTACCCTTTATACTATTCGAATTTTATACCACATTCTTATGTCACTTATTTCAAACATTAATTTAAAATATCAGTGAATAATTTTTGAAAGGGTGGGCTCCAGCTTGCTTAGTATGCATGCGGCCCTGGGTTCAATCCCCAGAACTAAGAAAGAAAAAAAGAAAGAGAAAGAAAGAAAAATAAAAAAGAAAGAAAGAAAAAGTATGACCTTTCCTGAAAGGACACTCTGGACAACTCCAGTGGAGTGCTCTCTCATTTGATCCTTTGCCCTTTGCTGGAAATTATTCTTCATGGCAAGTCATTATGCATCTCTTCGTTACAGCTCTCCCATTTTTTTTTTTAAAGAGAGAGAGAGAGAGAGAGAGAATTTTTTAATATTTATTTTTTTTAGTTATCGGTGGACACAACATCTTTCATCTGTATGTGGTGCTGAGGATCAAACCGGGGCGCACACATGCCAGGCAAGCGTACTACCTCTTGAGGCACATCCCCAGCCCCCAGCTCTCCCATTTTTAAAAGTAACATTAACATTCTTGTACAAAAATTCCACCCCTCCCTTTTTTTGGTATTTGGAATTGAAACCAGGAACTGTCAAACACTGAGCTATATCCCCAGCCCCCCCCCCCCATGTTTTATTTAGATATAGGGTATTGCTGAGTTGCTTAGAGCCTCCTAAATTGCTGAGGCTGGCTTTGAACTCAAAATGGTCTTGACTGAGCCTCCCGAGCTGCTGGTATTATAGGCGTGCCCCACTGCTCCCATTTTGTATTTTCATTTTTAATTTACTAAGCCTTTTCAGGGTGCATGGGGAATACAACTTTGCAAAGTAGAAGACTAGCTAGTGGAAAATATGTGGCCGAATATAAGGGAGGGAGTAAATGGGAAGAAGCATGAGGCTCCCATCATTTACCAGGTACAGGTTAATTTGGATTAGTGGCCATTTTTTATAAAATGTTAAAAGTCCCTGGAAAGGTAAAGCAGGACTCACAGAACCTAAAAATCAACTAGTCCAAACCTTTATTCCATAGATAATGAAACAGGTCTTGCCTGAGATTTCAACGCAAGGTATCAGGGAAGTCCAAATCCAAACTCAAATCTCCTCTTAAATTCACTTGAGGAAGGAACTACACCGTCCAGCCTCTCAAAGAAGAGGTCTAGCTCGATTCAAAGATGGGATCTTTTCACTTAAGACAGGCATAGTGGACTCTGTGCCTGGTGAGCATGTGAGAGAAAGCAGAAAACGTGAAAAGAGGTGGAGGACAAGTTTTGCCTCTTCATGATTGTGTCTGGCGATAGGAGAGTTTGTGTCAATGGAAGTCTTCTGTATTGGCAGAAGCCCGGTTAAGATAATCAGAAATGGGGTTGGAAGGCTACAAACCTCAACTTCCTCTTCTCAAACCCGGTCTCCCTACTTCAAGAAACCAACTGTACTTTAGTTTATAGCTCTTATTGACCCTTTCCCATCCCCCCTCTCCACATTTGGAAAAAGAAAATTGGAAAAGAAGTATGCAACCCAAAAGAGAGAGTTCATTATTCTCAGGGTATTTTCAGTTGATCCTCAGTATCTGCTGTGTCCGGAAAGTGAGACAGCCATTTAGGTAACCATGGAGATAGTGCTGTCCTCGGTCTTGTTTCCTTCCTTTTCTTTGCTATTAAAATCTTTCCCTCTGATTTCAGTAATGCACCCCACCTCTGCAGGCGTCTGGATTCCTCAGCTCCTCTCCCTCTTCAAGGGCATTCGTGTAGGAAGCAGAAACACATTTAGGAACACATAAAGCTGTCGATGGACCTTTATTTTATTTTTATTTCTATGTGGTACTGAGAATCGAACCCAGTGCCTCACACATGCTAGGCAAGCACTCTACCACTGAGCTATAACCCCAGCTCAGGAACACATTTTTAACACAGAAGTGTGTGTAAGCGTAAGAACGAGTGAGGTTTTTATCCAAGAGGGATCAGTCCCACCTAAGAACTCTGGAGCTTCAGCCTCTCAGCCTCGGGGCTCTGGTGCTCGGCCTCAGCCCAGACTACAAGTCCCAGAAGACCGCGCGGTGATGATGTTCTCCATCATCCTTCCCTTGCTCTCCCGGAGCGCTAAGAGAAAGGTTCCGTGAGCGGCGCACTGTGCGTTGGTTTGTTTGCAACGGCAGTGACGGAGGCTGTCAGCCTGGAGGACTGCAGGCGGGGGCGTCAGGAGGCGGATTCCGCCTCCCTGAAGCACTGGGGGGCGGGAAGGAGGGGGAGTGGATCAGCGGCCGAGGACCCGACCGAGAAGACAGTGCGCTGAGGAGATGGAGGGCGACGGGCTGCCATGGGGCAGCGAGCCGCTCTCGGGTCCTGGCCCCGGAGGAGGCGGAATGATCCGCGAGCTGTGCCGGGGCTTCGGTCGCTACCGCCGCTACCTGGGACGGCTGAGGCAGAACCTGCGCGAAACCCAGAAGTTCTTCCGCGACATCAAGAGCTCCCACAACCACAGTTGCCCCTCCTCCCCCGCCGGCGGCGGTGGGGCCGAGCCTGGCCCTGCCGGCGATGTCGCCGAAACCGGGCTGCAGGCTGGTAAGGAGGACAGGCCTGAGGGAAATAGCAAATTTGAAGGCGAACCTCACCCCTGCCCCTTCCCCTACCCAACAACCCTGGGAAGAGGCGCTAAGTGGGAGTTGGGCTGCGTGGCGGGGCCTCGGGGCCTGGGCCGGCGGGATCCGTGATGCGGTGGGAGGGCATCCCTGGGGGAGGGGTACCGAGGGCTCGGCCGGGGACCTGGGAGCAAGGGGCGTCCCGAGTGCAGGAGCCAGGACCCAAGGGACCCGGCTGTGCGCGGGCGGACTGGGAAGGGCGGGTGCGTGAGGAGTGTGGGTGTAAATCCGAGGAGTGGGGAAAGTTGCTTTGAGTTGGAGGGGAGCGGTTGTGTGGCTCGGAGTCCCAGTTTAGGGATGGAGGAGAGACAGCAGTCAAGGTGTCGCAGAGTCTGAGGAAGCCTCAGGACTACAGCGGTGGGAGGGTGTGTGTTCAAGTATATAAAATGCTTGTACATCCCTCTTGAGGCAGCTCTGTAGAGAAGGAATGTATTCTAATAGGGTTGGGTGTCACCAAAGGAAACCATATCTGATGGGTGCCAGGGAATTGCCCAGAGATGTTGCTTGTGCTTAATGGTGAAGAAGTTAGAGGGAAGGAAGGGATCACTTTAGTCCTGAGCTCTTCGAGAACTAGTTACTATTGCCCTTGTTTACATGATTCTTTCTGGGATGTGCCCGATGCTCCAGAGCACTTAAAATTATGCATGGTCTTTAATCTTTCCTAACTTCTTGTTTTAAAGTGTTGTTGTTGTTGAACTGGAGGGTCAATTGACTTCTGTGTCTTATTAGGATATAGACTGAAAAGAAGGAGGGACTGGCATTCCACATAGATATTTCAGGGACAACGTTGGTTTAATTTAGTGATTCTTAAACCACAATGCGTATTAAAATCATACCATGTCTCAGGCTTTCTCTCAGATTCTGATTAAATAATTGTGGTAAGGGATCCTAAAAATCTGATTTAACATGAAAAGACCCCGAGATTCGGATGCAGGTGATCTGCTAACACTATCAGAAACACGAGTTTAGATGCCGATAGCAAATTTGAACAACTATTATGTTGAGAACTTGCATGAAATGCTTTGAGGTTGTGTGTTAGATCTTATTTTCCCAAAAGTGTGTGTTTAATATCTTGAATTTGAAATTCCAGAATTGGTAATAAAAATGAGCTCCTGTCAGTTGCATTGTGCACACACACACCTGTAATCCCAGCAACTGGAGAGGCTGAGGCAGGAGTACTGCAAGTTCAATGACAGCTTCTGCATTTTAGCCAGGCTCTCAGCAATTTAAGGATACCCTGCCTCAAAATTAAAAGGGCTGGGGATGTAGCTCAGTGTGTAAAAGTACCCCTGGATTCAATCTCCAGTGGAAGGGGAGAGCTTGTAACATTCTGATAGTATCCTAAATTATACCATTTCATTTAGTTGACCTGGATATCAATTATTAAAAGCTCTTATTTACCTTAGGGGATAAGTGGGATTAGGATGATAACTAGCTTTTCTGAAGTTGGGTTTTTGATATCTTATGTCGGGGATTTGCTGTTCTAGAAATGAACTTGCAGAAGGAACTGTTTTCTTTGAGGCTATCAGAAAACAGCTGATAAAATAACTAATGGTTTCGGAGAGGATCCCAGGAATGTGTACTTTCACCTTCTCTCTTAGCAGTGTTTTCCAGCATCTTTCATGCTCAGAAGCTTTTCTCAAAGTTTATCTTAGAAAGCTCTCTATTGCTGTTTTATTTTAGTTTAGTTAATTAGTATTTAAAATTTCTTTTAAATTATTATTATTATTATTTAGTGCTGGGGCTCAAACCCAGGACCTCTGGCAAGCAAATGTTCTACCATTGAGCTACACCCCCAGCCAGGCTGTTTTATTTTATTTTACTTATTTTTACTTTTTTCCCATTTTACCATTGAACCCAGCGCCTTGCACATAATAGGCAAGTACTTCTGAGGTACATTCCCAGTCCTTTTTATTTTATTTTGAGACACGATCTCACTAAATTGCCCAGGTTGACCTTGAATTTGAAATTCTCCTACCTCAACCTCAAGATTACAGGTGTGCACCACCTCACTCAGCTCTTGCTGTCTTATGTTACACAACTATTTTAGAATTATTCCTAAGAAAATCAGAGAATAGAGTCACCTTAGGGAGATGGATGTTTTCAAGGCATCTTTGTTGGCTCTTGTTTTTATTTTTTAAAAGCCAACTTAAGCAATACAAATACACCTTTGTATTTTGCCTCATTGACTTTTCTAGTTGACTGCATCGTGAACTAATTTTGCATATTTAGCTCTCTTCATCCTCTGGAATCTGTCCATCCTAAATAAAAACTGAGAGGGTGCAGAAGACAAGACTGGGGGCAGTTTGATTTGTTCCATGAGACACTTCCCCTCCTGTCGCTGTGGAGGGTCTTGTTTTGGGGAAGTAGAAAACACCAGGGAAAATTAGATGATACTTGCTATGTGTATTTAGGGGTGCCATTTTATCAGCTATTTAGGTAATTATGTTAGGAAATAGAAACCACTCTGTAAAAGACAACTAGCTCTTGTTCTCTCTTTTTCAGGCTATCTGTGTAAGGTCAATGTCATTCAGAGACTGTCTCAACTTTCTTTTGTGAATGCTGGTTTCTGATTAATAGGAACCTGGAATCTTAAGGAAAGGAACACTCAATTCTTAAGAAACTTCAAAAAAGTTTTAATCATTTCAGAATGGCAGTGACCTTCTGGGCTTGAGGCAGTATGGTATTTAAGCAGTTGAAAATTAGGGACAAACTATAAATTTGAAATTGTTGGACTATAAGGATGGTAACAATAGAAAAAACTTTTGTTTCTTTATATACTATTTATAGTGCCATATAATGCCAAGAAGTTTTGTTATTTCACTTTCAACCACAAAGGATTGGGAAGAACCTCAAAATAATACTTCCCTTTTTTTCCCCCCCTGGTACTGGGGTTAAACCTAGAGACTCACACATACTACATCCCCAACCATTTTTTTAATATTTATTTTTTAGTTATAGGTGGACACAATATCTTTATTTTACTTTTATGTGGTGCTGAGGATTGAACCCAGTGCCTCATGCATACTAGGCAAGCACTCTACCTCTGAGCCACAACCCCAGCTCCCCAACCATTTTTATTTTTTATTTGAGACAGAGTCTCACTAAGTTGCCCAGGCTGGCCTCAAACTTGGCATTCTCCTGCCCCAGCCTCCTGGGTAGCTGGATTTATAGGCATGCACCACCATGCCTGGTTTATTTCCCTCTTAATTTTGATAGTTGATGATGTCGAGAATATATAATATGTTATATTTTAGAAGTTAAACATTTAGAAGTTTAAGAGTTAAAAAGTAGGTAGAATAGGACTCCAAAATGATTTTTTTTAAAAGAGTAGCTTGGTTTATATTAAAAAAAAAATGGAATTGTAAGTGAAGTTTCCTTTATTTAGTTCTGCTGCCCAAATGGGCCTTTTTTCCCATTTTACTTTGGGAGATGAGACCCCCCTTATATCTTGATTTTTCATCAGAGGGTTCAGAAGTAATGAGATAAAGACTGAGCACTTCTGGAGAAAGGCAGAATAGAATATTACAAAACAAAAGAGGGAAAAGTGTTTTTCTTGTTTTATGATCCAGTAGAGTTCCTGGTTTTGCAGTTTGTCATAAACCTCTCAATTTTAAGAAACTGGAGTGACTCAATTCATTCCAAAGGAATTCTATTCTTTGTGTTGCCTTCCTTCCATCCTGGTTCCACTCCCTACTAACTGAATGACAAACCACAACTGTGTTGTTCCATAGTCTTCATCTGGAGAAGGGAATTTGAATAGTACTTACCTGTAGGATTGTCGGGAGCTAATATATGCACAGGTTTAGAACAGGTGCCATGTAAATATTAGCTATTATTCAATAGAAATTTGAGTTCCTGGGATGTACTAGTCTGTGGGATATATGGGGGTAAAGCGTAAAAGATGTCGATTTTGGCTTTGGGCTAGTGGACATCGGTCTTTTTCTTCTATGCCTTTCTCCTAAGAAAGAAAAATAATTATAATTATCCTGACTATAAAATACTTATTTGTTTATGTTGGATGATACATAAAAGAACAAGGTAGACCTGAACTTGGTCCTCTACAAAGGTGTAATCTAATCCAAACTTTATTCACCTCCAACACATAAAGCATGGGTGGTGGTGGGAACCATAATAGGAAGGTGTAAGATTATAGGAATTTTTCTTTTTGGTACTAGAGATTGATCCCAGGGGTGCTTTACGACTGATCTACATCCCCAGACTTTTTTTATTTTGAGGCAGGATCTTGCTAAGTTGCTGAGGGTCTTGCTCAGTTGCCCAGGCTGGCCACCAACTTGGCAATCTTCTTGCCTCAGCCTCCTGAGTTGCTGGGGCTACAGGTTTGCACCACTGTGTCAGTACCAGATTATAGGCATTTTATGTGAATTATAATTCTTAGGTTTTTATAACTCTTTTTGCCTTTGGTTAGCTGATAGCTATGTTTCCCCAATATTCTTCATTCCCTTTTTGGCATGTCTAGTATGAACTTGTTGCCAGAATTTAAAAGAAGGAAAAAAGCATTAGTGCACTTATTTAAAACAGACATTATCTTAGAAAGTTGTATGGATGATAAAGTTTAAGTGGCAGAGTGACACTTGGGGGAGATACAAAACACTGGGAGAAAGGAGTCTCTTTGCAACCTGGTTTTGTACACCTGCCATCTTTTTGGGGCTGAGGGTTGGGGAGAACAGGTTGTGGGGCAAAACATAGACAAGAGATGGAATTACTGTGTATTCTAGTAGTTTGTGATGTTTAGAAGAGCTGCCTATGAATTATAAGCTCTAGTAGAGATGGTCTTGTAGTTGTAGTTATTTATTTTTATTACCTTAGATTAACAAAACCCCATCTTTTCAAGTATATATGAAACTTTCTCTTTCTCAATTTTCTACCCATGTGGAAGCAGCATACAGTGGTTAAAAGCAAGCATGAACATTTAATCAGACCTGAGTCCAAATTTAAATTTATTTTGTGTGTGTGTGTGTGTGTGTGTGTACACGTATGTATTGGTACTGGGGATTGAACCCAGGGGCATTTTACCACTAAGCTACATCCTAATCCTGTTTGTTTATTTATTTATTTTACTTTGAGATAGGGTCTTGCCTGGTTGCTGAGGATCTTGCTAAGTTGCTGAGGCAGGCCTTGAACTTGTGATCCTCTTTATTCAGCCTCCCCAGTAGCAGGGTTTATAGGCGTGCACCATCACAAAACTGTGTGACTTTGGCAAGTTACTTAGCCTATTTGAGTCTTTTCTGTATAAAGGAGTGATACACAATGCCACACATTGTGTCATTCTATTTATATGAAATGTCCAAAATAGGCACATTTATGGAGACAGAAAGTGGATTAGAGGTTGCCAGGCATTGTGGGGAGAGGCAAATGAGGAGTGACTGCTGGTGGGTTTGAGGTTTCTTTTAAGGTGTTGAAAATGCTCTGGAATTCAATAGTAGTGATGGTTGTACAACTTTGTGAACATACTAAAACCACTGAATTTTACACTTAAAAAGGCATGGTGTTGGAGCTGGGGTTGTGGCTCAGTGGTACAACGCTTGCCTCACACGTGTGAGGCACTGGCTTCGATTCTCAGTACCACATATAGATAAATGAATAAAATAAAGGTCTATCAATATCTAAAAAAACTTTTTTTTTTTTAAAGGCATAGTGTCGCACATCTATAAGCATTGTGATAATCCCAAGGACTCAGGAGGGAGGCTGAGGTACAAGGATCACACATTTGAGGCCAGCTTGGTCAATTTAGCAAGACTGTCTCTAAATAAAAAACAAAAAGGGCTTGGGGATGTAGTTCAGCAGTAAATTGCCCTTGGCTTCCATCTGCCAAAAAAAAAAAAAAGTGGGAGTGGGGAGGAGGCTAATTATATCTTAATAAATAAGATGGGAGTGGTAATGCCAACTTTCCAAAGTTGTGACATTTGGTGACAATGATATTAAAACTCAGGTGTATACTTAGTGCTAAATCTATGTGTTTGTGTGTGTGTGTTTGTGTATAGTTAGTGAACACTGGATTAGGAAGCTGGCAAATGGGGTTGGGGAAAGAAAATGAGGGCAAAAAGATGGAATATGGGACAGAACAATTTTGAGTGGGAGCCAGATTTAGGCCCAGGTCTCCAGGCTCCCAGTCCAATTCTGCTTCTGTGACTCCTTGTTCTTTTTTGACCTGGCTGGCCATGGGAATACAAAATGCACTCTGCAGTAGAGAGAATTTGTTACAAATGAGTCATAACCGAGGCTCCATAGCTTGTCATGGAACCATGATTTACTTCAGTGGGAGACTGTTTGATTCAGTGACTATAGTGTGATGTAGCCTACTCAGGCCCCTTATTCCAGTTTCTCCTCCCTGACTTTCAGGGCACCAGGTCTCCTTTTGCTGATTAGGAACCTGGGAGGAAATGGCTTTCTCAAGCACAATGGTGCTTCGCACCCTTTCCCTTTTTAGCCTTTCCCTTCCTAATCTTCCTTTCCTGGAAAAATCTGTTTCCCATAGCTCAGGGCAAGCCTGCTTTTAAAAAGGGTTGTAAAATTCTGCCTGCTCTTAAAAAGAAAAAACATTATTGCCTTTAACTTATTATCAACTGCAATGTATTTAGTTTAGTCTTCAAGTCATTACTTCAGGGCTGGGGCTGGAGCTCAGTGGTAGAGCACTTGCCTGTCACCTGTGAGATACTGGGTTTGATCCTCAGCATCACATAAAAATAAATAAATACAATATAGGTATTGTGGTATTGTCCATCTACAACTAATAAATAAATAAATAAGTCATTATTTCAATATGGCTTGTGCTTCAGCCATGCAAGTGTTTTTAAAGGCAGCATAGAATTAGCTGGGCCAGTGGTTTGTAATCCCAGCAACGTGAAAGGCTGAAGCAGGTGGACCACAAGTTTGAGGTTAACCTTGGCAATTTAGGGAGACCCTCAGCAACTTAGTGAGACCCCATCTTATAAAATAAAAGAGGACTGGGAATGTAACTTAGTGGTGAGGTGCCCCCCCCTTCACCTGAGTCATAAATAAATAAATAAATAGGGCTGGGGTAAGGTGGTGAAGTGCTCCAAGGTTCAATCCCCAGTACCCCCTTCCACCCAAAAAATCCCCCACAGATTTTGATAAAAATCCAGTGTTAAATTTTGTTTTGGTCTGTCCACTTTCTCCTTTGCTTTCTTCCTTTCTCTGTTCTCTGTTTCACTAGATTGAGAGAACAAAGGATCTTTCTGTGGTTAAATACACTTCAAAAACAATCTTAAAAATAAAACTTCAAAGAATATTATTGAAATAAAGATAAATGTGAATTTCACATTATATCTAATTCTTATAGGCTCTTGTTTTTATTTATTTGTTTGTTTGTTTGTTTGTTTTTGTATGATAGCTGTGAGTGTATTTGTTTTATCCTGCTGACTAGATTGTAAATCTTTAAGAATAAAGACTGTTTTATTTATCTTTGTATTCCCTGCAATGCCTACCATGAGCAAATAAATATATATTAAATTATTTCCATGGCTGGTAGATGTTGGAATGATGTTTTGAAATTAAGTGCAATTTTGGGGCTGAGGTTGTGGCTCAGTGGTAGAGTGCTCGCCTAGCACATGTGAGGCACTGGGTTCAAACCTCAGCACCACATAAAAATGAAATAAATATGTTGTGCCCACCTACAACTAAAAAATAAATATTAAAAAAAAAGAAATTAAGTGCAATTTAATTCCCACTTCAGAAGGTTGTTGTTGTTGTTATTATTATTATTATTATTATTTTACCAGAGAAGATATGGATTTTTGTAGACTCACCCACATTTTACTTCTTGGGCCCCTAAAAAAAGAACAATAATATACATTTGATAGATGATGAGTAGTCTGGCATTACTTCTTTTTGGAGACCAAGTCTCGCGATGTTGGCTACGCTGGCCTGGAACTCCTGGGCTGAAGTGATCCTTGTGCATCAGCCTCTTGAGTACTGTAGGTACACCTATAGGGACTGTAGGTACACCCCACGTGCCTGGCTAGGCTGGAGTTACATTCTATGCTGGTATCCCAAATAATGTTTTTCATGTCCCAGAGGATGAATTAGTTGTATACAATACCAATAGACCAGAGTTTCACTCTGATATGGTAAGTAAATTCTTTTTAAAAAAAACAAATTCTAAAAATATTAAATTTTTTGTTGTTGTTGTAAAATACCTTTACTTCATTTTTATGTGGTGCTGAGGATTGAGCCCAGTGCCTCACACATGCAAGGCAAGCACTCTACCATTGAGCCATAACCCCAGGCCCTGGGAAGTGAATTCTTAATTTTTTTCACTCAAAAAATTATTATTTTATTTTCTGATTCTGTACTGGGCACATGACATAGTAGTGAACCACTCTGTCCAACTAACAGATTATTAATTCTAAAGCAATGTTATGAAAGAAGGATTGATGTTTCATTGCATACCCTCTAGGGAGTTGTCTACAAATTAGTTATCTACTTAACCAACAGCTTCTTTGATGGGGTAGGGCACATGGGAATTTGTAAGATTAAATGGCACTGTTAAGAATAGAAGTTGAGTGCTGGGGGTGTAGCTCAAAGATAGTGCACTTGCTTGGCATATACAAGGCCCAGAGCACTGCATCTCCAGCACTGCAAGGAAAAAAAGTAAGAGTTGAGACGTTCTGCTGACTATCTGACCAAGTACAAGAAAATTAACCCTCTTCTTTCTTTGTTAGAGTATTGATAATTTTTGTGTTTACAGGTTTCAAATGCAGGATGCATTCATAAGGATTACTGTTAGAGTTTCTCTCCATCTCCATATCTTTCTTAGAGATTACTTACAGAGAAACCAGTAGTGAGAGTGTAAGGTGTGTAGATAGATGTGCTTTTCTCCCTAACAGTTCTAAGACCTAAAGTCAATTTGCTCCTTCTTGTAGAAAAATAGTCAGCCTCTTGGGATGATAGATTTTTGCTTCCTACGTGGCCCAGGGAATCTGAGTGGTGTCATTTATAACGAGTACAGGGAGTGAGTCCATGTGGAATATGCAGTTTTTCTTTCTTATTTCTCAGAGGTCTATCTGAAGTTCCCTGTGAGGATGTCCAGTCTCAGGCCATTTCTAGGTTGGCAGACTGATTCACCTCTTTGCCAAATGAGGAGTTAGTGATGTTGGGGTCTTGGGATTTGGCACCTGAGCAGAGAATATATATATATATAAAATAGTGGTAGAGATCTGTGTTTCTTTGCTTTCTCTGTATCACTGAGAAAGCCTCCTTATGTATAATGTTCCTCCAAAGTTCAATCCAAAACTGTGAAGAAAGGTTGGTCAGAGCCTGAGGACCCATCGATCCCCTATGGACTCCAGATGAAATGCCCATCACAGGCAGTGTGAAAGGTTTGGATATGATCCCCTGCTGTGTGTCGTGTGGCTGTGGGAACCTTTTGACCCCTACTCTCTTTAGGGTTGGTTTTATTATGCTGTGCTTCCGTTCCCTGGGGTGCTATTCTCTGGGCAGGAAGATGAGAAGTAGGACTGGAGAATTGTTTTACTTTTCAGTTGTCTAAATGATGTATCAGAATCGCCTGAAGAATGACTTCTTGGTTGTATATTCATAAAAGACTTTGATTTTTTAAAAAAATGCACATTTCTTTTTAAAAACTGCTTTTATTTGTATTCTTTTACTTGGATGTAAAAAGTGTCTAATTTTAGCTTCATCAGATTAAGAGCTTTAGTGCCTTACTTATGTCAGACAGATTTCGGTTTGGTGTTCTTTTACCCTTTGTAGTCCATATAATGGGGACAGAATTTCCCAGGATTTCTTTGTTTTTAATAAAACCACTTTGCATCAACAAATGGGCCAAGGACCTGAACAGACACTTCTCAGAGGAGGACATACAGTCAATCAACAAGTACACGAAAAAATGCTCACCATCTCTAGCAGTCAGAGAAATGCAAATCAAAACCACCCTAAGATACCATCTCACTCCAGTAAGATTGGCAGCCATTAGGAAGTCAAACAACAACAAGTGCTGGTGAGGATGTGGGGAAAAGGGTATACTTGTACATTGCTGGTGGGACTGCAAATTGGTGCAGCCAATTTGGAAAGCAGTATGGAGATTTCTTGGAAAGCTGGGAATGGAGCCACCATTTGACCCAGCTATTCCCCTTCTTGGTCTATTCCCTAAAGACCTAAAAAGAGCATGCTACAGGGACACTGCTACATCGATGTTCATAGCAGCACAATTCACAATAGCAAGACTGTGGAACCAACCTAGATGCCCTTCAATAGACGAATGGATAAAAAAAATGTGGCATTTATACACAATGGAGTATTACTCTGCATTAAAAAATGACAAAATCATAGAATTTACAGGGAAATGGATGGCATTAGAGCAGATTATGCTAAGTGAAGCTAGCCAATCCCTAAAAAACAAATGCCAAATGTCTTCTTTGATATAAGGAGAGTAACTAAGAACAGAGTAGGGACGAAGAGCATGAGAAGAAGATTAACATTAAACAGGGATGAGAGGTGGGAGGGAAAGGGAGAGAGAAGGGAAATTGCATGGAAATGGAAGGAGACCCTCAGGGTTATACAAAAGTACATACAAGAGGAAGTGAGGGGAAAGGGAAAAATAATACAAGGGGGAGAAATGAATGACAGTAGAGGGGGTGGAGAGAGAAGAGGGGAGGGGAGGGGAGGGGGGATAGTAGAGGATAGGAAAGGCAGCAGAACACAACAGACACTAGTATGGCAATATGTAAATCAATGGATGTGTAACTGATGTGATTCTGCAATCTGTATATGGGGTAAAAATGGGAGTTTATAACCCACTTGAATCAAAGTGTGAAATATGATATATCAAGAAATATGTAATGTTTTGAACAACCAACAATAAAAAATTAAAAAAAAAAGATCAATGATAATTTGCAGTAAAATGAAGTTCCTGTGATTAATACCAAAAACAAAAAAAAACCACTTTGCAAGGACCAAAGCCTTGTCACAAATGCAGCTAGGTTTACAGAACTCGTTTTGATAAAAATTCTCTCTAGATTAGAGGGACAGCAATTGAACTAGTAGCGTGAAGCTTAGCTTTTAGAAATATTCCAAAAAATGTACTCTAGCCTTAGTTTTTAATCTTGTGGTGATACATAAATGCAAGGAGAAGTTGGGGGAAAATAGCTTGTTAGAAGAAAAGTCATTCTTATTTTTTGGCATACAAGAACTCTAGTTAAAGCTATTTCAGTTTCTCCTGATTGAAAACTGTCTTGCTCTGCTGATGATTGTCCTGTGAAGAGAAATGGAGAAGTTCTGCTGTTCCTACTTCAGAAATGGTTTTTAGCATAGAAGAAAAGTAGTTAAGAGTATGCTAAGGAAGAGTCCTGCACTCCTGAAGAGGTGGCAATATGTTCTCTAACCCTGAGTAAACAGAAGAGGCCACTCCTGGCATTGCAAGGTCAGGCTTCTCTGGTGGCTTCTTAACAGATGAACTTGATGGTTAGAGGTTACCTTCATCAGAGTGTCCTGTGCATGGTGTCGGTCTAGGCTGCTTAGCCTTGTGAATCTGGGTTCTAAGTCTGACCCTGAACTACTTGAATTAGTGCCCTGAACTCCCCAGTCCGAATGGGCAGCCATAAACCATCACAGGAAGACTGAAGACATGAAAATAGTATGCAGGGCAAAAGTGGGAACAATGAAGAAACTGTTATTGTTCACATCCTGTTATTACTGAGTAGGATGGATTTTTCCCTGCTGTTTTTCCTTTCAGGTAAAATTCTGTTTCTTGATCACTTTCTTCTGAGATCTAGAGCTGCATATGCCTTGCTAGGGTTTCTTTTTATCATTAAAAATAATTTTTAAGTAATTTCAAACATGCATAAATGTTAACAGAAAAATATTAAGAGCTCTCATACCTACTTCCTGCAGATTTCCCAGTTGTTAACATTTTAACACATTTGATGTATAACCAGCTCCCCCCACCTTCTGGTATATTATGTCTTGTCTTTTTCAGAACCTTTGAGAACAAGATGCAAATAGGTTGTTTCATCTGTAAACATTCAAACATTCTCCCGAACAAGGACATGCTTGTACATGTCAGTGTACAGCTCTCCAAATCAGGAAATTAACATGGATTCTATATTACCAACCAGTCCTCAGATCCCATTCAAGTTTTGCTAACTGTCCCAACAATGATTTTTTTTTTTTCTTTTTGATCTAGAATCCTGTCCAGGAGCACATGTTATTATGTCTCTTCAGATTCCCTTAATCCTAAACAGTTCCTTGGCCTTTTCCTGTCATTCATGTCTTCTGCAAATTTGTAAAGTAGGCCTTACATTCTGTAGTAGGCCCCTTCACCTGGATCTATATGTTGTTTCCTCACTATTAGACTTAGGTCATGGGCGTTTTTTTTTTTGTTGTTGTTGTTATTTTTTTATTTTATTTTTTTACAATACCTTTATTCTATTCCATTCATTTTATGTGGTGCTGATGATCGAACACAGGGCCCCACACCTAGTAGGTGAGCACTCTACCTCTCAGCCACAATCCCAGACCCAGGTCATGGGCTCTTAACAGGACGGAGAGATGCTGTGATGCACCCACCTCACAGAGTGCATGATGTCAACCCTCCCTGGAGATGTTAAGCTTGAAATTCACCATTTCCCCCTTTGCACTTCATTAGTCCTTTGTGGGGAAGTGTCTGAGATTTCACGGATATTCATCCCATTTCCCCACAAACCTCCTTCCACTAGACCTAGAATCCACTGACACTCCCTCCTGTCTCCATGTTCCTTCTGTGTCTATTAGTTGGCATTCTGCTGGAGAAGACCTTTCCTTTTCACTTTTTTATTTATGTCAATGGGGGACGTGTGAATTTTTTTCAATGGGTTATAACTCTGTTATTTTTAATTTTTATGCATGAATTATCCCCAATTTGGTCATTTAAATCCTCCTTCAGGTTGCTCCCAACGTTTTTTAACCTCCTAGAAGTACTCTACCACTGAGCTACATACCCAGTCCTTTTTATTTTCAGACAGGGTCTCACTAAGTTTTAGAGGCTGGCCTTGAGTTTGCTATTCTCCTACCTCAGCCTCCTAAGTCACTGGGATTACAGGCTCCATTGTCCTTCCCTTTGTACTGGGGATTGAACCTATTATGGGCAATCTACCACTAAAGCCAATTCACCAGCCCTTTTTATTTTAAGCTAGGGTCTAGCTAAATTGCCCAGGCTGTCCTTGAATTTACTATCCTCCTGCCTCAGCTTCCCAAGTAGGTGGGATTATAGGCATGCACACTATACCTGGCTCCAGTATCCTTTTGACATATTACCACTTTTGAATCATTCTTTGGTTATAAGCTGTTAAACACTTCTTTCTAAATTACAGAATCTAAGCTTTCTGTGAAGCCTGTACTTGATGTCTTTTGGGGAACCACTTCAATCTCTATATCCCATAAATTACAGCCTCATCTTCCAGCCACATTTTTGTTCCCCCTGTAGTATGAGCAGCTTCAGGAGCAGTTTCACCCAGAAAGGAACTTGTCAGCAGGCTGCTGAGTGCCTTCTTCTCGTCTCATGTGGCTCCTGCCATTGTAAACTCCCCTTTTTCCTGGTAACAGGACAATCTGCTTAAAATCTGTTGGATCTGGTCACAGTGGCATACTCCTGGAATCCCAGTGGCTTGAGAGGCTGAGACAGGAGGATTATGAGTCCAAAACCAGTCTCATAAACTTAGTGAGGCCCTAAGCAACTCGGTGACACCATGTCTCTAAGTAAAATTTTAAAATGGGATGGAGATGTGGCTCAGTGGTTAAGTGCCCCTGGCTTCAATCCCTGGTACCCAAAAAAAAAAAAAAAATCTGTTGGTAATCTGCCAAACAGTGGTGCATGCCTGTAATCCCAGTGATTCAGGAAGCTGAGGCAGGAGGATCCCAAGTTCAAGGCTAGTCTCAGCAACTTAAATAACTAAATAAGTGAGGCCCTAAATAACTTAGTGAGACCCTGTCTGAAAATAAAAAGAGCTAGGCATGTAGCTCAGTGGCAAATTGTCCCTGGGTTCAATTCTCCATATAAAAAAAAAAAAAATTCTGTTGAAGATCTTATGACCAGCAGATAGGATAACTTTAGAGATGCTTCTGCCAGCTTGGCTTTCAGTTTCCAGCAAGAGCTTTAGCTACTTGAGTGTATTTCAGCGTTTAATCTCTGCACCCTGACCCCTTCATCAAAATACCTTGTACTGATTGGTCCTGACGATTCTGAAAGCAAGACTACCTAAGCATATAGTTTCCTTAAATCAGGTGCTTCCTGTGTCATTCAGCATCTTAAATTTTGCTGAAGGCCAGTGAGCTTGTTTGGGAATGATAAGTAAATGTTTCTTGTCTATACTTTCTTCTCTTTCATACCCCAGGAATTTTTGGAGCTGAATACTTTGAAGTTTATAGTAGAATTGATTATAGTAGAAAGACTATATAACATTCTTTTCTCAATTTAGGTTTTGTTCTTTACTTTTGGCACATATAGTTGATATAAAATAAAGCATCATACTTATTTATGGAAATGCACATTTATGTCACTGGTTGCTTAAGTTAATTATAAAATCCTTTAAATTTCTTTTGCTTTTAGAGAAGACTTGAGGTAGCTTGCCATAAAAGCACATATTATATTTCAGGGAAATTCAATGTTAAAAGTGAGATTCAAAACAAAATAGGGTGGGGGCTGTAGCTCAGTGGCAGAATGCTTGCCTAGCATGTGTGAGGCACTGGTTTCGATCCTTAGCACCCCATAAATAAAGTAAAAGCATTTAAATAAAACAGTCTCCTCGAAGAAGAAAATCATTTGGTACCAGGAACAAGGACTAAGTAGTAACTGTTGATATCTGAATTAACTCTGAAGTCCTTGTTTACCTTGAGTTTACAGAGATTGAAAAAATGTGTGACTGTCATAGGGGTCATAACCCACACTACTCTAAGAAAACACAAGATGACAAGAACAAAACATAACAAATTTATTTAGTCAAAGTTTTATATGCATAAAGCCTTCAGAAAGGAAACCGCCCCCAAGACTCAGGCAAAACTATTAATGATTAGGTTTATTAGAGAATGAACATGAATGGAAACAGTAGAGAAAGGGATCTAATGGTAATAGATGAGGTGGACCCAGCAAAATCTGCCCAGATTCTTCTTGGTCCTTCTGTGTAGCCTTTCTTCCTTCCCTTGACCTCTCTTACTAGTGTAATTTAACTTCAAATCCAAATGGTAATCATACTGACTGATAAGAAGTATGTTAAGAATTTCTCTGAAAAGCACCTATAGTTTCTTATAGAAAAGAGACTCTAGAGATCTTAGGTAGAATAATAGTACCAATTTTGAAAATGTACCAGGTAGTGGTAATTCTGTTTTTCTCCTCAAAGTCTGTATTCCTCGTGGTTTGGGGCAACTTCTGCTTTAAATTTGGGTCTTACAATACTAAATTTTGTGTTTGGCTCCAGATTGAGAAATGATGTATTTGGGTAGTAGAGAGCATTGTCTGCTACTGAGTATTAACCTGGCCCCTGAAACTTTGGGGACATCTCCTGCACAGCCCTGCGTTTCACCTTTTATCTGCTTAGATAAGTAGAGGAAACTGGGCTGTTTCTTAGTTCTGATTTTTAAACTTATGTTTTCTCATTTATAAATGAGGATAAGAGGAGTCTTTGGTAGAGTTGTGAGCATTAAATGAGATTAGGCAAACAAAGTGTTCAATATATAGAAAGGGTTCAATAAATGTTACCTAGGACAAATAAGCAAAATGACTTGCTCCTTCCATTGTTATTCTCTTCTTCCAACTTGAAACCTTTGTTTAAAAATAACCCCAGTCAAGATCATCTATATTTAAGTATAGCCACTAAGCAAAAGAAAAACAGAAAGAAAAAGAAGGCCTTGGTTTGCACTTAAGACATTTGATATGAATTTTTCTGCAGCCAGAGTTGGCAGGGTTAATGTGCACCAGCTGAGAAGCCATGCTGTTACCTTCTGGCAGCCCATACACAGATGCTATTGTATTAATTACAGAAGAAAACGCCATTAACTCAGAAGTCCTCTGACTGTCAGAGAGGCAGCTGCTCCATCTCTGAAACAGGTTTCCTTCCTCCCTCCTACTGTCAGTCTACCACTTTTGATCTCTTCTTTAGAGAACTGCTAAGACTGCGCTGTTGGTCCTCAGAGCTCCTGGTGAGTTCAGTCAACTTTTTCATCTGTAGTTAGAGGAGTCCAGGGAGAGCTTGCATAATTAAGTTCATATATAAGTTGAAGTAAAATAAATACAATCAGACCAACCTTCCATCTCTTCCCCATCCTTACTCTTTCAACAGTTAAAACTGATAGTAGTTTAGAATTGGAAAGGATGTTAAAGAAGATCTAATCCAACTTCCTCCATTTACAGGGGAGCAATTCAAGGCACAAAAAGAGCAAATAGACTGCCAAAGTCATAGAGCAAGTCAGTGATAAAGCCTGGGATCAGAACATCTGCCTTCACTCTCGTGTTTTTCCCACTTCTGTGTTGTATACTTCATCACTACTGACCTGTGTGCCTAGAGAAGCAATAAGTAAAGACACCTGCATTCAACTTCATTTCTCAGCCTGGCATGGTGGCACATGCCTTAATCCCAGCTACCTGGGAGGCTGAGACAGGAAGAGTGCAAGTTTGAGACTACCCTGGGCAACCATCAAGATCCTATCTCAAAATAAAATGATCTGGGGGTGTAGCTCAGTGTTAAAGTGCCCCTGAATCCAATCCTGCAGGGGGAAGAAAAAAAGAAAGCAATGATCATCTTCATTTCTTATGTCCATGTTCAAATCTCATAGACATGTTGGAGGTCAATGAAAAAAACCAAAGATATGTGGGGGTGGAGTGGGGACAAAGGGCTTGGATAGTGATATATTGAAAAAGAGAGATAGATGATGACGTCCATCTTGAAGACCTTTCTTCAGTCCAGTAGGTTGTGCTTGGAACCCTTGCAGAGTACCTGAAAACAGAGAATTAGGACGGGGCTCAACTTCAGCCTTGCGCATTGAGCTGGTCTTTGGTTGTTTTGACAGTGGCAGTTTTATGTGTAGGTGCTGTTTTTGTGGGAGAGATGGAGCAAGGGAGGTGATAATTTAGTAAAATGAATAATGGGGTGTGTCTCCCGTGATTTTGGCTGATGCTGCATATTTTACTGGCTTTCCTATAGCTAGCACTTGGTCTCAGAGGTGTTGAGGCCTCTCCTTCTAGTTCTCAAAAGTAGTTTAGTTTGTTTTCTTCTGTAATAGCAGTAACAAAGCTCATGTAAGTTTGCTGTTTTTATTTATTTTTTCATTAGGAAACAACAACTTTTATTATAAGAATTTAAAGGTTGTCAATGTGAATTGACTCCTGATACATGAAAATCTGGGCATGGGGCATGGGAAAAGAAGAAAGCTGGGGAGAGTAGATGAGAGAAGATAGTCTGGCTGGACTTTGAATGGTAAGGTTGACACTATGGCAGTTAAATTCTGCCAGATGATTGAGGAAGGTTCTTTTCTTTTGTCCATGTATACTTTCTGGATTGAGATAAAGGCATTTTTTTAAGGAATAATAGTTCCCCTTAACTATTCTTCATGATACTATACTTTTTTGAAATACTTTGTGTATTCACTTGTAGATTTCTGTAGACAACTCTCTATGATTCTGGATTCTGACCCAGAACAAACAAAAGTATAACTTTAAGCACTTCCTGTTTGTCAGTCATTATACTGGATGTCGAGGATACAGAGAGAAATAGGATGGTTCTTCATGGCTTTTGATAAGTATAAACAGATAATTAGGATAAACTATGATAAGTGTATAATTATGAACAAGGTACAAAGGGACCTTGTACACAAATGGATCTAGCCCTAGCCCATGGTACTTGCTAAGTGGCCACACAGACAACTGACGAAGCACCCTTGCTTTTAGATCATAGGAGAAAGATTAACCAGTAGCCTGGTATTTTGCTCTCATGCTTATTAGTAAATATCTTGCACCAAATTAGGCACTCAATGCATGCTTTTTTATTTTTCTAAGGAACCCATCTTTTCCCCAGGAGACTAGATTTCCTTGTTTCAGTGTCTGGTATTGCTGATGTTTATTGCAGGCCAGAGTGATGCTCATATAGACAGGCATGAAAGGAAGAGCCTCAGTGAAATGCATAGAGAGGCCTGCATGAACACATACCTTTTTAACCCTTTTGGTGGTGCCATTTGTTGAGGAGCAGGAAGGTTTGAAATAGTAGTAGGGTAGGTTCATCCTGAAGTAAAAACACTTTTGAAGTAAATCAGGCCTCTTGCTTCAATTTTATGAACAAATCAGTCAGCCTATCACTGGTTTAATGTAGTTTATGGTAAAGTGACTAAAGCAAATACTATTTTGGTTAGTAGTACTGCCCCCCAAAACTTAAATTATGATGTATATGTTTGGCTTAAAGATTGGCCTTTCTGAATCTTAGATATAGGCAGGCCCTGGAGCTGAAAAAGTGGGAAAGGATCAAGTTCAGGGAATCAACTTCTGGTTCTTTTTCCCCAAACAGAAGTTCTCTTGCTTTAGGAGGATTGTTGGTCTCTATTTAATAAATCTAGCATGCCTAGATTTTATCTCCACAGACAGTTCTTTCCCTTTGTCTTACTCAGGGTGTTGTCATCTATAAACAGAAGAAATATGACTTGATAGGAACTCTTGATCTTAATTGAGCACCTGATATTCTAAAAACAGATGACTTAGCAGCTGGGACATTGTCACCAGCTATCAGAGAGATGAACTGGAAAATAGTCTAGAGCTCATGCAGTCTTTAAAAACTTTTCATTTCACTCTAAGTGTATATACAGATCAGCTCGAATATTTAGTTACAAAATATGTCATAAATAAGGAAAATAAGCAAAAACATATGGTAGAGAAATGTAAAAGGCTTGTACTTGTTTAAGCTTTGGGTCTTCTTCAGGAGGTAGGTTTTAATTTTCACACACTGAGGTATAAATTCTTCCTGGACTCATGTCCTAGTAATTGTCATTTTAATTATCTTGTGTTTGTGATACGGTTCTTGTAAACTTCTTAGGCTGTCTCTCCACTGGATGTAAAATAAGTGGGGAGAAGGGATCAGGTCACTGCCACCTTTAATAGCTTTTTCCTTGGGGATCAGCTGGGAAGGAACCTCTGTTTGGTATTTGAAGAATGTTTTTTGACTGGTATGTTTTCCTAGTATCTCCTTTAAGTGAAAGTCTTCTAGAAATTTTTCTTTTAGGTCCTGACAGCCTGAGTCTCTGTCTTCTCTTTCTCATTCTTCTCTCTTATTCCTTTTTCCTCCACTCTCCCCTTCCCCTACCAGGTCAGCTGAGCTGCATTTCCTTCCCACCTAAGGAAGAGAAGTACCTCCAGCAGATTGTGGACTGCCTCCCCTGCATATTAATCCTCGGCCAGGATTGTAATGTCAAGTGTCAGTTGTTGAACCTGCTGTTGGGGGTACAGGTGCTTCCCACCACCAAGCTGGGCAGTGAAGAGAGCTGTAAGCTCCGGCGCCTCCGCTTCACCTATGGGACTCAGACCCGGGTCACCCTGGCACTCCCTGGACAGTACGAATTAGTGCACACGCTCACCGCTCACCAGGGCAACTGGGAGACCATCCCTGAAGAAGACTTGGAGGTTCAAGAGGACAGTGAGGATGCTGCTCATGTTTTAGCTGAATTGGAGGTGACGATGCACCATGCCCTCTTACAGGTACCAGTCTCATACATCAGTTGTTCACATACATACTAGCTTTTATTTTGACTTCTTGAAAAAGTGGTTTGGCAATATGTACTCTGGGCTCTGAACAGCATTTTATGTAATCAGAGGAACAAAATCTAGAAAGTTGAAAACAGATAAGGGCATAGCATCACCCATCCCTGTTTCTGCCCATGATATTACAAGGGAGTAATCCTGGAAGAAAATGAATATGTGGCTGGTACATGCCTCTAATACCAGCATTTTAGGAGCCTTGAGGCAAGAGGATCTCGAGTTTCAAGCTAGCTGAGGCAACCTAGTGAGACCCTGTCTCAGAATAAAAAGGGCAGGACTGAGATTGTGGCTCAGTAGTGGAGTGCTTGCCTAGCACGTATGAGACACTGGGTTCAATTCTCAGCACTACAGAAAAATAAAATAAATATAGTATCCATCTACAATTAACAAAATATTTAAAAAATAAAAATAGAAAGTAAAAAGGGCTAAGGATGTGATAAAGTGCCCCCAGGTTCAATCCCTAGTACCCCTCCAAAGAAAATAAAAGGAATATGTGATAATCTGATGATTGCATCTTGGTAAGCTTTTATTGAATAGTTATCATCAAGGTTAGTTCATTTTTTTTTTTTCATTTCTTGGTAGAAGGATGTTGTTGGAATTGTTTCTTTCTCTTTCAAGAAGGTTAAGATGATAGACAATTAATGTTCTTATTAGAATTGAGACCACGTGAACATTTCTGTGGGTTTTTTCTTAGATCTAGTCATTAATTTACTGAGTGGGACTGGTCATTTCTCTTACGTTAGAAGGAATGCAGGTCTGGTTCAATTTAAGGAGACATAGTAGTCCTGTCATTTGAAGAATATCTTGGCTTCTCTCTTGAAGTAACCTCACTAAGAGAGCATAGGTGCTGTGTCATATCCTAGGAGATCAGGTGTCTAGCATTCTTACCTCCACTTGGAAGGGCTCTCTTTATCCCCTGGGCTTCCCTTGGAACAGGATAGCTAGGGCTAGGTATTTGCCTATACCAAATGATGGTCAGTAAAGCATGAGACTATGCCAGGGGTCAGGAATGGATATGAAGAAAAGAATGCAGTGATATTAAGAATGGGGAATTTATCAACTGGGGTAGCAATGCTGGGAAGGGTGGACTAGTTTGGCAAGATTTGGGAGAATGTTTTTTTCCTTTCTTATTACTACTTTATATACTCCTCTTGGTCTCTCAGTCAGTGAATGAACCCTTTGGTGTGGCTGTAGAAACTGCCTTCTGATTTCCTTCCGCATATTTCTTTTTCTTTTTTTTTTTTTAAAATATTTATTTATTTATTTTAGTTTTCGGTGGACACAACATCTTTGTTTGTATGTGGTGCTGAGGATCGAACCCGGGCCGCACGCATGCCAGGCGAGTGTGCTACCGCTTGAGCCACATCCCCAGCCCCGCATATTTCTTTTATCTTCGTGTGCTAGAGGGGGCTGTGTAACAAGCTCCCACTTTTTCTTGGCTCAGTTTTAGTGGTGGGTTTTCTCTGTGTTCAGACTACAAGCTTACACTTCTTAGCTCCAGGTCAGTGTGAGAATTCTTTGATAACTCTTGACAGTAACTCTGGCAGTAATCCTTGTTTATTGATCAAGACCTGTTCAGTTGATCCATGAACTTCTTCATAGTTCATCAATATTTGATTCATATTTAATGTCTCTGTGATATTATAGTGATATATAGTTCCTTTATGGTTTCATTCATTCATCAGTTTTCAAATTTTAATTCACTATAAGAAATACATTTTTGGTCCTGTCCTCTGCCACACATGGGTGGACTTGGAGGACATTAAGTGATATAAACCAGACATAAAAACAATACTGCATGATCTCACTTATATGTGAGATCTTTAAAAAAGGGTCAAACATACAGAGAGAATAAAAACAGGGTTTCAGTGGGTGGATAAGAGAGAGGAGTTTTCGGGGAGGAAATTAAGAGATGCAGGTCAAAGGTTACAAGGTAGCTGATATGGGGCTGGGGGTTCTGCTCAGTGGTAGAGCCCTTGTATAGGGACATCAGTCCTGGGGTTTCATTGTGAGGTGTAATGTTGTGGATTTAAAAACTAGCAGATATGTAGGATCTAACAGGTCTAGAGATCTAAAGTTAAGATAAGGACTACAGTTAATAAAATTGTATTGTGTTGGAGATTTTTTTAAAAATAACTAAATTTTAGCTGCTCTTATCATATAAAAGTAACTATGTGAGATGATAGATATGTTGATTTGCTTCACTGTAGTAATCATTTTATTATTTATGTGTTCCATAACATTACAATGTAACTCCTCAAATATGCACATTAAAACTGACTTTAAAACAAAGAGGAAATATATTTTCCATCAGGATCCAGTATATACATAAACATAGACATATGTATTTGAAATGAAAGTTGCATGAAGCAATACTTTTACTTCCTAAAATGTACACTGATATTTTCTTCTCTATTTGACTTGATTTTTAAAAAAATAATGACAATAACCCACTAAATTGATGCATGACCTGATACACCGTGACCTCTGTGTTAACAAACACTGTCACAAACTGAGTGCTATGACATATTCCTATAATCCCAGCAACTCTGGATGCTAAGGCAGGAAGATCGCCAAATTCCAGGCTAGCCTGGGCAACTTAGTGAGACCCCAGCTCAAAATAAAATAAGAAAAAGGGCTGGGGGAGTAGCTCAATGGTAGAGCATTTACCTAGCATGCATGAGGCCCTGAGTTCAATCCCCAGTATCAAAAACAAACAAAAACCAAGCCATTCTTGAATAGCTGAAATGACCCTGCTGTAAGTTGGGTGGTGATTTTTCCCATTCTTGCCTTACAGTCTTAGAATGTAAACAGAGCCATCTGCAGAAGAGGCAAGTTATTTGATTTCTCTGTGTCCTTTCATTTAAAAAATTCGGGTGGGGGGTGTTACTGGGGATTGAACTCAGGGGCACTCAACCACTGAGCCACACCCCCAGCCCTATTTTATATTTTATTTAGAGACAGGGTCTTACAGACTTGGTTAAGCCTTGCTTTTTGCTGAGGCTGGCTTCGAACTCGTGATCTCCTTCCTCAGCCTCCCGAGCCACTGGGATTATAGGCGTGCCGTGCTCCCAGCTTGTCCTTTTATTTTAAAAATTTAAATCCTTCCCCGTTGACATGGCTTCCTTTTTCCCTTCACTTCCCTTCCCTTCCAGGTGCTGTTGATCAAACCCAGGGCTTTGTGTGTGCTAGGCACACTCTACCACTGCACTATTCTCACAGCCCTAATTGGTTTAAATTTCTAATGCTCATTTACCTTTTTTTTTTTTTGGTACTGGGGATTGAACTCAAGGGCACTCAATCACTGAGCCGCATTCCCAGCCCTATTTTGTATTTTTTTATTTGGAGACAGGGTCTCACTGAATTGCTTAGTGCCTCTCCATTACTGAGGCTGGCTTTGAACTCGAGATCTTCCTGCCTCAGCCTCCCCAGCTGCTGTGATTACAGGCATGCGCTGCTGTACCCGACTCTCATTTTCTTTTGTTCCATGAGTTGAAGTGATAAAAGAAAGTGCAAGCTGTTCCCCCAAGTATTTACTAAAAGTTCCCAGGGCTTTCTCCTGATATGTGCTAAGCATACAAACTGAGGTCACAATTGATGAGGAATTGGAATTGCAGTGTCAAATCAGTTTTCTCTGGGCTCATTTAAGATGTAGATTCTCATTCTTCTTGAGGAATTCTGTAGCCTCTCATGTTATTTTATGTGGTTGGTGGGGCTTCCTTAGCCAGTGTTTCTCCGGATCTGCTTTATTCTCTAGTGGTTTTGATGTAAAAAAACCACTGGTAACAGACCCTAGTGGTCTAAGTTTAGAACCCCTTGATGCTGAGCACCAGAGGCCCTTCCAGCCTTTGCGGAATTCAGGCACTGCCCTTTGGCTATAATTGGGCTCCTGTCTCTGTTAAACACATCAGAGGTGCCTCAGCTCACTATTGGAATCCGTGCATGTCTACCTGGAAGATTGTTCTACCAGTGAGAAAGATCTTTTTGTTTAGCTTCAGTTATTTAGGACCACTGAGTTCACTCTAAACAGCCCTTCTATTTGGTTTGTAAAGAGGGTGGCAAAGAAAGGAAGCATTTAGCTAAAGGAAATGAAGATTGAATTAGGGGAAATGGGATCTTCATTTTGAACTGTCAGATTATCAAAGCAGAGTTTCCCCCTGTACTCTTGTACAATGGCCATTCTTCTAAGATATTATTTTAAAGTCCTCATAAATTAGCCATTTTCACTTTGTTTCAGAATAGTCCAGTTCACATGGACCCGCACTGCTTGGTATTCCCAGCTTTTTAGTATGGCTTCTGTGAGATTCTTGGTTCATTATTCAATAACAGAGGGACACTGTCAAGCTGTTAGTAATCTGAAACCTGGTTTGGTGTTAAAATATATTGTTCTTTCAATTGTAACATATTTTGCCATTATCCATACTCACTGTATCTATTCTTTGTATACAAAAGTAATTCTTGGGCTGGGGTTGTGGCTCAGTGGTGGAACTCTCACCTAGCACATTTGAGGCCCTGGGTTTGATCCTCAGCACCACATATAAATAAACAAAATAAAGGTATTATGTCCACCTACAATCATTTAAAAAAAAAAAAAAGTACTTCCTCACCCTCAATCCCTCTTTCTAGCACCTTCCACCTATCTTTTTAATTTCTTCTTATAGGTTTGATAGAACCATTGTTGGCGTCTCAGTTACTCAATCTGATTGTGTGTGTATCTTTTCTTTTCACCTGTGAACGTCTGTAAGAAAAGGAATAAAAAGGTGTAAACAGTAGCCATAATTGGATTCCAATAGTGAGCTGAGTCACCTCTGATGTGTTTAACAGAGACAGGAGCCCAATTATGGTGGTTCAAGGTGTTTGATCCACAGCTGCTGTAGCCTAGCAGTGTTGCTCCATTTACTGTGACAGTTAAGCAGCTGCAGTGTTCTGCCCTTTACCCCACTAGGTACTTTCTGGCCTTTTGGACAAATGTACATGTCACCTGTGTCACACAGCTGCATGGATATTGGCTGATCGTGATACCTAGTGGGCTGATGAAGACTAATATTTCCAGGCAAGGTCAATGACTTGCAAATAAACTTATTTAAAAAATATTTTCAAATCTAAACTACTGGAGTAGTAAAGTTTTCTCTATATCACTCTGAATAGCTATCAATGGAAATAATATCTTAATATCATATAGATATTGATTTTGATTTTTAAAAATTTTGGTAATTAATGCTTTCACAATCCATAATGATTATAAAGGGATTTTTTTTTTTTTTGAGAGTTGGGTGTATGTGTCTTTACTACGTTGCCCATGCTGGCCTTGAACTTTCAATCCTGCTACTTCAGCTTCCTGAGTGGTGGGATTACAGGCATGTGCCGCCTTACACAGTTTATATAAGATCTTAAAATGACAGTAGCTTAGACAAAAATTTAACTCCCCATATTTCCTACACATTGTTTATTGCTAGAAAACTAGTTTTTCTCTGTTTTTAACTTTGACATTTAATGTGGTGTCTTACAAGACAAATTTTATGTTACATTTAATTAGATACCACATTGTCTCTTGAATGTAGCTAGATTTTAAAATGAGGTTTGATAGGTAAGAAGAAGGAAAGAAAGCCAGGTATGGCACACACCTGTAATCTCAATGATTTAGGAAGCTGAGGCTGGAGGATTACAAGTTTGAGGCCAGCCTCAGCAATTTAGTGAGGCCCAAAATAAAAAATAAAAAGGCTGGGGGGCAGGGGCTCTGGTTCAGTGGTAGAGCACTTGCCTAGCACGTGTGAAGCTCTGGGTTTGATCCTCAGTACCACATAAATATAAATAAATAGAATAAAGGTATTGTGAAAAAAAATCTAAAAAAGGGGGGGAGGTGCTGGGGATGTAGCTTAAGTAGAGCAGCCTTGGGTTTAATTCTAGTAGTGCAAGGGGGAGAAAAAAGAAGGCTCTTTGATGTTTTCGAGGCAAGAAGATGGTCTTGGGAAGAAGGAAATATTTGGAATTAGGCCCAAAATGGTTATTCCAAGGGAAAAGAGTAAAGGATGTGGTAATACATTACAAGGCAGAGGAATACAGAATGATATTTTAGAGTATAATTAAAATAAAATAAAGAAACCATTGTAAAAAGGGTTGTAAAAAGGGAAACTAAACTGATGTGTTAAAAAAAGATGTGGGAAGTTCAGGCAAATGCTGAATTATAAATGCCTTATCATCAGTAATCCTGTGTTCTTTAATGTTTCTTTTATCTTTTTTCTAGCACACACCAGTATTATATAGTGAAATGTAATTACCCTGCACACATTGTTTTTTGCCAAAAAAGACCTAAGAATACCCTGTTTAGGTTAATATGGCTATTAAGGATGTGAGTAATTTAGAGGCAAGTTGTTTGTTTGTTTGTTTTTGCATCAGGGATTGAACTCAGAGGTGCTGTACTATTCTGCCACATCCCCAGCTCTTTATATATTTTATTTAGAGATAGAGTCTCACTGAGTTGCTGAGGGCCTCTCTAAGTTGCTGAGGCTGACTTTGAACATAGAATCCTCCTGCCTCAACCTCCTAAGCTGCTGGTATTTTCAAAAAATTTCTGAGCTCATCATAATAGCCTTGATATCTCTAAAGGAACAGCCTGAAGCTGGGACCATCTTTACTCAAGCTTTTAGGGAGAAAATCTGACAGAGATTACAACCTTCATCTTCCTCTTGTCTTTTCATTTTGCTAGGACCCTATCTACCTACCTCTTTCCTGCATAAAATGGATTCCTTTCTGTTTTTCTATTCAAAAACTTGTTCCCATCCACCTCTGAGAAGAGGCGACTCTTTCTTAACTCAGAACTTGAAAGGTAGAATTTTTTTTTTTTTGGTGGTGCTAGGGATTGAACCCACCCAGGGCTTTGTGCATGTGAGGCAAGCACTCCACTACCTGAGCTATACCCCCAGCCCAGCAGAACACTTTTGTTGGGGCTTTAAAAAGTATTTCCTCTTGTTTTTTTTTTGGGGGGGTGGGGTGGGTACCAGGGATTAAACTCAGGTGCACTTTGACCACTGAGCCACCTCCCCATCCCTATTTTGTATTTTATTTAGAGACAAAGTCTCACTAAGTTGCTTAGCACCTTGCTTTTGTTGAGGTTGGCTTTGAACTCATGATCCTCCTGCCTCAGCCTCCAAGCCTCTAGGATTACAGGTGTGTGCCACAGTGCCTGGCTTAAAAATATTTTCTTTCTCACTTCTTTTATGATGTCTCATCTAGTCCTTGGAAGATATTATCTTGTTTTTTAGCAGAGTCTTTGCTCTGTACTAGCATATGCTTTTTATTTTATTTTAATTAACTAATTAATTTTCAGTAGTGGGGATTGAACCCAGGGGTATTCTCTAAGTGAGCTGGTCTCTAGCCCTTTTTATGTTTTATTTTGAAACAGCGTCTCTCTAGGTTGCCCAGACCAGCCTGGATCCTCCTGCTTCAGCCTCCCAAATTGCTGGGATTATAGGGATGTCCACCATGCCCAGCTTAGCATATACTTTTAAACATAGAACCCTAGGATTTTTGGAATTTCGGAAATCATCTTGTCTGTCCTTTACTTTGCTTTCAGAATTGCCTGACACAGTGTGTCTTCAGTGACTGATTAAATGTGGTCTTTATAGTTATATGGACTTGGGTTTATATCCTAGGTTTGTTATTTAGCTGTATGACTCATTTGTAAGGTGGGCTAGTAGTCCCTGTCTTTTAGGATTGGTGTGAGGCCGACATGAGAGACTATGTCTAAGGCATCTAGCAGTGTCTGGAACATAGTAAGCCAGATCCTTCTTTCCTTTGAATGAATAAATCAGTGTCCTTGAGAAGAGGGCTTTCTACTCTTTCAGTTACCCTTCCCTTCCCAGATAATCATCCTTTTTGGAAGTCCTTCCTTTTGTCAAATTTAAGTCCTTCTTGTTCCAGCTAACTTACAGTCACAGTTCTATCTTGTTAGAGAAAAAATTCTTCATAATTGATTATGACTTACTTTTATAATAAAATGAAAGGAGAAAGATGTCACAAAAGGTCATTAATCAGAAGTATATACAAGTTAAAAGATATGGGATGGGGTTGTGGCTCAGAGGTACAGCGCTCGCCTAGCTCACGTGAGGCACTGGGTTTGATCCTCAACATCGCATAAAAAAATAAAATACATTTTGCCAACCTATAACTAAAAAATAAATATTAAAAAACAACTTGTGCTGGGGTTGTAGCCTAGTGGTAGAGCGCCTGCCTAGCAAGTGTGAGGCACTGGGCTCAATTCTCAGCACCACATATAAATAAATAAAATAATTGTCCATCATCAACTAAAAAAAAAATATATATATATATATATATATATATATATATATATATATATATATATAAAGTTAAAAGGTATAATTTTCCCTCCTCCCTCTTTATCTCTTCTTCATTCTATTATTTTGTCTCTCAATAATTCTAGTAAGTAGTAAGAGAATAAAGCTTCAGATTCCTACTTTGATTTGCATCTATGGGTACCTGGATGGAAGTTTGTCCTGAAGATAGAATGCACAGAGGCTATTCAGTACATTCTTGTTATCTTATCTGTCTCCTAACTCATTGCAGTTTATAATGTAGAGAGGATAATTCCAATCCTGAAAGACTTTGGGTATTTGGGATTGTAAATCTATTTTCTTTTTAAGATATTTATTTTTTAGTTGTAGTCGGACACAATACCTTTATTTATTTATTTTTATGTGGTGCTGAGGGTCGAACCCAGGGCCTCGCACATGCTAGGCGAGTGCTCCAGCACTGAGCCACAACCCCAGCCCCTGTAAATCTATTTTCTTTGAGCATAATGGTTCATGCTTTCTGTGGCTAGTTGAAGGTTATGATTGTGATTAATTTTTTTCAGGTCTTGTATCTGGCCCTTGAATAACCATATGATGTTTTTACTAGGTAGAGAGATGAGCTTGTATCCATTCGGTGTTGACTGCTGGGATAGAGCTCCTGGTTGGCTTCACATTAATCCCAGTTTTTCATGAGGCATGTTATAGCCTAGAAACCCATCCATTTGCAAATTACCCTTGGAGAGTATTTGTACCAGTGAATCAAGGTATTTTCTACAATGTCGTAAGAACAGAGAGATATATTATTTAACAGGCAATTAATATTTAAGAGTGAAAATGCAGAACCAACCCTGTGAAAAACAAACAGGAAAAATTTCTCAAGTGCTCTATAAGAATGATATGGGGGGGCTGGGGTTGTGGCTCAGTGGTAGAGTGCTTGCCTAGCACGTTCGAGGCACTGGGTTCGATTCTTAGCACCACATAAAAATAAATAAAGATTTTTAAAAAAATGATATGGGAGGAGAATTGGAAGTAAAGATGGTTAGGATGTGGAGACAGTGACTGAGGTTGAGGTTGTGTAAATTGCTGAACAAGGGCAGGACTGTTAAATAGTTGTGTACTCCTTTTCTGTGTGATGTAAACCTGAGGCTTCAGAATGGTAGAGAAAGCAAAGACATCTGCTTCTTACCAACTTCAGCCTGAGTACATCACTGTTTTCTGTTTGAATCATCAATTAGTATAATCCCCTTTGCCACAATGGAGTTGGTAATGTGCTGTGAGTAAGAAGGCCTCACCAATAAGAGCCAGTATTTCTCAGGAAGGAGTCAGTAATTGAGTGACTGCTTCTTGGCCTTTCAAGTAGTATCATCTTACATAAAAAAACAAAACCAAAGCATCATTCTGGTATCTAGAGAGTAGTAAGCACCTTTCTGTTACATTGTTTTAATCCTGCCAAGAAAATTGATGGTAGCAGATCAGCTTCTGTACATTACATGGAGTTGTACAAAATGCATTTTATAAGAGAAATCTCTTTTAGGATTTTACTGTGATTCAAAATGGGAATTAAGGATTTTTCTAACAATTCCCTTAGATTCTTTTTCCTTGGTAAGAACAAAATGCTTACTCAGTGCTTCATTCTTGGAGTGGAGGCAAACAGCAATATCGCTAAATGTGTGGGATAAGATGTGAGGGGTAGGAATTGAAAGAAATTTTACATTTGATGATTGAATGGTTTTGAGCAAGTAGTAAAGGCATCATTTCTTTACTAATTCATTGTACGTTTATTTACTGCATGCTTACTAAATGCCAGGCACTGTATTGGGTTATAGGAAGGGTGGTCTTCTGAGTAATAATCTGAGGTCAGACTTGTGTCTCAGGTGGCTGTAATAGGGCCCAGGAGAGCTCTAGCTCATCCTCTCTATATTAATTATTATTATTTTTTCACTCCCTGTCTCCAGGAGACAGTGCTGGCTTCCCTTTTTGTTTATAACCATCCAGCATGAGTCATTCCTTCACTGTGAGTATTGCAGAATCACATACCACATTCCAATCTAGTTTGTACTATTGCCAGGGTCTCAGCCTGCAGCTCTTTGCCTGTCTTCTGACAGTCATGAAAGAACAGCAAGACCAACTGCACAAATGAATTAACTGGGGAAAGGAGAAGAGAGAATATACCTGGTTTTCATCCATATTTGTTTAGTACAAGATATACTTAGGAATGGATGGATTCTTTCTAGGTGTCAGTGTATCATACCATACCCTACCATTAGACAGCCTTGAATTTTTTTTTTTTTTTAATGAATTTGCACCTATGAGCAAATAAAGACAACTGGTCTTTTAAAAGGGTCTTATAAGTAGATTTGGCAGTTTTAGCTGCTGGTTTTGTTGTGTACACAAAATGGTCCTTTGAGGAAAACCTGAAAATATATTTTAAAAATTTTAAAAAATCAAATAAACAAGCAGACAAAATTCTTCCTAAAAATTTTCAGGGCTGGGATTGTGGCTCAGTGGTAGAGCACTTGCCTAGCACGGGCGGTACCCGGTTCGATCCTCAGCACCACATAAAAATAAAGGCATTGTGTTGTGTCCATCTACACCTAAAAAATAAATATTAAAAAAAAGATTTTTCTAAATAATACTTTGATTTCAGATATTTAGGTTTTCTTTTTATAGGTTTGATTGCTTAATATCTTTGAAAATGTACATATTTATGGGAGCTTTACAAGATCAAAACATTGTCAACAATAATTCTCTACCTAGTATAACTGTTTTCATGTCTTGGGATTCCTTTTTCTTTATCTATTATATATGACTGTAATGTTGGTATTTATGCAATTGTATGTTCCATTCTAAATTTTGAAATTTGTTACATGCCAACTTTTAAAAAATGCCTCTCTGAAGTGACTCACACATCAGCATTTGTGACTCAGGGTAGCAAAAGGGGTTGTTTTGAACAGCAAGATGAGTGTCAGACTAGTTTTCCAACCAGAATACATTCTCTGCAGTTTCAGGCACAGATGAAACAGCAAATTCCTCTTGGTCTGGCCTTGGGTAAGGAGTAGGTGGATTTATGCAGTGTTTGCTCCAATTATAAATGGGGAGATGCTAAAAGCACTTTAGCTTTTGGGAGTGTAAAGTGGCCAGCCAAGTGAACATCATGTGACCTACCTGAAAATGAAGCTTAGTTCTTTGTTGGAAGAAGGTGAGACATTTGTGCTTCGCTTGGAGTGGAAAAAATAACAACATGCACGCTGAGTCAGTGTCAGTGGAAAAAGATACTGGATGTAATAGGCTGGCATTTCCCATTCCTTATCTAGAGAAGGATATCAGAAAGGTAAAGGGCTCAGGTTTTTGTTTTTTAAAAATCTTTTATCAGAAAATACCTGCTCTTCAAATAAGGTAACGAGTGAAAGCAGATATTAATTTGAAAGGAAATAAACAAAATAAAATTGCATCCCTTTTAGGTTTTGAATATTCAGTCTGAGAACTCTTTAGGGTTTTAAAGTTGAACAGATATGTGTTGAGTTGTCTTATAACTCAATAAGTTCTAGAGTGCTATGGAGGGGGTTGTTTTGAGTTTACAAACCTTAGAATACATCAAGAGCCTGTGTACTTATGATAGTGATATGGGCCTGAGTTCCCAGTCACCCCTTTGTGTAGACATTTTCAGAAATATGAGGAGTAACCTGTTCAGTGAATGGAAATAAGTACTTTAAGTGCTTTGAAACTCCTCAGGAAAGAAATAGAAAACAAAAATAAACTATAGCTTGGAAAAGGACTTGTGTAAGGTTTGTTTCTAAACCCAAGATCATTCTGGAATCTCACTTTAGAAACTTGGGATATAGATTAAATTGGATTCAGTTGTAACATCATCACAAAAACAAGAGTTTAAACAAGGCAGTGCTTAATTTTTTTTCTTACATAAAAGAAGTCCACAGCTTCTTTTTGCTTCATGGTGCTTAGTGCTGGCTCCCAGCCTCAGGTTTGCCTAGGTCTGCAGCATGACCATTTCTGCTCCAGCTATCACATCTGCACTCGGGTAGGAAGATGGGCCAGGCCAACGGGTGTTGCTTCCTGGTAGAATCACCCTCCCCCGAAGAGCTTTCCTGGAAGCCCTACTCTATCTGTAAAGGACGTTGCTTTCCCCAAAATACAGAGCCGAGATATTGGCGAGGTAGACCTTGATCTCTGTCATGCCAAGTGATCATATTCTTAAAAGTATTTCTAAGACTCAGGTGGCTAAGACCTACAAAATCTTAGAACAGGACAGTAATGTTTGTTGTACTTAGCTTTTAGTTTGCTGCATAATTGATTGGTTCAACAATGTTGTGGACTTACTGTGTGCTCAACACTGAAGTTAAAATAATGAACAAGACAAACATGGTCCTTGCCCTCAAAAAGGTTTACAGGCTAATGTAGAACAAAATGGATTTTAAATAAATGTATTGTAAATGTGTTGAACATTAATTAGGGAATTAAAGAGTGTTTGGGATTGTGTAATAGTAAAGGCTCTGTAAGGCTCTGACAGTGTGTAGGGACTGCCATACACATTGATTTAAAGGATGCTTAGGAGTTATTAGCCAGGTTAGAAAACGGGAAGAGGGTTTGTGAAGAGCGAAAGAGAGGGAGGAATTCCAGGCAGACTCACTTCCAGTCTGATAATTGCCACAACAGTTTCCTTTTCTTCCATTATTTGTCTTATTTCTTCATCCGAGGGAATCAGTGGGAATTTCCAAGCAACAAAGGAAGGCAGGGACTAAATATTTGCTTTATCTGAAATGGCTGAAGGGACCGCCATCTTTCTACTTGTTGTTTCACTCTCTAGAGGAGGGCCTGCCCTCACAGGCTGTACAAGGGAGTGTTGGTAACCAAGGAAGGAGGTGGACATATGATTGGGGTGCACTGAGGTCCAGTTGCTCCACCGTAGATCTGGATTTTGGTATCAGTTGGGACTTTGGGGAGGCAAGGAATCGTTCTGACCCTGAGGTGCTGATATAACCCCCTTCCCCTTCCAGGAGGTGGACATTGTGGTGGCACCATGCCAAGGCCTCCGGCCCACAGTGGATGTTCTGGGTGACTTGGTGAATGATTTTTTACCTGTGATAATGTATGCACTCCACAAAGATGAACTCTCTGAGAGGGAGGAGCAGCAGCTTCAGGAAATCCGAAAGTATTTCTCCTTTCCCGTATTCTTTTTCAAAGTGCCAAAGCTGGAGATAATAGACTCCTCCATCAGGAGAATGGAGAGTGAAAGATCACCGCTATATCGCCAACTAATTGACCTGGGCTATCTAAGCAGCAGTCACTGGAACTGTGGGGCCCCCAGCCAGGACACTAAACCTCAGAGCATGTTGGTGGAGCACAGTGAGAAGCTGAGACACCTGATCACGTTTTCTCACCAGCTGCTACAGACCCGCCTGGTGGAAGCGGCCAAGGCCCTGAACTCGGTGCACTGCCACTGCCTGGACATCTTCATCAACCAGGCCTTTGACATGCAGCGGGACCTGCAAATTACTCCCAAACGTCTGGAATATACTCGAAAGAAGGAAAATGAGTTGTATGAGTCATTGATGAATATTGCCAACCGAAAGCAGGAGGAAATGAAGGACATGATTGTCGAGACCCTGAACTCCATGAAGGAGGAGCTTCTGGATGATGCTGCCAACATGGAGTTTAAAGGTAGGTCCCTGCAGCTATGTGGGGTGCAGAATGTTAGGAGCTTCCCTTTTCTAGCTGGAAATTGAGTTCATCAATTCTTAAGGTTCCAGCAGAAACCTCTCTTAAATCATGAAGCCTTGGTGGCCTCTGTTGTTCTCAGGGACCTTCTTGGAAGATTCCATGTCATTCCTTCCAGGGCCATTAGGCTGAGTTTTGGTAAAACCATCCTAATAGCTCTCCACCCTCCACTTTGCATCTGTCCCTGGGCCATAAAGGAGCTGGAGAAGAGCTGCTTGGAGAAGTTTACTAGGTTGTGCTTTTAACCTTTGCTCTATCAGTGTGGCCCACGCTTCTTCGTGGTTCTTTTTTTTTATCTCATGGTCTCATTTTTCTTTTTTTCAACTGCTCCTGAAAGTCAACTCAGGAGGATTTCCCAAAGTAATGTTTTTTAGCTTTTCTGGCGGTCCCATTTTTCACAAATGGCTGTTAACAAAATTGGGTGAAAGCGATTGGTCAGGTCTTTCCGTGTCTGAGGTTTAAATGCGCTGACTTTGTATATTGACTACTGTGTGAACCTCCATGTGTGAACATTAACTCTGCTACCTTTAATTGAAATGACCCAGTTTGCAAGGTGCTGTTTAGATTCTCAGTCATAAGAAGAAATCCAAATCCCCTGAGAGGCTTTCTGAAAACACTGGTGCTCAAGACTGCTAAAGACCACTCCAGACTTAGTCAGGACTTCTGACATAGCACCTAGTGTCAGTGTTTTTCCGAGTCCTCCCTAGGAGGATTCCACTTGTTTCCATTTTTTAGATGAGGGAACTAAGACTTAAAATGATTAAGTACTGTGCCCAAGGTCTCACAACTAGTGAGTCACAGAGGTAGGCTTTGAAGCCAGACTGCCTGATTCCTCAGCCCATACTCTTAATTTCCATGCTTTACCTATTCTTAATTTCTTCCTTAATTTCTTTCTTTCACCACCCTCTTCTTGATAGCCAGCATCCACACCTCAGCAGATCTATTAACTGTCATCTTCCCCTTGTTCCCTTGTCTATCAGTTGCCAGGTATTGATGAGTCTTCTTCCCTTTTCTAGCTGGAAATTGAGTTCATCAATTTATTTTTGAGATAGGTCTTGCTAAGTTGCCAAGGCTGGCCTTGAACTAAGCACAAATCCTACCTATTCTTTTATATCTTTTCTATTCCATTTTCCTTAGTCTAACTGAACTATCATTACCTGACTTCTTTCTCTCCTTTCTCCACTTCATCTTTATTGGATCTCTGTTCCTATAGACGGTTTAAACTCCTCAGCCTAGTGTCACAGATTCTCCAAAGCTGAGCCCTTACCAACTTTGCTAGTTTTGTTTCCTACTCTGCATCTGCCTCTTGTTTTTATTTGGATTGATCTTAACTGCTTGCTGTCCTCTGAATACTCTCTTCACTTTTTCTTTGCTTGTGCCTAACCTTAAACCTGAAATGTCATTTATTTTCTGTGAATTTCCAAATTCTACCTATTTTTTAATTTTTTGGTTATGTGGTGATGCTGGACGTTGAACCCAGGGCATGCTAGGCAAGCACAAATCCTACCTATTTTTCTTTAAGATCTTACAGAGATGCCATATTTTTATGAAATCTTCTTGAATTTTTTCAAATACCTACTAACAATTGCAGTCATCTGAAATTCCCACAGCATTTCATCTGTAACTTATTTTTGGTGTATTTGACTATTTTGGGGAGAGGGAAGTCCTGAGAATTGAACCCAGGGGTGCTCTGCTGCTGAGAGTATTCTCTTATTGATGGATATTTAAGCTAAGTTTGTGTGGCGGCGGCGGGGTGGGGGGGGTGTACTAGGGATTGAGCCCAGAGACTCTCTACCACTGAGCCACAACCCCAACCCTTTTTATTTTATTTTGAGACAGAGGCTCACTAAATAGATGAGGCTGGACTTAAACTCTTATTGATGGATATTTAAGCTATTTCCTTTTTTTTCCTTTTTATTTTGAGATAGGTCTTGCTAAGTTGCCAAGGCTGGCCTTAAACTTGCCATCTTCTGCCTTAGCCCTAGCCTCGAAAGTAGCTAGGATTATAGGTGTGCACCACCACTGGGGCTTCACTTTCTATGTTTTAATATAGTTATTTATTTTCTTTTGACTATTTTTTTAAAATCCTGGCGTTTAAGAGAATAGATCTGGGTCTTACATCATCATATCCCTTGTAGCAAATAACACACATTTGTGTGTGTATGTGTGTGAATCTGGGGATGGAGCACAGGGGCTTGCCAGTGTAGGCAAGTACTCTACCACTGAGCCACATCCCCAGCCCTTGAATGTAGCAGGTCTTTGAAGAATGAATGAGTTTATAAATAACGGTCTCTATGTCACACTTTTTACAAAGGAAATACAGTTGATTTTAGCAAGGATACGATGTCTGATTTTTTATAAGTCTTTCTAAAGATGAACAAAGGTACATCTTTGGTGAATTCCCACTGCAGGAAGGAATGGCTGAGAAATGCTCACTTGCAGTAGAAATACTAGAAAGTCCTCTCAATATTTAATTAAGGACATTGGCGCATCAATGCTAATATCATAGTGTGCATGATGAAGGAAGGTTAGGGCAGCTAGGTTGAGCAGACAGTGAAATATTTCATTGTACTGTGCCAGGCATGCCATATATAGTGCCTGGGATATAGTGATTAGCTAAACAGACATGGGGTGATTGGGAACAAGTAGATCAAGAGTCTGACTCTGTTAACTTCCTTGTGGATTTGTGGATCTACTTACCTAGATGGAGATACATTAGACGCACTTTGTGTGTGTGTGGGAGGGGGTACTAGGGATTGAGCCCAGAGACACTCTACCACTGAGCCACACCCCCAACCCTTTTTATTTTATTTTGAGACAGAGGCTCACTAAATAGATGAGGCTGGCCTTAAACTTGCAATTTTCCTGCATCAGCTTCCCAAGTCATTGAGATTACAGGCGTGTGCCACTGCACCTAGTTTTATTAGACACAACTTGTATGTTCAGTTCTTACTTTTTTCTAAGACTATTCTGAGTACTCTTTAAGCAATGATAAAAAGGTTTAAAGAAAGCAACCACATATCTTGTGGAGGCAGATTTCTTTTACTGGTATTTTTCTTTAAATAAATGTAATGAGGGTTAGGGTATAATTCACTGGTAGAATGCTTGCCTGGCATTTGCAGGCCATGGGTTTGATTCCTAGCAACACAAATAAACAAAAAATAAAAATAAATAAATATATAAGGTAACCCATGTACTCTGGATAATATAATATACCTACTTTACAGACTGTTTATATTTTTAAAGGATAAAACATACATATATACTACTTAATTCAAATACACAGAGGCACTGTCCCCAGCCATTCTGTTCCCCTCAGTATATTCTTTTGTATCTTGCCATTTCACCTTTTCAATGTATATCTTAGAGGGCTTTTCCCATAAATGTCTTCTTCTAATGGACATATCTTAATTTATTTAACTATTCTCTTATTGATGGATATTTAAGCTATTTTCTTTTTGCTATTACAGACTTTATTGTATTAATCATCGTTGTCCATAAATGTATTTCATATCTGTAAGGATACATTTCTGGAAAAAGAATTCCTACAAGCAGAATAGTTAAGTAAAGAGTATGTGGGTTTTTTATTGTTTGTGTAATTTTCACCCCCCAGTACTAGGGATTGAATCCAGGGAAATGCTCCACCACTGAGCTACCCAGGCATTATTTTTATTTTTGTTTTTGTTTTTTCTGTTTTGAGATGGGCTTTCACTAAGTTGCCCAGGCTGGCCCCTCGAACTTGAGATCCTCTTGCCTTACCTTCCCAGGTTGATTACAAGGCATGTGCCACCCATGTTTGGCATGGTTGGTTTAAAATTTTGATAGATATGGCCAGATTTCTTCTGAAGAGGTGGTACCAATTTAAGTTTCCACCAATAGATTTGAGAGTTCCTTTCTAAGAGCAGATCTTTTTTGACTTCTTTTTTTTTTCTGTCCACTGGCCTATAAAATAGATTTTTAAATTCTGAGAGGTAGTGGCATGATAGGGACAATAATTGAGTTTCACTGTTTATTTAGTAATTGATTAGACTAAAATTCCTTCTCTTGGATTCTTCTCATTAATATATTAACCAGTGAGAAATATTACAAAGACACGAGGCTTTGGAATCAATAAGCTTGTGGTTCAAATGCTAGCTGAATTACTTCCTAACTGTACCTTCCCCTTTCCAGTGCCCACTTTGTCCTCTCTCTGAGGCTGTTTCCTGATCTAAAAAATAAAACTAATAATACCCACCTGTCAAAGTTATTGTGAAGATGAAATTAGACTGCATATTTTAAAATACTTATTATTATGTCTTTCAAATAGTTTGCATGCAATAAATGGTGTTTATCCCCTCCTATAAATTTGACGTAAAAGTTAACAAAATCAACGGACTTGTTTTTAAACATAATTGCTGCTTCTCAGGATCTTGGTAGCCTTAAGTAGTTGAGCATTATGTGGCCCTGATCATGCTGAGGGTCAGTGTTCATCAACCAGTTGTGTCTTTTTATAGCCATTGTCCTGTGATTCATTGGCTCTGACTTGGGAGAGGCCTTTATGTAGTAGGTCTGCCCCTTTCCCTCACAGCTAAGTAGCTTATTTCTCTGCCTCCATAGATGTTATTGTCCCAGAGAATGGAGAACCAGTGGGCACCAGAGAGATCAAATGCTGCATTCGACAAATCCAGGAACTCATCATCTCCCGGCTTAATCAGGCAGTGGCTAACAAGCTAATCAGCTCCGTAGATTACCTACGTGAGAGCTTTGTTGGAACTCTGGAACGGTGTCTGCAGAGCCTGGAGAAGTCACAGGATGTTTCCATTCATATCACCAGTAATTATCTCAAACAGGTATGCAAAGAAAATGGTTCAAATAGAAAACCTGGAATAATTCACACACTAGTCCAACTTCAAATTAGCCAGGATTTTCCCTCTCAAATTTTTACCTATTGTTTGAATTTTATTGTTTTCCTACCTGTGACCACTGCCTATGGGAGGTGCTGGTGAGCTGTAAATTATAGTCAGTAAACATGAAGAGGAAGTAAAAAGGCCTAACTAGTCACAGAGTATGCAATCAACTTGAGTTAATTCTCTCTATATATATATATATTGAGGGATAAATTTGGAAACCTTGAGACTGGACTGTGTTCTTGAAGTAAATATCCTGTATTGAATTTTCTTTGTGTATACTCTTTTAGATCTTAAATGCTGCCTATCATGTTGAAGTCACGTTTCACTCAGGGTCCTCGGTTACAAGGATGCTGTGGGAGCAAATCAAGCAGGTATGCGTTGCTTTGAGGGACAGTTTTCAGTTCCTTATTGACTTACAGGGATCCTAATCACTCTAGGAGGGAGCACATGGCTAGGATCTCCTCTTAAGATAGATTGGCCTTGTGTTCTGATTGGTCTGCCTGAGAGAATTCTAGTTTGTGCCTATTAAATAATTATTAACAGTGATCCCTTTTATTCTTAAAAGTGGTAGGTTTAAATGATATTTCATGGAGCCATAAGCCTCTCCATCACTAGTTTCTTCATATTTTTCTTAAACAGACTGAATGTTTTCTCAGAATTAGTGGTGGTGTTGCCACAGGCCAAGGAATGCAGTTCCTGTTCTGGAATTGACTCTGGCTCTTGTGCTGTTATGTTATGTTATGAAGTAGTTATTTACTGCTTCAGATTCAGACACTCCCCAAGACTGCATATAATGTATTGAGGGTTTGTGAGCATGTAGACTCATAGACTCAGCCTACTGTTTTGGTTTTTTTGGCTTAGTGTTCTTTGATACCTTCCTCTGGGCTGAGCCCTGATTGTGGGGTAGATAGGGCTAGATGGAATTAGAGAGGAACCTTGAACTTCATGAGGCTCTTATTCTTAAGAACCTTCTGCTAATGGGTGGGTAATCCAGAAAAGGAAGGGCATCATTGGGACCTTCTAGTAGTTTCTTTCTCCATCCCTCAGTGATCTCACGTCCTTATCTTGGCAGATCATCCAGCGTATCACCTGGGTGAGCCCACCTGCCATCACTCTAGAATGGAAGAGGAAGGTGGCCCAGGAAGCCATTGAGAGCCTCAGTGCCTCCAAGTTGGCCAAGAGTATTTGCAGCCAATTCCGGACTCGGCTCAATAGTTCTCATGAGGCTTTTGCAGCCTCCTTACGGCAGGTTGGTATGTAGGAAAGGAGATACAGCTAAAATAAGCAAAGGAGAGCTTCATCAAGAGAAGAATATTTTGCTCTTTTTTTAATATTTGTTTTTTAGTTTTAAGTGGACACAATATCTATTTTACATTTATGTGGTGCTGAAGATCGACCCAGAGCCCCAAGCATGCTAGACAAGCACTCTACCACTGAGCCACAACCCCAGCCCCAAATATTTTGCTCTTTGCTGTCCATATTATTTTGAAAAAAAAAATCACCATTGTGTTTTTCTATTTTGTTAAAGATAATTCTATATTATAGGAAGTTTCACCGATAAAATTTTAATGTGGATATTTTTCTAACTCTAGGGAGAATGGAGGGAGCTCAGTTAATTTCTCTCAATTTCACTGAATGAGGAAAAAAAAGATACAGGCTTGGTTCCATGGCACACACTTGTAATCCCAGCTTCTCTGGCTAAGACAGGAGGATCGCAAATTTGAGGCCAGCCTGGGAAAGTTAGCAAGACTCTTTCTCAAAATAAAAATTACAAAGGGCTGGGGATGTAGCTCATTTGTAGAACACCCATGGATTCAATCCCTAGTACTGAGGAAAAAAAGAAAATAGAGGTATAGGAACTTTTTTGTAAGTTTATATAGTGTTTTTAGGAATGAATGACAGAGATGACTTTCCAATTTCCATTCTAATTCAGTTTCGTGACATAACTTGTGTGTGCGCATGTGTGTATGTGTGTGTGGAGAGAGTGGATAGATGTGACTGTGTATCCAAGAGAAAAAATTACTGTTTATTGAAAGTTCTGATTGTAACAGTCACTGTGCTAAACGTGCTTTTTAATTCTCACAGTTTCCCATTGAGGTAGATATTATTCCTGTATAACATGTGAGGAAGCTGAGGCTAAGGGCTTAATGTGTCTTTTATTATGGGTCTTTTCTCTGTTTCCCTCCTAGCTGGAAGCTGGCCACTCAGGCCGGCTGGAGAAAACTGAAGATCTGTGGCTGAAGGTTCGGAAAGACCATGCCCCACGCCTGGCCCGCCTTTCTCTGGAGAGCCGTTCTTTACAGGACGTCTTACTGCATCGTTAGTCCTTGTTTTTTGTTTTGTTTTGTTTTTCTGGCCTCTGAGAATCCTAATGTCTCAAGCTACTTCCTTGAGGAGTTGCTTAAGCACTTATTGATGTGACTTTGAATTTTTTTTCACTCTTTTAAAAAAATTTTTTTTTGTAACTTATTTACTTTTTTATGTGGTGCTGAGGATCGAACCCAGTGCTGCACACATGCTAGATGAACACTCTACCACTGAGCCACAAGCCCAGCCCAACTTTGAATTCTTGAAGTCTTTTGGTCCTGCTATTTATTTTTGTTTTGTTTATTATTTATTTTTATGTGGTGCTGAGGATTGAACCCAGTGCCTCACAGGTGCTAGGCAAGTGCTCTACCACTGAGTCACAACCCCAGCCCAGGTCCTGCTATTTATATAGCTTAAATAACATTACCAAAGTTTATTTAGTTACTTTCCACTGTTTTAGAATGACACTAGAATTTCTTCCCCTGGCATGATTATGACTTCTGGTCTCTAGGCAGGCCCACATCTAAGAATCTTACAGAGGTTTCCCAGTAAGTTCCCTCCTTCCTTTTCTCTGTCTCTGTCCCATGTAGGTAAACCTAAACTGGGACAGGAACTGGGCCGGGGCCAGTATGGTGTGGTATACCTTTGTGACAACTGGGGAGGACACTTCCCTTGTGCCCTTAAATCGGTCGTCCCTCCAGATGAGAAGCACTGGAATGATCTGGCTTTGGAGTTTCACTACATGAGGTGGGTCCTAGTCTCATCCATCTCTCTGGGAAAGATCCCTAGAAGAGGCCAGAAACCGGGAATAAGTGTTGTATCAAAAGCTCCAGCTCCCTGTTTCTCCATACCTAGGTTTCAAAATATTTGTGGGTCTAGCCTAGCCATAGGTACTCTTTAAGGACTTTACTATCTTGGTTTGGTCTTTTCTAGCCATTTTAAATTCTTAGATTTCTCATTCCATTTAACTTTCTTTCTTTTTTTTTTTTTTTTGGTACTGGGGATTGAACTCAGGGGCACTTAGCCACTGAGCTAACACCCCCAGCCTTTTTATTTTTTAATTTTTTTGAGATAGTCTCACTGAGTTGCTAAGACTGTCTTTGAATATGGAATCCTCCTGCCTCAGCTTCCCGAGTTGCTGAGATTACAGGCATGAGCCACTGTGCCCAGCTGTTTATTTAACTTTCTTTCTTAGTCATCAAGGCTTGTTGATTTTTAGATTCCATGTTTCTTTTTCCTTGGTGGAAAGGTTATTCTGTTAGCACTCTGTCTATACTGAGCGCCATTCCCTATGGACCTAAACTAAGCATGGTCTTAAAGCTATTCCTTCCTACATTTTGACATCGTTATGCAAGATTAGAACCCTAGTATTGTAGCCCAGACCTCTCTTCTTCCCACAGATCTCTGCCGAAGCATGAGCGATTGGTGGATCTCCATGGTTCAGTCATCGACTACAACTATGGAGGTGGCTCCAGCATTGCTGTGCTGCTCATTATGGAGCGACTACACCGGGACCTCTACACAGGGCTGAAGGTGAGGCAAAGCAGGGAGAGATCTCTATCCAGCTGAGGACTAGAACCTCTACTTCCCTATTGGCCTTTCATCCATTCCTGTTTATTCAGAGCCTCCTATTTTCATAAGATATTGTTGGAATTATCAGATTTTAGAATTATCAGATTTTATTGCACTTATATCCAAAATCCTTAAAACTGTCTCAGACGTAAAAATGTCTTTTTTTTTTTTTTGGTCCCAGTATTTATATCCAGAATACTGTCATTTACTGTCATTTATAGTAGTGATGAAAATTAGAAGAGCAGAAAAACTTCCTGGAACTCTGTTCCCCTTTCTCTCTTTTTTTGTTCTTGGTGGATAAAGCCAGTTTTATTTAGTCAATAAATATTTATGCATAACGCACTGTATTAAGAACCATTAGGGAATATCAAAAAATATAACTTCCAGGAGCTTTCAAAGGAATCACAGTCAATATTTCGTGAGGATGTGGAGTTTGAGTTTGACACGCGTATCAAAATGGGTAAAATTTTGGCAGTTGGAAAGAAAGAATCGCTGTAGAATTCAAGTTTGTTTTAGACAATGAAAACTCCAGATTACACATTCTAACACAAGTCCCAATAAGGTTTAGAACAGAAATCATGGGCTGGGGCTGTAGCTCAGCGGCAGAGCTCTTGCTTAACATGTGTGAGGCACTGGGTTTGATCCTTAGTACCACATAAAAATAAACAAATAAAAGCATTCTGTCCATTTACAACTACAGAAAAAATTGTTTTTAATCATATGATCTTTTTATGAATTGAGATATGCCACACTGAAGAATTTTATTTGAGTGAAGATGAAACTTTCAGTTGGATATTGAAATTTAGATGAGTTCCCCTCATCTAAAACCACCACCAAAAGGGAGGTTTCTTGGAGCTGGGAATGTAGCTTAGTGGTGAATTGCTTGCCTGGCATGCACAAGGCCCTGGGTTCAAGCCTCTGGGCTGAAGGAAAAAAAAAAAAAGTGGTTTCTTTTGTTTGTTCCCTACATTGGAGCTGAGGAGAGAAAAACAGATATCAGAATATCTAGGTAGTCCCTTCTTACAGATTCCTTTTCTACAAGTTTACACAGAATCTTCCAGAACTAGGGCAGAGAACAACTTAAATGCTCCCAGGAGTCATGACGAATTGATTGGATGAAGAAAATGACTCTTCGAATGATCCTCTCTATTACAGATGAGTTAAGCTCAGAACGTCTGTTGCTTTTGTACCTGTGGACTAGCAGCCCCACTTGATCTTTTGGATGAATAATACAGTATTTTCCAGAACCCAAGAGCTCCTAAACTAAAGTAATATGAGTGGTATTTGAAGTCATTAAACAAAATCTGCAGTGACTAGGCCTGTAAAACAGCAGAAGTAAATCCACCTCTGCAGTTGAGGTGTTCAAATGTTCAAAATATGTTCATGGGAAGTTACACTCCATGTATGTATGATATGTCAAATTACATTCTACTGTCATGTATAACCAAAAAGAACAAATAAAAACTTTTAAAAAGTGGGCTCATGGGCCAGGCATGGTGGCTCGTGCCTGGAATCCCAGAGGCTTGGGAGACTGAGGCAGGAGGATCACAAGTTCAAAGCCAGCCTCAGCAACTTAGAGAGGCCTTAAGCAACTCAGTGACACACTGTCTCTAAATATAATATAAAAAAGGGTTAGGGATGTGGCCATTGGTTAAGTGCCCCTTGGTTCAATTCCTGGTACCAAAAACAAATAAACAAACAAAAACAAAAATCAGGGTTCATGGATTTAGTTATTTGGTTGCACCTCTCCTTGTCACCTCTGGGCATCATTCAGCTGGCCCAACTGCAGCCCCCAAGGGATTTTATCTGGCTTTGTGTTCTTTTCAACTTGCACTTCCTTGCTTTTCCTCCACTTCCCTCTCCTAACTGCTTTCCTCTTCCCCTTTTGTTTCTATTCGTTTTTCTGTCTTTGTGTGTCCTGATGTGGTCAGTCTTTTAGTTCCTCAAAGAATGAAGTCTCAGTTGGTTCAAGCAAGTTGGATTGAGGAGTTGCCCTGTTTGTGACAGTAAGTTCTTTTGTTTCTCCAAGGCTGGACTGGCCCTGGAGACACGTTTGCAGATAGCACTAGATGTGGTGGAGGGAATCCGCTTCCTGCATGGCCAGGGACTCGTCCATCGTGATATCAAACTGAAAAATGTACTGGTAAGTAGAGCTGTGTCCCCAAGAAGACACCCTGCTTCTGTGGGTGGAGGATGTACAAAATGTAAGTTTGATCCTAAGAAAAATCCAGATGGAAAGAAGTAGAGTTAATAGTATAGTGGATGGATGGTTTTCTTGGAATTTAAGGTTAGGCAGGAGTTTCAGTACAGACCTACCTTATAGTAGTATAGAGTTTTTCCCCCTGTACACTGTTGAAAAATTGTTAACCTTATAGAAAAAGTTAAAAGAGTGGTACAGTGAAGACCTAGATATCCTTTATCCAGATTCTTCTTCTCTATTTCTCCTCGCTCACTCACATTCTCACTGTTTATATGTATACACTTACATGCACACACAGGCATACTTTTTCACAGAATTTTGTGAAAGTAAGTTGCAGATAATACTTCATTTCTAAATACTGAAGCATGTATCTCCCAATAAAAAGGCAGTCTTACACAAAATTAAAATGTCATCACACCCAAGAAATTTACCATCAATACAATGTTGTTACTTAACATGCGGTCTGTATTAACAGTGTTAAAGTTTCCCCTAATATATCCAATTGCTCCAAATATGGTCTGTTTGTTTATTTGATCCAGTATCCAGTCCAAGTATCATATAGTACATTTTGTTGCCATGCTTATTTAGTTTCCTTTAATCCAGAACAGTCTACCTTTTTTTTTTGCTTTTTATGACATTTACATTTTTGAGGAGCATAGGCCTTTGTTATTGCTTACGGTGATATTGGATGAGAGCAGAGATAAATTAATAAAGCTTAAAAGGTAAGAGAGTCATGAACTCACTGGTCCTGTTATCTAAATTATGAAGAATAATTTGGGCTAGAGATTTGGGGTGTAACTCAGTAGTAGAGTGCCTGCCTAGCATGTTCCAAGGTCCTGGATTCAATCCCCAGGACTGCAAGAAAGTAAGAGGAACTTTTGACATATTCCACTTTTTTTTTTCTTTTAATTTAGACATACTCCTCTTGAAAAAGAATCTTGTTTTGTGGTGCTTTGGATTAAACCCAGGCCCTCATGCACATTAGCAAGTGCTCTGCCACTGAGCCATACACACACCTAGCCCTCCAAAAATCTTTCAACATAGACTTCTTGTAAATATCTTAGAGTATCATTAAGGTATTTCTGGTAGCACTTCAATGATGTACAAAGATGACAGCTGTTTGAGAGAAGGGAACAATCTTACTAAAAGTATAAGTGAAATCTAAGAGGAAGGCTGATCATTAGCCAAAGTGTCCCCCCCCCATGCTGCCCCACCTCCCCCAACTGTGTTGTTGCTGGGGAATCTGCCCAGGGCTTTGAGCGTGCTAGGCAAGTGCATTGCCACTGAGCTACACCCCCAAATGGGAGTCACAGTGCATTCTGTTGGATTTCTCTCTTGGTTAGGAAAGGAAATACAGGAATTTCAGGAAGCTTCTAGGCTGACTAGAGGACTTCACCTTTCTGTCCTGGGGTCAAGTGAAGAATCCGGAGTTGAAATGTTTTCCTCATTGTTCTTCCATAGATCCTCACTTATTCATTCTTTCAAGATTTATGAAGATTCTCATAGGTGCCAGGCTCCATGCTAAGTGCCAGGGATACAAACATGAAAGAAACAGTTCCTGCCATCAGGTTGCTCACAGTCTCTGAGGAGGAGAGTGTGAAGATGGGCTAGGTGGAGGCAGATTTTGTTAAGCACTACTTTGAGGTGCATATTTTGAACTTGGATATACAATTGAATACTACCTGCAAGCTCAGAGACAAGGTGAATTCTTCCCCTGCTTTCTTGGCAGCTGGACAAGCAGAATCGTGCCAAGATCACTGATTTAGGATTCTGCAAGCCAGAGGCCATGATGTCAGGCAGCATTGTGGGGACACCCATCCATATGGCCCCAGAACTTTTCACAGGTAAGGTCTGGAGGGCAGGGAGTGGATTTGGGCAGGGTCAGAACTACAATCCTAAGAGCTACTCATCAGACTAAGCAGTATGCATAAGTACTGCTGGCAGGTCTGGCTGACAGGGGAGAAACCAGAGGAGGGCAAACCTAAGGCAGGTAGGGGAAAAGTGAAGAGGTATAGAAGTAGGAAGGGAAGTGCAAATGGGAAGTCACAGTGCATTCTTTTGGATTTCTCTCTCTCTGGGTTATTATGCCATCATTGCTATAATCATTTAATTATTTGATCATAAATTCTAAATCAAATAACTCTTATATAATAGCAGTTGTCTTCTATCAATAAAGAACTTGCAATTGACAAAGAGGTATATTAAGAGAGGTAAAGTAATTTGGACCCATTATCCAGCAGCATATAATTTAATACTAAGTGAAGGGCTATATGATGTACTGTTGGTGTTCCACGATGGGAAAGAGGAAGGTTGAAATGTTTGACGGTTTGTGTTAGAGGTGAAATTTTAGGTATAACTCGAGTCAGATCTGGAATGTTGGTATGTGGAAAGGGAACTCATTTATTTGAGTATATACTTTGAGGTAAGCAGTGTGGGCATTTATACATTTTGTTCCTTTAATCTTCATAATTATGTGATAATGTTGGTGTATTTTTTTGTTCATTTCCTGGACAAAGTTGAATCCAGATTGATGAATTAACTCACCCAAAAAAATATTTAGCTAGAAAGTAATAGATATGGGATTTGAATCTAGGTCTTTTCTGACTCTAGAGTCCAACCATGGATCATGAAGGAGAGAAACTTCCAGAGGCTAGAGAAGGGGAAATATTAAGGAATATTGTAGAATAGAAATAATAATAGAAATAAGTATGACAAGATAGAAATAGTGACAAGCAAGGTTGGAAGTGAATACACTGAGCTTGAAATTCTGGCGGAGGAGGTAGGCCTGCTGTGCAGGAGTGGGCAGCTGCTGAGCTCCTGAGGGGAGAATACAAAGAAGATGCTTATGAAAGATTAGCTTAGCAGGAGTTGGTAGAGGGGATTTGAGTGAGAAGAACCAAAAACAATGAGAGGGTTCGGTGGTGGTTATCTCCAGGATTAGGTTGGTGTTAATGCTGAAGCAAAAAGAGATAGATTTGAAATCAATTCAGAGGATGGAATAGACAAGATTTTTTTGTTATTTACTTAATATGAGTGATGAACAGGGAAGAATGACTGAAAAATGACTGAATTTTTTTAAATATATTTTTTTAGATGTAATTGGACACAGTACCTTTATTTATTTTTATGTGGTGCTGAAAGGATCCAACCCAGCGCCTTGTACATGCTAGGCGAGCACTCTGCCACTGAGCCACAACCCAGCCCGACTCTGAATTTTTGAATGGGAGTGAGTAGAGAAGGGTTGTACTTTATCAGGAAGATGGAAAGGTAATTATAGGTCAGTCATTAGAATTGATAATAGCTGAAATTAGCAGTGTATTTGGATTTCTTTTATTTTGTTCACAAGTCTTCTCTCAACTCTTCATCAAGTAATGCTCTGAGGATTAGAAGTTAGGTAGACAGCTCGAGTCCTACCCACATCTGAACCAAGTAGTCACCATTTTTCTTTCCCTAAACTGACTTTTAAAAAATATTTCTATTCCTGTCACTATTATTCTACTTTGACTGCTTCGTATTTAAAGTCCTTTATTTCTATTATAGTCTACCCTATTTCTGTCAGAATAATCTTTCTAAAATATTTTTCACGTCACCTCCTGCTTTAAGGTGTAAATGATCTGCTGCCCACTGGCTCCAGACTCCTCTCTGACTTAAAAGAATCTATTATGTTTTAGTTCCAGTGTACCCACCCACCTGTATTTCCCTGATGTGACCTATTAGGATTGATTTTGTAGTTACCCCATGAAAATGAAAGGCCTTCCTCCCTTTTCCTTCATCCAGTTCAAGTGTTGGTATGCTGTCAGTGCCTAGCTTTGGCCTCCCCGTGCCTTCGTGTTCATATTGTAAACATGTCCTGACTACCTGGCAGGGCTGTTTTGAAAGACTATGGATGTTAACAGCTCCAGAAAAAAAACAACAACATAAAAAGACCTGCTAATGCACGTGGATGGCCATGTGCCGTCTTCCCTCTCTGGTTCACTAGTGTTCATCCCTTCTTGCTGTAGGAAAGTATGATAATTCCGTGGATGTCTACGCTTTTGGGATTCTCTTCTGGTATATCTGCTCAGGCTCCGTCAAGCTCCCTGAGGCATTTGAGAGGTGTGCTAGCAAAGACCATCTCTGGAACAATGTGCGGAAAGGTAAGAGCCAAGGCACTGCTCTGCCTCCACTCCTTTAGTGAGAGCAGAGTCTGGCATTGCAGCAGGGCCCTGTCTCCTCCACAGCAACACATGCATATTTAGATCATCCTGGAATCCAGAGAAGACATAAGTCAAACCTTTGCTTCCAGGCAGCATTGTGTTGAACTATCTCAAAATGCTTTTTTTCTTTAAAATTTCCTCTTCAATTTCCTATGTCAAGTGGGTTCCAGACTTTCTTCACTGTTCCTATTAGATTCTAACCTATATGTCTGCAGTGGAAACCAAAGCTCCTTTTACTCTTTAGTTCCCTGAGGCCCAGCTGACCTGGCCAGCTGGTTGGGTTGGGCTCCCTCTCACTGACTCTCTGATTTCCATGCTCCTTTCTCTAGGGGCCCGCCCAGAACGTCTCCCTGTGTTTGATGAGGAGTGCTGGCAGTTGATGGAAGCCTGTTGGGATGGTGACCCCTCTAAAAGGCCTCTTTTGGGCATTGTCCAGCCCATGCTCCGGGGCATCATGGACCGACTGTGCAAGTCAAATTCTGAGCGGCTGAACAGAGGACTAGATGACTCTACTTGAAAGCAAAGACCTTTCTCCTCCATTCTTTGTTTCTTTTTTCCCCCCTCACCTTTTGGGCATGGGGAGAATTTGACTTTTTTTTTCATTATAGGGAGCTCCTGAGAGACTGGTGCTTGCTGGTCAACTTAAGACCTTCCTAGGCAGAGGTGGCTCCTGGACAGTGGAGAGTTGGATGACTGAGCATTCTGGGTGGGTCATGGATGCCCCATCCTATCCCTTTGTCAAAAAAGATTGTCTAAGATGTATAAAAGCTGAGGAATGTAATGTTCTGGCCTCAGAACTAAAGGAGGCAATTGTTACCATTGTCTATTCACTGTATTATGTTTCAAAGACAATAAGTGGGACACTGCAGTGGCAATAGTACTGAAAATGTATTATTTTCATGATTTCAGCACTAGCTAGGAATAGTTTGATTCTACCCAGTGGTAAGGACCACTTAGAAAATTTCAGTTTAGGTCAAGATTGTGTTAACATAGGGACACATGACAAAACTTGTGGATACCTGGATCCTGCTATCTGTAACCAGGAATTTCAGGTTGTAATGGTCAGAAACCCCAGTAAGGGAGCTAGAAACAAACCTATATTTTCCTCACAGTGCCAGTGTGTTTACATGTATAGGGCTACACATCCCTGATTCCTGGGAGGTTTCACTATTACATTACTAAGAGACCAAAAAAGAAAGAAAAGAAAAAAGTGTGCATATGTCTGTATATACATAAGCTATTGGATTTTGAGTTACTGCTAACTCCAGAACAGAATCTGTTCTTCTACCCTTGGGTCTTCCTCCCATGCCTCTCCCTTCTTTTGATCTTAAGGTGGGAAAGCTCCAGATTACATGGTACTTAGAATTCAGTGAGCAAAACTGACTTAAAGTGAGGCTGTGGGTAAGACCTGAGAGGGGCAACGAGGGGAGGCCACGGCCTGCATACAGCCTGTTTGAAATGTGCATACCAGCTTGTTTTCAAAACTTTAATCAGAAACTCTTTGGGGGGTTGAATCTAACACACTAATATTTTTAAAACTTGACCAGTGGTTAAAAGGCCAAGGTTTCTTCTGTCCTTTCTTTACCTTATTTTAGATATAATCTGTTAGAAGAAAAAAGGAACCAGATGAAAGAGAAGAATAGCTCTGTGGTAGCTCAGTGTGTTGGTGGCTGGAAGCTCTGCTCCCTTCTGAGTGGTCTTTGGTGGTGTTCTTATGAAGTACACATAGAGACAGAGATAGACAACTCCAGTCAGAGGAAAGGGGAACAACTTGACACTGGTGCATCTCAGGTCTTGACTTCAAGCCTTCCACCAACAAACTGTTCCATTAGATTTAGAAACACAAGTAGATGAAGAAATTGTGGAGGTGAATAGCCTCCATCCATCTGTCCAGTCTCAAGAACTCTGGTCTGGCCCTTTGTGTTCATCTCCAAAGTGTGTGAATCAGGTTCCCAGGAGGTGTGTAAGATGAGTGTTACAGGATTGGAGTTGTAGCTCAGTGAGTGGCAGAGCGTTTGTCTAGCATGTGTGAGGCACTGGGTTCCATCCTCAGCACCACATAAAAATAAACAAAGACGTTCTGTACATTCAAAAAAAACTAAAAAGATGAATGTTACATTAGCTGCTGGGATTTTCTAGGTTTGTCTATAACCGAATGACCATCCCTTACATATTTACGGAGTATAAGTGGAGTCTAAGACATTTTTATGTAACTTTTATTAAAGCTCGCTTTTAACTCTGGTTATGATGCAGTTGAGCACAATAACCCTTAAGCACTGCATCCCTTCAAAACTTATGTCATACTACAGACCTTTTTATTTGCAAATGATAAAGGGGACCCATTGTCTTTGGGTTCGCTGGTTCTGGCCTTGTTCTGGTAGAATGTTCAGTTTATCTCAGAACCTGAACACCTGTTTAGCTATATACTTCAAGTCACTATTCTCAGCATGAATTTGTTGCCTTCTGGGAACTATGATGGGACTTACAGGAAGCCAGGTGTCAAGTTAAAGGAGAAGCAAGTAGTCTCTACATGGGTGAAAATCATAATCTGTACTGTATGAAATTTCAAAGAAATCTTATATAGTTAGTTCCTGTTGTCAGATCTTTGTCTTCTAAACCTCAAATAATCAGAAGTCTGTACTTCCATTGTGGAGACTACATTCCTAACATTCTTGCAGAGCCTTAGCTCATACTCCAGTCACACATGGGAGGTCAGATTTTCCTACCCGAGTTCCTTTTCAGTTTATCCCTGTGGCTTAGTCTGCTCTGATACCAGTTTTCTAGCAAGTTCTCTATATTTCTTTTCCCAGTGGGAGGGAGGAAGGGAGGAACTAATGCTAAGTCAGGAGTTGTTTTACAGTTAATTTTTAAAAAGTATTCTGAGAAATGGTGCAAGATACTCCTGAAAGTCCCCAGGCTAGCCAAAGTCCACATGGATATTTGGGGGCGTTATTTAAACACTCAGCAGGCTGAGTGCAGGAATATATGTGTATGATGTGTGTATATTTTACTTTTGGTTTATAACTTTGTTAGCCAATTTTGAATTCTTAGCTCGTTGGCACCCATTATTAATGTGATGGTATGCCATGAAATGTACTGTATTGTATATTACTTGGGAGGACACTAGGCATTCAGAGAAGCGTGCAGCACTTAAATGATACAGGGCTTAGTATGGCTGAAGATTTTACCTCCCAGCTTCAGTTAGTTGTGTTCCCAAGTGGTAAGGTGAGATTGTGACTTTGGGAGGAAGAAGAGTGGCATGAAGAATTATCCTCACTGTGTTCAGTCCTTCTAAAGAATTGAATGAGGGCAGTTTACCCTAGCCCAAAAATGTTCACCTGGCTATTTTTAATGAAAAATTGCTCATTTTACTGAGCGAGAGGCTTCCTGGAGAGCAAGAAATGATGGTGACACCTGGGGCCTGGGATGGCTGACCTTGTGCCTAGAGAGCTAGCAGCAACGTGGTTGCCTAGGAACTGCTGTTCCGAGAGGTGTCCACAGGCATCCCTGGTTCTTGAACCGCCTATTACTGCTCCAGGAAGGGGACTGCACTGATTGTTCCCAGACCAAAGATAGTCAGTTTTGACTCCGTCAACTTTAAGGGGACAGAGCCTCGAAGCAACTGCTCCTAACTTAACACTAAAGCTGGAGGAAACAGTGGAGGAAAGGATTCATTACTGATAGATAGGACTAGGGGAATGATAGAACTTTTGACCAGTACCTGTAAACTCCCAAATGCAGTTTTGTATCTTTGTTTGGGCTGCCAAAGAAAAGTTGGAGGGCTGGGGGTGTAGCTCAGTGGTAGAACATGTGCTTACCATAAACCTGGCGGTGGGTTCAGTTCCCAGCACGAACAAACAAACAAAAAAAACCAGAAAAGGTAGAGTGTTTGGAAAATTTTTTCCTGATAGAAATGGCTCAGGATAGCAGGGCTGCGGAGTGACAACTGCACTAAGTGACACTTTATTTTTTTGGCTTATTATTTAGCACTGAGAAGCCCAGGGAAGTGGTGATTACAGTAGCACTTTGGGAAACTGAGGTACTCTCTGGCCATGCTTTGGAGAGACACCATGCTTGGTATTCTGTCGGGCTCATCAGGAAGCCTCCAAAGTTCAGGTTATATCAGAGCCGAATGAAGAGTCCTGGAAAAGTCCATTGCTGAAAGGGGAGTTACTTTAAGTTTTCAAATCTTGATTCTTGGGTTTGCTGGATTAAATAACCCACTTTTTCTTTAAAAGAAAATGAGGTTTATTCTAATGATGGGGGTGGGATGGCTTAGAGCTAGTGTGATAAGTGGGTAAGAAAGGAGTGATCTGGAGGCACTTCCTTTGAAAATTCCCCTGGAGGTTTTAAGTAGCACTATAGTTCTTAAAAGAGTTTTATTGTTAACATCATCTGCTTTGTTAATTTCTAGTCCATTTGAGGAGATGGCAGAGACTGTTGAGAATATCTGACCTGGGGAGGCCAGCTTGCTCAGAGAGTCCATAAAGAAAATTGGCCTGGACAGCTTATGGTCTTTATGCAATGTTTTTTTGTTTATTTTAAAGAACTAATGTCTATTACAGTGTTAAATAAAAGTGTAACATACTAAGTGTGTAGAATAAAAGTGCAATAACAAAAGAAAATTACTTTGGCACAAACGTCAGTCTCTATACTCCCTTCTTTCCTATACTATCTGGCTTTTTCCAAATACTGTTACAGCACGACCACGATGATGTATTTTTAAGAGATGCAACTAAGGGTCAAGTCTTCATCAGTGTAATTTTGAATGGTCAGGTTTGGTTTTTTAGAGTATTCTGTATAATCATTAGGATGCACAAATACCAGATGTGCTATATAATAAAGATCATATTAACATGTTAGTTTTACAACTGTTTGGCTTTGGCTTTGATTTCACTACCCATGTGAATAGGATGCTCCCTGATGCATTCCATTCCACTGTTACCTGCGGTAAGTCTTGCCCTTTGCCTTAGGGGAGATTGATGCCACACGCCACTCCTCCAGCAGGGGCCTTATTCCATAATGGTCATTACTCTTGGTAACTGAATATTTTGCATTACTACTACTAGCAGTGTATTTTTCAGACCCTATCCTGAGGTGACCCCCTTTACTCCAATTTTCAGCACGAACTTGCAGCATTCAGAGTTTATACATGAGTCTAGTTATTCCTTACTAACTGTGAGCTAATTGGGGGCTATAATCTATGTACCAGTTTTTCTGCATTTGGAATACTTTGAGTTCATATAGGCCCACCCCACTGTTCAGGTTTGCTTGTTCAGCAGTGCCTGAAGGTGCCAGTGTGGGCCTCTACCTGAAGCAGCACTGTCTAGTCCCCACGGAAGGTCATCACAGTGTGTGTCTTCTCCCATGGGTGTATTTGTTTTGGTTTGTTTGGGGTGACTGTATCATATTGAACATGTGGCTGAGTCACTGTTTGCTAAAACTGCTTGTGATTTGACTGCAGCACAAGGTTGGCCAGGAGATGGCAGCACATCTTAAAGAGTTAGCGAGTTTCTACTTAAGAGAAAAGTTCAAAGTGAACATCTGGTTGGTCCCCAACCTAGCCTACACAGCAGTGGTCACACAATGCTGGTAAGCCTCTTCTGCTGGTGAAACCTCACTAACTCCAGCCACCCTTCTCAGCCAGTCATACCCTACCTTTTATGCGCATACTCTGTATTCTCATATAAAGTTCAATGTGATTGAGCTCCCTTAACCTCCCCCCTTCCCATTGCTACATTGGAAAAAATAACATATGGTGTACACATTTTTAGATTTAATATGCTCTTTTAAGCAGGCATGTTCCTTGAAGTAGGGCAACTTGGGTGGCCTTCCTGGTCCTATGTTTGAGTGAGGCTCAGAGGGGAGAGGCTACCAAATTTTGGAATATTATTAAGTTCTTGAAAATTTCTACCTTTAGCAGAACTCCATGAGGCACTAATTGAATAGCCTCCTTTTGAAACAGTGTACTTATCACAAGTGGTCACATGCTGATTGAGGCCCCTTAGGATTCTTCTAGGGATAGCTTCTTCCTTAATACACTCTGAAGGAAGCACTTCAAGTCTGTGGGAAAAAATAGACTATTCAATAAAACTAGCTATCAACCTGTCTGTTCCTGTAACAAATACCACAAACTGGGTGATTTTAAATGATACACACTTATTTCTGACAGTTCTGGAGGCTGGGAAGTACAGGGTCAGGACATTAGCAAATTTGGGTCTGGAAAGGGCTGCTTTGCTTCTAAGAAGGTGCCTTGTTGCTGTATCCTTTAGAGGAGACTAATGCTGTAGAAGCACTATGGAAGCACCTGAGGGCAAAAAGGGATGAACATGTCTTTACATGGTGGAAGAGATGGAAAGACCAGGCAGCTCTCTAAAGCCTCATCAATCCCATTCACGAGGACAGAGTCCTCATGGCCTCATCACTTCTAGTTAGTCAGGTTTCTGTTGTTATAACAAATATCAGAAAGTATTAACTTATGAAGAAGAAAGGTTTATTCTGGTCCACAGTTTTAGAGATTTTTAAGTGTACAATCTGCTGGCCCTGTTGTTGGTGAGGCAGCGTATCATGATGGGAGTATGTTGTAGAGCAAAATCATTTACCTAATGGCTAGGGAGCAAAGAGAGAAAGAAGGAAGCAGCCAAGGTCCCACTGGCCCACTCTAGGGCATGCCTTAGTGATTTTAGGATATCCCACTAGCTCCATCTTTTAAAGCTTCCACCCCCTCCCAAAATCACTACACTAGGAACCAGGCCTTTACCACATGGACCTTTGGAGGATGTCCAAGATCCGAACTAGGGCACCTCCCAAAGTCCCCTAATTACCATCACCTTGAGTTTTAAGTTGCAACATATACAAGAGTCATATACATTCAAACTGTAGCACCATCTGAGAAAAAAATAGACTCAAATCCTCATCAGAACAAACAAATAGGAGCTGTGGCTCAGTGGTAGAGCACTCGCCTAGCATCCGTGAGGTTGTGGGTTCCATCCTCAGCACCACACTAAAATAAAATGAAGATGTCCACTTACATCTAAAAAATATTAAAAATAAATTTTAAAAAAGCTCAGTTGGTGCGGTGGCTCACACCTGTAATCCTAGCCACTCAGGAGGCTGAGGCAGAATTGCCAGGCCAGCCTGGGCAACTTAGCGAGTTTCTGTCTCTAAAAGAAAAAAATAAAAAGAGCTGGGGATTTAGCCAGTGCCCATCATTCAATCCCTGGTACCAGAAAGAGAAAGAAAAAAAATTATGAAAATATGTTTGTTTATAGAACAGAGAACTTCTTTGAATGTGATGGAAAACCCAGAAATCATAAAGAAAAAAATGATCAAAATTTTAAAAGTTATGTACAATCCAAGACACCTAAACCAACCTTAAGAGGATAATTGCAGTAAATAGCAAATACAAGGTTTACATACTTAGTATATGAAGAAATCAGTAAGAAAAAAGTCATCTAAAAATAGATCACTAGTAATTATTTGAAAAGATCTTCATCTTGCAAGCAACTGGGTAATGCATAAGAAAATGAAAAAGCTATTTCCATCTATTAATTTACTAAAATATACATACTTAAAAATCTCTGTTCATGGTGGTGTAGGGATGAGCACTTCCCTATGTTGGGAAGCTGCCAGAGCAGCAGAAGTGGCAGTACCTATAAACACTTTAAATGTATACTGTATCCTTTGTCCCAGAATGCTTTCTAGGTGGTCCCTATCTATAAAAATGTTTGCAGAAATGTGCAAATCTATAAAAGGGTGTTTATTGCATCATTATTGGTTGTATGAAAAAGTTATAGGCAATATTAATGTCTGGCAATTGGTGACAAATTATGGGACTCATCTCCTTCTCTTATAATTTAAGAAAATGAAGTCTGGCTGATTTAGGAGAAAGGAAATATTTATTGGAAAGATATTAGGAGTTCACAAGATCAATAGGAAACAGAGATCAGGCTCACCGAATGGAGTAGGAAGTAGGGCAGCTCTGCAGGCTATGGCCAAGGCCTCCTTATGCCTGTGATGAACACCTTACTCCCTCATAGGACATGGTGTGGAGGGTTTTCCCAACTGGCCCTGCATAGGTCCCAGGCCCATTTCTAAACCTGTTTAGTTCAAAATTGGAAAAGATTTATCCCTTTCAAATTCCATGGTGGTGGCAAGAGCCGGGGACAGACATCTAGGTTTGCCTGCTTGCTAAAAACTGCATTTAGTGGAGATATCATTCCTGAAAGGTAATCAAAGACAGTTAGAAAAGGGACCTAGATTCAGGACAGGCCCTGGTGACAGATGGCAGTACAGATCACTTCTTGGGCAGCTCCATATCCATTTACTCTTCTGGCATGACTGTGGGACAAGATCATAAAAGAGGATTGACTGATTGGTGCCTGCATTTACATGGAGAGGTCCCAATTTGATCTATGGGAAGCACTGCTAAATCTCAAGATTTTTCATCGTAAGAAGACTCTGTTTGCTGGGCACAGTGGCATACGCCTGTAATCCCAGCAACAAGTTTGAGGCCAACCTCGATAGCTTAGGCCAACCCTAAGAATTTAGCAAGACCCTGTCTCAAAATAAAACATAAAAAGGGATGGGCATTGGGGCTGGGGATGTGGCTCAAGTGGTAGCATGCTCGCCTGGCATGCGTGAGGCCTGGGTTCCATCCTCAGCACCACATACAAAGATGTTGTGTCTGCTGAAAACTAAAAAATAAATATTAAAAAAAAAAAAACAAAAAAACAAAAAAACGGGATGGGCATGTTGCTCAGTGCTAAAGTGCCCCTGGGTTCAATCCCTAGTACCAAAAAAACTCCACGTTCCAGCTTGGGACCTAGAGCAGCTAGATTCTGTCTTAAGAAATAAAAATCAGGCATGGTGGTGCATACATGTAATCCTAACAGCTAGGGAGGCTAAGGCAGGAGAATCACAAGTTCAAGATCACAACTTAGTAAGGTCTTAAGCAACTTAGTGAGAGCCTGCCTCAAAATTAAAAATGGGCTGGGGATGGGGATGTAGCTCAGCGTAGAGCATGCCTGGGTTCAATCCCCAGTACTACCAAAAAAAAAAAAAATCTATTTTGTCTGATAATGATGTCATTATTTTATTATTTATATCATTTTACTTTCAGCTTTTCTGTTTTCATTTTACAAACTTTTTAATTATATTTCTCCTAAAACATGAATAGTTAAGTTTTTAGAATTCAATCTGGAAACACGTGAGTTTTAAATGATGAGTTTTGGGCTGGGGATATAGCTCAGTTGGTAGAGTGCTTGCCTTGCATACACAAGGCCCTGGGTTCAATCCCCAACACCACGAAAAAAAAAATTAAATAAATAAACAAACAAACAAATAAATAAATGGTGAGTTTTGTGCTTTTCAGTTGTCTTACTTGATTTTTTTGGGGTGGGGTCTTATTTTGAAATAATTTTTTTTGTCAATTCATCCCTTCTATGTGTTTGTTTGTAAATTGTACTTTCTCTGGTATGGTACACATGCCTGCAATCCCAATGACTTAGGAGGCTGAAGTAGGAGGATCACAAGTTTGAGTTTAGCCTCCACAATTAGTGAGACCCTGTCTCAAAATACAGCCACAGCACGCGGCCTCTATGGTGGTTCTCCATCGTAGAAGGAATTCCTCTTATCTCCATGTGACTTCAGCAGTAAACTCCTAAAGACTTTCCATCTCTCAAATCAATTCCTATTTGGCAATGTCCTTAAGTGTTTTATTTCTTATGCTGGAGGTGTAGCTTTCTGGTGGAGTGGGTTAAAAAAAAATGAAAAACATGTTAGGGCTGGGGATGTGGCTCAGTAGCAGAGCATTTGCCTAGCATGCATGAGGCCATGAATTCTATCTTCAATATTGCAAAAAGAAAAAAAATGCTTTATTTTCATTTTTATTTATTTATGGACTTCTTTGGAGTAAGCATTCTACCTCTGAGCTACACCCCCAGCCCTTTTTTGGTTTTAATATTATTTTGAGACAGGGTCTGGCTAAATTGCAGAGGCTACCATACAATTTGTGATCCTCCTGCCTCCACATTCCTAGTAGCTGGGAGTTGCAGGATTATATTTTTTACACACCAATCTGATTATATTAGCCCTTGCTTTAAAATCTCACAAGATTAATAGCCCATCCAAAAAACAGCAAAGGACACCAGCCACTTTTCTTTGAAGAGGAAAAACCAAACCAAACCAAAACAGGTATACACATGAAAAGTTGTTCATTCCCCCTCATCAGGATGTAACATTCTTGTTAAAGGTAACAATGACATTTTTTTTTCATTTATCCAATAGGCAGTTTAAGAGACTTAATAACGAATGATTGCAAGAGTGTGCACAAATAATCCTATATACTACTGTTGGTAGTGCAATATTTTAGATGGCATTTTGAGAATGTTTTGATATTTGAAGGAACACAAATTACCTAATATTTCTGGTCCTCAATTACAGTATCTGGTTAAATGAGGTTAACACCTACCCTAATGGTCTCAAGGAAGTTACAAAATGTAGGGGAAAATGACTTATAAATAACAGCTAATATTTATTGAGCATTTGCTATTTTAGGTGCTTCATATGTGTTAACTCATTTAATCCTCATGACAATACTTTTAAGTACTATTATTACGATTTCCTGAGAAACAGGGGATAAAAATATTGCTCAAGGGATAGAATGAGTTAGGGGTAGAGCAGGGACTATTGTATCTATATAGGAGACCAAGCCTGAGTTTCTGCAGCAACTTTCCTTTCTCCCCACGCTTTTGTTTTTGGGGTGGGGTGTAACTGGGGATTGAACCCGGAGCACTTTACCACTGAGCTATATCCCTAGCTTTTTTTTTTTTTTAATTTTTAATTTTTAATTTGAGACAGGGCCTCGCCAAGTTGTTGAGGCTGGCTTTGAACTTTGTGATCCTCCTGAGTGTGCTACCGAGCCGGATTCTTTCCTTTTCGTAAAAGCCCACGGCATCCGTAGTCGGAAATGGTTTACATAAGCCGTCCCCGGCCCCGCGTAGTTACCATCAGCTGGCCTTCGCTAATTGCTTTGTGTATGTCACCGCAGTTGTCTGATGGACCTCTCCCGGGGAACTCAGTCCATTTCTCCAATTCTCTTTCACAGTGTCCAAGTCAACTCTGGGTACAAGGTAAAACCTTAGGTAAAGGCCTAACAAATGTTATCGTACCGAGATCAATGGCATATCTTTACAAGGGTGAAATAGTTTTCACGAAAATGAGTCAGATACATGATAACTATTCCACATACTGGGTAAGTAAGTGCCTTGACATTAGCGGAGCTCCAAGTCGCTGGCATTAGGGGCCGACCTTTCCCGCTTTCCTACGTAAGTAGCACCTGTCCGGAACCTTTCCGGCGGAGTCTGAAGTAGCCTACCCGGACAACGCCTCGGAACACATAACATAGCGAGAATTAGTGGGTTAACTAGATGCCCGAAATTTCTAGCTTAACTACATAGTCCCGACGGGAAAACCCTTAATTTTTAAAACTTTTTAAAGTCCTGGGTGAATATTACATTTTTATACCTTAAAAAGATAGTAGTTAGTTAATTCTAGGAGAATTTCTTTTTCTTTTTGTTTAGGCATGTATGTAGACAGCCACTCGAAACCAAGAAGGAAGGCGGGGGAGGAAAGCGGAAGCCGCGGGGCCTTCTAAGTCAGAAAGTCTCCAGAGCTTGCGCCTGGCTATTTGCGGCGCCCGGCACTTAGACGCGGGTCTTAGGAGCGGGCTGGGGAGACGGAGTTGTTGCGGGAGCTGAGACCGGGCGGCCAGAGTCCGCAGGGATGAACCTCGAGTTGCTGGGTGAGGAGGGCTATGACTGTGTCTTAGAGAACCCTTTGGTACTGGAAAGAGGGAACCGGGGCGGGAGGGGACTCAGGCTGCAACCTAGGGACTCTGTCCTGCGATGGATCTTTGGGCGCTAATGGTATGGAGCTGCAGCAGCAGGGGGAAATCCAGCTTCTGGAATAGACTCTGCATTGCCTTTGCGAAGCCACTTTCAGATCAGTTGTGGAGTGATAAGGACACTTTGTGACTCAGCTGGGATTACAAGGGTCGCAGGTGCTGAAGTAGCTCAGAGCAGGCAGAAGCATAGTTGTTGGAGATGAAATCTGAGGAAGTGAGGAGTTGGGGGAAGCTTTAAAGACCTGTCACTATTGAATGTCAGGACAGGTTAAATCATTTTGTAGAAACACGGAATGTCTAAGAAGGCAACTTGGAAAACTTAAAGTAAAAGTATCTCATTGAACAGCTTTGGGGGGAAAAAAGGTTCAGAGGGTCATGACTAGGCACTAAGCAAGTAACTGGGACAGTTGGCACTGGAATCCGGTTATCCTGACCGCCAATTTAAAATCCTAGCTACCATGGATGGTGTGTACAGTACTAAAGTGTGAAAACAGAGGCAGTTGATTTTTGTTACCTTCTCTTTGAGACATTTCCTCCAACCCCTTACTCAGGTTGGTCCAATCTTTAAGGGTTTTATTAGGTTTAAGCTTTCGTTTAGCATGGCAGCTTAGGGTGTCTGGGATGTTTGAGAACTCCTACATGACTTGGTATCTTTATTGGTTAGGTTTCTCTTAAGAAAAGAAGGATTCAGAACATGTGTTGACCAAAGGGTTATAAAAATAACTTAAGAAATGGCCTTGCCTTTAAGTGTGGAGTGTAAGGTGATTATGTAAATAGCTGTATTGTATGGCAGAACATAGGCTTTCACAAATCATTACCAAGTGCTAAGAACATGTTGAAGAAGGAGTTAATAATATCTGTGGAGCAGGGGAGCTAAAACATCAGGGAAAACAAACCCCCCAAACCTAGAGGAGTTGGAGTGGCTATTTAAAGGTGGTAAAATATTGACAGATTAAGTATGAAGATATGGGGAGAAATGCTTACAAGTCAAGATATCAGTGATACAAGAACTAAAGAATTCCTGTTTGGCCAGGAGGTGGGGTTGGTGCCATCTGTTTTGTGGCACTCTTGAAAGCCAAGCTGAAAAGTTTGTGCATTTTAAAGAAGGGAGAGTAGGTTCATTGAAGGGTTTTGACCTGGTAAGTAACTCAGTATCATCTCTTGGTTTGCAAGGTTTTATCTGACAGTAATGCGTAGTTGAGTCTGAGTGGAGTATAAAATCCATTTGGTGGGCTACAGTAGGTGAGTGATAAGGAAGCCTGAATTAGGAAATGGAAAGAAAATGCATTGAGGAGGAAAAACTGACAGAATTTGAGAATTTATTGCATATAGTGATGATGAGGAAGAGAGTGAAATGAAAAATAATGGAAGCAAATAGGGGTGCTATTGATAAAATTTAATGATATTTGGAAAAGAGAGTTAGGTTTGAATGTGTTGAGTGTGTACCTAGAGTTCAGAAGACAGGTTTGGATTTATGAGAGAGAGTTATAATTGTCATAGGTGGACTAACTGAAATCTTGTGAATAGGTGACTTGACCAAGGGGGGATGTAGGAGGGGCAGAAAATTGCCAAGGACAAAATATGGTATAATTAGGGGACAAGAGGAAGAATAAATGGTAAGAAATTAGAAACCAGTTGTTTAGTGCTTAGTATCAGCTAGGCATATTTTCAAGTGCCTTCCTTACATTTTTCCAGATAGGCATAGAAGAGAAAATAGGTTACTGTGGTGCCTTCCTATAGAAGCCAGTTGTAGAGCAGTTGAGGTTGACAGTTGAGAAAGGGCTGCTCTATTTTGCTCTTAGGCAGCTTGGGCTCCCCAGCAACCTGAGCTGATGGCAGATTACAATTAAAGAGAAAGTCGGGTCATGGGAAGAGGAATTGGTTTTTTTTTGTTTTTGTTTTTTTTTTTGGTGCTGGGATTGAATCCAGGGCCCCATGCTTACTAAGCACATACTCTACCACTGAACTCTACCCCGCCTTGGAAAGGTTTTTTCTCAAATGATACAGAAGATTCATGAGGGGGAAACTGAGGAGGGAATATTTAGCATTGAGAGGTTAGACAATTTAAATGAAGTATGTGTCCAAAAGCTACAAATCTTTGTAGAAATGACTCAGATTTAAAGCCAGAAGATTCATATGTACATATAAAAGGGTGAAAGAAACAGTGATGTGATTGTGGGAGCATACTAAAGGCCACCTGGTCTGATAAAGGAGATGATAATGTGTGTTTCTTTTTTGGTAGAACTAGGAAGTGAACCCAGGGGTGCTTTACCATTGAGATACATTCCCACTCCTTTTTATTTTTTAAGACAAGGTCTTGCCAAGTTCCTAGGCTGTCCTTAAACTTGTGATCCTCCTGCATCAGGCTTCTGAGTCTGGGGGATTGCAGACATGTGTCTGTATGCCCAGCAATGTGTTCCTAATGTGGCCATTCAGATGGATCTTAGGTATGACACCAACTTTTGCAACCACTTTTTGAGCCCCTGCTGTATTATCAAGTAGTATGCACTGGAGATACGAAGTTAATAAGACAGTTTTTCAAACTCTTTTACCACAACCCAAAGTAAGAAATATATTTTATATCACAGCTTATTATATATACATACACATATAACTTTCAAAATTATATGTAATCCTTGTTATGCTTAGTATCTTGATATTTCTTTTCTAATCTATTAATTTATTGAAATTCATTAAATTAATTTTCCCATTTATGGTGAATTGAATTCTATGATTTGAGAAACACTAAAATAAGATACTGTCTTTGCACTGGATAAACAACTAGAACTAAAAGGAAAGACAAACTTAAACAAGTAACTCTGTGTTATAGGGAATCAGCAAATTAATATATTATGAGAATCCAGCAACTGAGCAGTTAATTCTACACTACTGGTGGAACTGGCTGTAGGATTTGGGAAGATGTTAATAGAGGAAGTGCCAGTTAGACATTAAAGATGGGGTAGGGAGCTAGGGCTGCAGCTCACAGGTAATGTGCTTGCCTAGCATGTGCAGTGCCCTGGGTTCGATCCCAATACCACCAAAACAAAACAAAACAAACATCCAAAATGGATGGAGTAGGATTTTTCCAGAGAGAAGTTGAAGACAATTGCAGGGACAAACAAACCTCCCAAGCATGATGTGTATACATTATGTTCAGGAAGTACTAATATGCAGCTGCTGCTGAGGATGAGTAAATTGAGGTTCTTTTCTAGATGCCAGTGGATAGGGAATTAGCCAAAGATAAATTGGAAAATACTGGTTGGGGTCTGAATGAAATTACTTTTGAAAATTATATTTAGTAGTTTGTACACTGTTTAGCTAGAAAGGTTTTTATTCAGGTGAGAGATGTAATCTGGGGCTTAGAAAGTCAGCTCCAGCAGCTTTGAGAAAGATTGAGGGGCAAGACTGGAGCCAGGGAAATACAACAATTATTGTGTTGGGATGCGGGTACAATGGGATTGTCATGGGAGAAGAGATGTCTCTGGGGTAAGGTCCAGAGGAGTTTCCAGAGAGAGGAAAACTCAACCCAGGACCCATGAGATCCTTGACATACATGTCAGTAGAGGCACAGAGATTTATTTAGGAGAGTAAGGAGCATGTATTCAAGGGAGAATGCAGGCCATCTTCAATGAGAGATACATTTTTGGGGTTCTTGGCTCCTCTTTTAAAGGAAACTTGGTAAGGGGTGGGCATGGGAAGGTATGTGAGGATGACATCAATCTGATTATTTTTAGGCTGATGTGAACTCCATTAAGTGATGAGAAGATAACATTGGAAAGTCCCTAAAATTGTAGGTTTCTTAAAATGTCATAGCTCTCTCTACTTAGTTTGTTTATTGGTGGGTTAATTAACAGTGTACAAGGTAATTGTCATAAGTGAACAAATTGAGGGTTAGATTTTTTTTATAATTTTTTTTTGGTAGTTGTAGATGGACAGAATGCCTTTATTTTATTTGTTTATTTTTATGTAGTGCTGAGGGTGAAACCCAGTGCCTCATGCATGCTAGGCGAGCGCTCTATCACTGAGCTACAGCCCTAGCCCATGATGGTTAACTTTTAAGATTTATAGATTTCCTAGAAATTTGGGGGTGATAGGTGGGAGAGTGACTGGCTTAGGAAGTGACAGGCCTGGAAAGGTTAGTGTAACCTCAGATTAAAATATCTTCTACCACTTTTTTTTTTTAATTCTTCTATCCTTATTTCAGTATCAATTATCTAGACATTTCAGAGTTATATTTCTCTAAAAGAAATACTAATGGACCCATCATCCATTAGAGGAAGCAGGATGGAAACTGCTGTTCTGGTCCTAAACTAATGTAATAGGGAGTAACTGGTTTGCAAGTGGGAAACAAAAAAGCTATTGGGAGAAAAGGTACATGATATTTTAGAGCATATGACAATTGAGACTTTAAGGAGGTATGTGTGATACATGTAATGAAGGAAAAAGGCTAGAGAGGCTTAGAAAACCACAGGAAGTTTGGAGAAAGAATCCTAATAGGAAAAGGAAGATCTGAAGGGGTATTTGAAGAAGCCATGTGGTTGCACTGAAAATTGTTTAAACTCAGATTCCAGAATGGCATGTACCAAAGAGGGGCACACAGCTACAGGTGGACATGTGAGAGTGACAGGCTTTTAAGAATAGAGGTAGGAAAGCGAATGTGATTGAAAGCCTGAATTGTAAAAATGGGGTCACAAGAAAGGGTTTTCAGTATTTTGAGTAGTATGAAGAACAAGGACCTTTTGGGCTGGATGGTATAACACCAGAGTTATTCATTTAACATTTAGACAAATACCTTTTGTGTACCTACTATGACCTTTGTAGGCAAGGGATAAACATAATGTTTAAATTCTTATTTTTCTTTTGCTTCTATGGCAAAAGTATAATTTTTTAAAGTAAAGTGAACATTGGTTGTTGCCAAGAAAAGCTCTCAATTGGTCAACATTTTAGGTAGGTCACTTAGTTCATATTGCTTGGTGAGTTACATTCCTTGACCCTGAGGAAGCTTGCACAGAAACCATTGTGACGATCTTGGAGTATTTGAAGAGAAAGGAAGATATGCTGAAAGGAGGTGGACAAATGGTGACTTTCAATAGAAGGCAGGTATGTTTTGCAAGTCCTAGGGGTTGAATTCAGGCAAGATTCTAGAGGCTTTTTAGTATAGTTACAATGTAGTTAAAAATACATTTCTTGATCAGATCACTTTACCAGTTTTTAACTGTGGGAACTGATTTAACCTTTTTGTGCCTTTCTTCATTTATAAAATGGGGCATAGTAATACTTACCATTTAATAGTAAATTGAGAGGACTAAGATAAAATATAGAAGTTCTAGCATAGGATATGGCACATAAACATGTAATAAGTGGTAGCGGCTAAAAACAAATGGAGGTTTGAGCACAGCAAAGAAGTGATGAGCCATCATGAGTTTGTGTGTGGAAAGGCCCATGAGTCTTGACCTACTAATGTCCTTTTTTTGATGTTTTCCAAATTAACAAGTATAGTACGTATTTGTAAAAATAGAGGAAACAATACAAATATACATACAGGAAAAATCATCTTTGTCCCCCTCTCCAAATGTTCTTTTATACATTTTTTCATGCTCATATAAACATATTTACATATAAATTGTAAAGACTGTTTTTGTTTTTTCCTGCAGATAGAACCTTTTCTTTTCCATTTGAAATGGGAGGTAGCATTGTGTTGCCCAAGCTGGTCTTGAACTCCTGGGTTTAAGTGATCCTTCTGCTTCAGCATTCCAAGTAGCTGGGACTACAGGTGCAAAATTACTGTGTCCAGCTAAAGCCTTTTTAGACACATCATTTACAATTTGTTTTTCATCTAACTATAAGATGCTATTTCTGCGTATTAGGAGATAATGGATCTTGCACTTTTTAAATTTTTTTTTTTTTTAGTTGTAGATGGACACAATACCTTTCTTTAATTAATTAATTTATTTTTACTTTTATGTGATGCCAGGGATTGAATGAACCCAGTGCCTCATGCATGCTAGGCAAGCAGTCTACCTCTGAGCCAGAACCCCAGCCTAGATCTTGGCAGGTTTTAGTTCATACTATGCATTCTCATATGATACATCATTTTAACTAATTATAATTGCGTTTTTTTTAAGAAGTGTGTTTTTTCCTTTGTCTGCTCCCTTTATTGATGGTCACATATTTTATGCTCATAATCTTGTTTGTGCATGTACACTATTTTTTTTTTTTTTG
>NW_026000016.1:40925001-40938048 GCF_001458135.2 Marmota marmota marmota
CCCACCCCAGTACCTGACATATGCTAGGCAAGTGCACTACCCCTGAGCCTTAGCCCCAGCCCATGAATACTTTATTTTTTAAGTTGTGGTTTTTGTTTGTTTTTAATATTTAAATAAATACTGCTTTTTGTTTGTTTCTCAACCATGTGAGTATATTCTTTATTATTAATTTGGAAAGAAACATACAGAAGCAAGTCACAATAATATGTATACTATTTTTTATTATAAAACTATATGAGTGTATAAGCATGTAAAAATTAAGTTTTTACTTTGGTAAGTGGGTTGAACAAAGGAAGCTATCATTTTGAAATTGTGCATTTCTCTATATATTTTACTTCAATAACTTTAAAAATCTTCTTTCCAAAAAAAAACCCCATCTTGATAGGATTTCAGCATTTTTTTCTCTTATTCCTTTCATGATTGAACAGGGTCATCCATTTGAAGGCTGTTGCATAGTCGATAAATAAAATGTTTTATAAATAAAAATAACTACCTTTTCTGGTAGTTATTTTTATGTTTCAGTTTTCTCAACTATAGGGCCCATGTTTCTTTTGATTGCTTTTGTTTTTTCACTCTTTATTTTTTTGTGTGTGGGTTTTTTTTTTTTCCCCCTTGATACTGAGGATTGACCCCAGGGGTGCTTTACTACTGAGCTATATCCCCAATCCTTTTTATTTTTTATTTTGAGATGGGTTTTGTTAAGTTGCCCAGGCTGGCCTGAAACTTGCAATCTTCCTGCCTCAGCCTCCCAAGTTGCACCACTGGACATGGGTAATTTTCTATTATTTTTCTAAAGGACAAAAATGCAGGGGGCTGGGGTTGTGGCTCAGCGGTAGAGCACTCGCCTAGCAAGTGTGAGGCCCTAGGTTCGATCCTGAGCACCACATAAAAATAAATAAATAAATAAAATAAAGGTATTGTGTCCAACTACAACTAAAAAATAAATACTAAAAAATGCAATAAAACTGGTTTTCAAACTTTATTTAAAGCAGTAGATTTATTTTTAAAATGAAATTTTAAAAACCTCCCTGGATATCCTACATGTGAAACAATTCCTTGCATATATACTTCTTAGAATATACTGTAAAGAGCTACTATAATAAAATCTTTTGGAAATTACATAAACAAATCCAAAGATAGGGCTGCTGCCAAAATTAGACTTCTGACAAGTAGATAATATACCATTACAATAGCCCAAAACGTTCATTACTAACATACAAATACCAAATTAACATAGCAAATGTATAATGTGTGTATCAAAGCATTATTTACACAAGAAATGAATATAGAGAATTGTGTGTTTAACCAACTACCAAATTATGTTACAGCCTAAATGCTTTTACAGTAGTTTACCCCTTATCAGTGGCAGGGCTGAGGGAGGTTGAATGTAATCCAAGAGCTCCAGTAGATTTTTGAAATTGCTGATAGTACCAAATCCTATATGTACTGTGATTTTTCCTATGCCCATGTATGTAACAATGGTACTTTGAGGCCATTATTCAGTAAGATGAATGTTGCTTGAGCATAGGCAGTATGATACTTAAACGATTATCTGATATTGAGGATGGCTACTAAGTGATTAAGGGGTGGGTAGTATATACATTGTAGATACTTTGGACAAAAGGATGATTCACATCCTGGTCAGGCAGAATGAAGTGGGATGGTGCAGGAATTCATCATGCTACCCAAAACTGTGTAATTTAAATTTAGAAATCATTTCCAGAATTTTTGGGGCCATGGATTAACTGAAACCATGGAGAGGTGGGTAACTACTATATTAGCCAGGAAGAGGAGTGAACACTGCTGATTGACTGCTGCTTTATTAAGGATTTCAGAGAGTAGTTGGGGCTTGAGATAATTTGACTGATTTGATTTGGTTCTTTCCCTTCATTTTAATAAATAGGAAATAAATTATGAAAAGCCTGAAGAATGTGGTGGGGAAAGACTGATGTTAAACCTGGATATATTAACACGCCTCAACCTTTTTGATCTTAGGGTCCCTTTATACTTTAAAATTCAAACTTGCACCTTTCATAGGTGGGCTTCATTGCTTGCAGTTGACTGTAATGATGGCTAAATTGTCATCTGGGATTTCTTGACAAGAGGAATTGCTAAAATAATTAGTGCATACATTCATCCAGTCTGTTCTTTATGATAAGGAATTTTTACTTAAAAAAAATTTTTTTAATGGTGCTAAGGATCAAACTCAGGGCCCTGCACTTTCTAGTGGAGTACTCTGCTGCTGAGATACACCCCTAGGAATTTTTAGATTAATATATTAAATATGAGTTAAGATAGAGGATTGAATGGTGACTATCTACTAAAAAATAAATTGAAGATTCCCCAGCTGAACGTGGTGGCACCAACCTATAATCCCAAATGGGAGACTGAGGCAGTAGGATGACACTTTCAAGGCCAGCCTGGTCAAGTTAGTGAGACCCTGTTTCAAGATAAAATTAAAAGGGCTGGGATGTAGCTCAATGGTAGAGCACTTGTTTAGGCTCTGATTCAATCCCCAGCATCACAGAAAAAGAAAAAAGGGAGGGAGGGAGGAAGGAAAGAAGAAAGAAAATTAAGGATCTCTGAAGATGCTTTTGTTTATGTGGGATATAGCTACTGATATTTACTAATTTAGAAGTTAAAACATATTTTTAAAGCTTATTAGTTAAATATAACCATAATAACATGAGATGTTTATATGAATATTTTGTTTTTGAAAACAAAAAATATATTGTAAGAAGAATGGCATTGTTTTGTATTTTCACAAATCTTTTTAATGTTGCCTAAATAGAAATTGGCTGGATTCTTACATCTGCTTCTGCATTCACTTTGTTGAAATGTCACAGATCACATAGCCTCAGGAAAACTCATCTGCATACTTGGGAGATAGGAGTAAAGAAGGCAGATACTATCTGTGCATGATAATGAAAATAGGTGTGACCTTACAGAGTCCCAGAAAGGGCAGCAGTTGCCCCTTCACTTGGTTAACCTCTGCTGTGTACTATTCATGAGCTGTATGATCCCTGTATGTGGCACATATTTCATCAATCTCTTTCTTTTGCTTTGTTGCAGAGTCCTTTGGGCAGAACTATCCGGAGGTAAGAGTATAGTTTTGTCATAGTTTTAGGAAAATCGTGATTATGTAGTGATTATGTTGGTTGACAAAATAACATTGTGATAGATCTTTCGCTATGATAAGGGATTAGATGTAGATGTTTAACTTTGAGCAGGGGTAAGTAGATAGATAATATTAGCTAAAAATTTCACCATAATGTTATAAATCTTGTCAATTGCCTTTAGGTTAAAAAAAAAAAAGCAGACACAATTTTTATAAAAATTTTTTTGTAGTTGTAGATGGATACCTTTATTTTATTTATTTATTTATTTTTCTATATGTGGTGCTGAGGATTGAACCCAGGACCTCACACATGCTAGGCGAGCACTCTACCACTGAGTTTACAACCCCAGCTCCCCAAAACAGAAAATTTTAATTGAGTTTTTTTTTTTTTTTTTTTTCCATCACTTGTACATACATTTTTTTTGTTCCTGTGGGCTTTTATTTTTACATAGTAATAATCAATAAGTATCAATGTGCTTTTACAACACTTAAATATGTTTCGGCATAGGTGTTGTTATTTTAAGTGGCTTAATACTGACATAAAATAATTATTTGATTTCCCTAATGTTACCTATATAGGCTATTATGTGTTTTTGGTTTTTATTCTTAAATGGTCAACAGGTATGACTCTAGTGGTTTTTCTTAGATATTGCCCATTTGGCCTCCAGAAAGTTTATACAGTTATAGTGGTATGTAAGGGATAGATCACATCTGTTTCCAAAAATTCATGGTTAGCTTTTATAAATATTTCTTCATTTTGCATAATTGAAAGGTATAAGAAGACATATAGAGACTATTTCCATATGCATTATTATTTAAATTCAAGAGAAATGTCATAAATGGCAGAAAGCCTTTAAGAAATAATTTAGATGCCTGGCCATTATTGTCTATATTTCTGTATTTGTTTTAATTTTTAGGAAGCTGATGGAACTTTGGATTGCATCAGCATGGCCCTGACTTGCACCTTTAATAGGTGGGGTACATTGCTTGCAGTTGGCTGTAATGATGGCCGAATTGTCATCTGGGATTTCTTGACAAGAGGCATTGCTAAAATAATTAGTGCACACATTCATCCGGTCTGTTCTTTATGGTAAGGAATTTTTATTTTAATTTTTTTTGGTGGGGAGCTGGGGATATAGTTCAGTTGTTAGAATGCTTGCCTCACTGGGGATTGTGCAAGGCCCTGGGTTCAATCCCCAGCATTATGAAAAAACAAATCCATCACCTGTACATAGAAAAAAATTTTATGTGTTTTTGTTTTTTGCTTCTGGGTGGTGCTGGGAATCGAACCCAGGGCCTTGCATTTGCTAGTGGAATACTCTGCTACCGAGATATACCTCTAGAAATTTTTAGATTAATATGTTAAATACAAGTTAAAGTAGAGGAATGAATGGTGACTATGTATCTGCCATTTTCAATGTAGATATTTTAATATTTAAAGTTTTAGGTAATCAGCCATCAGTCATATCATCAGCTGGGGTTGTAGCTCGTAGTCCGTGTAGACCCTGAACCCATACTGTCCTTAAAATACCTTTGTAGGGAGACAGTCACTATAATAGGGATTTTTTTTGGTACTGGGGATTGAACTTAGGGGCACTCAACCACTGAGCCATATCCCCAGCCTTGTTTTGTATTTTATGTATTTTACCACTGAGTTGCTAAGTGCCTTGCCATTGCTGAGTCTGTCTTTGAACCCAGGATCCTCCTGTCTCAGCCTCTGGAGCTGCTGGCATTACAAGCGTGCTCCACTGCGCCTGGCTATCATAGAGATTTTTTTAGTCAGGTTCCTTCTGGGAATATTGCATTACTGAAATGAGATATTGTAGCTGTAGTATAATCATTACATGACTTTTCATTTAAAATAAAGTCATGGTTAGGAGGAAATCTTGGAAGTCATCTAGTCCAACTTTCAAGTCTTGTTCTTGAATTCATGCTTGTTCCTTCATTGAAATGTATTTGATAAGGTTTATTATCAAATACATTGGGCTGATATCTGTTATATAAATTCCCATTGACTTCACTCTTACTCTCTGAATTTACTTTATTCATGTCAGAAAATTTGGGGACTGGATTTTTTTTTTTAATGAACTTGGTGCCCTTAAAAAGCACTTAGTCAGATCAGGGTTATTTAAATTATAATTATTTCCTGTTGTCTGAATGGGGGCAGCAGTATTTTAAAGCACTGGCTTGGGAATTGGCTTGAATGCCTATCTGGGATCTAGGAACGACGATTGGTCAAACTTTGATTTACAAAATGGCCTGGCCTGGATGATGTGTTAGGTCCCCTCCAGCTCCTGTGCATTTCATTTTTGCTGTTGTATTCTTACAATAAAGATTTAAATAGATACATATATTTTTAACAGCATTAGTAGGACAGATATAATTCATATAACATAAAATTCACCCAGTTTAAGTGTATAGTTCACTGTTTCTTTTACTTTAAAAGTTGCATAGCCATCATCACAATCTAATTTTGAAACTCCTACTTATTAAACTATGTGTACATTTTGATTATGAAGAAATATGTATTCATCATTTTAGAAAACAAAACAATAGAACTACTCTTCTCCTTTGTCCTATCATCTAGATATTACTTCTATAAATGTTTTCATAAATTTCTACATACAGTTTTTTTAAAGTTAATGCTATAATTTATTTTATATTTTGCTTTTTTTTCCTCCCTAACACTATCTAAACGTTTTCCTACTTAATAACTTTTTTATGGCTACATGTATTCTGACAGTTAAACTGTAATTTTTTTCCCTTTTTGTAGTGCTAAAATCAAATCCAAGGTCTTGCATTTTATAACTTAACTATTTTTTTGTGTTTTTTTTTTTCCCTGTTACATAATGTTTAGTGTATGTCTTTGTCCATAAGGTTTTTCTCATATAGTCATTGATTGATTCAGCAAACATTTATGTCCCAGGATTTATGTTTGGCATTGGGAATCCCAAAACAAATGAACAGTTATTGTTTTATTATTTATTTATTTATTGCCATGCTGGGCATTGAACCCAGAGGCAAAATTCTTGATTATTAAAGGGAAGTGAGTTTGCAGGCAGGTGCATGTAATAAAGGTTCTATACTAGAACTATATTTAAGATTTAGTGGAGGCAAAGGTATAAAGGAAAAAGTGTCAGTTGTACCCATGGAGAATATTGTTCAGAAAAGCCTTTGTAGATGAGGTGGTTTCTAGCTCATACTTGTAGTATGAGTAGGCATCTGCCAGGTGCATTCCAAGCATAGGGCACTGCATATCAGCCTTAAACAAGTATGATAAGATGGAACAATGATATTTCAGGAGAGCTAGATGATGCTATGGGAGATATGATATGACAAGAGCAAGGTAAGATGAGATATTCATGGAAAGCCTTGTGTGCCTTATTCATGAATTTGAACTTTATCTTGGTACTGTGAAGTCATTACAAGATTCTAGGCAGGAAAGTGACTTGATGAGCTTTTATTTAAAAGGTCTTTAGAGCAACATGTGGAAAAGAGATCGAAGGGGACAGTGAATGAAGATAGGAAAATTGCACTGCAGAAGAGTGTTGCAGAGGGAAGCGAGGATCAGGAAGCAGAGAGAGACTCCACTCTCCAGATACAAAATATATACCCCATAGCTACGCATCCAGTGAACAACTTGCTCCAGCCACACCCCACCTGCCTATAGTCACCACTCAGTTTAATCCCATCAGGGATTAATTCACTGAACAGGTTAAGGTTATAACCCAGTCATTTCTCCTCCAAACCTTCTTACATTGTCTTACATGTGAACTTTTGGGAGACACCACATCTAAACCATAACACAGTCAATGTAAGTTATAAGTGAATATAAGTCATAGGAAAACAAATTATTAGCTTAGAGTAGAGAAGAGCTTCCCAACAGAAATGCCATGGATGGGATAGACTGCCCAAAAAGAATAGTGGGACTTTCCCTGCTAAGGCTTTCTGTCCCCTCTTGCACATTGGGAGGGGGCCATAGGTACAACTAAATAATCTTTACAGCTATATAGTCTTGGTCTGGGGGTGTGGCTCTGTAATGGAGTGCTGCCTGGATTCCATCTGCAAAAACCAAAAAATCTAAATGATCGTTAAAACTCTTAACACTTTTAGTAAAGATCTTTTTTTTTGCAAAGATACAAAATTTTCAGATGTCATAATCCCTAATTCTTGAGTTTATAGAATTTAAAATTAAAGAATTATTTTTATTTTATTTTTGTGCTGCAGATTGAACCCCAGGGCCTCACATGTGCTAACTGCACTGTACCATTGACTATACTCTCAGCCAAGAATTATTTTTTTAGAAGGGAAACCTCTCAGTTTTCACTTCTATTTATAACATAATTTTAAAAATTAGATTCCCCTCTACTATAACAGAAATATGAACTCATTTTGAAAGAGGGAAAAATGCTATAGTGCAGAAAGGTTTAAAGAAAAATGAAATCACAGCCACCACTGTTATGCAGTCAGATTGTACTAAAAAGGCTTAACAAGAATAGCAACAAAAGCTGTCCTTTGTTTATCCCCACTCCTAATCTTGTGGCACTACCAGTCTACTGCCATTTTTGGGAACTATTTCTTTTCTTTTTTTTTAATATTTTTTTTTAGTTGTAGAAAAACACAATACCTTTATTTTATTTTATTTGTATATGGTGTTGAGGATTGAACCCAGGGCCCTACACATGCAAGGCGAGCGCTCTACTACTGAGCCACCCACCACCCTCGCCCCCAACTATTTCTTAGATAATTTATCTTTTTTCTTTTTTCCAGTACTAAGGATTGAACCTGGGCATTCTATCACTGGGCCACATCCCCAGCCCTTCTTATTTTACTTTTAAATTTTGAGGTAGGGTTTCACTAAGTTGCCTCAAACTTGCAATCTCCTGACATGTTTCTCACATTGCTGGGATTACAGGCATGCTCATTATGCCCTGCATTCCTTCAGTTATTTATTTCTCTGATTCCTGCTTTCCTGTGGATTACTTGAACAAGGTTTTACAGTTCTGCTTTTTATTTATCTATAATGGTTTTATTTTTGTTTTTTTATTTTGTTTTTCAGTTGTACTGGAAATTGAATCCAGGGTTGTTCTACTAGTACATCCCCAGCCCTTGTTATTTTTTATTTTGAGACCGAGGCTGGTCTTGAACTTACGATTCTTCTGCTTCAACAACCTGAGTTGTTGGGATTACACTGCACCTGGCTCACTTAGCTTGAATCAGTAGGTTTTTAATATCTTTTTACCTAATTGGAAGAAATTTCATCCAGTTTCTTTAATAGTTTATTTTTTTTAAGTATTTGTAAGTCTCATTCTCTTTGGGAATCTGATGACATGAATATTAGATCTTTCGTTATAGTCCTGCAGGTACCTGAGGGCAATGGTTATTGTTTTTATTATTTTTTTTTAATTTTTAATTTTTTATTCTGTTTTCTTTCTATTCAGTTTGGGTATTTTTATTATTCTGTCTTCCAGTTTACAGATTCTTCATTTGATCTTTCTCCATTGGTTTTGAATCCATAGAGTTTATTATTTCAGTTATTATATTTTTCAGTTCTTGAATTCCATTTAGTGGTTCTTTTCTTCTATCTTCCATTACTTTGCAGATAACTGCTGGGTGGGAGTAGAAGAATAGGTCTCCACTAAGTTTCTGCTGATACCATCCTGTGTGGGAAGGATAAGAATGCCTTGTTCTCTTCTTGTGGCCTCCACTAACACGGTGGTGATGGGACCTCATTACTGTTGTTGGTTAAAAAAAAAAAGTCTTACTTGCCACTCAGCCTTCTCTGACAACACCCTTGTATGGGGTAAAGGTGTCCTATTACAATTGGGTAAAGGTAGAGTCTGGGCTATCTGTTTAGACCTTGAGGACTGGGGTGTGGGTGGGCTGCAGTGTTTTTTCTGGTGTTCATATAATGTTCAGGGTATTTAGATGTGCTTAGCAGGAAAAATTCATTCTTCCTTTTCTTAATTATTTTTAAATAACTGATACTTTCTTTTTGTTTTGTTCATGGTGCTACTTCTGGGATAACTTCAGAAAATTCAGATACTTTTCACCCCTGAAACCAGCTCCCACCCCCTGTCAAAATCTCTTTCTCTCCTTTTTTATTATTGGTGCTTGGGATTGAAACTAGGGCACTTTACCCCAGAGCTATATCCCCACCCCTTTTTTAATTTTTTATTTTGAGACAGGTTCTCAGTAAGTTACTTAGGGCCTTGCTAAATTTCTGAGACTAACCTCCAATTTGTGATCCTCCTGCCTTAGCCTCTGGAGTTGCTGAGATTACAGGTGTGTGCCACCGTACCCAGTTTGAGTATACTTTAAAAAAAATGTTGACCTGTGCGATTAGAGCAATGTGTGTGACTAACACGATTCATCTATAATCATGGCACATTAAACTTTAACTTCAAATATGTGCTAAATTACCTATTTTTTTTTTTTCCTAGCTGGAGTCGAGATGGCCATAAGCTCGTGAGTGCTTCCACTGATAACATAGTGTCACAATGGGATGTTCTTTCAGGAGACTGTGACCAGAGGTTTCGATTTCCTTCACCCATCTTAAAAGTCCAATATCATCCAAGAGATCAGTATGTTTAAGCTGTTCCTTTCCTAGGGTGGGGTCTAATTCTAAAAGGATTAGCTCTGGGCTCATGATAGTTAAAGGTTTTAGAAGGCATATGCACATATCTTCAAATCTAAATAAAATAATCTCTTCATATAGGTTGGGCCTTCTGGGTACATTTTGAGGAGATTGTGATTGTATTATATAGTTAAAAACTGGCCAATATTAAGACTTTAGAAATGAGCAAACGTGAGAATACATATAATAACTGGGCCTTGACTTGGGGCATTTCCTTCCTTGATTATTTGGATTTCTTTAGCATGGGGATGTAGTTCATACTATAACTACCTTTAAGAAAAAGAAATATCTACATTCCATTACCCAGACAGAACTACTTTTATTTCTCTGGGTTCTCTTGTCAGCTTCTCTGTAAGTATAAAGCTTATTATTTAATGCTTTGTAGCTCAGTCCATATTAAATGTACCTAAATATGCATTTTTTACATAGTTGTAATCAGTGTTTTTTACTTTATTTCATATTTTACTAGTTTTTTCTATCTTCATATTTATTTTTAATAATCAGTTTTGTTAAAATAAGATCTCATAATTTTCCTAAATTTTTTTTTTTTTTTTACTGTTATAAGACATGTAGATTATTTGCTTTTTCACTATTTCAAAGTTGGTCTGGGAGAGTTGATGAGAGTAGTGGACAGGGATCAGTGAAAAGGACAGGGAATCAGCCTGCTGATACCAAAGCAATAGCCAATGTGCTGTTCATATTTTTAAACAGGAACAAGGTTCTCGTGTGTCCCATGAAATCTGCTCCTGTCATGTTGACCCTTTCAGATTCCAAACATGTTGTTCTGCCGGTAGACGATGACTCTGATTTGAACGTGGTGGCATCTTTTGATAGGCGAGGGGAATATATCTATACAGGAAATGCAAAAGGCAAGGTAAGCCAAGAAGCCTGGAGGTTGGTGAAAGGATCGTGTATCTTTGCATTGGCTCATTTTATGTGTACTTGTTCTACTTCTTTTGAGTTTTTAAAAAATTGCTGGATTAAGCATGGCTTTTGCTTGTAGTAAATGTAGCTTCTTTTTCTTTCTTGCCTTAATAATCACTTCTGTTCTTTAGATTTAGAGTGGGCAGAGGTTATTTGACATAGAAAAGGGTCATTACTTGATGCTAATGAAGGGCTATGACTAAATTATAAAACCAAATTTAGAAGTCCTGTCACCAGCTGGAACACTGCTGATGAAAACATCTTCACAGCTAGTTGTATACAACCTTGTGTGGGGCTGGGGTTGTAGCTCAGTGGAAGAGCACTTGCCTAGCATGTGTGAGGCACTGGATTTGATTCTCAGCACCATATATAAATAAATAAAATAAAAGATCTATTGACAACTAAAAAAAAAATCTTGTGTTATTCAGGCTGCCTTAACCTGCAGTACTGAGACTTCATCATCTTTCTTTTTCCCTTCCTTTTAAACGTCTAACCTTGCCTTTTGGAATGTTTGGAAGGTGTAGGCACTCCTTCCTGGGATGCATTGTAGTAGGTGTTTCTTCTGTGGAATAAGAAGTCAAGTTAGGTGAGCTTTCAGACTCTTTTTATGCTTTAAGAGTTTGTAGTTGCATTAGGCACCTTGTGGTTTTTTGTTTTGATGGGGGCACGAGAGCTAGTGTAATTTCATGGTGACTTTAGAAATGACAATTTTTTTAAAATTATGATAAAAGTTCAAAAATAACATAAAATTGACCATGTTAAGCATTTTTAAATGTGAAGTTCAGTGGTATTAAGTGCATTCAACCCTCACCACCATCCTTTCCAGAACACTCTTTATCTTGTAAAACTGAATTACTGTAATCATTAATAATTTCCCAGTCTCTCTTCTCCCCCAGCTCCTGGCAATCATCATTATACTTAGTTTCTGTGAATTTAACTACTCTAGTTACCTCTTAAGTGAAATCAGATCTCATTTTCCCATCTGTGGCTGCACATTTTCTTAGCATGATGTCCTCAAGGTTCATCCATGCTGCAGCATTTGTCAGAATTATCCTCCTTTTCAAAGTTCACTAATATTGTAGGTATATGTCACATTTTGTTTTTTCATCTGTTGATGTATACTTTGGTTGCTTCCACTTTTTTTTCTTTTTATCCTTTTTTTTTGAGACAAGGTCTCACTAAGTTCCTTAAGACCTCATTGAATTGCTGATTTGTGGCTTTGAACTCGTGATCCTCCTGTCTCAGCCTCCCAAGCCACTGGGATTTCAGGCATGTGCCGCCATGCCTGGCTCCACTTTTTGACTATTGTAAATGATGTTAAATATTCTATTATAATATGTCCTAAAGGACATATAAATAAATTTGAAGAGGGAAAAGGGACTATCAGTTGCTCAGGTTGAATACATGGGAATAGAGATGTTTGCATTTTTACCCAGTCTCTCACAATATTTACTCTTTTTTTCCCTCTTTTTTTCTTGTAAACCTTAGATTTTGGTCCTAAAAACAGATTCTCAGGATCTTGTTGCTTCCTTCAGAGTAACAACTGGAACAAGCAATACCACAGCCATTAAGTCAATTGAGTTTGCCCGGAAGGGGAGGTGAGTGAAACCTTGTCTTTTTAGGGAGTGTTTTAAAAGTAAGAGGAATGCAAAAATTTGAAATTTGTAGTTTTTCTATATATTAAACTTTAAAACTTTTATTAAAGTTGTTAGAAACTTTCAGTATCTGGTTCTTGGTTCATAATTAGTCACATTTTCCTTATCTGATAATTATCAGATAGTTCCTTTACAGAAAAGATATTTGAGTGGTTAGTGCTTAAAGCCAGAATGCCTGGCATATATTAAGCACTTGGTATTTTATGCTTTTTAGTGGTGCTAAGGGTGGAACCCAGGGCCTCGTACATATTAGGCAAGTGTTATGCCACTGAATTTAACCCCCAATTATAATCAGAACTGATGTCATAAAATTCACGTGGTAATTGAACATGCATTTACAGAAAACCTGTTTACCCAAGTTAAAAGTAGATATCAACAGAAACAAAAAGAAATTGGTGTCAGAAAACACTCATCCTGTTCTGTTTGGGGATACTTGCCGCAGTCTGGCTGGGCACACAATCACGAGCCACCACACAGCTTGTAGATTCAAACAGCAACTCTTTATTCCCGAACTCACACCAGCCGTCTACAATCACTTTCTGGGGAAATCCACGTTCTCTGCCCAAATCCACCTCCACTGGGCTTCTATCTCCAAAATATACTGTCTGAATCCCATGAGAACTCAAGGGGAACTCAGGCAGCAAGATACGCCCTATTCCCAGCAGGAATAATCTTAAACCTTAAACCTGGAACCTAAACTGGGAACGCCCTAA
>NW_026000016.1:40942969-41011413 GCF_001458135.2 Marmota marmota marmota
AGAGACCTTCTCTTTTGCTTGATCTAAAATGTCTTTCTCCATGGTCTGAACCTCTAACAATTTACTTAACATCTTTTCGGTTTGTTTTTTACTAATTTCTAATCTACTATAAAGATAACGCAACCCAATAAGATAACACAAAACAAAACCGAAACTGAATGAAACAAAAATGGAATAAAAAATCGTTGTATCAATTTTCTCTTCCTCAGGGCCGACAAACTTCAAACCTTTAGTCAACCATTTTTTCCAGTTTGCCTGAGAAATTTCTAGGGATAGGCAGCTTGAAACAGAAACAAGATAAATCAAAACAAGAACGCACTGTTTTTTTTTGAAATGGTCACCCATTCTTTTGCTCTTCCTCAGGGACGAGCAATTTCACTTACCTCCAAGCTTCAGAAGTTCCCCGTACGGGCCACCAAATGCCACAGTCTGGCTGGGCACAAATGCCGCAGTCTGGCTGGGCACACAATCACGAGCCACCACACAGCTTGTAGATTCAAACAGCAACTCTTTATTCCCGAACTCACACCAGCCGTCTACAATCACGTTCTGGGGAAATCCATGTTCTCTGCCCAAATCCACGTTCTCTGCCCAAAATCACCTCCACTGGGCTTCTATCTCCAAAATATACTGTCTGAATCCCATGAGAACTCAAGGGGAACTCAGGCAGCAAGATACGCCCTATTCCCAGCAGGAATAATCTTAAACCTGGAACCTAAACCGGGAACGCCCTAATCCACCTTGGTCCTTGAGCAAGGTCACCTACATTCAATGTCACTGCAACATGGGGTACGCTGGCAAGGAAATTGTCATACCTACTTGGCTAATGGCTCCCAGCAGATACTCATATATATTTGATATTCATGTTCAAAATGCTCTTTTGGCCAGGCATGGTGGTGCAGGCCTGTAATCCCAGTGGCTCAAGAGGCTGAGGCAAGAGGATTGCGAGTTCAAAGCCAGTCTCAGCAACTTAGCGAGCGCTAAGCAATTTGGGGAGACCCTCTCTCTACGTAAAAATATAAAAAAGGGCTGAGGATGTGGTTCAGTGGTTAAGCACACCTGGGTTCTATCCCATGTACAAAAATAAAATAAAAATGCTCCTTTGTTGGGGATTGAAATGAAGAAAACTATGTTATGTGCATTTATGAGTATGTCAAAATGAGCCTGACTTATGTTTAACTATAATGCACTAATTTTTAAAAATGCTGAAGCACATGCACGTACAATGTGTGTGTGTATGTGTTGTGTGTGTGTGTGTGGTGCTGGGGTTTGAGCCCAGAGCCTTTGCATGCTAGGCAAGTGCTTTAATACTGAGCCACATTCCCTGTCCCTCAAATTGCCCTTGAATTAAGAAAAGGTTAGTTAATAGGATCTATAAGAAAGTGATGAGGGCTGGGGATATCTCAGTTGGTGTAGTGCTTGCCTTGCATGCACAAGGCCCTGGGTTCAATCCCCAGCACCACAAAAAAAAAAAAAAAAGTGATGAAATAGGCCTGGGGATGTATCTCAGTGAAAGGGTGCTTGCCTATTGCCAGACTGCAACAACAACAACAACAAAAAAAAAAAAAAAAAGAAGAAGAAGAAGAAGAAAAGTAAGTGAAGTGATGTAAGTAATGAAATAACTTATTTTAGACAGATTTCTAAGATTTTTATTGTCCTAAATGTAAAAAGTTGGACATTTTAAAATGATATATATATTTAACTCATTAGGAAAGACATATTGTGTGTATGAACAGGCCAGAGAAATGAACTGTTTATATACATGTTACATAAACTTTGAATTTAGCAAGCTGGCTTCAGTTTAGAGGTCTTGGATCTAGTTAAATACTGACAGTTGGAACATTTGGATTCATAGGTATTTAGAAGGGATAAAGAACATATATTCTCACTTCACTTAGTTTTGAAGGTGACAAGAAGATACAAGTATTCTACACTTACATTTTTACTCAGATTCTCACCAGTTTGTTTTGTGGTACTATTCTACATATCTGGTAGTTAATAGGAACAGATTTCTGACCTCTGCTGTCAATATGTTTTTCCTTTCTTTAGTTGCTTTTTAATTAACACAGCAGATCGAATAATCAGAGTTTATGATGGCAGAGAAATCTTAACCTGTGGAAGAGATGGAGAGCCTGAACCCATGCAAAAATTGCAGGACCTGGTGAATAGGTATGTATCACAGCTTGAAAAAGTATATGATAGTTAGTTCTTCACTGGGACTCAAGTTCCAGTTCCCCGTGGGGACTTTCTTTGTTCCTTAGGACCCCATGGAAGAAATGTTGCTTCTCTGGGGATGGGGAGTACATAGTGGCAGGCTCAGCTCGGCAGCATGCCCTTTACATCTGGGAGAAGAGCATTGGCAACCTGGTGAAGATTCTCCATGGGACGAGAGGAGAACTCCTCCTGGATGTAGCTGTGAGTAGAGCAGGGCATTGTTGTTACTCACATAATCCAGAACATCTTGAATCTGTTCTTACAGCCAATTTTTCTTTCCTTCATTAAAATTTAGTGGCATCCTGTTCGACCCATCATAGCATCCATTTCTAGTGGTGTGGTATCTATCTGGGCACAAAATCAAGTAGTAAGTATTTTTCTGGTTGACTTGCTTTGAAACTAGATACTTCTCACACATAGTAAGGTAGTTCTTACATATAAGAGCCTTACACTATAAAAGGCTAGGTACTTACCTTATTTTGTTTTTTAATCTGGTATATGATTTCTATCACCCAGTTATGTTCAGTGTGTCTCATTTCACTCTATTTTTATTGGAAGGTCTTGGTCCCAAGCTAGATTACTAGCTCTGTTTTCATGGAGAAAATCTAGTGTACTTTCTGTTATATTTTTCTATTTCTTGAGCTATGTTTTTCTTTTTCTTATTTTCACATCCTGGTTTTGCTTTAAACACTTTTATACTGTATTTGTGAAAATTTAACAATTCACCTCAAAATTACTTCTTAAAATATTAAAGAAGGCAGTTTTTGTGAAAGAGCCACCATTTAAAACTTGGAATATTTAGATAGGAAATACCATAAGATAGGAAAACCTCCCACATTTAATCTCAGACTTCTGAGTCTCTTTCATGCTCAACTCTTTCATTTTTATCATTAATATCTAGATTACAGATTATTGCTTTCTTGTGTGGTTTTTATTTTGTTTGTGGTGTAGGAAAATTGGAGTGCATTCGCACCAGATTTCAAAGAGTTGGATGAAAATGTAGAATATGAGGAAAGGGAATCAGAATTTGATATTGAAGATGAAGATAAGAGTGAGCCTGAGCAGACAGGTAATATTTCCAAAAGGAAAAAAAATGATTGCTTTACTTAATACTCTTGTATAAATTTATTTTAGCACCTAATCTTTCACCTTTTTTCTTTAAGAATACAGTTTTCACAATGTCTGGGGAGTCTTAATATATAAGACATTAATTAAGGGTTTACTAAGGCATTACTAGGGCTCAAGCAGCCCTCTTGATATCTCACTTGTATTTTCTGATTAAGTGCAGATGATTGTTAGGATTTACTTGCTACACCTAGCAGAGCACCTAGATGTGCTGAGTGCTCAGCTTATATGGTGTTCTGTCACTTGTTTGCAAGGTCAAGGACATGGACTCTAGAGTCTGACAGCTTTGAACAAAAAATTTAATTTTAATAGTTTTTTTTTTTTTTAAAGAAAGAGTGAGAGAGAGAGTGAGAGAGAGAGAGAGAATTTTTTTAATATTTATTTTTTTAGTTCTCGGCGGACACAGTATCTTTGTTTGTATGTGGTGCTGAGGATCGAACCTGGGCTGCACGCATGCCACGCGAGCGTGCTACCGCTTGAGCCACCTCCCCAGCCCTAATTTTAATAGTTTAACTTGAATTTCCTCAAATGTAAGATAGGGGTTATAAGTTGGGTGCAGTAGCACATGCCTGTAATCCCAGTGGTTCAGGAGGCTGAGGCAGGAGGATCATGAGTTCAAAGCGAGCCTCAACAACTTAGTGATACCCTCAGTGAGACTCTGTCTGTAAATAATATATAAAAATGGCTGGGGATGGAGCTCAGTGGTTAAGCGCCACTGGGTTCAATCCCTGTTACAAAAAAAGCAGGGGAGGGTGGAGCGTGTAATAATAGTACCTGTCTCTTAGGATTGTAGGAATAAATGAAATAATTCATGTAAAGCACCTAGTATCTGACTAGGCTGTAATAAGCACCCCAATTCTTTTTTTTTGGTGGGGTGGTACTAGGGATTGAACTGAGAGGGGCTTCACCACTGAGCTATATCCCCAACCCTTTTCACTTTTTTAAATTTTGAAACAGGGTCTCACTAGGTGGCTGAGGCTGTCCTCAAATTGCAGTCCTCCTCCCTTAGCCTCCCAAGTAGCTGGGATTACAGGTATGCATCATTTGTGCCCTGTTCTTTCTTTTTTTATGGTGCTGGGAACCAGACCCTTGAGCATGCTAGGTGAACACTGACTACTGAGCCTTAGTCCCTAATTTATTTTTTTATTTTGGAGAGGGGTGTCTTTTTTTTTTTTGAGATAGGGTCTTCTCATGCTTGTCTTTTTTTTCTTTTTTCTACATACTGGTCTTGAACTCGGAGGCTCAAGTTATCCTTTCACCTCCATTCCAGAGTGGCTGGCACTATAAGCATGAACCACTGTGCCCAGCTTAAATGTCATTTTTTATTATGATTATGACTGTAGTCTTATTTTGCAAGATGGGGGATCAAACCCAAGACCAGACACATGCTAGGCAAGTGATCTCCTATTGATCTGTATCCCCAGCCTAATCATTGTTATTTTTGTCTTCTGAATCTCTAGATAGGACCTCCTTAAAGATAAAAATAAAGATTTTACTTTTTATCCTAATGATCTTTAAACAGGTTTTTACATGTTGTAGGGATTTATGTATGTGATTACAATTAGCAATCATTGACTCCACTGCATGGTGCCAGGAACCAAGGAATCAGGAAAATTTTAGTTCTCTACCACTCACGTTAGGTGTTAGATAACTTATGTGCCTCCTGTCAAATAGAACCCCTCCAGGGTTGCAGAATGTTCTGGATTATTTTGGCATTCCTGGATAATTTCCTGTGATGTTCCAAGACCTACATAAATTACTCCTTCCTTCTTGTAAGCACATTGCAAATACTTTTGTGTTCGTGTTTACTATATTAAATGGAAGTGATCTGTTTGTGTCTGTTTTCTCAGATTATGAAGGTTTTACTGAAGAACTTTTCACACCTTTCTTGGTCATCATACTATTCCTAGTGCCTAGCATATGGTGGAAGTTCAGCACCTGTTTGTTAAATGATTAAGTGTACTTGGTTTTCTTCCTTTGTTTCTCCTGAATTTCAGTTTATGAAATCATTAAGCTGCAAATGAAAAGTAGTTTTCTACTTCTCCTCAAACCTCTCCTGTGTTTCTGTCGTGCAGGAGCTGATGCTGCAGAAGATGAGGAGGTGGATGTCACCAGTGTGGACCCCATTGCTGCCTTCTGTAGCAGGTGAGCTGGCATGGAATGCTGGGCATCTGGGATGCTCCTCTTTAGTCTTTGATGGAGTATGTAACTCTGCTCCCTTGACTGCCCTCTCAGTTCCATCTGCATATTAATTGAAAGAGAGAACTCCTTTGGTACAGGAAAAACAATTCAGTCTTTATTCTCTAGTCCTACTTTCTCTTCCCTATCTTCCTGATACAGAATTTAAAGAAACTGAAGTAATACATGTAATCTGTTTATGATTATTGAATTTTGATTTCCTGTGATTCGTGTTGTCTGATTTCCTGTGATTCCTCCTGGCTTTCCTAAAGTTCTAGATCTATACCTGTTGTGTATGCTAATATGGGCGCCAGAGGAAGAGGGCTTATGGTTTAAGCAACTCTCTCCTCTTTTTTTCCAATCCCTTGTCTGATCCTTTTCCAAATAGTGATGAAGAACTGGAAGATTCAAAGGCTCTGTTGTATTTACCCATTGCCCCTGAGGTAGAAGACCCAGAAGAAAATCCTTATGGCCCTCCACCGGATGCTGTCCAAACTTCCTTGATGGATGAAGGGGCTGGTTCAGAGAAGAAGAGGCAATCTTCAACAGATGGGTCCCAGCCACCTAAGAAGAAACCCAAAACAACCAATATTGAACTTCAAGGAGTACCAAATGACGGTAAGAGCTGCATCTCCCTGCTGCCCAACAGGCACCACTTTTAATTTTTAAAACTGATCATTTCCTATTTGAGCAATTTTTGCCTTAAGGAAATTTTCCCATGATTCTTTATTGTGCTTTACAGCTTTTTAATGACTACATCTGTGTTCACATCTCTTTTAAAATGGAAATTCTGCCCTTTGGTACCTCACCTAAGATGACATGCTTTAAGTCTTCTGACTCATGGCTCAAAATTTGTTTCCTTGTTATATTCATCTTCTTTTTTAATCTTTTCCCATAGAGTGGTCTGATTAGGTGGTAAAGTACTAGTCAGACCCTGACAGTCATTTTATTCTGCCTGCCTGCGTTTATAAGCTGAGTTTGCAAGCCTTTATTATCCTGCGTTGGGATGGTTAGGGGAATGGATGGAAGTGGGTATGTGTGTGTGTGTTACTATTGGGCGTCCTCCTTTCTTTAGCTACAAATCAATTAAATATGCAACTGCATTTTTCCCCGATGCTCTAGATTGTGTGTATCTGCCCTGTTCCAGGCACTGTTGTGTAGTTTATATGCTCTTGCTGACTTTTACATCAGCTCTGCAAGTTTTTTTACTCTCCCTACTTTAGAAAGGAGAAAATTTGAGCTGATATTATGTAACTTGGTCAAGGTCTTACGGAAAGTGGTGGAACCAGGATTCTTGCCCTGATCTTTCTAAATCCAAAGCTCATCTTTTTCTTTTTCTTTCTTTTTTTTTTTGGTGCTGGGGATTGAATCCTGGGCCTTGTGCATGCAAAGCAAGCACTTTACCAACTGAGCTATATCCCCAGCCCCAAAGCCTATTCCCTTTCTGCTCCCTCATACCAGAGCTTGATTTAATATACTATCAGTGTGTCTTTCAGTTACGTTTTCAGTTTAGAGTTGCTATGGCTTGGAGTGAACCATATATAGGCTGTGTGTTCCTTTGGGTCTAGCAACTATTTGTCATATAATATATAGTCTTATAGTTTTTTTGTTTTGTTTCCTTCCCCCCCCACTCCTTTGGTACTATAGATTGAAACTAAGGGCCTTCTCTGACTAAGCAACATTACTAGTCCTTTTAAAATTTAAAAAAAAAATTTTAAGACAGGGTCTTGCAAAGTTGCTAAGACTAGCCTCAAACTTGCCATCCTCCTGCTTCAGCCTTCTGAAGCTGGGATTACATGCGTGTACCACCACACTTAGTGTAGTTTTTTAAACAATTAATAAGGCAGACTTTTCTGTTTATGATATTAGAACTGGGACACAAAAGCACTGTTTTTGCTCACAGAGGTCTGGTGTGGTGCTGAGACTGTTATTGTGTGGATCCCTTTCCATCCCTATCTATCCTTGTTCTACAGAAGTCCATCCACTACTGGGTGTGAAGGGGGATGGCAAATCCAAGAAGAAGCAAGCAGGCCGGCCTAAAGGATCAAAAGGTAAAGAGAAAGATTCTCCATTTAAACCGAAACTCTACAAAGGGGACAGAGGTTTACCTCTGGAAGGATCAACGAAGGGTAAAGTGCAGGCGGAACTCAGCCAGCCCTTGACAGGTAAGGACACATTGGGAGCACTGTCTGGCTTGCTTTGTGGCCTTGCTTTGTACAATCCCTGACTTCCTATAACTGCAGCATTCCCCTCCCCCCTTTCCTCCTTTTTTCCAGCAGCAGATAATGCCTGAATTTTAAGCTGCTAAGGGTAGGCTAAACCTCAATTGGCTTAATTCAGTGGCTCTTAACCTTGGGTCCATAAGTAGGTTTCAGAGGGCCTTCATTCCCCTAGTAGTATATGCAAAATATTAGGGAGATATTTTTCTGGGGAAGATACTCATAGGTTTTATCAGATTCTTATAGAAGAATCTCTGACCCAAAAAGGTCAGAACACTGGCTTAATTCATTTCTTCATAAATAGCCAGAATATAAGCTTTTAAAATATAACCCCTGTCTGTAGCATCTTTTCTTTACATATATTGTTCAAATTGCACAAATAGCACCATCATGTAAAGAAGAAAATGAGGTTTTTACATAAAACCCCATATCTGAGAACAGGAGGAAATTACCCAAAAGACAGAAACTGTGCTCTTTGTAGCTTCTTAAGCCTAAGCCTTTTGATATATAACATTTGGTTTTCTCATTTGTATATGATTGAGAGATTTTTATTGGAGGATAGAGGGCCATTTTAATTTCCTATCAAATATTTGTTAACCTAGGCTATTTGTTGGAAAAATATTAACCAGATTGGAATTCATTTCTATTAGATGTTGAATTTTGGAAGTGTAGTGTTTTATATATAAGCACTACTTGAGTTAATATAATACTTTTAATTTTTTAGGCTAATTGAGTAGTCTCAAAGCAGGATTAATAAAATATTAGTGTTGTATTCAGGTTTTTTTTCCTCCTGCTTTAAAATTTTAATCAAAAATTTTAACCCATATACAATGAAGCACTAGAATGCTAACAGAATTCCTTAATTATACCTTGTCAGTTAATCATTGTATATGAATATGACTTTTCTTCTACAGAGAAGCAGAAAACAGAAAACAAATTGAATTAATCATTATTTGCAATATTCCACCTCAAGTTTGCTAGATTTAGACTTTAGTTTTTCATAACCTGATACCATACCACTCTGTGCTAGTATTTTTTCCTCCAACAACAGTATGCTTCACTATTATTCAGTTACCACCATCACACTCAATCCTCTTAATACTCTGTCTATATTGGAAAATATACCCAGCAAAACTAAGCTTCAGAATTGATGGTGAAACCGTGATGAATAAAAGTTAAAAGAATTCACAGTTAAAAGCCTGCACTGTAACACATACTCAATAAAATATTTCATGAAGAAGAAGTGAAAAATAAAATTGAAAACCAGCAAAGGGAGGAACACACTAGAAGAATAGTCAAATAAAGGAGAAATTAATTCAAGTTTAAAACAAGAAATAAATCAAGCAGGCCAGGCTATTACAGGGGATAAAAAATATGATTTATCGATAATAACATCGAATATAAATGGCCTACACTCATCAATCAAAAGACATAAACTGGCAGATTGGATTAAAAAACAAGACCCAACAATATGCTGTCTCCAAGAGACTCACCTCCCAGGCAAAAGACATCCACAGACAGAAGGTGAAAGGATGGGAAAAAAACATATCATTCTCATGGATCTCCTAAACAAGCAGGGGTTTCTGTCTTCATGCCAAAGTTAATCAGAGGGGACAAACAAGGTCATTTCATACTATTTAATTATACCTCAGCAAGATATAATAATCATAAATATTTATGCCCCAAACAATGGAGCATCTACGTACATCAAATAAATCCTCTTAATTTCAAGAATCAAATAGACCACAACATAATAATACTGGGTTATTTTAACATGCCTCTCTCATCACTGGATAGACCCTCCAAACAAAAACTAAATAAAGAAGCTATAGAACTAAAAAATACAATTAATAATTTAGACTCTACAGACATATATAGAATGTTTCATCCATCAGTGGCTGAATATATATATATTTTTAATATACTTTCTTCACAGCAGTACACAAATCCTTCTATAAAATAGACCAAATCTTAGGCCACAAAGCAATTCTTGGCCAAAAAAAGATAATATGTTACATTCTATCAGATCATAATGAATGAAATTAGAAATCAATGCTAAAATAAAAATAGTGGCTACACCTGGAGACTAAATAATATGCTATTGAATGACCAATGGATAACAGAAGAAATTGGAGATGGAATTAAAAAAATACTTAGAGGTAAATGAGAATAATGACACAACACATCAAAATCTCTGGGACACTATGAAGGCGGTTCTTAGAGGAAGGTTTATTGCAATGGGCTCATTCATTAAAAGAGTAGAAAGTTACCAAATAAATAACCTAACATTACAGCTCAAAGCCCTAGACAAAGAACAACAAATCAACACCAAAAGCAGTAGAAGACAGGAAATAATTAAAATCAGAGCTGAAATCAATGAAATTAAAACAAAAACAGTTCAAAAAGTCAACAAAACAAAAGTTGGTTCTTTGAAAAAATAAATTGATAAATCCTTAGCCAAGCTAACCAAGAGAAAGAGGGGAAAAACTCAAATCACTAAAATTCATGATGAAAAAGGAAATATTGCCATGGACACTACTGAAAATATAGATGATAATCAGAATCTATTTTGAAAATTTATACTCCCCTAAAATTAGAAAATCTTTTTTTTTTTTTTTCTTTGTGGTGCTGGGGATTGAACCCAGGGTCTTGTGCATGCTAGGCAAGCACTCTACCAACTGAGCTATATCCCCAGCCCAAAATAGAAAATCTTGAAGACATTGACAAGTTTCTAGAGACATGTGACCTACTCAGATTGAATCAGGAGAACGTAGAAAATTTAAACAGGTCAATTAGCAATGAAATTGAAGACATCATCAAAAGCCTGCCAACAAGGAAAAACCCAGAACCAGACAAATTCTTAGTCAAGTTCTACCAGACCTTCAAAGAAGAACTAATACCAATCCTTCTCAATTTATTCCATGAAATAGAAAAGGAGGAAACTTTTCCAGACTCATTCTATGAAGCTAGTAACACCCAGATACCAAAACCAGAAAAGATACATCAAGCAAAGAAAACTTCAGAACAAAATCCCTGATGAACATAGATGCAAAAATTCTTAATGAAATACTGGCAATTTGCATACAAAAACATATTAAGAAGATAGTGCACCACGATCAAGTGAGTTTCATCCCAGGGATGCAAGGTTGGTTCAATGTATGGAAATCAATAAATGTAATTCACCGCATCAGTAGACTTAAAGATGAGAATCACATGATTATTTCAATAGATGCAGAAAAAGCAGTTGACAGAATTCAGCATTCATTCATGTTCAGAACACTACAAAAAGTAGGGATAATAGGGACATACCTCAACATTGTAAAAGCTGTATATATTAAACCCAAGGCCAACATCATTCTAAATGGGGGAAAAAAAAATGGAAAGCATTCTCTAAAAACAGTAACAAGACAAGGATGTCCTCTTTTATTATTTCTATTCAACATTGTCCTTGAAATCCTAGACAGAGCAATTAGGCAAAAGAAAGAAATTAAGGAGCTATGAACAGGAAAAGAAGCACTCAAACTATCTCTATTTGCCAATGGCATGATTCTATATTTAGAAGACCCAAAAAAACTCTACCAGAAAACTCCATAAACAAATTCAGCAAAGTAGCAGGATATAAAATTAACACCCCAAATCAGTTGTGTTCCTATACACTAATGAAGAATCAGCTGAAAAAGAAATTTAGAAAACTGTCCCATTCACAATAACCTCCTCCCCAATTAAAAAAAAAAAAGTAAAATAGCCTGTAACAGACGGTCATTGTCAACAAAAAATGCACATCAGTAATTGACTAGACATAATAAAGATGATCTTTCATAGCCCACTTCTTGGACAAACTAATGCTATACAGAAGGAGCAATTTAAAGTTTAAATAGATTTCCCTGACCCAAAGAAATGCTTAGGGTGATTTAAAATGTGGCCAAACTGGGTTGGGGTTGTGGCTCAGTGGTAGAGCACCTGTGTAGAACGAGTGAGGCAGTGGGTTTGATCCTCAGTACCACATAAAAATATTAAAGTACTATGTGCATCTATAACTAAAAATAAAAATTAGAAATGTGACCAAAAGGTATTTAATTCATTTAAACTCTTCAGGACATAGTCTCCCACCTTCTTTAAACTTTTCTGTAATTAATCTTGTGTTTTCTGTAGGAAGTGGTTGTAAATAAACCATTTTAAGTTTGTTTTTGTTTTTATTTTAAACTCACATTTTCTTCAGTAATACAGTGTTGTCACTGGACAGCAACTGTCTAAATGAGAATTAAAGTAAACCACGTTGAAAAGTTTACTCAGCCCTGAAGGAATAAGTCTTTTTAATTCCCTAAAATTCTCAAACGCATTAGTATTTTTATCTTAGTGACAGAAGAAAGTTTGTAGTAAAAATTTGAACTAAATGTGGGATATACATATTATAGTAGTTATACAAGTTAGCATTTTAAAGCCCCTTCTAGGAAGAGTAGATACTGCTATTGGGGGGCAGGGAGGGGTGGCTATTACAAGATTTTTCACACTCACTTTGTTGATAAGGTTAGGAGGTACTGACCTCGCTTGTGTATTATAACAGCAGGGTGCTTCATTCTGGACTATTATTTTCTACTTATTTTTGTTAGACACCAAAGTGGATCAACCTTAAGTAGAGGGGCAGCTCCTTTAACAAGTTTACCCCTTACAAGGGCTAGAGGAGGCTTTCCTTTGACAGGGCCAGAGTGATGGTACATTTTGTGATAGAGACAAAGCAATGTATAGATGACTGCAAGCATTTCCCCAGTTCCTCATGGTTGTATGCATTGCATACTTACCCATCTGATTTATCTGTCCCTCCCATTTTCTCCTTCCTTTTTTTGGCCTTGGTTCCTCAACCTTATCCTAATGGAAATCTCCAGAACAGATATGGCCAGTTTAAACTTCAGAGTGGACAGGTGTTGCTTCTGGGGGCTAACAGACAGAGTAGGATCATTTAAAAAAACAAAACAAAACAAACCAAAACAAAAAACCCCCAGCAGGGTCTTGCAGCTTTTGAGGTTCTGGACCCTCAGGAGGGCTGCAGTAGCTTTTGTGGCTAGCTGCAGTGTAGTTTCCATCTTTATGAAGGCTGCAAATTTGGGACAGTGGTGAGACTAGATAACCTATGGGAAGTCTCCATTTTAGGACACTTATCAGATCTTGGGTGTGGGATTCTTTGATTGAGGGTTGGGGTTCATCCATTGGCATGGTCATCTTGAGGACCCTGAGCAGGCAAAGCTGATTAGCACACAGCCCATCAAGGCCCCTGAGGGAAACTGGCATCTGGATCTCATTCTTCCACAGAAGATTTTTTCGATAAAAGATTACCTTCAAGCTTTTCCATAAAAGTCGGTATGTAGTCATTGCTTTCCCAACGGGTACTAAGAAGTGAAACCTAATTCAGAATGCCAGAGGCCGAACTATCTTTAGGAATCCATCTAGTCTGAGAGTTTTCATGTTTCATAAACCCCCTTTATTTAATGGAACAACTTTTGTTTTAAAACCAGATTGTTTGAAGGCAGGGTCTTAGGTGTAGGTTGTGATGCTACCCAGGCTAGATGGGTGGCAACTGTTTGCTCATATCTGCAATTAGCCAGTTGCTATAGAACCTGTTCCACAAAACTCTCAGAGCTGCTGTGTGTGTTGAGATATGGTGCATTTCAAGGGAAAATTGGAAGACAAATGAATCACCGTAGGATTCACCTGGAATCTAGAGCTACAGAACATTCTTTCCTATCAAACAGCTCATTAGTATTGGATTAGCAACTGAGTGCCTACATTCATGAAGATATAGTTTCTGTGTTGAGTGAGGACCCATCAGTGAAGCATGGCAGGAGTAACCCTGGAGCTCGGGACTTCCCAGGGAAAGGCCAGGCTGGCGGATCAGTGCCATCTATCAAATGTCTGTTCTTCAGTACATTGGCTACTCTCCAGAGGAGAGTCCTAGAAAGAAACAAGATGTGAGCAGACTCGCGTTTCCATGTAGCCTAAGAAATAGGGCACGTAGGGTGGTGAATTTGGCTCATCAGGAGCAAAGTAACACAAAGTTTTGGTCTATCACATACATGGCCTAAAGGCCTCATGGGATGGTGAGCATGAGGGATTGGTGTGTACCTGGGTCTGTTCTGGGTAGCAAAGGCCAAAGTGAGCAGAGGTGTCGCTTCTGGGGGCCAACAGACACCATTGCAGGTTTTCCTGCCTTGGGCCATTCTGCACCACTGCTCCCTGATGCTGTCCTATCACCTACAAGTCACAGAACCCAATTGTTTTAATCACTTGTTAATGAGTAAGGTGTGTGTTTTGTTTTCTTTTTTATGAACAGTCTCAAAGACTAATTTTATGAAATCTTGCTAAACTCAGCGAGTTGGATATTCTTTCTCATGTGATCTTATTAGCTGAATAAGGTAGAGTTTGAAAATCATGATCCTGCATTCTCTTAAGCTACCCTGGATGAGGCTGCTATTAGGAGGTACCCAAAATGGCTATTCATCTTAAACTGAACTCCTTAATATTATAATACTGGAGATTTCCTTTATGTTGTAGCTAAACAGTGTGTTCCCTTCAGGCAACTGCTGCGGGTCTTCTGTGTTGCTATTTCTGTGTATTTTACCTTGCTTGGTATCATATGCTCTGGTTTTGTTCTGTGCCTAATGCCTCAACAAGCCTATGTATGTATGTTTTTATTTTATGTCTTTTCATAAGAATAAGGATGTTACTGAAACACAAATTACACAGATAATCAGTATAAGGTGCTTAGTCATTTTGAGTGTCCATTATTAAGGCTACTGATATGTTTTTTTTTAATATTTATTCTTCAACTTTAGGTGGACACAACATCTTTATTTTACATTTATGTGGTATTAAGGATTGAACCCAGTACCTTATGCATGCTAGGCAAGCTCTCTACCACTAAGCCACAACCCCAGCCCAAGGCCATTGATTTGTGATCAAGCCACTTTCTCCCATCATGATTTAGAATTACAGTGGCAATGTTGTATCTCTTTCCAAATTGTTAAAACTAAATGGATCAGCGTACCTATGGGAAAAATCAGTGAGACTAGCCTTTAAGTGGGTAAACACACAATATTGAGCTTTGTAGAGTATATTCTTTTATCTTAAGATTTTTTTTAAAACAAACTCAAATTTATTATTATGTTTTATTTTGGGAGTGATCTGAAAAACAGGTGCTACATAAATTTTTTAATTTGATTTAACAGTGTAGTATTCAGCAGAGAGCTTGTATCAGGGAGAGTATGTTGTATCTTGTACTGATTTCAGGCTATTCTCAGGCAAATGTGAATATATTTTTATAAACACTAATTTCATTTATACTGGAACTTTAAGCTAATTTTTTTATAAATGGATAGTTTTCCTTCATAACTTGGGCAATTTTTTTTTTTTTAGCTTTTTACCCTTAAGCAGTATATTTTCTCCCATTCCAAGTGACATCTGGGAGGGTTTTCTTCACCTTGTTCTCTTTTTACACTTCCTAGTTTATAATTTTACAACAGTTCATTTAAGGACATCCCTAGGAGGTTGAACAGCTTCTGTAGAGTAACCAGGGAAGTGGTCATTTGATTTTACTATTTCGGATTTTGTGTATCAGTTAGTTATTGGTGTGTAGACATATGGACAATAGCTTTAATTAACATTTCACTTTATTTGGGATTCTCAGGTGATAGAAATGTCACTTAAGGAACAGTGGTACTTGGACAGGGTTTCTCATTGTTAATCATTTAGTGACTGTTTTAGTCTAATATAGAAAAAGTTCAATACTTTTCCTTTCTTCTGTTTATCACACCCTTTTGATTGCTAAGCATTCTTTCTAACACCATAGAGAATGGTCAGCAGCTTAGCTTTACCTCCCACCCCCATCCCTTTGGGACAGTACTGAAAAAAGTGTTGGGGCGGAGATTTGGGGTTTAGATTATTTGTTGCTTCAATAAAGAGTAATTAGGAGTTGGAATTGGTTATAACTTTTCCTTAAAGGGGGGACATTCTTGGTGCATATATGCTTGGAGTGCAGCATCCATCAGTGTTTCTGTTCTTAGAAGTAACTGATCTGAATTGATGGTAAAAGAATTCTTTTTGTGTCTAATCTCTTTAGCAGGAGGAGCAATCTCAGAACTATTATGAAGACCTTGAAGTTCTTCGTTCTTCCTCACTTGCCATCAGGTGGCCTCTGGACAGTGTAGTCAGTTATTTGAGATTGACTTTAACTTAAAACAAAGGCCTCTGCCTCCCACCCAGGAGGTGGAAGGAGTGAATTTTATGTTTGAATGAAGAAGTGAATTATGGAAGAAGAGTATATGTCCCTTACCTTCCCTTTCAAGCGTAAGTCCAAATAGGCTCTCAGGAACGAGGATTTGTGAAGGCATCCAGTAGGAGATTTGACTCACATAAACTTCAACGCTTGGTTGTGTTGCTGGAGAAAAGATACCTATGTTTTGTTCATCTAGCTATTGTACCCAGAATCATTTTGACATATCATTTCCTGTCTCCTGATTGCCTTCCGTCCTCAATGCATGTCCTCGAGTGACTTGTTCTTATCTGAAATTTTGTTTCCAATATCCTAGGAAAACTTCTGTTGCATATTCTTTTTCATTTTTAAATGTACCCTATCTCAGATAACTCCTGTATTTCCATTTAGTGTACAAAGGTTGGGCAGAAAAGAAAGTGCTTGAAAGCTTTCAAATTTACAGGAAAAGAAGAAAGATAAGAAGGCCCCCTCTTCCTGTCATACATTTTGCTCAAGAAGCTGGGCAGTAGGAGATTCAGGGTTTTTCCTTGCATTGCATGTTTCTCCAGTATTGGTTCAGTCTCATTAATCATGGATTTTGAAGATAACTAGTTTTATCCATCTCCAGCAAAGAATCATCAACACTTTATATTACCTTATCTGTGCTGGCTTCCAGAGTTGGAAACAAAACAAGGTGTTTCTCAACAAGCTTCTTTTTTATTGGGGTGGGGGAACCTGTGCAAGGACTAAAGTACAGATTCCAAAATCAAAGCAGCAAAACAGTTCAAATCAAAGATCAAGGTAAATTTTTTTTTATTGTTGCCTATGGAAACCTGTCCCCATCAGCCAGTGCATCTTTCCCCTCTTGCATCCATGCATTCGTGCTCCTTTTTCTTGCTGTGTTTTCCAGTCACTTCCTTTCTGTGAAAGGTTGCTTAGCTTTTTTTTTTTTTTTTTTTTTTTTTTTTTTTTTTGCTATTGTTTAAATAAAAAGTAGCAGATTGGATGGATGTGTACATTAGGTATTTGAAATTTTCTGAAACTCCAGAGTGAGGAAACCAGGTGTGGAAGGGGCTTAGTAGCCTGTCTGAGTAGAGCTTTTAGCTGACCCAAAGTGCTTACCCGGGATCATCATTTTCTCAGTATTTTCAAAGGAGAATTTAAATACTGCGATTATTGGGAAGTCTTTATCAGTTGGTGGATGCTCCTTTAGGTAGCCAAACACATTGATTATTTTTTAGATTGTAGGATAGAAATCAAAGTAGAACACATCAGTAAGGGCCTCTTTTTCCCATCCCATCTTTCAGAATATATATATTTTTTATTTTTCCCAGAAGTCAGAACTCTTCCTGAATTTTTTAGTTGCCACTGCTACTTCTTCAAGTGCTCATTTCGTGAATTTCACGTGAATTGGACAGTGGTTAAGATTGGCAGGTGGCTCACTGGACATGTTTCTGTTTTGCAGACATTATATTCATTCCCATTCTCTGTGCTGCATACTGTAGTGGTGTGGAGACTGATACAAAGGGTTTCTGCCTTACTCCCATGTATGAAGGAGTTTGGTTTCCTCACCTGGGCATTTGGTGTTTATACTCTGTCCAACTCCTCAACTGGCTACTGAGAAAATCACGTCCTGTCAGATTATCTCTGGCAGCAGCTCCTGATAATTATTTATGTTTTGGGGATTTTTTTTTTCAGCCCCTAAAACTGTTTGTCCATTTCAGTTTGAGTTTCTTGATTTGTGTAATATATGTATATTCTCTTCTTCCCTTTGTCATCTTCTCCCTGCCCACCATTTTGTTTTTCAAATGTTCTGTAGTTTTGTACAAGATAAAAACGTAGCCTTGGGTACTTCTTGCTGAAGCTTTAATGCTTTGTAAATAAAATCGGATGTTTATTAAAGCACAGGTGCAGATGTTTGTTTGTAAACACTGATCACTTCTGGAGCTCACCAGCCACTTTCATATACTGGGGAATGTGACTTCCTGTGATGGTGTTAGAGCCCTGTATGGAACTAGAGAGCTGGAAAGTGTGGTGGGGTGGGGGCACAGAGTCTAAATTTCTGCCTTTATACAAGATCATAAATAAATGATTTGAAACAAAAGGTGTTGTTAATCAAAAAGATCATCTAGGAATGATCTCTTCAGATTTTTAACTCAGTGTAAGTTTGTTTAGTTACCCTGAAGAGGCCATAGTTTAAATTCTGGAGGTTACAAAAATGCATGCCAGGAAGTTCCAGGCTTCCAAGGGACCTTTCTTAAATTCCTCTTTATTCGTCTTTTTTCCTCTATTAAATAGCTTTAAAATCCACCAACTACTCATTGTCTCCTCAAGAATAAGATCTTTAAAAGTCTGATTTTAATTACTGCCAAATCTGAGTGTCTGTTTATTAATTTTTTGTCATATCACTGAGAACTTGTCTTTGACCTCATAGCTGTTTCCTAGCAACCCTCATCAGCATAAGGAATCAGTGAGCCCCTCTGCTCTGTGGGGCAAAGGGAGCAGGCCCAGAGGCAGCAGCTTGCATCCTTTGGCCCAGCCCAAGTCTTCAGTACCCTGAGACAGAGGAGAACCTTCAGCTTGGAACGGTGCTACTTTTGACAGCCTCTCTTGCTCATCTGATAGGGCGTCTTGGCCCTTGCCTTCATGAATTTTCTTTCTTTTTAAAAATTCCTTATACCCGACCAATGTGTCACACTTCATAGAGTGTTTTCACGTGCCCTGCATCATTTGATGGTCAAAAGTGATCTCCCTGAAATAGGTGGGGAAGGCTTTATTTATGGAGGAGGAAACAATTAGAAATAGAAATTCAGAAAGGGTAAGTCACTTGCCTCCCAGTCCAGAGTTCTTGATCCTTTTTATATAGAATCTTTAGGAGCACTCATAGTAAATAATTCAAGGTATTGAACTGGAACTTAATTTGCTTAACCATCTGTTCTTTTTAGACTTTGGTATATATTTTTTTTATTTGATCAGATTCAACTTGGGAATCCTGAAATCTTTAATTATCCCACATGGAAGGGGAGTGAAAGGGTAGGAGAATGTAACTTCATTTGGAAATTCACTTGTCCATCTGTGGGGATTTTTTGTTTTTTGGAGTGCTGGGGATTGAACCCAGGGCCTCATACTTGCTAGGAGAGTATCCTACCACTGAGCCAATCTCCAGCCCTCCATCTGTGTCTTTTCAAGAGGTGGATTTAAATCTATTAAGAGGATATGAAAGGAACGGAGACTGGTAAGGTGGTCATTAACAAGCATAGATAGTAAAGCAGCAGCAACATTGTGATTGTTTTTTGTTGTTTTTTCTGCCTTGGGACCTCACTTGTGAGTAAGGACTGAGATTTTGTGTATTTGGTTGCATTGTTTAGTTGACAGTGCATGCATCATATATCTCTTGACTTTGAAGGACATCCCATGTTGAAGGAATTCATTTATGATGCAGAGAGAATTCAACTGGAATACCCAGAGGGCTCTGGCTAAGGGTGGTGAAATGCCTGTGGAGACATGAAGACTTCAGCCACTGGTTTCATCCTCACAAGTCTGGCGTTGACTGTCTACCCGCCATTGGTGGTGTCTTCACCTAAAACACTGGCCATCCCTGAAAAGCTTCAGAAAGCTGTAGGGAAAGTTATTGTCAATGCTACAACCTGTACTGTGACTTGCGGCCTTGGCTATAAAGAGGAGACCATCTGTGAGGTGGGCCCTGATGGAGTGAGGAGGAAGTGTCAGTCTCAGCGCTTGGAATGTCTGACCAACTGGATCTGTGGGATGCTGCATTTCACCGTCCTCGATGGGCAGGAGTTTGAGCTTAGCTGTCTGAGTTCAGACATCCTGGAGATTGGACGGAAAGCTTTCCACTTCACCTGGAGATTGGCACGGGGTATCATTTCCACTGACGATGAGCTCTTCAGACCCTTCAGAGCTGAATCCTATTTTTTGAGGTTTAAACCTGTCCAGGAGTATGATTCTGGGACATACCGCTGTGATGTGCAGCTGCTAAAAAACTTGAGGTTTGTGAAGAGGCTCTATTTTGGGCTGAGGGTCCTTCCTCCAAAGTTGGTGAACTTGAATTTCTCTCAATCTCTTACCGAGGAACAGAAGTTAGTAGATGAGGGCTTGGAGGTTAATCTGGACAACCATTCCAAGCCTTTCCGGCCAAAGTGGCAAAAGAAGGTGACATTGGCCTTGGGAATAGGAATTACTGGTGGAGTGGTTGGTGGTATTTTGGTGAGCATTGTCCTCTGCGGTATGTGGAGGGGGACTGATGGCACTTGGAGCCACAAGAGCTTACAAGCCTTGCTCCCAAAGGACTGCCACCCAGAAACCCAGGCTAGCTCTTCAGGGAATGCTCTGGATGTCAGGTAGTGAATCAGCTAGGAGGGAGGCTCCCACTGCCAAAAGGTTGGGTGAGGGGTGTGGAAGGAGCAGCTTCTTGCTAGCTGTGGGCAACCATCACCAGCTGCTTTGTGTCCCACGTGGGTCTCTGCTCCACATCTCCCTGGCTCTAAGTTCTCAGGAGACTGCAGGCAACCTCCTGTTCCTGGGAAGAGTTCTGTCTTCCAAACTTGCATTCTCTCTAACCTCTGTGCTTTCCCATCTCCATCTCCCCTCTCTTGAGCAGCGTACTCATAGTGAAAACATTTTTTCCTCTTCAATAAAAGTAATTTATATGGAAACCTAGCATTTTTCTTTCTTGCATTTGTTTAAATGGTCCCATAATCAGCCTGGCTTCAGTTTCCCTTGGATTTCTTAATAGTAGACAATGGACAAATTGCTTTGTTGAGGGCCCATGCCCATAGGTGGCAGAAGTTGTTAGTAATGACACCTGACTCAGGTGTGTAATAATCCCTAAATGTTACCTGCCCTCTCTGCCCTCCCCAGGTGAACCCTCTATGTTCAATGTTAAATTAAATTTCCTTGCAAAACAGAGATACTTCACCTGATCATTGAAGCAGTTCTGTGGCTTGCTCCCTGCTCCTTTATTTTTGCTTACTCAGTGCCCTGAAGTTTGTGCTCCTGGAAAGATCAATGTATGGGTCTCTGATAGTAGCCAAAGCTCCCATGGGAGGACTCGCACCTCTGTACAAGATCCAGTGTTAAAAGACTCTTGGGGACCATTGAGACTATCCAAGATAATTGGGTTATGGAACTGTCAGGAACCAAAGACTGGTGGTTCTCTCTCCCTTGAGCCATGTGTCAGAATCACCTGGATGACTTTTTGGAAAACAGATTCCTGAGCCCCAACTCTGGAGATGCTACTTCACTTTAAATTATGGTCAAAGGGTCCTTATTACTTCCTTTACTTTTAAAAATTTCAAACCCAGAGAAAAGTTAGAAGAAAGGTTTATAGTGGTCACCCATAAACCCTTTGCCTAGGGTTCATCAGTTGTTAGCTTTTTGACAACAACTGCCTAAGTTACAGATTTTATGAACCACTTGAAAGCATCACAGACATTGTGACCCTTTATTGGAAAGTAAATCAGGTATGTATCTTATAGGGACATTCTCCTGTATAACTACAATACCTCTACCACACCTAAGAAAATGAACAATTCCCAGTCTTAACATATAATTTATGTTCAGTTGCTCCAATTTTCAAAATCTTAGAGCTTTTTGATGTAATTTCTTGATCTAGGAGCTAATAAAGCTTCATGTATTGTGTTCAATATTTTCTCAAGTCTTCATTTTTCAACAGATCATATATATGCGTTTGTGTATTTTCTCATGACATTGATTTTAAGAATTTATTACTTTGGGGTGGGTATTGGGGGTTGAACCTAGGAGTACTTTACCACCGAGGTATATCCTCAATCCCTTTATTTATTTATTTTTGGTACTAGGGATTGAACCCAAAGATATGTTACAACTGAGCTATATCCCCAGTCCTTTTTATTTTTTTATTTTGAGATAGGTCTCACTAAATTGCTGAGACTAGCTTTGAACTTGTGATCCTCCTGTATAAGCCTCCCAAGTTTCTAGCACTTCAGGTGTGCACCACCGCATAGGGCATGACATTGATTTTATTGAAGTGTCTGGCTAGTCCAATAGTATTGGGTGGTGTCCCACAATCTGGATTTGTCATTTTAACATTAGATTCACAAGAAATGAGTTTTAGACATTTTTGACAAGAGCCCTACGTAGATCCATACTTAGTATATTACATTAGGTGGCTCATGGTGTTAGATTGGCCCACGATTATTGATGATAAGCTATACATAAAAGATCAAAGCATCTTTTTTAACAGGTTTATCAATGACTATGATACGTAGTTGAGATTGACTCAGTAGCTTAGGCCCATGGATAGGGAATTGTTTTACTATTGCTGTTATGTTTTAAAAGACCTTAAATTGTACACAGACCCTTAATTCTCATCTGCACACTTCAAAGGGGAGTTCAGAAGATTCAACTCTGGCCTGGGTCTGCTATGGGCTGTACTGGAGCAAGCCTAACACCTTTTGTAGGCCTTATCTTGGAAATAGGTGATTATGAGGGTGCAGTGAGGTCAACTGAAGTTTGGGAATGTTATTAATGATTCTTTTTACTGCAGTACTGTTTTACTGAAGAATTCAGGAGATAGCTTGCTGTACTTCAAAGTCGGGAAACAGCATCTTATGTAGTGAACTGCGTATTGACTTTCCTGAGGGCTGCTGCTTGCCATGTTACAGATGGAGAGACTGATACTTGGAAGAGCTAAATAGCTTCCAGCACTCAGTTGCAAACCAGCAGTCAGGTGATCCTATCCCACAGCTCTTGGTTTACTGCCCTCTGTGCCTTGGGCTCTTGAACTTTGACTTAGGATGGCAAATCCCTTGACTCAAGGGTTTGAGCAAAGAAAAGAACAAAAAACTCTCACAAGTTACCAAAGACAAACTAAATTCAGTTAATGGAGTTCTGTGCATGTAATTTGCCTCTAGAGGGTCAAGGAGAGGCTGACTGGACTAAAATTTGGGTTCGATAGTGACCTGTGCTCCCAACATCCACTTGGGGTGAAAAAGGAAGAGGTGACCTTGTTGTGTCAGACTGGTGTCTACATGGGACCTTTCTCTTGCTGAACAGGCCCTCTCCACTCACCTTGATCTCCCTTAAGAAAATTATGAGACAGGATGGACCCCTTTGTACCTGTTTTGCACTGAAAATCCAATACAGGGCTGTGTGCCGCCGCAGGCACAGCTCATCTGTCGTGGATGTTGGATCAGTGTTTGTTGAACGTGTAAGTTGTGGCTGCAAGCTGAGTAGTAATCACAACCTTTGGGGGCTGCAGAGAGCAGAGGGAGCAGTCACGTGCTCCCCAGTTGGGATCTCTCTAAGGGGAAAGACCTCCCTTTGGGACCACTGAGTCAACACCTCAAATGTTTTCAAAGCCAGGGGACCTTAAAGCGGTTCCATCCACAGGTATTGTTTGCTGCCACTGTGTTAGATGAAGCCAGCCCATCTGGCAAAGTGCCTGCTGTGTTCTGTGTCACCTGCTTGAGTCCCCTGGCAGTTTTCTCCCTTCCCAGGACTGGATGAAGCGATACAGACTGCATGTTCTAACAGGATTCACTGTGATGGCTGAAGGCCCTGGATAGAGGCCTCAGGTTACCAGACAAGACAGGAGATGTGCTAGAGCCAAGTGATAATAAAAATCCACAGCCGCTGCCAGCAGACAGGTTGAGAAACCATCTTTATTTACGAACTGTCTGCTACCAGAGTCAATAAATAACTACCATACAAGAAGTATAAGAGCGGAACAGTGGGCCCGTGGGAGTGGCTCCATTTGAACAAAAGCTGTATAGTCAGTGGTCTGTTAGGCCATAGCATTTGCCAAGCCCTGAGCTTCTCTAAGCTGGGCAGGCCCTGAAGCAGGTGGCAAGTTGGAGGCACCTTGGACCAAGGCAGGGTGCACCCTATCCAAGGGTACTAAGTGCCTTAGGCCTGGGGCTGCCTAGGACTCTGGGCAAATCTGTCTGACCCATTTTGTTCCTCTCCAGTTTTCCTTTATGGCCCTTCCTTCCCAAAGCCTATGACCATATATACAAGTTCATGGGGCACCGCCCCTCCCCGCCACTGGCTCCTAGGTACCTGTTTCCACGGAACTCTTTGAAGTCCCTTAGAAAAGAATGCCTATCTGATCACTAAACTACTCCAGGAGTCTTTGGCCCAGGTTGAGTCTTGAGTTGGGGAGACAAACATCACACCTGTGCCAGTGACACAGGTGTGAGGGTACTACTATCCCTGTGACATGCAGGAGCCCCACTGGCGATCTCAGGAAGAGAGGAGGAAAACATCTTTTAGCCGTCTTGGGCTCTTGCCCAGAGTGCAGGCTGGATGGCTTTGGGGACTGCCAAGGGGCAGTGCATGCTGGGGAAGGCACTGGGTTGCCACCACAATTCCTGGGTGCCCCTTCCTCCTTAATGGCTTCCTTTAAGACACAGGGACCACAACAGATGACATCTTCCTATGCTTTGATTCTAAGACTCAGCTCTGGAAGGACAGACAGCATCTCCTATCCCTCCAGTCACAGCTTCACCTAACCTAGACTACACCAACACTCCAAAGTCCTCAGAGGTCTCTAGAGAAGTAACTGCTTACTTATTCCAGGGTCTCATTGCAGAAGCTTCTTCTCATGTCTAACTTCAGTCTCTCCTGTTACTTTATTAAAAGAAGAAAAAAATATCCCCCACCCCCCATGGCCTTGCTACTCCCTGGCATCACCTTGTGATTTGCTACCCTGAATGAAAGTAGAAGCTGCCCTGTAAGCCCCGCAACTCTCTGAGCAGATGCAAGAGTCCCCGCCCTCCTGCCCTGTTAGAGACACAAGGACCAAGGAGGTGAGTGCTGCTGCCTGGGCCCCAGTGCTTGCAGATCAGTGGGTGCTTGTCTGCCCAGCCCTGAAAAGGCATCTTAGGCTGGCTGTCCCTAGTTCTCAGGGCATTTACTCGTCATTATTAAGCTGTGAGGCAGCAAAATACTTGTTTGAACTAACCCTTGCTTCTGCCTCTCTCTGGGGCTTGGTGTGAAAGGAGGGAATTCAGAATTGAGTCCGGACTGCAGCAGGAGTGAGCCCCACTCAGCTCCCCCTGCCCATCCAAGCAGAGAAAACAAAATCATAGGCCCCTCAGGCAGGAAGGGACTCTGGAAGCTGCCTAATCTAGTCTATTCCTCCAAGCCACCCCAGCAAGAAGCTATTCCATTTTACAAGCCTGTAACCTCAGTCACATGCAGTCTCATGCTGCAGGAACATCTGCTATAATAATAGAGTTCTATGGCTCTGTCCCCCAAGCAAATTCTGTCTGTGAAGCAGTCAGGTTTCCTGGTAAGAAACCCTTCCTGGTCTCCCAAGCAGATCACCATCCCCCTCTTTCTAATGGACCTCTTTGAAGTAAGGTACTTGACCATGAGTGTTCCTTCAAACAAGCTTAGGGGCTGCAGCCTCCCACATCCCTGGTTAGCTCCTGTGCCAAAGCAGCTCATCCCAGCCTGGCAAGTAGGCTCCCTGTCTCCCCTGCTGCAGCCCCAGGCAGTGAGGAGAGAATCAGATAAACCTTGGGGAAGCTTCTTTCAGTGTCCCCTTCTGGTAGAGAACTGGGCACAGGCCAAATCATAGCTAGCAGGGCACAAAGAGAGATGCTAGGCCAAATCTGGGGTCCCTGTGAGGGGGAATGGTCACTTAGCTAAGCCCGTAGCCTCCTTGCAGTCCTCGATTGCAGGGAGGTGGCTGTGGGGTGGCAGGGAGAAGTTGTGTGAGCTGACGTTTTTAAAAAAATTGTACTGGGTAAACATTAACATAAACCTGCCCAGGAAAATAGAGCAGGACTTAAAAGTTTAAAAAACCATAACAAAATAGAGCTCTAACTGTAAACTACAGAAAACTGGCCCAGGGAGCTTCAGGGACAAGTGCCCTTCAAGATGCCTGTCATGCTGCTCCCAGATGTGAGAGTCCCCTGGCAGAGCACAGGCTTTGGGGTTTCCTGCTGCACTGCTACTGCTGCCTGGATTGGGGAACTCTGTCCTTGCTTTGGCCTCTTCTTGGAGCAAGGGTAAGGGGGTTGGGACTTCAAGTTGGTAGTGCATGTTGAGTCCCCAGCAGAAGCCAGGCTCAGAAGGCAAGGGAGGCCTGGGCATCTCCCAGAATATGCCACACCTTGGGCTGGGCTCAGCCATGCAATCCTCGTGGTCAGCAATGGGGACCCTTGAAGTAGACTGTTCACCCCCACATCAGCCTTGATCACCTTTATAACAGCTGTCAGCACTGCCTCCTTCTTCTGCAGAGACAGAGCCTTGAACAGGCAGGTAAAAGAGTTGTGTTCTTGTCCCATCCCCTCTACTTGTAGGCCCTGTGACCTTGAGAAGTCCCTGATCCTCTCTGGACCTCCAGTTCCTCATCTGGGGAGTGCAGGGCGTGGACAACTTGAGCTCTCAGGCCTCTTCCAGTTCTGCTGTCCGTGACTGGTAGTACACCTGAGCTCAAGGTGGGATGTCCCCTTTATTAACCCCTCTTTCTTCTGGGGTTAAAGAGCGGTCCAGGCAGTCTAGGGAACAGGACTCTCCAGGTGGTCCAGGGTATTCCTGGGAGCAGGCAGGGTCATATTGATCCTTGCCTGGCTCAGAAGCCTCCAGAGGCTGGAACAGAGAAGGAATGCTGCATTGAGGGTGGCAGTGGGGGAGGTGGCCACAGGTCTGCAGGCAGAGCTGGAGGGGGTGGGCGGGTGAGCGCCTGGTAGTCTCCTGCCCTAACCCTGGAGGGGCTGTGCAGGATAAGTCTTGGTGAGGGACTTCCCCAAGACAAGCCCTTTAGTCCCAGCCACCTAGGGTGGCTCTGGCACTCGGGTGACAGGGTTGGGTTGGCAGTGTTGGCTGAGAGGGCAGTGTCACCCACATGGTGCCCATAACTCAGGCTCAGGCTGGTGCCCCATTCCACCAGGCATCCCAGCCTCCCAACCCTTCTTAGCTCCCACCCCTAAAAGTCTGGAGTCTCATCCCTCAATGCTGAAGGGGCTCAGTCTCCCAATCCCAGCAGCAGGGCAAGAGTTCTAGCCGCCCAGGCAGGCAGGGGCTGCTGGGGAGTCGGAGGAAAACGCCAGGGTCCGGCTGCGCTGCTCCTCAACAGGAGGATGAGGAGAGGTCTTGGTCCCAGGGTTCGTCCTTTTCTTAGTTGAGGGAGGTCCTCAGCCCGCTCCTGCCAGGTGTTCCCACAGGACCCAGGATTCTGCACTCAGGTGACAGAGTCTACATGTGGACTCCGAGTGCCATCTCTTGCCATTCAAGATATGCATTCAACCCCCTTCTTCCCATGGGCTCGTTTCTTCCATCCAGAACCCCTAGGGGCCCAGGGGTTGGGTTCAGTATCATCATGGAAGTCACTGCCCAGTACATCTTCATTTAGAGAAAAAGATCCACCTATGGTTCTGTCCTGTGGTAGAATATGAACTATCCTACCTCCTGCACAAAGGGTCCTGTTTAAAGTAGGTGTTTAAAACCAACCACTCTGGGCACAGTGTTGGGCCACCTTGGCTTGGGAACGGCCAGGGCCAGCTGGCTGTGTCCGTCAGAGTTGGGTTCCAGTTCTGTTGCGGAAGGAGAAGCGCCGAGTTCAGAGCTCCAGGTAGCCTATGAGGATGAGCATCGCTGTGGAGTGGGAGAGGATGGCGCCGGGGTGTGGGGCTGGGCAGACTGCCGCGTCTTCCACCATCATGCTTGTGCCTGAAACCAGCAGAAATGCAGGCTGAGTGAGCAGGGCCTGGGTGACCCTAGCCCCATGCTTGCAACAGGATCCAGACCTTTCCTAAGTAGACACTGGGTGGGGGGCAGGGGGGTGGAACACTGCAGACCCGAGTGTCAACGGCGCCTGGTATGCTCAGTCCTACTCTCATAGTTTTCCAGGGCCTTTGTCCTTGGCTGTAGCCTCCTTTTGTACCCAGTAAAAGAAGCACCCTCACTTCCGTGGCCCTCGGGCTATGTGGAGAGTGGGAGAAGGCAATGGCTTTGCTCTACTTTGGTTCCTGCCTGGCTTTCCCATTCTCCTGGGGTCTAGGTTGGAGGTGGCTGGGGTGGGTGGGCATGATCCCTTCACCAGGTGTCTGGGTGGAGTCTGATACTTCTAGGGGACAGGAGAGGGGAGAGGCAGCACCTCCATTCCTCACGATGTGAACTTCTGCCGGGATGCCATCCCCTCCAGGTCCCGTAGTCCGAATCTGTACAAGGGCGTGGCCAATGTCTTGGGGTACTGGGATTTCTATCCAGTTCTTGCCAGTAAGGTGGAGTGTGGGAGTTGGGTGTAAGTCATTCTGGTACAGCATCTAGGAAGAAGGTTTCCGGGTGGAGTTTCCTTATGCCAGGGCAGATCCTTCTTTCTTGCCCAGATCTAGTCCCTGGGGGGAGCTCAGTTAGTTCTGGGCCCTTGAGGTTCTGTCTCCTCACCCCTCCTTGGCTTTACCATTAGCCAAGCTCCTCCCTGGTGGGAGGTGAGCTTGCAAACCCCCCTGCTGCCCCACCACCCCTGCCTTTTCGCAGTAATCCCATCTGCTCCTGTTTAATAGTCTACCACAGGCGAGCTGGAGAGCACCTCTGTGCAGCAAGCCTCTACTGGTCCCACACTCTGCTTCTGTCTCACTCAGATCTCTCTTGCTGCAGATTGTGGCTTTCATATTTACCAGAAAGACCAGAGCTTTTCTCACCTGTGGATCTCTTCCTCACCTTGTAGCCAGTGACTGCAGACTCATTTTGGAAAGGGACCACAGCGTCCCATTTAATGCTGAGACTGGAGCTTGAGAAAGTCCAGGAGATGTTGCCAGGAGGTCGCCGGGGAGCTGCCAGGGGAGGAGAGTTGGAGAGACCTCCACATGGTCCCCTGTCTGCCCCCCCCACCCCGCCTCAGCATCCGCCAGCCCTTCTCCAGATGTCTGCCTGTACTAATTACACCCAGAACATTCTGCCACCAGTGCCTCAAAAACAAAGTCCTTGAAAGTCCAAAGGCTGGAGAAGACAGAGGCCGTAGAATTTCTACCTCGTTTTCAACAGGCTCACCCCTTGTTTCTGTGGACCAGAGCATGTGTCTTGTTGCTGGAGAAACAGTGACCCTGGAAGCACCCCCAGCATCCCCATCACCCCTGGCAGACAGACTCACGAGGTTTCATGGTTGTGGCATTGGTGGGAGGACTGGCAGGCCCGGTGCCAGCGCGGTTATAGGCCCGCACGGTCACGTGGTACTTGGTGTTAGGGTGGAGGCCGGTGACTCGGGCATTGGAGTCTAGCCCTGCTGTCCTCACTCTGTCAGCAGCTGCTTCTTTGTCCCCAGCTTTCCAGTAGCGGATCTGAAGGGGGCAAGGGTACCCTAGGGTCAGTGGTCAAGCCCAGGATCTCAGGGCTACCCTAATCCTGATGCCCACATTCTGTTTCCCTCTTGCTCACCCTGATCCCAAGACTCAGTCTCTTGAGTCTTAGAATTGGGATACTTGGTTAAAGCACCCAGAGAGCAGGGTCACCTGGTGTGAGTCCCTGTATCTCTCAGTGCCCAGCAAAAGTACTGGGTCCAAGAAAGGTGCTCAATGTAGGGATGAGGGAGTGGTGCGGGAGGGATTAGCAGGGGTGAGCACCGGCTCAGCCTGGTGATGGCCTGCCAGAGCCCCACTCATCAGGAACTCAGGGGCTCCCATAGAGATTCCAAGGATACAACATCATGTTTATATTTGCAAAGTAGCCCCTGGCCCCCAGTAAGTTTATGATGGCTGCTCAACAAACACAGACCCGATTTAGTAGTAGCTGGAATATTAAGAACTGCTAAACATTTTTCCAAATCAAGGGGAGAGTTTGGAATAAACTTCTCCCTGTGTGATCTGTCCTGTGCCAGCTCTACCCAAGCACTCACTTCATGCGTGACATCTATGAGTCTCTCTTCCCCATTGGGGGTCAACTATGGATGATGATGATGATCATCATCATGATTTTTTGGTGCCAGGGATTGAACCCAGAGGCTCTTTATCACTGAGCCATATTCCAAGCTCTTTTTAAAAAATATTAGAGTTAGGTCTCGCTGAGTTGCTTAGTGCCTCACTAAGTTGCTGAGGCCGGCTTTGAATTTGCAATCCTCCTGCCTCGGCCTCTTAAGCCACTGGGATCACAGGCCTGTGCCATCACTCCTGGCTCAGCCACCGATCTTAGTGAAGTTGCATCCACAGTGCCCCACAGACTGGCAGCTCAGTTTGTCAGGCAGAGAGTGAGTGACTCCAGGAAGAGAGATGAGTGAGCTGTCAGGCGTCCCCCCAAGCCTCGAAGCCCCAGCACCCCTGCACACCGCATTCCTCTCTCAGGCCCCGGGTTAGTGCTCACCTCATACCCCAGGAGGATGCCATTTGTGTCCTGCCGCACAGGTTCCCAGGTCACGTTCATCTCTGATGATGAGATCCCCTTGGCCCAGACCTTGGTAGGGGCCACCCTGGGCTCTGGGGACCAACACAGAATAGGTTTGGATTTCTGGAGCATTCCTATGTCCTACAGAGCAGCTCCCAATCAGGACTGCCTAGGATTTTAGAGGAAGAGTCCAGGCCCAGGACAAAGGCTGGGTGGGAGCCCCCAGAGTGTCTCTCGGGGCTTACTTTTCTTCCTAGACAGCTGCTCCCCTCCTTCTCCTGCTCAATGAGCAGAAGTGAGTCCGGTGGCTTAGAACCCAGGGGCCCTCTCCACCTCCTACTCTGAATCAAGCTGGGGCAGGAGCAGCAGTTTCCCCATCCCATATCCTAGGGACAAAAGTCTGGGGTGGGCCAGAGGGGTGGCCCAGGAGTGGCCCACCTTCCTCGGCCGAATACACAAGTGCTGTGAGGCTCTCAGGCCCATCCCCCCGGCGGTTGTAGCTGCGGATCTTGACCTCAAAAGGCGCGTAGGGCTGGATGCTGTCGTTGCTGTAGACGAAGTACTGGGCATCGGCGCCGGGCACCCGGGCGGTCTGCCAGCTAGTGCTGCCCTGCCTGCGGAAGGACAGCAGGTAGCCGAAGCCGTCTCCGTTCTGGTACTCCCGTGACATGGGCTGAGGGCAAGAGGGTGGCATGGGCGAGGAGTCACGGATGCGGTTCCCTGCCCAGCCTTGGTCCCCACCCAACCTTCACCAAGAGGGGCAGCCCTGGGACACCTGCGCCTGCAGTGGGTTTGCGTGAGGGGCAGCAGGTGCAAGGGGAGGGGAGGAGGAAGTTGGCAGCTTTTGAGTCAAAATTGTGCAGTGGACCCTTCTGCCAGCTGCTCAAGCAGAAGAGTCAGGAAGGGAGGAGGGGGTGGGACTCGTCTGCTTCTGTCCCTGGCAGCTTACAGTCCAGTTGACGATGAGCTCTCCCGGGGCTCCACCTCCTCCGCTGAGTCCTGATGGTGCCACTGAGGGGGCTGTCAGGGGCCAAGGGACACAGATGTGGCTTGTTAATGGGCAATGAAGGAACAAAAGCTTCAAGCCTGTGCCTGGAGCACATCTCAGGATGGGAACATCCTTTCAAATGCATCCTGGTTTTGCCCCAGCAGCCCTTCTGGGCATGGGCTCTGGAGTCAGACAGACCCGGGATCAACTCCCATTTCTGCCATTGACTACGTGGGTTTCCTGGGCAAGAAACTCAACCTCTCTGAGTCTCTGCTTCTCCTCTTCATAAGATGGAGATAATAATGTCTCTCTCAAAGGTTATAATGAAAACGAAATTAAAGGTGTGGTGAGCACATGGTAGGGAGCTGCTCAAAAAATTGGTGGTGGTCCTTTTCACTCCTGTTAGCTTAAACTAAATCACAGACACCAACTTGGGTTTGCTTTAAGCAGAATAAATAACCCAGAATGGCGGTTAATGCACCACAACACACACACACACACACACACACACACACACCACTGAATAAACAACAATGATAAAAAACAAAAACTATTTCTTTTGGGCTCCAAAGTGTTTTTAACTTATTCTTTTTGTGACAGATTTAATTCCCTAATTGGCTATAGTATTTAAAAAGGCTGATATTGTGTGGCACACACCTATAATCCCAGCAGCTCAGGAGGCTGAGACAGGAGGATCGCAAGTTCAAAGTTAGCCTCAGCAACTTAGTGAGACTCTAAGCAACCTAACAAAACCTTGTCTCAAACTAAAAAAAGACGGGAGGGTCCTGTAGCTCAGTGCTAAAATACCCTTAGGTTAAATCGCCAGTACAAAAAAAAAGGCTGATGTTAAAACAAGGATGTATTTCATCTGCTCATGCAGCTTGGCTGAAAGTAACCTGGCTGGGGTCTAAATATTTCTGCAGAGAATTCAGCACAGGGAGACTTCACTTTTCCGATGATGATCTCTTCAGGCCTTGTACTTTGCATGGGTCACCTAAATGCATCGCCTATTTGATTCTGCAAGGTGGGCATTATCATCATCCTTGTCATAGTAGAAAAGATTGAGGTCTGGGGCAGTTAAGTGACTTGCTTAAGGTCACATGGCTAACATATGGCACAGCTAGAATTTGAACTCAGTTCTTTTGATTTTTAAAGCCCGTTTTTTTTTTTCCATTGCACAACTCCTGGGAGACTAGAATAAAGGAGACCTCTTCCCACCTCACATCACCAAGAAGTTCAGGGTTAATTAAAGAAAGTACTCCCTCTGAAACTTCTTACTACTAAGAGGTACCAGCTAAAAATATTGGTGATTCCAGAACCAGCCTGGAGAGTCATCCTGGAACACACAGAATGCTCTTAAAGGAGACACCAGGATGGACCCTCTCTACACATCTGGTGCAGCAGGTCAGAGGAGGCAGGATGAGGGAGCAGGGTTCAGAGTCCTGTCTGTTCCAGGATCCCTCATTCCAGGCCCTCACCTGCAAATGGCTCAGAGGCAGGTGGGCAAGAGCCTCCCAGCAGATGCTGATGGGGCCTGTGCCTGTTCCTCCTCCTGGGCTCTCTCCCCACTTCTGTCCCCACTCAGGTTCTGAGACATACACTTTTCACTGAGGGTCATGGGCAGACTCTTCATTTCTCCTGTTCCCAAAGAGGTCATCTAAAAAGGGCTTGGAGACACTGGCTGCTTCCCTGTCCCCACTGGGTGACACACACACACAGCCCTTCCTCATTAACTGATCGCTGCAGCTTCTGCACTTCCAGGAATGCCACCCCATGATTCAAGTTCAAGTTCAGGCTCTGCTGGTGTGACCCCTTCCCTTTTCCAAACTTCTGTTTTTCCATATTTTTTAAAAATGTAAACTTAAAAAATAATTATGGATTCGCATGCAGTTGTCAGGTTGATTCTTTTGAATGAGCGGTGTGGACTTCACGGCTCTCCCCACAGCAGCCTCGCCCTCGCCCTCGCTTGTGTGTCCTTTCTCAGCTGTCTTGTTAGAGCCCAAAGCCTGGTGAGCAGGGCTGGAACTCCGTGTTGGCTGCATGCTGGAAGTCCCCCTGTAGGGGGAGCCAATGTCTCTGCCCTGCTGTGTTTCCTTTGGGACATCCAGGACCCTGACCTGCTTCCTTGGTCCGGATTCGGCTGGAGGGGCCACTGGGCTCCCCGGTGCCCAGGATGTTGCTGGCTAAGACTCGGAACTCATAGTCCATCCAGGGCGTGAGGCCCAGCACCTGGGCGGTCTCGGCATTGCCCTCGATGTTGGCAGGATCTGCAAGGTACCAGGGAGTTGGTGCACAAAACTTGGTTATTCATCTGGATGAGGGTGGGCATTGGGCCTGATCACCTTGGTACCCAGCCCCCATGGTGGCACCTGCTATATACTAAGCACTCAAAACCTCCTCAGACACGATTGAAAAACTAGTCAACTCCCCTGGTGTGTGCACCCCACACCCTAACCAGTATTTTCATTTCTCCAGTATTAATCCTTCCTCCAAGTATTCGAGGGTGCAGACTGAGCATCCCCTCCTCAACTCTCTCCCCTCTCCTGCTCTCTGTCTCTTTACTTGCCTGGACGCTTCTGGATAGTAGAAAACTAACTTTTCAAAACTCCAGGTTCATTGCTGACCCTCTGACCCCTGACTCCTGACCCTAACGACACCCTGCCCCCTGCCTCTGACACATACAGCCCAGCTTTCTCAGTGCTGAGCCAGGTGGGCCTCACACTTACTGGTCCGAACCTGCTTCCACTTCCCTGCAGGTAGAGAGCGGGCCTGCAGGGTGTACTTGGCAATGGGACTGTGGTTGTCGAAGCCACGGCTCCAGCTTAGCTGGACAGTGGTGTCACTGATGTCTCTCACCACCACGCCTCCTGGGGGGCCTGGTGGACCTGCACCGAGAGCAGAGCACACTGGGTCAGAGTTGGGCAGCTTCTTATTTGAGCCAACCTTCTCCAGGGCTGGTGCATTACCAAAGCAGGGCAGCAGAGGGAGCAGTGGACACACCCAGGAAGGAAGGTAAAGGAGGGGCAGTGAGTGGGGAGGGGGGGCACAGTGGGAGGGGTGGCCTCAAGCTGGGGGTGCTCACAAAGGCACTGGCAAAGCGATGTGTAGATTCCCAAGCACCAGACTTGAAAACTGGGTTTAGCAAAGTTTTCTGCCTTGGTTTAAGGATGGATTTTTAAAAAATATTTGTCTTCGCAAGAAAAATATTCTACTCATTCAGAACCCACGAAAAATCAACCATACAGGCACAGAACGGATATACCAGGCTCAGCAGATGACCTATGCCAGAAGCCCTTCCCCACAGCTTGCAGGGGAGGAGGGGAGCTAGGGACAGCCGGCCAGAATAGCCCTGCTGGCTGCCAAGAAAGCAGGGGTGGGGCAGAGTGGGGGGAACCCGTCACCTCGGACCAGAACGGTGGCCTCCTTGGATGCACTGTCCACCACTGTCTGGGCCATGCACGTGTACTTCCCTCCATGGCGCAGCTGGGCATTCAGGATGGTCATGTCCCCAACGGTCTCCTTCTGCACCCAAGGGGACATCCAGGTCAGAGAAAGTAGCCTTTACTAGTTCACTGGGCCATGAGATCAAAGCAGAGATCTGGGGTCCCCCTGCTCCATTATGTCCGCAGGCCCCTCTGCCTCTCAGTTCAATGGGAGGAATCAGCTACTCCCTGCTTAGTACCCCCAGGACTAAGGAACAAAGCTTATTACGGAAGACAGTCAATGTCACTGCAAGCCATTGGTCATTTGCATTGGGTGGCAGGATAACAGGAAGAGTAGCCGGGAGGGAGTTTCCTGGGATGCTCGGGTTCCCAGTCTGTCTCCAACCCTCCCCTGAGTGACTGGGATCCAGGAGGGACAAGTTTGCCTGCACGGGCCTCAGGGAATGGGGAAGGCTCTGGAGGGGCTTCAGGTGGTAGACAATGGTGGCTTCAGATGTCCTTCAAGTTGAGGACATCTTGGGTCCCCTCTCTATCTGAAAGGAGGGAGGAGTGACAGGGAGTTTGGCCTTAGTCCTCACCACACTGGCTCTCCTATAGTGACCCCCAGGCTTGTCAAAGTCAATGGGGAAGTCATCGAGGGTCCAGGTGAACGTGAGGTCCATGGTGGGGTCATGGGAGGCGTGGCACTGTAGGGTGAGGTTGTCACCCACATTGATGTCGGCACTTGAGGGGGCCAGAGTGATCTTGGTTGCATCTGAAAACAAAACAAAAAAGACCCCTGGGTGAGTGGGGGAGGGAAAAGGCCAGGCCAGGGGCTGCAGTAAGGCACAAGGCTTCGTCCTGGGCGCCAGGAAAGAACAGAGGCACTGTGACCTATAGTGTCCTGACCCCTCAGCATCCCTATGCGTGTGTGGCCAGCAGTGAAGCAGGACCATTTTCTGGACAGTGACAAGGGGATGGCCCCATGCAAAACTGAATCCTGGGGTGGTCTCAACACCCAACCAGAAGCCATCTGGGGTTACAGGAGTAGGCTGGTGGGGGAGGTGGCCCCCAGCCACAGCCCTTACCACGCACAGACAGGATCCCGGTGCTGTTGGCTTTGCCCATAAAATTCTCAGCAAAGCACGTGTATTTGCCCTCGTCGGACCGACTGATGTTCCTTATGACCAAGGTGCCATCCGGAGTTACGGTCACTCTGAAGCAAGGACAAAGCAGATCTGGCCAACCCAGGGACACACTGCCGACACGGAGAGGAACCGGCCTCCAAGGAGAACGTGGAGGAGCGTGGACGGCTCGGGGTGGGGTGCGGGGTGGTACCTGCTGCTGTTGACCAAAATCTCAGTGCCTTTGCTCCAGAGCACCACGGCCTTTGGAGCTGCCCGGGGCTGGCAGGGAATGACAATCTCTCCTCCTCGAGCGGCAGGGATCAGACGCCTGACAGGATTCTGCCTGAAGTCAGGCGCCAGTGCTGGAGGGAAAGGGGAAAGTCGCGCAGTCACCATAGAGTAACAGCAGTGCCTGTCGCCCTGGACGGGCCAGGCACTAAGCACCATCAGTACCTTAGAGACCAACCCACAAGCTCCCGGCAGCACCACTTCCAGGACACACCCAGCATCCAGCCCCTCCCCCTCCTGGCCACTGCCATTGCTCTCGTCCTGCCTGGACTGCTGACAAAGCCCAATACTTGGTCTTCTTGGGACTCTGCTTCCCTCCTACAATCACTTCTCCCCACCCCGCAGCCAGCAATGTCTGTAAAAATGTGAATCAAGCATTCAGAATGAAGCCAGCAGCTCACAGCCATTGAAAACAAGTCCCCACTTCTCCCATCCCTTCTCCTCCCCTGGCCTTCACGCATTACACTCCAGTTATCAGCCAATTTATTTTTTCTTTTGTCCTTCAAAGTTGCCAAGCCTCATCCTGCCTCAGGACCTTTGTGCTTGCTGTAACTGTGGCTAGAAATTCCCTAACTCTTCCCATGGCTGGCTCCTCCTTAACACACAGGTCAAATCCCAAATTTGTTTTGCATTTGTCCTTCTCCCTCCAACAGTTTATAAACTGCTTGAGGACACAGACATGATCTTTCTGCTCATTCCCTTGGAGGTACTGAATGGGCGAATGAGCAAGTCTCCCTTAGCCTCACTGTAATTTTTTTTAAAATAATTTTTTAATTGTAGATGGACACAATACCTTCATTTTTATTTATTTGTTTTTATGTTGTGCTGAGGATCGAATCCAGGGCCTCAAGAGTTTGAGGCCAGTGCTCTACCACTGAGCCACAACCCCAGTGCCAATCTTTTTTTTTTTTTTTTTTTTGTGGTGCTGGGGATTGGCCTTGAGGCAAGCACTCTACCAACTGTACTATATCCCCAGCCTCACTGCAACTTAACGAGATAAGTATTATTATGCCCACATTACAGTTGGGCAAACCAAGCCTCAGCAAGCCAAAGGCATTTGAACTAAACACAAGCACTAGGTGACATTTCATGGGCACTTGTCATAAGATGGGCAGGCGCTTTATGCTTTTCCTCTCCATCTCATTTACCCTCACAGTAGCAGAACGAGGGCATGACCATTATTATCATTTTTTTTCGGGGGGGGTGGGTACCAGGGATTGAACTCAGGGACACTCAACTACTGAACCACGTTCCCAGCCCTATTTTATATTTTATTTAGAGACGGGGTCTCATTGAGTTGCTTAGAGCCTCACTAAATTGCTGAGGCTGACTTTGAACTGGTGATCCTTCTGCCTCCGCCTCCTGAGGGGCTGGGATTACATGTGTATGCCACCATGCCTGGCCAGGGCAGGACCATTATTGCCCACATTTTATATATCGAGAAACTGTGGCTGGGTATGTTGGCACATGCCTGTAATCTCAGCAAGTCAGGAGGCTGAGCAGAAGGATTGTGAGTTCAAAGCCAGCCTCAGCAAAAGCAAGGCACTAAACAACTCAGTGAGACCCTGTCTCTAAATAAAATACAAAATAGGGCTGGGGAGGTGGTTCAGTGATTGAGTGCCCCTGAGTTCAATCCCCAGTACCAAAAAAAAAAAAAAAAAGAAAGAAAGAAAAAGAAAAATAGAAACTGGCAGAGACGCTAAGCAATTGCCAAAGTCCACACAGCTGAAAGGGAGGGGTTAAACAGAGCTCATTAATTTGATTCTTGATCCTTTTTGCTACCTTTTTCCCCCACCCATTTGCGTTGTCCCTGCCAGACGTGGAATGAGTCAGAGACCTGGTCCTCTGGGACCTGTCAATCCTGTGTCTCACCTCCTTTCTGAAATTTCTCAATTCTCCCACTCAGAGGCTGTTGGAAAACTGAGGGCAGCTGCCCGCACACGTGGGTGCACTTGCGCATGTGAGCCTCAGGAGATGCTCTATTCAGAACTCTGATGGCCCACCCCCCAACCGCCATGTGCACAAGGATGTCCCCTCCCTCCCTGGGCCCTTTACCTTGCACGGCCAGCTCAGCGCTGGCATAGATGGTGCCGTGCTTGTTCTCTGCCACACACTGGTACATGCCCGAGTCCTCCAGGCTCAGCTTGGAGAACCGCAGGTCTCCGGCCAACACTTCCACCCGGTTCTGTGCAGAAGAGCCCCGCCCAGGGCAGGGCAGGGGGATTGGGATGACTGGAGGCCCGGGAAGGAGGCTCAGCAGGGATGCATGCAGCGGAGGCTCGAGGCTCGTAGCTCCTTGGGATGGGGCTCATGTGTCCGGTCCTAGCTCAGCACAACCTGGAATCTCAGGACTCTGTGGTTACCCAGCCCAGCCCTGCCCCGAAGCCAGGAGGGCCAAGTGATCCACTCAAGACCACATTCTGTTTTTGTGTCTGGGTCACGTTTGGACCCAGGTCTCTGAGATTCTCTCTAGTTGACCAGCCCGTGGCCAGGTGACTCTGGGATGGAAAGAAGCACCCAGAACCCCCCCACAACACCCTGGCAGCCAAGAAGGGCTACCAGTGATGTGGGGGGGCTTTGGGGATGAGGGAACCCGGGGAGCAGAAGAGGGTGTGCTGGGTGGGAGGAAGCCCAGGTCTACCTGGGAGGCCAAAGGCTCCCCGTTCCGCAGCCAGCGCACGGTGGGTCGGGGCTTCCCTGCAGCCGCGCAGCCCCAGCGCAGGTTGGAACCGATGTCAGCCTCTGTGTCTGAGATCACTTTGAGCCACTCGGGCTGAGCTGTGGGGACCAAGGGAGAAGAAACCTGGGATGACCTGGGGGGGAGCCTCTGCTCATTAAATAGAAGGGAACAGGGAGGCTGCGGTGGGTGTGTCCGACAGCAGGGGCGCGCTCTGCACCCTGGGATGGAGAGGATGAGGAGAGGGCAAGAAGCAGCAGGCCCAGGAAAGTCGGCCCTCTGTGGTTGTGTAGTGGCGGTTTTAGCAACTTAAATCACTCTAAAGTGCTTGTGTGCCGCCTGCACCCCCAACTGAAGCTCTGTGCTGGCCATGGCAGTAGCCTCTCTACCCCATACTCAGTGCAAGAGGGCTGAAGCGAGGCCCCCCGGACTCCCTCTGACTTTTGGGGATGTTTCCTCAGGGCCAGAGGTGTAGGTGAAGGTGTCCCCGGCTCCATACCCTGAACAATGATGCGGCCCTGGACCGTGTCGCGGCCCTTGGAGTTCTCCGCCTCACACTCATACGTTCCCTCGTCTTCAAAGCTCACGCTGGGGATCTGCAGGGTGGGCTCGGCTGTGGCCCACTGTGGGGACAAGGAGCCGTCTACTTTGCGCCACTTGATCCTGGGCACAGGACTGGCAGGGGAGACAAAGCCAGAGCGGGCAGCTGAGCTGGGCATGTTCCTCCCGTGCCCGGACTCTTGGGTTGGGGGTGGGGGCCCTGGGAGGGGTAGCTGGACAGAAGGCACATGTGGGCTGATTCATAGCTCTTCTCCCTGCTAGGCTTGGAATGCCATCAGGGAAGGGAAAAGGAGCAGGCCTCCTCTACTGCCCCTGTCCACTGCCACAGCTGTGAAGCCAATGAAGTGGTCTTCAGGTGGTCCGGTTTGCCCTCTCACTGTCCTGGTCAGCTGTAGTCTATGTGCTGGGTCTTTATGGTCCCCTTTCCTATGGCCCCACTTTTCAAAGGCACTTTAGTTATGAGTAACCTGTGTCCTAAAATGGATTGAGGAATCAGCCTCCTGAAGGGCCACTATATTACCCTTCCATGTGCCTTTCAGGTAGGGTTTCTGCAGGCCCAATAACTTTCCACAAAGCAGCAGCCCCAGGACATATTTGAAGCAAGAGGGGACCAAAGTCAAATCACATTCTTTCATTCATTCCATAGACATTTATTGAGCACCTGCTCTTTCTTAGCCCTGTTCCAGGGAAGGCTTTTTTTCTGGGAGAGCAGGAAGGTTAATGGTTTCTATTGTACTTTTGAAATAGGTGACTGTTGACATTCAAGGAATGCTTACTAAATGCCAGGCATTGTTCTCAGGCTTTAAGTATATTATTTACTCATAACAATCTTACCAGGTGGTTACTGTTACTCTCACTGTTTACTAAGGAGGAAGCTGAGACACTCGGGTTATCTCATCTTATGCCCAAGGCCTCCCCCTCAGTGAATGACCTCCAGGATCTGCACCAGGCGGGCTGGGTGGAGCCCATTTTGCTCCTGCCCTTGCCCCAGTGTTGCTCAGGCCATCTGAGCCCACTATGTATTGCTGGCAGGACCAAGTGATCCAATGTGTGCAAGGCTCCTGGCACCGGATGCCTCACCCGCAGTTAGTGATCAGAGGGTGGTCACAGTACCTACTGCCCACCTAGCACTCTGCTTGGGGCAGAGGGGCACCAAGTTGCCTGTTGGCCTTGTCCACTCTCACCCTGGGGTCCCCTGTGTCTCTGAGGAGCTCTGAAAGGTTGTGCCTGGCCCCAGGGAGCTCCCCTCCTCTGTGCCACTCACTTCCCAAAGGCGAAGCACTCCAGGGTGACCTGCTGGCCCACTAGCGCGTAGGTCTCTGCTGGGAACCGGGCCTTAATGCTGGGCGCGAAGAGCCGGGGATCTGGGGAGAGGGGGAGGTGCGTATTATACATAAGTGACTCCAGGGGAGTCACCTAGCTCCTGTGCTAGGATCCTGTGAGGCACCCTTCAGAGCCCGTGGTCTCCAGCTTGGTGGGGTCTCAGAAGACTTCCCTTCCCCTTGGGGCCTGGGGCAAAGGTCTGAGGCCTGAGGAAGACGAGGGGACCTATTCCCAAAGCCCACTGACGCTTCCAGCGCCCTCCTCCCGCCACACCTGGCAACCCTGACCTTCAGCAGCCAGGTTGAGCTGGGCGAATTTGCTGAAGACGCTTTTGGTGGAGAAGTCCATGTGGCTGGTGGCCAGGCAGGAGTAGTTGCCCAGGTCCGAGGCGTTGGTCCGGGCAATGTACAGGTTCCCTGTGGTCTGGGACACGAAGTGGCGCCCATCCGTCGGGATGAAGTTGGGGAACTCGTTGAGGAGCCAGCGGTAGGACAAGCCTAGGGTGCAGGTAATTTGAGGAAACCAGGGGGGGCAGGGCTCAGGGGCAATCGTGGGGGGGACCCCACATGCTGGAGAGAATCTGTGGACCTTGCTCTGGGAGCCTCCCACTCTCTGAACTGGAGTTGAGGGGAGACCTAGAGGCTCTGTTCTCAGGGAGCACAAGGTGCTGGTGAACACACCCTTAGGGACAATTAGAAAAGGGCAGACCCACCACACAAAGAGTCATTTAAAGTAGGGGGACCCAGCATCAGTGCTTGCGAGGGGCACTTGCCACCTCTTTTTCCAACCTTCCTTGGCTGAACATCCAGAAGTCATTCCTGTGTTCCCGGCAGGGTCCCACTCACCTGGGTAGTGGGCAGGTGGGTTACAGGGCAGCATCACCCCCCAGCCTTCGTGGGTCTTCACAGGGTCTCGCTCCTCCTTGGAGAATTCCTGCAGAACTAGAGGTGGAGACGGGGAATCAGGCACCCTCCTCCGTGCCCGGGGCTCCCTCCCCATCTCATCACCCTCCCGGGGCAGTAGAGTTCCTGAGGGCATGTCAGGGGAGGGCAGGAAAGCCTGGCTTGAGGGCGTCCCCTGGGCTTCCTGCCTCTTTTTCCCCTCCCCCAGTGTCTTGGCCACCCATTGTTCTCACAGCCAAAGCGGAGGACGGCCTCCCTGCTGACCACAGTGCCCACTGGGTTTGAGGCCAGGCACTGATAGACACCAGCATCCTGTGCCTTGGTGGGGTTCATGATGACCAGGTTGCCCCCCACCAGCTGGTGGCGGGAACCTGGCTCCAGCTTCATCTCGGTGCCATTCATCTTCCACCTGTCAAAGGGGACAGAGGAGGGGAACCTCTGAATCCTGCCTGCAGTCGGGGCTGACGTGAGGGAAAAACAGTGCGGCTGCCCAGGGTGTCCAAGGACTCACTGCAGGGCCCTCACCTATAGGTGGCTGGAGGGCTGGCCCGGGCACGGCACGCCAGCGTCACCTGCTCCTCCGTAGACTCCTCTGGGAATAGCAGGCCAACAGGTTGTTCTTCAAAGACAGGCCCAAAGGTGGCCAGGGATCCCTGGGCTAAACTCCAAGCTGCAGAAGAGGACATCACCAGAGGGGCTCACAGCCTGAGGCTAGCTGGGGCCTGGCTTCTAGCACCATGCTGCTCAGCAGAACTTCCTGCAGTGCAGGAGATGTTCCATCTTCTGCACACTAGACACTTGAGGCTATTGAGAACTGGAAATGTGGCTAAGGAATCAATTAAAAAAATTTTTTTTTAGTTGTTGATGGACCTTTATTTATTTATATGTGGTGCTGGGAATCGAACCCAGTGCCTCACACATGCCAGGCAAGTGCACTACCGCTGAGCCCCAGCCTCAGCACTAAGGAATCAGTTTTTAAATTTAATTTTAACTAATTTAAATTTGAATTTAAATAGGCTGGGCAGGCCCCTCTGGTCAAGTTGTCACAGTCAGTCCCCACCCTACACTCAGGTATTAAGCACCTGCTCTGTACCTGACATTGGGTTAGAGACTGGGCTGCGAAGGTGAAGCAGACACAGCCCCTCTCCCTGGAGGAGCTTGAGGCACATGACACAGAAAACTGATGGTCCAAGGTGGCACGTGTCCTAATAGTGATCAAGACGCTGGGGCCTTGGAATGGAAGCAGTTGCTGCCACCCTGGGGGACTCTCAGAGGAGCCTTAAAGAACTGATCCATTGGGCGTGAGATGCAGGAAAAGTCACTGGCCAACCCCGGGGGAAGGGGTGTGTGTCCCTGGAGTCTGGTACCTTTCTGGGACAATGTGACTCAGTAAAAAGCCTTGGGCTGGGGGCTGGGTTGGGCCTCCTACCAGCTGTGTGACCTTTGGCAAGTTGTGGGACTCTTCTGACCTCCCATGTCTCTACCTGTGAAAAGAAAACTAGCCAGGTGTGGTGGTGCACCCCTGTAATCCCAGCAGCTGGGGAGGCTGAGACAGGAGGATTGTGAGTTCAAAGCCAGCCTCAGCAAAAGTGAGGTGCTAAGCAACTCAGCTAGACCTTGTCTCTAAAGAAAATACAACATGGGGCTGGGAATGTGGCTCAGTCCTGCCTCTGAGTTCAATCCCGGTACTGATAAGAAAAAAGAAAAAAAAAAAAAAGGAAAGCTGTGAACCCCCTCCAGGGCCCACAGGAGGATCCAGCCAGAGCCCTAGCAGGCATCTGGTGTGTCTGCCAGATCCAATCCAAGTGTGGGGCGGGAGGGGCTGGGGGGATGGAACCTGACGATGAGTTGATGAGTGGATGGCTGATTGGTGGCACTTTTCTAAAATCCCTGTGCCACAATTCAAGAAAGAGAGGCCCAGAAACGAAGTGGTTTGCTCATGGTCACACAGTAAGTCTGACACAGACCCGTCTAAATCCCACTTCTCCTGAAATTCCTGAAAGAATGGTTACCACACCCACACACGGAGCTTTCCTGCCAGTCCTGTCTCCTGAGCAGGCACCCCTCACTTCATGCACCATTGTCCCACCTCTCCAGGACAGGGACAGTGTATGAGGGACACAGGTGACAGGGCCTGGGTGTCTCTGTCGGCCGCCTGATGGGGCCCGTGCACTTTGTCTCTGTGGTGTCAGCAGGAGCCAGTGCCCCCCGCCAAGTTGGCTCCTAGCTCTCCACACTGGCTGATTTCAGGCCCTGATCAGCAGGTCATGAGGAGGCCGGGATCCCCATTAACAATTAGTGCCCCAGTGCATCCAGCTGTCGGCCTCCATCCAAGGGTGGGTCTCCATGCTGCAGCTGAGCCTTCCCTGCCCCCTGGGAGTGAGGGCAGCTGTTAAGCAGCTCTCAGAATGAGGGAGGAGACAGGGCTCCCAGAAGCGGCCTGGTGCAGGCACCCCCGCCCCTCCCTGCCACCCATCACTCTCCCTCACTGCCGCCCCAGGCCTGGAGACGGTGGTCTGCAGGCACCAGCATCATCTCGGCTGGAAAGCCCAGCTTAATCCCCAGTTAATGATGGCGGTGGAGGATAGGGATCCTGCCCCAGCTGGGACCACTGGGAGGGGAGGGAAGGAGGGATGGAGGCAGCCAGGGCGCTGGGAATCTCCTTTACAATAGCAGCTTCCAGGAACTCTGCGGGGTGGGACGGCTGAGTGGGCCAGGACACACTGATGCTCTAAGACTGTCCCTCTTCCCGAAATAAGCTTTCTGCAGTGCACACCGTCACACTCCCCCGGGTATCCATATGGACACACCTCACATGGTTCACCCGCACACTTCCTCACACACGCTCTTAGGTCACACATTGACATGTGGCTCTCAGCTACTCAAATGGCCAGATACACAGTGTAGACACACATCTGTTCCCACCCACGAACTGCTGCAAGTGGCATGTATATACATTTACATATGCACGCATTCATAAGTAGGTGTTTGTTGATAATAATAAAATAAATAAAAGTAATAAAAACAGACGCTATTGATGGATTGCCTCCTGATTATCAGATACCACACCACGTTACCCACTTGCTTCTCACGCCCTTTGACAGATAGGTATTGTGTTTTCTTTTTAACCAACACAGAATCTGAGACTTAGAAGGTTAAACAACGTAGCCCAACAGCACACAGCAAGAAGGAGCAGATTGGTGGGTGGAGGGGGACAGGTCCTGACCTTGGCCAGACTTGCCCTACAGCCCTCGTCATTCACCACCACCGTCCCTGATTCCTGACCTCGGTTTCCCATTGGAACCATCAGAGGCCCTGTTCCTTCCAAGATCTGGAGTCAGAATCACTAGGCATCCGGATTGTAAAACATGTCTGGTGGAGTTCGGAAGGACAGCAGGAGTCGAGAGCCAGCGCTGTGCAGCTAGGCTTGCCAGGACTGCCACCCAGGGTGATGCCCCTCCACACCACGCCTCGCTCCAATGGCCAGATACACAGTGTACACACACATCTGAGTACGACACCCACGTGCACGGACATGCCCTCACATGCCCCACTTCCCTCCATAGCTGCATACACACCCACCTACAGATGCACTTTCCATACATGTGGGCATGCACACGTGCACACACACGTGCACACACACAAGCTCCCGGGCAAAGTCAGCCCTTCTTTGCTGTCCCATTTCCTCCTGATTCCCCGCTCTGGTGACTCTTGCCCCTCTGCACAGGCCTCAGAAACCCTGCAGAGGAAGAGGGTAGAGGGATGGGAAGGTGAGGGGGTATCCTCGGGCCTTTCCTTGCTCTGGGTGCCGGGAATCCAAAACCATATCCAGAGGTGAGGTTGGCAAGGGAAGCAAGAGCTGAGCACCTGCCTGGCAGGGCTGTGGGCCGGGGGGATTCCCACCCTGCCTCCCTCTGTTGTCTGGGAAGGTGTCAGACCAGGTCCTGGCCCCTTGGCAGTTGCCTTCGGGCACCCTGGTCTGAGGACCCTGGAGACTGCTCATCTCCTTGCCTCAGATAGAGGGAGGGGTGCTGAGGAGCCCAGCTCTGCTCCTCTGACCATCGGGGGTTCCCTGTGCAGCCAGGCTCCCCATGTTGGCAGCTCCTCTCACTCCAGTGGGCCCGGGCACAGATGGCCAGGGCTGGGGCTAGGGAGCGCCCCACCTTCTGGGTCAGCCCAAGTTGGATGTAGGATTGGGAGGCAGCGAGGACCCGAGAAGGCCTGGCCAGTGGAGACCCAGGACCAATGCATACTGGCTGTGGCCTCGCGGGGGCCTGGGAGGGAAGGGAGGTGGAGTCTGAGGTGGTTAGAACTCCAGGGCGGACTCCTTCTCCCATGGAGCTCTTTGAGGGGGGAAAGAAATGCCCATTGACCTTGGCAGGAGGTCAAGGCAGAGGCTGAGCCCTCCGAAGCAGGCCTGGGAGATGTTGGTCCCTCAGTTCCAGGACAGCTGAGTTTCCAGCCCCCCTCTCTGCCCTCCCCTCCATCTGCAGCCTCCCCCTTCCCTCATGCAAGCTGAGCATCTCAGGATGAGGACTCAGGCTCTCCTGCTTTGCTTCATCTCATCTCACTTCTTGCCCTTCCTCCATCCCTCAGCAAGATATAGGGGTTCCTGGAGGGAGCCTCCCAGAGTTTAGTGGTATTCTGCGGTCTCCTAGTGTCAGGGACCCTCCAGGAGAACTCTTAGATATGATGGGCATGTTCCATGGTCTATGCTTTTGGAGGTGGCTATTGAGCCCTTGAAACATGGCTTGTGCTACTGAGGGCATCATTTGTTAATCCAACTGAATCCTAGGTCAGCAGTCCCTCTGTGGGTATTGCTACCTTACTGAACAGCACGGCCTTAGAAGCTACAGCTCCAAGCTGATAGTGTGGGGATCTGGTTATGCTATTATCTTGCTGTGTGATCCAGAGTAATTCACTCACCCTCTCTGGGTCAGTCTTCTTTTATCTACCATGTGACAAAGACATATTCCTCCTTCCTTGTCTCCAAGGGAAGGTAAGATCCACAAATGCAAAAATTTTAGCAAGGAAATGGTCTCGGGAAACTAGATGCTACAGCAGTGTAGAGGCAATTATCTGTGTAGTCATTGCCCCGAACACAGCAATGATTTAATGATATAATGATCCTTTTGGAGCCTGGGCAGCCCCTCTTACCTGGGGAAGCAACAAGGGCCATGGTGACCAGCAGCAGCAGCAGCAGATGTGGCTTCCTCCCGGCCAATGTCTCCATGGTAGGCATCGCGGATAGAGGAGGGGATCAGAGGACAGGAGCCTCAGCCCAGCTCAGGGAGGGTCTGGCTGGAGGCACAGGAGCACCTGGGGAGGCAGGAGAAGGAGGGCTCTGAGCGCCCGCCCAGCACAGGCTCATCTGGCCAGTCCTGCTTCCCACCCGCCTGAGTCCTGCAGGATTGCACAGGCTCTCATCCTCCCGGAGCCCCAGGGGAAGGGGCTTGGCCATTACCAAAGCGCTCTTCCTGGGGCTGAGTGCCTCCAACCGTCCCCTGGGAGTCTGGCTTTGCTCTGTGCCCCCACCTGCCCCCCTCCAGCCAGCAGGGGGCTGCTCAGGAAGTGAAAGCAGTAGCTAATTAGGAGACAGGAACCCACCTGCCCGCATGCAGGCGCTGGCTCCTGATGCAGGATCAGGAGGAGAACAGCACCTGTCTCCCGGTTGGGGGACCAGCACATCTTCCCCTGGCAATTGGGGATGGGGCCGACTCTCCCCTGCTGACCCCACATCTACCTGGGGGCTAACAAGCCCGTCTGGGAGCTGCATTAAGTCTCTCGGGACCAGCCTTGTTTTTCTAGTGGTGAGACGGGGTCTCATGATTTATCTATGACCCCTCGCCGGGGCTCCAGGTAAGGCACTTTATGCTTTGTCTGATGGAGTCATGACCTTGGACCCATTAGCCACACTCTGACCAGACGGCTAATGGCCCCAGAGGCTTTCTGGGCTCAAAGAGTTAACGCAACTCCCGGGAGGAGGTCTCTTACACAGAGGTGTCAGAACCACTCTTACACAGAGGTCCCAAGAAACTACCCACTGCAGGCCACTGAGGACAAGCCAGAGACTCGACCCTTCAGCCTGAGAGCTGAGACTTCATCTTGAGGGGCAGGGGCAGGGGCAGAATCAACCTCCTTGTCCACTTCTTGTGTCCAGGGGACATCTGAGATCTGAAGGGTCCAGGGACTCTTGGGAGCCTGCCTGCCAGTAATTGCAGTCAGACTGAGCTACTGACCCCCACAGTGCCCACCCAGCGCTGCACATCTGCCCCACCTGCCTGCCCTGCAGAAAACCAAAAAACAGGGCCAGGCACGATGGTGCATGCCTGTAATCCCAGCAACTTGGGAGGCTGAGGCAGGAGGATCGCAAGTTTGAGACCATCCTCAGCAACTTAGTAAGACCCTGTCTCAAAATAAAAAAAATTAGAAAAAAGGGCTGGGGATGTGGCTCAGTGGTTAAGCGCCCCTGGTGTCAATCCTTGGTACCAAAACCAAACACACAAACAAAAACAACCACCACCACAACAAAACCAACCAAACAAAGAGCAGGGCAGGGGGCCTGAGGCTGGAGGCTTCTCCACTAACTGGCTGCAAGATCCTTGCCATCTCTGGATCTGTGACCTCCTCTGTAAAATGGGTGCTAAGGTCCCTTCAGCACTGGTACTCTGTTGTTCCTGGAGATTACAGGCAACTGAGGTCCGGGAGGTGCTCCCTTTTGGGTGTGGGTGGGGTGGGGGAGCTGCAGGCTGCACTGGGCAGTGCAGGGCCTGAGGACGGGCACCCCCTTGCCCCACTTCACACTCCATCTCCTTGGAGAGAGCCCCGCCCGTCCTCACATAGTCACCATAACACTGACACCTTTTCCACAGCCACAGCTGGCACCTGAAGGAGCTCTGGGAGTGAGCGGAGAAATGGCCCCAGGGTCTGTCAGGGTGGATGTGACAGGAATCCTGTGCGGAGCCGAGAAATGGGGTGTTGGGGTATGCATGCAGGGAGCAGATGGCATCCCTCCCCACCCCAACTCCAGCTTCATACCCACTTCCTGCTGTTAGGGAGGGGGCCTGCTCCTCCCCGTCCGCCACTCAGTTCTAGTCTTGAACTCCGACTGTTGGCACTGCCAGCCCCGCTGACACTACCCAGCACTATCTCTCCCCCTTGTGGTGCCCTTCCGCAGAGAGGCTCCCCCTCCTACCAGGCCCTGTGCCCATCTCATTCTTGCTAGGAATCCCCCAGATGCCCCATCAGTTCAGTCAGAATTCAGCTCTGACCTCGACTCCCTGGTGTCCCACCCATGGAGCTGTTTGTCTCCATTAGAGGGCTGTGCGCTCCTCAAGGAGAGAGACCGTGTCACGTTCATCTTGGTATCACTGAGCCTGGCCCATAATAGGTGTCACTGTGTGTCACATTTAACTGATGGAGAACAACTGTGCTTACATGTCTCCAGGAGCCAGTGACACACACGCGCACACTCATATAACAGAGGTCAATACATATCTGAGCAGGCTGATAGGACTTCAGCGCTCTTTGGGCAATCCCAGGGCAAACTGGCCCATGCTGGTGCACACATACGTGCCCAGGTCTCTAAGGCTGGCAGCTGTCTGGTCATGAGGAAATCTCGAAAGTGTGTTCCTGGATGTTTTGCCCTCAGAATAGGGAGCCTTTGGGGCAGTATGGAACCTTCCAGGGTTTGGAATGTAATGGACAGGGGTTGGTAATACTGACTTCATGTCTTAACAGCTCTGTGAACTTGGACAGGTTATTCTCCCTCTTGGAGTCTCAGTTTGCTCACCTGCAAAGCGGAGCTGACACCATGCGCTCCACAGAGCCAATCAGCAGAGTGTCCTGCAGCGCCTCTCAAGCTGCCAGGAAGCCTCAGGCCACAGTGGGAAGAGACAGAGACCTGCTGGGGCACCGGACTGCTTCCCCACCTCTGCAAGAACATCCCCACTAGTATCTGCTTCATCTATTGGACTTTCCCAGGAGGTTCCCTTGTAGAAAACCTCCTCTGGAGAGTTTGAAAATCACCCCCTTGGCACTGGGGAGCCACGAGCTGGCGTCTGGCACAGAGAAGGTGCTCAATCATCGTTGGCTCCCACCCTTTGTCGGCTTGCCAGGCCTGGGAACTCAGGGAGGGGCAGGGGCTGGCCTGGGCGGAGTCTGGGCTGAAGGCACTTATCCTGAATGTGCCAGAGCAAGGCAGAGGCGGATGTCACCATGATCACCCCCACCCTGCAGAATGACCTGTTGTCTGGATTACCATAGGTAATTACTGTAGATCATGGATAGTCCAATCCCACTGTCCACCTTAAACTTCAACTTTATCCAGACTTTTATCAGCCATCTCCCCAGCCCAAGACCCTGAGTCCCCTCTGGAAACAGACCTGCAGCCTTAGAGGAGATATGTAGGGGATCTAGGAGGACCTGGGGTTGCCTATGGGGAGCACCAGACACCTGTCAGCCTCATCAGATAAATATTGAGCTCCACTCTGTGCCAAGGTCTTGAGTAAATGAACACACATGCACACGTGGGCGCGCGCGTGCACACACACACACACACACACACACTCAGAACTGGGCTAAAGATTGGAGCTTATTGCCTCCCTGAAGGTGAGATGGTTGGCACCTAGTGTTGCCCTGCATGCCTTTCCATTCCAGCTTCTTAACCATGGTGAGGCATCGTGTGACGCACAGGGGAGACCATATTAAAGACACAGCCTTGCTGGGCACGGTGGCACATGCCTGTAATCCTAGCAGCTTGGGAGGCTGAGGCAGGAGGATCACAAGTTCAAAGTCAACCTCAGCAAGGGTGAGGCACTATGCGACTCAGTGAGACCCTGTCTCTAATTAACATACAAAAAAGGGCTGGGGATGTGGCTCAGTGGTTGAGTGCCCCTGAGTTCAATCCCCTTTAAACCCCACACCCTTAAAAAAAAAAAAAAGAAAAGAAACAGCCTTCATGGAACTCCCCTGACCAACCGAGAGCACCCATAAGGGCTCCCAGGTCCATAGGCCAGTCATGTCCCCACATCATCTGTCCTATGACACATTCTAGAATACCTAGGATGGAGGAGGCCTTTTTGTCAAGAGCAAGGCTGGGGTGGAGCTATGCCAGGCCCGGAGCTGGCCTTGCCAGCTCTGAGTCAGTGGACTCTTGCCCAGGCCAGCTGCCCTGGTGCAGGGGTGCAGGCACAGGCTGGCACAGGCGGGCACAGGCTGTCACTTGAGGGCTGGTCCTATGAGGGACCAGTGTATGGGGAATGGGCCACTTGGGGGTTCAAGGGCACCAGGGGAAGCTGGCTGCAGTTCTGAGCCCAGGAAACAAAGGGCTTGGGGACAGCTGGGGGACAGAAGGCTGTGAGATGGTCTCTAGGACACAACAGGGTTTCCTGGGCTAAGGACCCCTGCATGGAGCTTGCAAAAATGACAGATAATTCCCCCAAATGCTGCACTGGGATGCTCCCCTCTTTGGCCCTCGATCTATCTCTTCTTGCCCTGGATAATGGGGACCGGTGCATTAAGAACTACGGCAACTTTTAGATGGTGGGATAGGAAAAGAGAAGTTAGAGCCCAGTTGAGGGGACAGACTGATTACTGTCAGCCTTCAAACTACTGTAGGCACCCCTGGGATCCCTCCCCAGCCTCCACCGTGTTGCACACCACAGGGCAGGTGAGTCAGTGTTCTAGTGCTTACTAGTCAGCATAATCCCAGTGTAGCTAACTAGTGTAACTGGGTTATCACCTTCATTCCTTAACCTCTCTAAGCCTTAGTCTTCCATCTGCAAAATGGGGAGGAGAGCGAAGTCTCCAGCACAGGGACTATGAAGCGCTCAGAGCCACACCGGGGGCCATCGCCAGCTCTCAGGAAAGATCAGGCATTCTGTGAACCCTCCAGAACTCATGTCTGCAGTCAGACTCAAACCACCACCACCTCCAGGCTGTCCTCCATGTGTGAGGACACTGACAAGCCCACCCTCTCCCTGGTAGGAGCCTTCCTCCTCTTAATCCCATAGGTATAGGGACCCAGGGAGCACCAGCAGCCACCTCAGATTAGGGCACAAGGATGCTCCATGGCTGAGATACCCTGGCACTATGTGCAGAGGAGGAACATGGCGGGGGCACCATGGAGCCCTTCAGAGCGGATCCTCCTTCTCAAGGACCCCAGTTCTTGCTTTAGGGGCCTGAAGGTCAGAGATCACCACCATGTCCCCTGCCTAGGATGGGAGTTGCCACCTGGGACAGAACCATCCTCTTCCAGGAATGTCTCCATCACTTACACGCCCCTCTGGAAGGACATGGCTCTGTGGGAGTCTGGTGGGTGCTGTCGGGGCGCTTGGCCTGCCAGGTCAGGGAAGGGCATGGTCAAGAGGTCTCTGTGGTGGCCTGAGCTGGTCTCCTGGGCTGGAGAGGTTCTCAGAGCAGATATGGGTGGGACAGGGACTGCCTCGACATCAAGTGGGGGCTGGAGGGACAGCGTGCTCACCACCCCCCGACCCCCGCTGGCCCTTAGTTTTGTGTTCGTAGGAGGTTCCCTGAGGTGCTGATGTGCCTTTTGGGGACACTGTGACTCCCAGGCACACGGATTTGTCTGAAATTTCAGCATTGGGCATGGGGCAGTCTGGTGCCCGGTCTGCGGCCTATGGTTTGGGTTCTCCTGTGCCCGTCTCTCCAGTGGACGGGGAGGGGGGGAACAATCCAGGAGGAAGCTCGGGAGTAGGAGGAGCAAGCCACCCCGAGACCTGCTGTCTCCTACCTGCCTGCCTGGCTCTAGTGAGTCAGGGCTCTGATACGAGGAGTTCCCCCTTCTTTATGGGGGCAGGGGTTGGCAATCGAGGCCTCACACGTGCTAGCCAAGGGCTCTACCACTGAGCTACACCCTGGCCCCAGAAGGATCCCTCTCTAAGGTTCTAGGAGTAAGAACAATAATTTCAATTTGTTTCTAAAAAGAAACAAATCAGTGGGGAAAAGTCCCTCCTGCATTCATGGAACAATTTCTGCATATCCCCCCTCTCTGCTGAGAGGAGACCCCCCATTTCCCAGCCAGTTTCCCATAGGCTGGTTCACAGCAGAAGCTTGGGGTGCACAGGGCAGGAAGGCTGCCCCCCTCCCACTGGATGCAAGGTAGGGAAACCTTGTGGTCCTTGAGGTTGGCGGAGACTGAGAGGGCATGGGCTCCAAGACTGAGAGGACATGGGCTCCAGCTGACGGAGAGCAGCAGGTCTCACCTGGAGGGTGCACTGTGTGAGGGGTGGGGTTGGCACGCACCTCTAAGTGAGGGACTAAGTGGCTCCTTAGAGGAGGACCTTGAGGTGCATTTGGGTGTGTGCTAGGGTGGAAAGGGCTCAGGTCTGCAGTGAGGACATTACACACCCTTGCTTTTGTTTGCCACCTCTTTGGTAAACAAAGAAACAAGGGCTAATTTTTTAGCAAGGACTAATCCCAACAAAGAACGGACCTCTTCACTCCAGGGTGCTAACATCAGCGCAGGGGTCCACGTGTCCCAAGAATGGTCCAGGTTAGTAATATCCCCTGGGGGGCTTGGATTAGGGGTCGCAGTCCTCTTACAGGCTGGGAAATGGCCAGTGTGAAGGAGAAAAAAAAATTTGGTCTGTCTTATGGATTCCTGAATCATAACTGCCATTTACCATTTGAGACTGGAAGAAATTTACTGGGTCACTTCACCCCTCACCGCCTCTAGGCAAGACTGTCTTTAACTTTGGACCACGCCCCAGTTCTTCAGGCCATCTTTAGAGCCATCTGAAACGAGACTGCCCAGTGAGTGGCCCATCTTCCTACTTAGGCAGTATCTCCTGCAGTCTAACTTATATCCCTCCTGCCTTATTCTTTGCTCTGGCTCTTTCTTGTGTATTGATCAACTATCTCTTTTCCCCCTACCCACTGGCTGTGTCTTAGGAATTCCTCCCCAGACACCCACATCCAGGTTGAAGACTGTCTTTGGAATACACTTTCTTATCAATATTTGGCTTGAAAAGGTTGCTAGTGGTTTGTATCCTCCAAACCACCCTGAAATGTATTGCTGATGGGGTCAGAGCAGAGAGGATACCTTGGGGTACTCATTTCTGCATACTCGCCCCTGCAGAGTAAGCTTGGTCAGCCAAAGGCAGTGTGTGCAACCGTCCCATTGAACACAGTTGCATGGAGCCCATTCCACACTTGTTCCCATTTGAACAACTGCTGGCGGAGGAGATTCCGGAGGGGGGTTGCATAAGGAGAGGAAGTCGGGAGGGGAGCCTTGTAGGGAGGCTGAGGGCTGGGTGCAGGTGCTACAAGGGGGGAGCTGCCCAGTGGGGAGGTGGGGAGCAGAGGAAGGAAGGAGAGTAAGAGAGAGCACCCGGAAGAGTAGGCTCCTCGGTGCCCAGCCCCTTCTCATCAGGACGCACCACTGTGACCCTGGAAGCTCGTGAAGAGCAGGAGAAGAACAGCAGTTTCTATATGAGGCAGGCGACTTGGGTGACTTTGATACCATCAGTTCAGGGGCCCCTGTCTGTCTCACCTCCTGCCTCCACCACTGGCTAAGGACTTCCTCAGGATCTCAGGCAGGACTTTGACCTTGTGGCGGAAGACTTGTAAGTGGTTCCTGCTGAGCCTGGCTAGAAAGGGGTTAAGTGGTGGGCACCCTGGGGAGGGGCTTGGACATAATGCCTCTGAGGGCAAAACTCACTCTGCCAAGGCCAGGAGAGAGGGCACCTGTTCTGACTTCCGGGCCTTTGCCCCACCCCACCCCCATGGAGCCATGGCCATCTCAGCCTCTCTTACAGGTGGCCCACTCTTTGCTGCCCTTGATCTCTAGCAGCTTGTCCAGTGTCTGTCTCTGAGTTAGGCTGGGGATAAGTTGGCAGACAGACTCAGGGGCTGCCTGGACTGAGGGGCTTTCTGGCCAGAGGCTTGGCAGAGGAGGCGGAAGCTGCCATCTGCAACTGCGCTCAGGTGCTCAGGGATGGACCAGGCTACTTGCTCTGTTCTCCCTCCTGGGCAGAGGGAAAAGATGTCCCAGCCCATCTGTGTCCAGGGCTGGGGCCATGATAGGCACAACCCACTCTGTGCTGACCACACTGGATTCCCAAACCTCTAGACAACCTTGACTGAGAGCTTCTCCCCCAGGGACACGGGCTCGGCTCCCCTGGTCCAGTGATCTGATGCCCCCTCTGACTGGGCAGCTCCTTCCCCAGGCACTGCCTCATGATCCCCCCGGCTTCCCAGAGCACAAAGTCCCTCTTGGAGAAGAGGACAAGACTCAGTTCGGGACACTTACTGGTCGGAGCTGCTTCCCCACCTCCGGCCCATTATATAAGCCCGAGGTGCAGGACGGAGGGATCCCCCTGTTTTCAGAATCCCCTGGAAAGGAAAACTTCCAGCAAGTCTTTCGTTCCTACCAGCCAGAATGAGGGGGAGGGATCTGAGGAGAAGACAAGGTTGAGCAGGGGGAGGGGAAGGAAAGGAATTTCAGTCCCCATCATCCCAGTTGCTCACCCTTGGGGTGTAACTTGCCTGGGTTTCTCCTCCCTGAGTCCCCACTCGTGGACAGGCCTTTTCCCAAACTTGTGCTCTCCTCTGTCTCCGGTCTCTTCCCCAGCTTCCCCCCTGTCCAACTGAAGCAGGACTTTGCAAAGAGGTCACCCTGTAAAGGCGGCCCCCCAGGTGACCGGGAATCTGGGAACCCAGGCTCAGTTCCACCCAGGTGCTTCTAAGGGCAGGCCAGAGCCTGGAGCCTGGCCTCAGGACCTGTACAACACCAGATCAGGGGGCCCAGGGCAGGCCCAAGAGCCACTGCCCTGTCAGCTGGATTTGTGACTGCCAGCAGGCCAGCTCAAATTCCTGGACTTGCTCCTGGGGTCCGGCTTCCTGGGCGGGCTTGGCCTGCCAGGCCCCTGAAGGATGCCACCCACGTAGACAGGGCGGAGGAGAACCTCTGTCCATTGGCCACTGTGGAGCTGGGCTGAGAAGTCAAGACTGGCCCGGCCGGCCGGGTGTCCCTGTCCCCTTTCAAGTTACAAGGGGCATATTCACAAGGGTTGAGCATGGTGCCCCTGCTGTAGCAGGGTCCGAGGAAGCCCCTGGACTGGGGCAGACAAAAGCTGGGGGCACCTACCTGGGGTGAAGCACGGGTGTTGGCTGGAGCCGGCGGACGCTGCCCGGGTCGGTGAGCCGGCCGGCTCCCCTCGGCCCCTGCCGGCCTCGGCCGCTTGCTGTCCTGCTGCTGCGGCGGCCGCGGCGGTGGCGGCGGTGGCGGGTGAGGGCGCGTGTGTGTGTGCGCGCCCGCCGGAGCCACTGCAGCATCTCTGCATCAAGATGTGCTCCTCCCTCCCCCAGGCTCCGCTCACTGGCTGGCTCCGGTCCTCAGCCAACGCTCGGGGCCCTGGAGATGGCTTCCTCGGCCCCCCTCCCGCCCCCTTCCGTCCCCACCCTCCTGGCTTTACCTCATTTGCTGTCATTTAAGGACCAGGGAGCCAGCCGATCGCCCGTCTTCCATAATGCATGGGCAGCTCCTCGCGGGCCGGTGCTGTCTGGCTTGCCTGCCCCTCTCTCCCCACCCCGAGCTTAAGGGGCCGGAGAGGGGTGAGGCCAGGAGGGACAAAGAAAGTGGCTCTTGCTCCTCAAACCCTGGACACCCATGGAGCCCAAACTTCTGGTTTCCTCCAGAAATTTCCTATTAGAGGAAAAGATCCAAATCAGAAATGCCCAGTCTGCTGTGTGTGGCACCAGTGAGATGGAGAGGGTCCGGCTTGGGTGCCCACCCACATGGCCTTCATCTTCCCTGCATCCCTTGCTCCAAAGTAGCACAGGCTCCTTCTTATAAAAATATCCCAACCTTAAATTTAAAAATAGATAGTGCAAGTCCCTTAACCACCACCCTCAAAAAATTTGAGAACCTGCCTCAAATTTTCATGTGTAGGATGATCTGGATCATTAGAACTATTTTATGAAGATGAGGATCACACCCTAGATCATGATTTGCAAAATATTTTTTTAACTACATAGTTGATCCTGGACACCTTTGCCCGTTGGTACATATGGATCCAAGCCCATTGTTACTTAACCAGCCGTGTGATGTCACGAAAAACTCACTGGATTTGGTGTGTGGATGTCTCAAGGGTACTCTGGACTCTGCTACTGATTGGCTGTGTGTGTTTGGCTAAGTGCCTTGCCTTCTCTGAGCCTCACTGGCCACCGGAAGGGGTTAAAGACGGCTAAGGTCCCTGCCAGCTCTGAGATTCTGGGTGCTCACCCTGGTCAGTGATGCATCTCTTCTGCCCAGATCCTGTCATGTGGGGATGTGCCTGGAAGGCTGGGGCCTGGAGGCAGAGGGACCAGCCATCTGCAGCACCAGTCAGTCCCTGTCAGGCTGTCACTGTTGTCCCACACCCCTCTGGTCTGCCTGCTGTCCAGTTCGCACAGGCAAGACTGATGAGGGGTCCAGATGCTGCAACAGCTGGCAGGGCTGGCAGGCCGTGGAGTTTTAAATGCCATACCTGTCAAGTGTGGAGCATGACTCTGTGTCTTCTTGAGTGACCGGGACCTGGGGGCCTGTGCAGGAGTGAGAGGGCTTGGAAAGGAGAAGGAGCGGGGAGGCTCTGCTGTCCAGCCTTCATGGCCCAAATGCCTGCTCAGTTCCCACGGGCGCCCCTCCCTTCCTTAAGCTCCCCTCCTAGGGCTCCTGCCACTCCATTCTTGTCCTGATGCGGAGATTTCTGGTTTGCTAACGATGTTTCTTGGATAACTTGCTGCATAAAGACGGGCACGTCCATCCCCTTCCGGGATGCCCTTCCCCTTCCTGCCCCTGCCCACATGGTCTTGTCTGTCTGTCTCTCTGGGGACCGTCAAGCTTGACCTAAGCTCCTGCGGTGAGCCTTGCCCCTGGTGTCTCCCAGGTCAGCCCAGCTCTGCAGAGGCTCTGAGAGGTGTCTATCTCCCAGGGGAAAGAGTAGGAGCAGGTCCCTGCCCAGGCAGGGGATGATGTCGCTGCTGTGGGGTGGATGGGCTGGGAGATTGGCTGGCCCTGGAGCCAAGGGTCAGGAAATGCTTGCGAGGATCACTGTAGACAGAGACAGCTGTCTCTGTGACTATTTTAGGACAGCTGCTGCCCTTGTGCTGGNGGGGGGGGGGGCTGGGTTCCTGGGGAGGACTATTAGCACAGGTAGCTCTGATCTCAAAGGCTCTCTCAGATCCCCATGCAACTAGCCTGCCCCACCCCAGGTGGATTCTGAGGGGCACAATGAGTGAGAACAAGAATATTTACCCAACTAGACCTGGAGTTGAAAAGATAGTTCCCCAATTTTGTCTTCCCGTGTGTGTGGAGTTCTCATCTGAACCTGGTCCAGATGAACTTGGGGGGTTCTGGGGACTTTCAGGGCCAGCCTCTGAGATGCTCCTGTTCTCAGATCGTGGGGTAGATGCTTAGAGGTCCAGGCTGGGTTATGCTTGTGGGGGTCATTATTTTGATAATAACAGAAGATCTGTTTTGAACATCTCCAAAAATTGAGGAGCCAAGCTAAGTTTTTACCTAAACCATTCATTCACCCAAGAGGTATGTGTGGTTATTATTATTATCCTCATTCTACAGAGGAGGTTCTGTGTCAGTCAGGAAATTGCTTGAAGTAAACACTGAACCTTTAAATGCCATACCTGTCAAGTATGGAGCAGCAGTGCCCAGAGGTCAACTCCAGCCTCCTGTCTTAACTCTGTGCTGTGGGTGCCAAATGCCCACTACCACTCTTCTTGGAGGGTGGGACAGAGAATAGAAAATGATCTGGTTTTCTCTTCTTTTTGGTGGCTACCAGAGCCTGGAATCCTCAGTGTGACTAACCATCAGGGGCAACTCCACTTTATCCAGAGCTGGGACACCCGATCTCCATGTTGAGTCCCCAGGGACCCCCAAACAGGGCAAAGAAAGACCAGCCGAAGGTGATCAGGTGGCTAATAAAATGGACCACTATTTTGCCTGTAAACATGTTGTTTCCCCTGGGGAAGATCAGAAGGCATTTTGAGGACCCCCCCGACCCTTCCCGGACCATCTGCTTCTCCCTGTGGCAGCTCCACCAGATCAATAACGACAGAGTCTAGAGGACTCTCAGTCCCAGGGAACAAGTGGTGTGGGGAGGACATCCCGCCTTCATCCCCCGGTGCTGGTGGCTTTGTGATCTCCTTCCACACTTGTCCTCATCTGCACTTCTCTTTTTCTGACTCTCCAGCCACCAGCATTGTCATCTCTGGTTTTGGACTCCACGCCCTTCGGAGTTCCCCCGAAGACCAGGTGTCTATGGAGCAATAATCTCTGCCTCAAATGGGAGGGGAGTCAGAAGCCAGAGGACGTGGTCTGTCCTCACAGTGCCTGTAAACATGTCCAAGCAGTCTCACGGTGGTAAGGGAAAGTCGGCCTGCAATTCAGGGACAAATGAGGTGGCAGTTAGGCAACGCTCTGAAGACGGACCAACTTGGCACCCAGTCCTGCTATTGAGGAGCTCTGTGGCCATAGACAAATGGCCTCCCTCCTCATTAAGAAAATGGGGATGAAGACACACACCTCACTGAGCTTTGAATTACATGTGAAGAATCCAGCATGATAAGTGCTCTATAAATGTTGGTGCCTCCCTCTTGGCCTTTTGGGATTGGCACCCCCATCTGTAGAATCAGGGTGTGCTCCCGTGAGCCTGAGCCCTTTCTGCTCTTCCTCTGGCTGATGCAATGTTTGGAGGACAGACTGCACCACTCTGTTGCTTCTACCTGAATGACAAGGGGCAGGTCATTAATGACTCACTCTCTCTCTTTTTAAAAAAAAATTTTTTTTTAGTTGTAGATGAACACAAGACCTTTATTTTATGTTTATATTTGTTTATTTATTTATTTATTTATTTATTTTTATGTAGTGCTGGAAATCGAACCCAGTGCCTCATGCATGGGCAAGTGCTCTACCCTGGCCCCACTGATGACTCTTGATTGCTCTGAGAATCCATTTCTTCATCAGTAAAATGGGAATAATCCTATTGCTACTTGGGATGGTAGTGAGATATGTGGGTTAAACATATGATGTTTATTTTATTTTAAAAAAAATTTATTTTTGGTTTGAGAATTGAACCCAGGAGCACTTAACCACTAAGCCACATCCCCAGCCCCTTTTCATATTTTGTTTAGAGACAAGGGTCTCGTGGAGTTATTTAAGGATTCCCTAAATTGCTGAGGCTGGCTTTGAACTCGTGATCTTCCTGCCTCAGCCTCCAGAGCTGCTGGGGTTACAGGAGTGCATTACTGTGCCCAGCTAAAACACACGATTTTTAAAAGTACTTTGTGAATTGTCACCTTGCTAGCTGTCATACAGAACATCCATTATCATTCCCATAATCATGCAACCCTGGAGGCCCGGTAAGCTCAGCGAAGCCCATATTTTTCTAGTGCCCCTCCTCCTGCTTGGCACAGCCCCTGGCACATGGAAGAGACTCAGTAGATCTTTGTTAACTAGGTGAATGAGTGGAGGTGAGTGAGTATGGTGACGGTTTAGAGGGTGGGGAGGGAGGGGGCTAGCTGGCGTGGGAGGTGTTCAGTGGAGGCGGGGTGAGGCGCATCTGGAATTGGCCAAAGAGAAGGAGGGGTGTGGAGCATGTACTCCTGGCCTGAGGGCATAGGCAGTGACAGAAGCCAGGACTTGGGGCCTGAGAAGAGCATGATTTATGCAGGGTCCAGAGGAGCCAGGCTGACCCATGCAGGGCCCCGGAAGTGATAGTGCAATATCCCATCCGCAGTTGCCCTCCTCATTTCACTTGAGGGCCTGGAGGGGTCTGTGGCTTGGAGGGGACTAATTGTTCTCTTTGCCATTTCAACCCAGGGCTCTTGGAGCTTCTTTTCAGGCTTATAATAGACAATGCTAATGCCATTATTAATATTTAATAGTAATGATGCTAATAATGCCCATTTATGTGGTCTCTCCACAGAGCTCAAAGAACCCTGAGTTCTTTTTTAATGAAACAATTTGGCTAGTGTAGGTGGTGGAAGGGTGGGAGGGTAGGGCAGTGGGGAGAAATGGAGGTGCAGGGAACTCGAAGCCCAACAAGTAAAAAGACTGCGCCAGGTCTCGGAGCAGGGGAGGTGCACACAGAACTAGGATGGGGTGCTTGGATTCTCTGTCTGAGCTCTGCCCTTGACTCCCCCAGGAGATCCTTGGTAGGGGCACTTTTTGGAGCACAAGGAAGAGTCTTGGGAGGCAGCTGGGGCCTGAGAGTAGGCAGGGCTACAGGGCAGATGGCCTCTGAGTGCTCTTGCCTAAGCCTGACCAGGGTGGCTGACGGGCAGCCATGAAAGGGCAGAGGGGGACACTGGAGTCCTTGCCTAGATTCTGCAGGCCCCCAGAGCCTCAGGTTAGAACCGTGTTTTCCAGGATCCCTGGATACCTGCTACAATCTCTTGGAAGCAGTTTTAATCAAGGCACATCAATGCGGGGTCTCAGACAGCTCCACTGACATCAGAACAATAATGTTCTCAGAAGGAGGCAAAGCAGGGTAGCTGGGCCGCCGTGAAGGCAGACAGACTTCGATTCTGCTTCTACCCACTCTGCTCATTAGCAATATGGCCTTAGGCTTCTTAGCCTCAATTTCTTCACTTGTAAAATGGAGACCCAACTCAAATTCCATGGATCTGATGAGGCCATGCTCACCTTTTGGACGGTGGTGGAGGGCAGTGGAAATCTCTGGGTTCTGGCCTCAGTGGAGATAGTGTCCTGTATGAGTGATGCTAGTGGTGGCATCCTTATCACACCTAGGGAGGTCCCATGTCTCTGCTGGCTGGCCTCCCTCAGCTCCTGCCCATTTCTGACCCGACTTCTTTGCATTGATTCTGTGATCCCAGCTCAATCCAGTCCTATTCTGGAAAGTGCCGGACTCTCTCATTTCACTCTCTTGTTCTGTTCCTTGATGGAACAGTGGTCTTCTTCTTGTCCACCTGGCGAAATCCCCCCCACTCTCAAGAATTAGGCCAGCAGTCATCCCCTCCAGACCTGAGGCACTGGTGACTGTGTATCGTGTCCTAACCACGTCATAGGCACCCCGCTCACTGGCTCACCCATCTGTGTGGTGATAGGATTGCATTCTTGACTTACTGGACATCCATTCTTCCCTGGGGGTTCAGGATGGAGGGAGGCAGGACCAAGTTGGAGCACAGTTGGCTACTTCTCTCCCGACCCTGGGTCCCCTGGAGGCAGGGCCAGTACTAACTGGTGAAGTGCTTTCCTCCAAGTAGGTGAATCATGGCTCTAGGACACACAGCTCAGCAAAGGGAGCAGGACAGGGTTTAATGCCCCACTCATTAATCCCTGCTAGTTGTCATATGTGCGGCCCAGCCTGAGGTCCCTTGGGAGAAGCTGTCCATCAGGGTCAGAGATGAGCCCGATGTGCCAGTTCCCTGGCTGCTAGAGGCCGGCTGCAAGATGGGTGAAGACCTCATGGGGAGGAAGGCTGAGGTCCATTGCTGGCTATATGGGTGCAACCTGTGCAGTTGCACAGTCTGTCCTCAGAGGGCCTGTGCTTGGCTCAAAGCTTTTCTGCTGCTCTCTTGGAATTAAAAGTAATTTTTAAACAAAGAGCTCAGCTCCTAGTTTTTACTGAGTTTTGCCACTTATGCTATTAGTCTTGCTGAGGTCAGTGGAGTTGCCTCCCTAAAACCAGTACCAGAGCTAGCGAGTCAGAAGGAATTAGGGGTAGACGACCCCCTGGTCCCACTCAGAGGAGCAAGACTTCACTTGCAACTTCAGTGTCTGCCCTTGGCTTTGTGGATGTCACAGAAGCTGGTGGACTGGGACCTAATGTTTTGATTCCTCGGAGGTCCTTAAAGCCAGTGATGTGGTCTGTTGTGCGAAGAATGAATTTTATATTTTTAAATGGCTAAAAGAAATCAGAAGACTATTTCATGACACATGAAAATAATATGAAATTCAAATTTCAATGTTCATAAATAAAGATCGATTGGAACCCGGCCACACTCGTTCATTTGATATTGTCTGTGACTGCTTTCATGCCACGGTGACAGTTGAGTGGTCGTAATGGGGACTGCATGACGACAAAGATGAAAATATTTACTACTTGGTCCTTCACAGAAAATGTTTGCAAACCTTGGTGGAAGCCACCCCTCTGCTACCTCGATTCTAGAAATTCTAGAGAAATGTTGGTCTTGGAAACTCAGGTGTCGGGTTCTTTTTTCTTTTTTCTTTTGCTTTAGCTCAGTGGTTCTCAACCACGGGACACTGGTGAGGTCTGGAGACACCTGTGGCCATCACAATGGGTGTGTGGGGTGGGGAGGATTAGGGTGCTGCGGGCTCCAGGGAGTGCAGGTCAGGAGACTGCTGAACCGTCTGCCTTGTCTGGGACAGCCCCCAAGAACTCCCCAACTCAATGTGTCAATGGTGCTGGGGTTGAGCAGCCCTAGGCCAAAGCAGGGGTGGGGACAGCCAGACTCCAGCAGATCTTTTGGGCTGGGGACCCGCCAGAGCTTCCACTGCCCTGGAATTGAGCGGCCTGAAAAAGGTGCGGGTCGGGGAAAGGGCAACCGGAAGGGGGCTTTCCTGTCCTGGCTCCTGCTAGGTCCCTGGGCAGGTCTCAAGAGGCAGAACAGCCTCCTTCCTGGATCCCCAAGGACCTGGATAGGTGCTCATCTGCTTGGCCAGGTGAGCTTGACTCTAGAAAGGGAATGGTTACCGAGGTCCTTACTCTTGGTCATGGGAGGGACACCAAGATGAAAGAGGGGCCTGGAGCGCTCCCAGGTGACCAGGTAAGCAGGGTGCCCAAACTCAGGCGAAGGAGCGTGTGCGGCTAGGGGAGCTTCAGGGAAAAGGCTGGCAACGCTCCCACCGACCTTCTGGAGAGTGCAAGGAACAGATGTTGTGGCTGTCAGATGAGAGGCTTCCGGCACTTTGGGAAATTGCAGAATTAACAAAAGGGGAGCTACTTTCAGGGATACAAGCAGGGCGCAGTATGCGCAGCTGGGCCGGCCTCTGAGGACTCCCTTGCCTTGAAGGGCAAGAGGCAGGGATCCTCCTGTCAGGGCTCTGGGCTGGTGGAGGATTGGGATGGTGGGGAGGGAAGCAGAGGTGACTGAGATGTCAGGCCTGGGGGCAAAACAGGGTCAGGGTAGTGTGGGAGCCAGGGCCAAGGTTGCCCATAGCTCAATCTTGAAAGTGGTGGGACTGTCTGGAGGTCATCTCATCTGTCCTTCTGCCTCTGGGTCTAGCCCCAGCAGATGGCATCTTGCCAGCAGAGGACCTAAGCAGAGGGCCCCTCAGCAGGAATGAGAATTTACCAGCTGTTACTTGCAAAGACCCAGAAGCGGCAGCCAGCTCTCTTTGAAAGCTTCACGGACAAAGGGTCCTGCATCTGAGGGTGTGCAGGAGGCCTGGGCCTTCTCCTGGTAGAGAGTGGGGAGTGTGAGTGGCTGGAGCCAGTGTGGCCTCCTTCTGGAGGCTTACCTGCCCTGCAGGAGACACCGGAGGCTGTGATTAGCTCTGTGTGGCTAAGACCCTGAGGAAGATTTGGGGTAGAGCAGAGGAGCTGGGTGCCATTTAGAGCCGGGAGTACTGGACTCCCCAAATCTATTAGAAGAATAGGAAAAGAGAAGGATGATAAGCAATTTTTCAAGCGTGGATAGTTTTAGTTACAATACGGGGTTAATTTAGATCCAAAGAAAATGTTTTCTAAGACTGATGTGTGAGATGACAGATAATTGACCAAGGGACCTGTGGACTCTCTCAGGAGTCAGGGACCTACCTGCTTGATCTGGTGGCTGGGGGTTGCTAATAGTCCCCTAGCCTGGTGGTCTGGACACAGCTTGTCCTTGCTTGTCATATCTATGACTTCCTTGCCCTGGGAGCTATAGTGCTGAAGTAGAGAATGGCAGACAGGTAGGGGAACAGGGGACACTGATCCTCTGGAGGTCCCTGGGCGTGGCCCAGAGGGTCCCCAGCTGAGCAGGCTATCCCATCCACCCAGGAGGTGGACTGGCCATCAGTTATGCCCATGACTGGAAGGGCAGGCAGGGCCAGAGGGCAGGGAGCAGCAGAGAGAGATGCAAGGGGTCAGGCCCCTCATTTGCTGGAGTGCCATCCCTCTCCCTGTCAAATCTCTCTGGGGATCCGCCGACAGATGGGCCCTGGAGGGGGGCGGGGGCCTCCTCCTCATTGGCAGCATCCTGGCTCCTTCCCCCTTTCCTGCCAGGTTTCCCTGGAGCCGGCTCCATTGTTAGCCAGAAGCCCCCCGGGACAGACTTCAGATGGAGGAAGCGGGTGTGTGTTTGGTTTTGTGGGAGGGAGTCTCTGAACCAAGAACCTATTTGGCTAATGAAGTCATAATTACTCCCGGGCTCACTAATAGGATGAAAGCCGGGGGCTGGGTTAAAAGCCACTGATGGACCCTCGAGAGTGAATCTGACAGCTCTGAAGAGGGGCTGGAGAATCAGAAGTGGAAAGGGGTGGGTGTCAGGGTGGGGAAGGGGAGGGGAGAGGTGGAGGGCCTCTGCCCCAGTCTGGGGTCTGCCTGCATCTTAGAGTTTCACCTATATTCCTCAGTTTGGCAGGGGATGAGAGTGCCTGAGAATTACCATATTGCCTCTTCCTGCTCCAAACTTCCCCAAACCGAGCTCAGCTCACAACCGTCTGCTTTGGTAGGCAACTAGAGGGCTGGCGAGAGTCCTGGGCAGCGAAAATCCCTTTGGAATGAGCACATTTTGAAGTTCATGTGTTATTCCCCGCACCCCATCCCCACCCCCACCCCCCAAAATATATATCCCTTAGCCCTTTCTGATGCGTCTGGTTGGCCTCATTTGCAAAGTGTCTGCTTTCCCGGAGGATGCATTAACTAATGTGGAAGGAGGGAGGGTGCATTTGCTGCGTGGTAGGGAAGCCCGTTTGGGGATTTGCATTTGATGTGGGGAATCTATAAAACAAGGGAGTGGACCAAGGCTCACTGGAACTCTCTAGTCATTCTGTGAGTCTAAGACACATGCATTTAATGGAGAGGGACCTGGGGCCTCCCAGAGGAGCCTGCCTACAGCAGATGCCCAGTCCAGCCCCGCCTCTGCTCTCTCTCCTGCAGTTAGCCTGCAGCCTTGACCGCTGGCGGGACACTCAGGGAGGAGGCTGATGGGGTGCTGCAGAAGGAAGGCCCTTTGGGTTTTGTTTTCAGGAGTTGTTGCTGGGATCCAGTAGGGAGAAGTTGGGTAGATATTGGGTCCTCTGGGCCTCAGAACTGATTACACGGGTGTCAGTTTTTGCCAGGTGCTGAGAAGGAAGGAACCCTGAATCCTATGCCTTTGACCTGGAAGAGGCCCTAAGCTTGGGAATCAGGCTCCTAAGGCTCTGTGTAAAGTGGCCCCAGGGAGGTAACCCCCTTCAATTCCTTGGAGACTCATGTTGCCAGTGCTCATGGCGAGGATGTGGGCTGGGTCCGGTTCTGTGGTCACTCCCTCTTGGGACAAAGCCAGGCCTTTTGGACTCCTCGCCTTATCCTCTTCTGCCATGTGGGTTGTGCTGTGGGTAGAGGGCTGTGCAGGGTCCAGACAGGCAGGCTGCAGGTGGAAAGAGCAGGAGGGAGGGACGTGTTCTTTCCCATAAACGAGCATGGTTCTGAGGCTTGAAAGACAGACAAGAGCACTTAGGGGACCTTGGGAAAGTTAATTAATGGGGCTGTAGAATGAACCTCAAGCTCGTAACACTTATTGCTGGTCTTTCCATCCAGCCACTGGAACCTGCTAAACTTTCTTAGGAATCAGATATGGCCAGTCCTCTCCCAATCCCTGGCCCCAGCACCACAGGATTAAACCTGAACCTGGGCAGTAGGTACAGGCTGCAGAGAGTCCAAATGAATCTGGCTACACTGCAGGGACTGCTGGATCCCTGAGATCGGTCAGCATGTGTTTATGGAGCACCTATTACTTGTGAGGAACAGGGTTGGGTACTGCAGGGTACAGGAGGCCTAAGGCCCGGGCCTGCCCTGTGGAGGGCTGTATTCTTGCTAGCAAGAGAAGAGACAAGTCCCTGTAGGATCTGGAGTTATGCCAAAGGCCAAGGTCAAGAGGAGCAAGAATATGGAGAAAAGCTCCTAGGTGAGGAGCCCCATGGACAGGGCGGGGAGGAAAGTTGGACCTGAGCCTGTTGAGAAGGTTAGAGGGCTTTTGAAGACACACTAGAGGCTGGGAAGAACATTTTGGTAAACAGAAAAAGGGAAATGTACGGTGATTCACTTATTTATTTAAATCAACCAATTCTTATATACCTCTGAGGTAGCTACAATTATAATCCCAGTCTAGATGAGGAAACTCAGGAAAAGAGAGGTTAAGTAACTCGCCTGAGGTCACATAGCCAGTGCCTGACCTATCTGCAGAATCCCACCTTTTATTCAGTGGACAAGGCAGACTTGTCCTTCTGCTGACCTTGTCACATGACCATGAGCTGCACAGCACCCACAGCCTCTCTGGGGTTCACCTACCACAGCAGAGCGGAGGAGAAAGGGGCGACTGGCTGCCGGAGTGTGTTGAAGACTTGGCAGGGGCCGCCCTGGCCGGGTGCCTTTGAGACACAGACGCCAGGGCTCATTCTTCATAGAGACGCCCATTCATACCCCGGTGTAGTAGCGAAAGTGGGTTTTTGAGTCAGCCAGAGACCTGGCAGCTAGGTCTGGCTTTGTCATTTACCTGGGGCCAATTACTCTGCCATTTGGAGTCACAGTTCCTCAAGCACATCAGGATGTAAAGCTACCTGCCTCCAAGGGCTGTGTGCAGGTTCGAGACAGTCGACATAAAGTGAGCATCACTGTGCCGTCCTCATAAGCAATTCAATGTAAATGTATTGTGACCCACATACCATCTGCTGTCCTCTTGCTTCTTTGACATCAGTGTTATAAATGGCTCAGTTCCTGCCAATTCCGTGGTCTGAGAAAGTCAAAGCCCTTCCCACAATGTTGGCTGATTTCTGGAGGCTCCTGCACTGACCCCAAATTCTCATACCATCTCTGCTTCCCCCTGCATCAATTTGGATCTGAAATCCACCAACCTTGTAGTTTGCATAAAGCATCGGCTCCAACAAAGCAAATTCACGAATCAAGTAGGCTTGATTGCCAATTTGGAGGGCACAGGGTACGTGACTTTTTCACTGTCCCTCTAACCTAGTGGTTCTCAAGCATTAGCCTGTGTCAAAATTACCCGGATGCTTTGTTAAAACAGATTTCAGAGTTTCTGATACAGAAGATCTGGGAGGGGCCCAAGAATTTGCATTTCTGCCAGTTCCCAGGTGACTTTTGCTGGACTAAGGGCCACACTTTGAGAACTGTGCTCTAATCTTTGCTCCCCAAATGCTCTCCTGGATGGCCCTGGAGTTCTAGAATCTTCCCATTATGTGGGATTCTCCCCGGTTGCTATTTGCAAAGTGCCTTCTTCATTTCATAGTCCTTTTTGGAGGACAATTGGTATTTTAAATACAGAATGTGTAGCTTTGCTGGTTGGTATCACTGTGAAATCACCACCCTCCAGCCGCCCCCTGACTCCGCTGTGTTCTCCCAGGTGAAGCTGAGCAATGAGAACATCTGGGTGGGCTCAGGGTGGGAAGGTGGTTCCTAGGGACCCGCGCCAGCACCGAGGGTCTGGGTATGGACACGATACAACTCAGTGGTCCCTGCTCTGCACAATGCCATGCTTTCCTGTGGTGGGGTCTGGGCTAATCAACAGCAATTTCTGGGGTGGGGGTGGGAGAGGGGGTTGGGGTTGGGCCGCAGCTGTGGCTCCAAATTGCTGTGAGGCCCACTGCCTGGTCCTTGCTCCAGCAGGAACTGACATCAAACAAATGGGTTCTGATGCATTAAGTGGGGC
>NW_026000016.1:41011917-41102254 GCF_001458135.2 Marmota marmota marmota
AAGTGGGGCGGGGGGTGGGGGTGGCCCTCCCCGGGGTGGCCCTCCCCTGTCTGTCTCCAACGCGGTGCAGGAAGGCTGCCTTGATGAGGAGAGCTGTAATGAATTCCCAGACTCCAGCCCTTGGGGGCAGCTGGGCAAAAGCGGGTACAGCCTTCCCTCTTAATAAAGATTGGAAGATGACTTGTCCCCTCCCCGCTGGGTCTGTTAATCCAACTCCAAGCTGGAGATTAGCATTTCTAATGGGCTGGGAGGTGCAGGCTTCAGGAGACAGGGATGAGAGATGACAGATATTCTGGGGGGGTCCCTGGGGCTCTGAAGGGAGGCAGTTGCTTTGTTTGGTCTGGGTTGAATTGAGGTTGGCTTTCTTCAAACAAGATGCTCTCTTCATCTTCTCACTTCTGTCCCTTGGAGTGGAAACGCCTGCTCTAAAAAGTGGACCCCTCTCCCCTGAAATGTCATGTGTCCAAATATTCAAAGAGTATCATCCAAAAACACGAGTTCAACCTGGCACAGTGGTGCACGATGGTAATCCCAGCTACTTGGGAGGCTGAGGCAGGAGGATCACAAATTTGAGACCAGACTGGGTAATTTAGTGAGGCCCTATCTCAAAATAAAAAGGAAGAAAGGGCTGGGAGGGGGCTCAGTGACAGGGCGCTTGCCTGGTTTGCAAGAGGGGCTGGGTTCATCCCTAGCACCACAGAAAACAAAGAACAGCAGCAAGAGGCATGTGAATTTCCCAGCTCCTCCTTTCAATTATCTCCATTTATTTTGTCCTTCAGATGGCACCTGCAACATGCCAGGCATTGGCCTCCAGAAGCAGAGAAGGAAAAGGAAAGGTCTCTTAGACTCACGATCTTCCCACTTAAATGAGAGAAAGAGACAATAAATATCATACACCAAATCCTATTATGTGTGAAACAGGTGTTCTGCAGGCTGTCTAACCAGACTGAAAATAGGGGTGAACATGAGGGCATCAGGGAAGACTTCCTGAGACAGAATCACCTGAGCTGACTGTGAAAGATGTGTCAAGCCAGGCCTGGTGTTGGCGCCTTGTAGTCCTAGCTGCTCAGGAGGCTAAGACAGGAGGCTGAGGTTGAGCCCAGAAGTTCAAGGCCAGCTCAGACAACATAGTGAGGACCTACTTCAAAAAGTTAATAGATGCATGACCCAGCACAGAGGCCACTGTCTGCCTTGAGGTGTGTGGGAGGGATGGTCTATAAGCAGAAAGGAATTAGGAGGGGTGAGAATAGGAAGAGTCTGGAGTCTGGAGTCTGCGGCTCCAAATTATTGCAAATCCTGGTTATGAGCACCAACTCTAGTGATCCTGAACTATCCATAAGTGGGGGGTGTGGAAAGTCAAGAGGAGGGTCTTCCAAGAAGACCCACCTTTTGTCTCGAATGTGTTCATTGAATCCACATTTATGGAGCCCTTTGCCCAGGACAGTCTAATATCACTTTTGCTGACTTGACTACCTCCCAGAACAGTCTGAGCTTCCAGAGGACTCCAGTTCTGATCTACTGACATCATTCATTGGCACAGAGTAGATTATTATGACACGTTTTTTTAACTGAATAGTTCAAACCTGGGAAGCAGGGGAATTTTTGCCTATCATAGGTAGCTGGAAATAAGTTAGAATGGCTAGAATTTAGGGTACATGTGGGAGGGGGGTGAAAAACTAAGCTGGAGAAGTGAGAGTCAGAGCACCAAAAGTCTAACAGGCCAAACCAAGGAGTATAGATTTTATTCTATTGTAGTAAACAAGGCTTCAAGTAAGGGAGCGGTAGGGTAATATTTGTATTTGAAAAGATTCCTCTGGCTGCAGGTTCACAGAGTGCGAGCAACACACGAGACAAGGACACTGTCAATTCAAGCCATGAGGGCTTGGACTAAGGGTGTGACTGTGCAAATGAACTTGAAGGACGAATTTCAGAGATAGCCTGTGAACTTGAGAGTGATGAGAAAGGTCCTTTCTCATATTCCAGGGAGTGAGCAGGGCGGTTCAGAGGTGTTGTGTGACATATCCCAACGGTTCAGGAGGAGCCAGATCTGGAAATAAAGGTCTCATTTTAAGCTAATAAAGTGATCACTCCTCAAGTCAACAACGTACCCTGAGGACCTCTGAAGGACGAGTGGATAGGCAGGTTGGAGAGCCAAGGGGCTCTTTGTCCAAGAAAGTGGGGTCTGCATTTTCAACGGAGCCCTTTGCCCTTATTTGCTATTACTGCCTGTGAGCGGTCAGTTATCTTCCCACAGAGCAGAGCTACCCCCCAGCCCTGCCCTCTCTCCTACCCCAACATCTGCCTGAGGACCCCAGACACGATGGCCCTTCGCAATGTATCCTTCCCAGGTGATGCTCTTTGGCCATCCCCTACCCCACCCCATGTGACTCACCAGAACTCGGCCAAATCATCAAGACAGGAGGCTGGCAAAGCCACGTCCCTCCTCAGTCAATGTGGCCCCTCTCTCTCCTTTCCCTATTTGATTAATGACAGAGATTCCTTTGAGGGGCTTTGTTTTCTAGTATGCAGTTTTATGCATTGTTTCAACAATATTGAATGTCTGTACCCTTCCAAGCAAGATGAATGGGGTCCAGAAAGAAGAAGGGTAGGAGACAGGGTTCCCCTGCAACTGTCTCTGCTTCTCCCAACTTCCCCGGCATGGCACCTCTTAAATGCTGTGTGCACACAGAGCCATGTTGGATCAGGGGTCTCTCCACCGCTGCACACATTCCTAAACCAGGCGTCCTACCCTCAAAACACAAATTGTGCAAGAGTTTCCCCCAAATGACAGTGACTTTGAGATGGTCTGGGAGACCACCAATACCAGGGGAGCTCTCTGAGGCCCTTAGAAACCATTTGATTCCTTGTGTCGTGAACCTCTTGACACCCTTTCCCACTGTGTAGTCCTTTAAAAAGAAAGAAAGGATAGTAAAACAACATGCCCCTGAATGCCCCTTTTCTATTCCCAAAAGCCTAGTCAAGTTAGGGGAACAATGAGAACAAGTGTGGCCGGAAAGTCCAGATACATATTCCCCTGAAGGACCCGGGCTTCCTCTTCTGCACATTGGGATCCAGGACAAGTAAGAGTTACCTGGAGAAAGCTGTTTACTTGCGTGCACACCGGGAGAGTTGCTTCCTGGGCGGCTGTTCATAAAAGCAAACTAAGCAAGCTAATGCTGAGTATCACTATCCTACAACTTAATATATGAAACCCCCATTTTGGTGGCGACTGGTGTAAAACCGAGGGCATGTCACTCGTCCAGCTGGCCACCACTGGACAGGATGCTTGGCAGAGCACCTTGGGGTATGGAGGAGCTCTCTGTTCAATCCACTGCCACAGAGCTCCTCGTGGGGCAGGCTCTGGTCTCTGGTAAGCTTTCCCCAGTGAGTCATATGCTTGCGGGCTGTCTCCAGGCCCTTTCTTTGGCCTTTCTGCAATCTACTCTGCTTCCCCAGGCACAACTGGGCCTGCAGATGTGGCACCTACCCATTCACCAAGGAAAATGAGTCCATCGCATGCCCAGAATCCATTTTGAACAACTTTTATTATACGTTTAGTGTTCTCTATACAAAAGAAATCAGTCTTTTTTTTTTTTTTACAGTGATTCAAAAAAAATTCCGAATAATTTGGCCTTTTCATTGTTCATGCAGTCAGTTTATAAGTCCATGTATTAGAAGATCTCCACAGCCCAGAAAAATCTTCCCTTCTGAAGGTCGCAGTGACGCCCTCAGATACGCATCTGTCGCCGACAACATTGGTTAATGCAAAAATCAACTCACGAAAAGGAAAGAACACGATGTGAGAGGGGTTAAAACAAGGCCTACTGTGAAGAGTTACATGTTTAACCAAGATCAGATCGATGGGCGGGCGTGTGGGGACATGGGAAGGGATGGAGACGCGGGAAGAATTTCCCCACCAAAAGAACACACGGGCATGGTGTGTGGGGCGCAGGGCCCAGGTCTTCTGGGGTCCGGCATGGGCTGGGGGTGGGACCAGGACAGAAGGCGGCCATGTCACAGGCGACTAATGCTCAGCTCAAGAGGAGTGAGAAGAAGTTGGCAAAGAGCTGGGGAGCCGGGCAGAGGGACAACACTGACTGAGGACATTGCATTTGAGAATCAGAAAAAAAAAGAGCAGGCCAGGGTCATCTGATCTGCATCATTTTTTCAAAAAACAAACCTAGTAATACACAAAATTCTAGATATCTCTTCCCAGACTTTTGTGTTTATTGCTTCTCTGAAGTCTTTACAGCGGCTGAACTCCAGCCCAGCAAATCCCAGGTGGCAGGCTTGCCAGAGCTGCTGCCCCCTCAGCACCCTGCAGTCAAGAAAAGGACAGAGACCCCTCTGCACCCTCACTTCTGGGGAATACAGTGTGCTGAGGGTCCAATACGTGACGGAGCGAGAGTTGCCATGCTGGGGGGGTACAGTCTAGTTTCACAGTAACAGACATGGATCAGCCGGTCATTCCAGTCTAGTAGTCAGGGCCGCCTGTCACTGCAGGGCTGGGTTAACTGCACAGACAGGCTGATCGTGAACTCAGAAAAATCCTTTTTGTCTTTCATTTGGGGAGGTCTTGGGGGGATGTGCAGGTGGTAGAGGTATGGCAGGGTGAACCAGCCGGGCAGATCTGCAGTAATACCTCTGCTTTCAAGGAGGCAGTTGTGGTGAGAACACTGGACAAGGAGCCAGAAGGCCCAAGTTCAAGTCCTAATCCTACCTAAACGTCCCAGCTCTGTGGTGTTGAGCAAGCCCTGTGCCTGCCTGGCTGCGTCCTCATTTCTTTGTCTGCCCAATGAGTCATTTCAATTGGATCAGCTCTGAGATTCCTCCACAGGCTGAAATCTGACTATCCTGAGCCAGACGCCTTGGTATCTGTTTCATTTCCACCCTTATCGCCATGAGCATCCATTTAATACTAAGGTACTCCTAAGAGGAGCCCTGCCTCCCGGGGCGGCTTAGGTGCTGTTGTGTGGGTCTAACAGCTTTCTCTGGGTGGTCATCCTCCTTCCCCTTGGCCCTCCCCTGAAGGTGTCCCAGGAAGGACCCTTCCTAGAAAAGGACCAAAAGACAGTGTACTTCCCTGGGCTTGGACTGTGCCACCAGGTCCAATGGAGCTCATGCAGGGTGACCCTGTCTATTAAGGGAGGGGCCTGGCCAGGCCTGGCTTTGGCCAACTTGCCTATGTCTCCCATTTACACTTCAAGCTCTTTGCTTTATTGGTCTGAGTCTTCTGTTTTTAATCAGTGACTTCCCACATGCTACTCCGTCACACATAGTTCAGGCAGAATCCTTCATTTCACTAGAAAGAAGTCACTCTGTGGGCCTGACCGGGTGGACCCGACCACAGCCATGGGCTTAGGTTTGGCAGAGGCTGGTTGGACTGGTGCCTTGGGACCCCACCCAAAGTTACGAGTGGGAAGCAAGCTCTTGGCTGACCTACCAGGCAGGAAGCTGCTGCCCGCCCACTGAGAAGTGTCCCTGGCCCCAGACCTGGCCCCAGCCTCAGCCCATAGAAGCCTGAGAAATTTCTCCCTTTCAGATTATCAACCTCACAAAAGCTGAGACAAAAATGCATTGAATCCCTGCTCCTTCCATCAAAGGCTGAGGGCAATGCCCTAAGACTTGGCTGGCCTCCAGGACGTGCCCTGAAGGCTGCAGCTCCTGGGGAATGTTTTCCTCTCTTTTGGATCACTCTGTCTCTAGGTCCTGCCCATAGCAGTCACCCAAATAGGGCCTCTCCCCTCCCCCAGGCTGTGCACCATGCCTACACGCAGCCCTTTGAAGCTCATCTCACAGGAGCCGGGGCAGGGACTGACTCTCTCCAGGACAATGACCTGGATTGCGTCCTGCTGGAGGCAATGCTCTGTGACAGTTCTGCTGTATGGATGTGAGCACATATGGGTGCTCAGTAGCAGGGAGCTGTCTCTTAGCTAGAAACCCCACAAACCCTTGCAGATCTGCTTGCACTCCCTTCCCAACACTAACTGTGGTCAGGGAAACCAGGAGCACACCATCTGGGCCCACGGTGCAGGCACACCTTGTAGGATGAGCGATGTTGGCACTGGCTCACTCTTATCACTTCCAGACCTCAGGACTTGCCAGCAAGCGGGTAGACCAGATGTCTCCGACCTTGCAGGGTGACAGAGCAGGGACAGGGAGGGGTGAGTCTGGCTTTCCTCTTAGCGTCAACTCAGCCATCTCTTCAAAAGCAAGACTGGGAAATATGTGCCCTATTCACCATAACAAGGCAGGGCAGGAGGCAGCTACCCTGACCTCCGTGTTTCTTCAGGTGGACCCCTGTTGTCTGTTCAGAGAGGTATTAAAAGGAGGGACCGAATGGGGGCACAGGCACAGGAGTAGACAGGTTAAGCAACTTGCCCCAAGGGGCAGAGCAAAGAGGGTCCAGAAGCAGGACTGATCCTCTGCCCCACCCAGCGGGTCTTGACTGCCCTGTCCTGCATGGTCTTTCTAACCAGCTGGACTAAGACCTGGAAACTTCTCCCTTCCACTCTGGAGCCATCAGAGGCTTGAGCAATGAAAGGCAGATTGCTCCCGACTCAGTGGCTCCTGTCTCAAGACGGTTCCAGTCATGTCAGTCCTGCGAGGGCTGAGACCACTCCTGACCTGCTTCACCTGGTATTCAAGGCTCAAGCATTGGCCCGACTGGATCTTCAAAGAGTATTTGATGAATGGACACGAGGGCAGACGAGCGCTCAGGCAGCTACAGCACTGTGGCTGAGCACATTGGCGGATGGCAGTTCTAGTCGATGGAACTTTTAGAGCCACTGCAAGATGACCACCTGCCCCACCCGGAGAGGCTGAAGCACCAATGGTAGGGCGCGCTCCTGGTGTTGTTGTGAGGATGTTTTGGGCAGTTGCTTGAGAGGCCCAGCTAGCAGGGAGTGCTGGGCAATACTGCTTTCCTGTTGAGCTGGGTGGACCGGCATGGGTGCTACAGAAAATGGCCTCTCCTCTTCCTCTAAGGAATGCCTCCTTAGCCCTGCCACCCACACACCTCCAGTCTTAAGCTCTCTGAGCACCCATCATCTTTGCTTGGGGAAAGCGGTTCTTCAGTCCCAAATGCTCCTGCTATGGTCTTGTGGTGGTGGTGGTGTAGGGGGGCAGCTGTCAGCACTCACAAAACAACAGCCCGAGAGAGGCACTAACAGCAAAGGACGATAGTACAGAGGATGATGGTACAGAGCACGGTGGGACACTGGAAGAAGGTGCAAAGATGACCTGAGCTGACCTCTCCCCAAGACCCTTCAGATAGAGAAAGCCCCTCAAAGCCATTGGTTTGTGTAACAGACTTTCCAGAGGTGAGGAGGTGGCTCTGTGATATCGAACAGCCTCTTGCTCCCTAGGGCCTTCTCTCTGGGAATGGGCTCACTAGCATGGACAAAGCAGGGTGAAGTGAGGGCCTGAGAAACTGACTGTTCTGCTCAGGTCCAAAGCATATTCTGGAAAGGCTGGTCATTTGATTCAGCTCACAGGTACATGTCCCTGACACTTCCCTTCAGGGACAGTGGGTCTAGACTGCAGGACTGCCCAGTTGCATCCAAGCAGGAGTTGGAAGAGAGCCAGGGGACAGGACCCTGAGCTCATCCCCAGTCCCCTTCTCTTTACCCTGTCCCCTTTCACCATGAGAGAGCTGCCTCTCAGGCCTCTGGGCAGCAGACCTGGAGGCAGCTTGGGCCAAAGGGCCATTACTCTCTAGTTCAAACAACATTATTGGCTCAGCTCTGGGCTATGGTTTCTTATCTGCAGACAGAGTGCGTGCGTGTATGCCTATGAGCTTGACCTTCAGCTGAATGATTATTAAGTGATGTAAGCATTGCTAATACCTCTGTGGCTTAAACATGTGGCAAATGATGCTTTAATAAAGACTCCGAAGGACACGGCCCTGGTCCTTTCCAGGCCCCCGGATGTCAGCTGGAGGCTCAAACTGGAGGCTGCGTCAGTAGCAGGTGATCTATTCCTGGGGCTCAGCCTCACCCTCCTGAAACCGACTTGAGCTACAGAAACAGTGACAGGGGCACACGCAGGCTCAAGATCTCCCTCTCTCTGCATCACTGAGGCTAGGTACCTTTGGTTTCAAAAATGAATTAGGTGGGGAGGGTGAAGGCAGCACCTTCGGTCTGAGAATTGCAGGTCTGCGAGTCTCCATGTGGGCAACGGGGTAAGGGTGTGTATGGACTGGCTGCTTGTGGTCCTGCAGGGACACTTGCATAGGCTGCCCTGATTCCGAGTCAGACGTCACTGGAGGCTTCAAGGCTTGCAGGGAGGGGCTGGGAACCTGGGAACTCCAGGGACAGATCAGAACTGCATAAGGCATACGAAGAGCACTGAGTCCTCTCTGGGTGGGGGCATCACAGCACTATTAGCACGGCGCCACCACAGGGTCCCCTGATATGTATATATACCCTAATGAAAGGACAGACAGGCTCAGTCTCGGGGTAGCAGGTCTCCACCCACACATCACGTCAAATACGAGTCTCAACAGCATACAGAATTGACCAAGGAGATGACCGACATCTGCTAGAGGAGGAAGAGGGTGGTGCTTTACACCCCCGAACACACCAGCAAGGCTTCTGCATTGCAGGGTTCCTTCTCCTTGAGGGTAGCAGCGTAGACCCTGGCCAGGTGGGTGGATGCCCTCTGCTCTGGACATGGTGGGTGTGGTCCTCTCTCCTACATCCCTGTATTCACTGATGGGAAGGAAGGAGTCCAAACCCAGCCCTTTGCTTCTCTCCAGAGGTGCTCACAGTTCCCAAGAGACCAGACCCCTGACTTTCTTCTGCTGAGGTCCAGTCATTGCAATTGAAGTTCGTACCATCAGTGCCCACTCCTGTGCCTCCAGCTTCTCCTTCAAAGTCAGTGCAGCTCATTCTTGGACACTCTGGAGGCAGGGGCAGGGTAAGAACGAGGAGTCAGAGGTAAACTCACCTCCTAACTGAACCAGAGAGGGGTGAGGCGACTGCCCACCCTCTCCCTGCCAAAAAATACTGTCATTTTCCAGGAAGGAGCCAAGCCCAGCTCAGCAACTGACAAGACAGAGGCAGATGGGTTGGGAGCAAGGGTGGGGGACAATATGGCAAAGAAAGGCATCCTCCGGAAACGTGCTGGCCCAGCGGCGGTTTGAATACTACGGCTCTTCTCTACGTTCTGTTAGGGATCCGTCCTTTCCGTCTCTTTGTGGTTTCCTGGGGGGAGAATCCACCTATTCTTTCTTTTTCCAGGAACACATCTTCAAAAGAAAATGGAGACATTGGGTCTGGAGGTTTGGAAGATGCACAAAGCAAAAATAATGTCAATGAAAGTACGGTAACCGACAGGACCGGGCAAGGGTGTGGGCCAAGGCCAAGGCGGGCAGTGGGATGGATACTCAGGGTGGCTGCGAGATGGGGCAAGGGACCAGGGTTCCCTCAGGTGAGCTTAGTCATGGCTCTAGCTCTCCCACACTGGTGGCACCCAGGGATTGTGGGGGGTCATTGGGAGGGGGCTTGTGGGTAGCTGGGTGGCCACTGATCCTCACAGCTTGGCAGACCCCCATTTTGTACCCTTGTCCCTGAAGGTGGTGGAGGCTTTGTGGTCGGTCTGCAGTGGCTTCGTCTCCCCCTCTCCCCTCCTCCCACTTATAAAGTAGTGGCTGTGCCCGGGTGGGCTCCGTTAGGCCAGAGAATAGATGGCATTGACGGGTGATGTGGCCTCTGAGCTCTCGTTGCCCTCTGTTTCCTCCTTGTCCTTTTTGACCGTGTACTGGCCAATGAAGGAGCCATCTTCATTGAACTGCCCTTCGCCACCTTCCCCATAGTCCACCAGGCTGTCGTCACTTTCCTGCTGCTTGATGGTTCCGTCCAGAGATGTCTGGCTGCCCTGCAGGGGCTTGTTGTCCTCATCACTGGCCAGAGAGAGACAGAGAATCAGGGCCTAGTGGGTCCAGCACAACCCAAACCAGGTATGGTGGGACAGGGTAGCAGACTTCCTGCCAAGCACAGGCCTTGGGGATCAGCCAGGCCCCATCCTCCTTGTCCCACGGGTGCTGCGAAAGGAAAGCTAAGAGGCCCAGTGAGGACAAGCGTCTTCCTTAAGGGGAGATGGCATGGGTACAGGGCAGGGATTGGGGAGCAAGCTTCTGGATTCCTGGTGTGGGATCCTTCCCACGTGACAGGCCACTATCACAGCGTAAGGAGGTAGAGGACGGCCACCCCATGAGAGGCAGAGCCATAGCTTGTGAGATCACTTGGGGTGGCAAGAGTCAGGACAAGGAGTTCCAGTCCTGAGTGTGCCCCTGTGACCTGTCCATGGAAGGTGGACCTCCTATGACTCTGCAGGGCAAGGCTCTGCCCTTGACCAAAGCGAGGGTCTTGCTTTGGGATCAGACCTTCCCCCACCTTGCCACCTCCCTGTCTCTGTGCTGCTCTCTTGGTTATCTGGCTTATCCACAAACAGGTGCTCCTGCTTTGGGCCTCGCACGTAAGAGAGGCGGGGTCATGGGAGACAGGGGCATACAGAGAAGCACTCGAGACCAGCAATTTGAGCACTAGGAAGGCTTGGAGGGTTCTGCCAGCCCCAGCCCCCAGCCCTGTCATTCAGCTCTCTCCTCGGAGAGCTGGAGGCTGGTTGGTAAAGTGGCACTGGCCCATGGGGCCCAGATGCCTGATCTGAATAACTGCACCCTGAGCCATTTCTGCCCCTGGCTAGGAAACTCTGTGTGCCCTTTAGGCTCAGAGGGGGGACCAGGTGCTGTTGGCTGCACTTCAGAGGTGAGCTGGGCTCCCAGGCACACAGCAGATGTGGACCAGCGGTAGGGACTGGAGGGCCCAGCAGGTGGGACCACAGTGGTGCCAGGCAGTCTAGGCAGACATGCCGCACCCTTCTCTGCTCCTAGCCCACTCTAAGTCCTTCCTGGATGTGGGGAAAACAACCAGCTGAGGTGCCATTACAGCAGGCAGTGCATTCTAATAACCGCACTGGGCAAAGACAGCCATCAGGGAAGGCCTTAAACTGGAGCCAGAGCTGAGCAAGATACAAGAAAAGCCATTAGTCCAGTCCCTCCAGGGCACGGAATGAAGGCCGCCCATTAACACAGCTTCGCAGGTGCTATGCAGGCAGTGCTGCGGGAGGGACAGCGGTGGAGGGAAGCCAGTGGGTCTCTAGAGTTGCGCTGGGTTTGTGCAGGAAGTGGATCTCTCTTTGCAAACCGGCAGAATTCACTGCCAGGCTCCTCAGCCCCCTTGCCAATCTTTCACCCTGCACTCTTCCCTAGGCCCTCTGCCCCACCGCAGGAGCAGGAGAATTATTATGCAATCTGGGGGGAATTCCTGTCCCCGTTTCAGGCATATCCACTGGACAGAGGTGGCCCCAAAGGGGAGGGTTCAGTGTGGAGGTTCTTGAGGGTAAAGGGGACCTAAGTCTGGAAGAGCAGATCTCACCTAAAGGAAGCTTGAATAAAAGAGTGGCCCTGGTCTAGTCACCTATTGGCCTGGCCTCCAGAGACCCTCAATATCCAAGAGGACAGATTTGCAGGGAGAGAGGCAGAGAGCCCTGTCAGAACTCAGCCACAGGATGGAGGAAGATGAGGAGGGAAAACATACCTCCTGGCTCTCTGGCCTGCACCCAGAGCAGCTTAGTTCTTCCTCTCACTTATCTGGGACTTTTCCCAGTCTGGGATGCTTGGAATCATGCACCTGGGGCTCTAGGATGGATGCTGCAGGGCCTGCGCCCAAGGTGAGCGCGTTTGCCCATGCTGGCTGGGCATGCACCTCCTGAACACAGTGGGCCTTGGGGACAGCGCACACGCAGCAGGTGCTTTAGCCCAATGGCTTTGTTTTCCAGGGGAGGAGAGAGGCACATGAGGAAGCAGCTTCTCTTAGTGTAGGATGCCCACCCTGTGTGTCCACCTCTGGCTATGCTGAGGGTCTGGGGGAGAAAAGACACCTTGGCCTTGGAAATGAAGGCCAGCTCATGGGGAAGCTGGACCCTGCCAGGGGAGCCTGGGAAGAAGGGGCTGCATCTCTGTGCCTGTCCTTCGGGAAGGACGCTGGAACTGTTTGGCTGGTTGTGGCTCCTAAGCTGCCAGACCGGCACCCATGTGGGCAGTGACTCTGCTCCCATTGGTCTGTTGAGGCTTGCCAGGCTGCTGATGGGCAGAGAGGTGGAGGCCCAGAAAGGATAAAGAGAGGCCAGAGAGCAGTGGTGACCCGGACTGGCTAGTAACCAGGTGGGGGCAGGGAAGGAAGGCCCTGAACAGACCTTTCCACTCACCTGGTCTGAGAATAAGATTCCATGACCCACCCAGCACCATTCCTGAAGGTTTTTTTTTTTTTTTTTTTTTTTTTGGTGGTACTGGGGATTCTCTGCCTCATTCTTGAATTCAGAATATACCTGCCATTCAAATGGACAGTTGACGATTTTGTTAAGTTGAGATACAAAGTCCTGTTCAGATCCATAGGAGAGCAGCACTGGCTGGCAGTCCAGCCCCTATCCTCTTCAGCTCTGCCTGGGAGATGAATGTGGGGGCTTGGGCAGGTCTCTTCCCAGGATGGGCCTCAGCCCTGCCACCTGGGACACAGGGCACTGGGCCTCTCCCAGGCCCATCTACCCTAGAGCCCATAGACGTCACCAGGTTCAAGAGGAAAGAACCTAGACTTCCTTGCCCCGCCCCGTCACTGCCTGAGGCTTAGACACTACATCCCCCTGGTCATTATCTTCAGGGTTAAGGGTGGTTTTAAGCAAAGAAGCCTGAGAGTGGAACTCATTTCACAGCATGGGGGGGGGGAGCCCCAGGCTGCATTTTTAGAGGTAAATGGTAGAAAGAAACATATAAGCAGCTCAGTAGTTTGAGTTGTGCAATTGTATGAATGAAGTGTTTAAGGGTGGGGGAGCAGCCTGGTCCTCTTTGGTCAGGATTCACAACCTCTCTGACCACATGTCCTCTGCCAAGGCATGGTCAGAGAGTCAGAGGTGACAGCCCAGTGGGTGAGGATGTGGATGCAGTGCCTTGTGGCCCAGCTGCTCTGAGGGGAGTGGGCTGCCTCAGGGCAGGAAGGACAGCTGCCAGTCAGGGGGAGGAGATCCCGCACCTGTAGTCAAAGGAGCCATCCTCTTCTTTGGGGTCTTCAGGGCCAAGGGGAACGTCCTTCTTTTCTCGCACTTGGTCAATAAGAGAAGACAGACACTGATTAAGAGTAGGCCCCTGCTCTCCAGGGCCCTACGGCATGTGGGGCCAGAAGACACCACCCTGGGCCTGCCCACCCCTCCCACCCCTCGACACCTTTTAATAAGATGCCATCAATTCTTCCCAAAGTCAATCCCTTGATTCTGCCTCGTCCTGCTCACTCCAAGGGCTCTCTTTACATCCCTGTTAACAACTAAATCTCCTCCCACCAAGCTCCCACTGTCTCTGTATGGGCTCCTCCCCAAACCCCCAGAGATGTGATCCTTTCCTCCACCAAAGGCACATCCTCCCTTGTTCACACCCTTCTCCTGCTGTGTATTAGAATCCTTTGTGCACAGTTCCTGTGCCCCTAACAGAATGTAGTTCTCTTCTCAGGGTGGAGACTGTGTATTTCTCCAAAGCTGCTGGCAGAGTGCCCTGGTCAGGGAAGACACTTGTCACACTAGGGATGGAGGCGCTCTCCTATCTGGGTCTTCACTGAGGTGCCCTTTTCCTATACACCCAGCCTAGGCCTGCCTTGCTGTGCTGTGGCCATTCCCTAGGAGGCAGCTGCAATGTCAAGGACAATCATCTCTCCTTTAGTATCCCTGGCACCTAAAACAGGCTGGCATGCAGCAGGCACTTACCTGAGGGTTCCTTTTTAATATATTTATTTATTTTTTTCGGTAGTTATTGGGGATTGGACCCAGGACCTTGCACATGCTGGGCAAGCACTCGACCTCTGAGCTATACCCCCAGGCCCATGAGGGATGCTTTATGTATTCTTTTAAAAATACAAGTCAGGACAATCACTCCTATTTTCAGGGAGGGGAACTGAGGTCTTGAGAGGTGAAGAACAGATCACATAACTAATTAGCAGCCACATGAAGCTGAGAGGAGGACAATTGGCGTGCTGGCCCTGGGCTCCTGGGTCTCTGGGTTTTTAACATGCCAGGGACCTACCCTGGAGCTGGAAGTCAGGAGGCCTACTTTGGAGAGATTTCTGGGAGGAGGATGGAGCACTTTTGAAGAGGCTCAGAGTACATCTGGTGAGTTCCACTGGGAGGGGAATGACTCAGGGAGTCCTCCCAAGTCTTGATGTTACCTGGAAAGCTGGACCTCGCCCTAACTCTGGCTTTCTCTCTTATAGAAGGAAAAGAGTCGCAAGAACAAAGTGAAAAAGCATCCCTCACTGGTAAGGAATTGCAATTTCCTGAGCTCCCTCACTGCAATGGAAGCAGAAGCCCAGGGCCCTAGGGTCTGAGTGTAGGAGGGCAGCGGAAGGAAATAAGACAGAATCTCCTCTCCCTTCCAGATCCTTTGTGTTGAGCTTTGGCGAGGACCTCTGTATAGTGACAGGGAGAAGGAGGTATCTGGGGAGCGTGGGGTGGTCTGGTCATGGGGCTCTGGAGCAGGGAGTGACTTCATCCTGCAGCCCAGCAGGAGTTCTGCTCCAGAGTCATCCATTACCCTGTCTCCTGTCACCCCACCCACCCCGTCATAGACAGATGGCTTGCTTGCCCTTGCTTGAAAAACAATCAATATTTTCAGAAACAAGAATGCCAGAGGTCCTTGTTCTTGACCTTGGTTTGTCTGGGCTGGAGGATCTTGGCCATAGAAGAGAAACACCTCTTTGGGACTCAAAGCCCTTTAAGTGCTGTGGGGTTCAATCATGCCATCCACTGCTCCCCCTTTCCAGTTATCTGTGATCCCCTTTGTCCCGCGGAGGGCCCAGCTCTGCCACCTCTTTCATGGGTGTGCCCATCTGCCCAGACCCCTTCTCTTCCCATGTTATCTAAAATGCCTCTCTTCCTTCCTCCTTCCCTGGGACACAGGGTCCTAATGAGATTTAGGCTGGAAAAAAGCCAATTTTCGAAGCAGATGGGTGGTGAGTCAAGGCGAGGGAAGGTCAACCTCAGCAGGAGCCAGGGTTCCTTCCATCCCTCTCTGGAGCGGCCTGGACCTCACCATCCACCCACCTCGGTGGACATAATTAACTCAAGTGCTTGCCTGTGGCACTAATGCAAAGAGCAGGGGAGACGGCCACGGTTCCAAGTCTCGGATTGGGCAGATCAGGCGGGTGACCTGGTGACTGGTGGGAAGGTTCCCTCACCTGCTCCCCTCACAGGTCTCACCTGGGTACTTGCCACCTCGACTCCTTTTGATGAAGCAGACGATGAGCAGGATCAGCACCAGGAGGGCGATGGCGCACATGAGCCCAATGAACCAGCCCTGGGTGGCGATGTCGGCCTGGTTGTTGGTGTAAGCTGAGGGGAGGGGGGTCGGAAGCAAATCCGTGAGTGAATGCATGGTGGGGGTGGGGGAGGGGAGCCCGAGGCTCAGCTATGGCACATGGATGGTTCTCCTGGAGCCTAACACTACCATCTAGCCACTCTTTGGCCCAAACTACCTGGCTAAAGGGACAAAAAGAAAACAGTTAAAAAGAGCCAAGTTCAAAAGATCAGAAAAAACGCAAAGTAAAGGCAGAAAGGCATGCAGGGAACGGAGAAGCGGCAGGAGGCTGAACAGGTGCTTTAGGAAGGGCATTTCCTTGGGACGAGGCTGGGCATTCTTGCAAACCAGAGGGATGGCCACAGCCACGTGGGGACTCAGGGGAGGCCAGGGATTGTCTGTGGAAGCACAAGTCCTGTGAATGGTTCTGCATGCCACCCATGGGAGCGGGAGCTGAAGTCATGCTGCGTGCACCTGCTGCCAGAGGCCTGGCAGGCCTGCACAGGTGCAGGGCCATATCCCTGCCCACAGCGGGGTGCCAAGGCAGCCAGCTGTCTTCCTGGCAGTGGGTCCTGGGCCAGGTGGAGGAACAGGTCGTCCTGTGCCTTTTCATGTCTGCCCAGCTGGACTGAGCCTGGCAGCAGACGGTGCAGGCCCAGGTTCCCCCAGACAGGATGGCGCTGATGCTGGGGCTGCGCCTTCTACTCACTCCATCCCACTTCCTGCCCCATGAGAGGGCCCTGGTGGCCTGTGACACACCCACTCACCCTCTCCCTGTGACAGTGCCCTCTGTCTGTGCCTGAAGACCTGCCTAAGATCTCTTTGTGTTTTGAAGGGCAAGCAGGAGTGCCTAAAGAACAGGAGCCCAGGGGTCATCGGGTGGTGTCCACAATGGCTGGGGTTGGGGCTTAGGAGCACATGCTCAGGACCCTCTCTGTTTTCCTATCTCTGGACTAAAGAAGAAAACACACCTCCAGAAACATAGCCTGTCACAGACACTGAGGCATGAGGTAGGGAGAGGTCCAAGGAATGGACACGGCCAAGCAGCTCTGGAGCCTGCCCATCCAGAGAGACCTGGGAGCACCACACAGCAGCAGGAGTCATGGAACCACAGCACCAAGCCTTCCCAGAAGGCGCATGGGAAAAGCATGGGGCCCCCAGGGCTCTGTGCACCCCCCACTCCCACCACATGCCATCTGTGAGCCAATATCTGGGCATAATCACATCCTTCGCTGTTCTTGGGAGCTACGACTGCTTTCTGTGTTTTTCAGTGCCCAGCCCAGGGCACTGCAAAGGGACGGCTCTTAGTAAATGCTGAAGACTGACAGATAAGTGCTCCACCTCCAGATGGACTGCTCTGGAGGTCCAGAGTAGCCCTGCAGCAAAGCAGTTGAGTCCAGTAAGAACCCGACTTGTGATGACCCCGATCTGGGTGTGCTGTGGAGAAAAGCTCCATCTAGCTGGCAGACCACTCCCCACAGTGTCAGAAAAATCTTCCCCAAGCCCCACATAGAATCAGATCTCTTCCTTGCTTTAACTCTCCAAAGAGTCTCATTGCTTTTGGAGAAAGAGCTGCATTCCTCATCCTTACAGGCTCTGTCAGAGCTGAACCAGGCCACCCCTCTCTATGTCCCACTCTGCTCACTCTCCATGCACTAGCCACACTGGCTTTGGTCATTTCTGCCTTGGAGAGTCCCTAAGGACAGCCCTCCTGGATTTCCCCAGTTTTGGCAAAGGCCCCCTCCTCCACCCCCACATAGTCACTCTTGATCAGAAAGCTCTAATTTATCTTTTCTATAGCACTTGTAACCATTTGACAAATTACTACTATTCATTTATACTGATAAGCACTTCAAGGGCTAGGCACCGTTCTGGGCACTTTCCCACATATTATCTAATCCATCCCACCACAACCTCATACATTAGGCAAGTTTTAATTTTTGTCCTATTTTACAGAGGTAGACATGGAGGCACAGTTTAAACGACTTACTCAAGGTTGGGGGGCTAGTAACTGTCAGGGTTAGGATGTGACCCCAAGCTGTCTGGTCCCGGGAGTCTGTGCTCTGCCATTCCACCCTGTGCCTCTCCCCAGAAAATAGGCTCAGGGGTGGGGCTTAGCCTGGTCTCCCCAGGGCTGGAGGCAGAGCCTAGTGTGTGTGGGGAGCTCCACTGCCATTTGCTTGGAAGAGGAACCCTTGACCTTCTTGCCTTTGTTCAGCGCCCCACCCCTTGGCCTGAGGGGCCACTGTCCACCTTAAACTCCACCCTGTCCTTCCCAGTTCCTGGCAGGGGGTCTCTGACTTCATCTCAGCTCTTCCAGAGCCCAGCTGGAGGGAGCCCAGCTGGAGGGAGACGCAGGCCCAGGCCTGTTGGGGATTCACTTGTCATTCTTCAGCTGGACTTTGCTGCCACCTGGCAATCCTTTTATTCCTCTCTCTGTCCCTCCAGCCAGCCCAACAGCTGTGTGTCCAGAACCTATCCTCCCTCTCCCTCGTGCGGCTCTGACTGCCGTCTGCCCACATCTGCGCTGACCTCCTGTATTCCACGGACACTCTGGGGACCCTGGAAGCTTGAAGCCTCTGCAGCTGTCCCCTCCTCCTGTACCAGAGGCAGGACCCTCTTCTCTCCCTTCTCCCCCAAACTCCCTCCCCTGCCACATAAATGGGACCCAGTGTTGCCTTCCTTGGTCCTTCATTCCTGCAAAGACTTCTGAACACCCTGGTATCACATTCCCTTTCTTCCTCTTCGCCGTTTCCTTCCCGTCTGTTAAACTTGTTGAGGTTTCTTGTGTCTTAACAACCCTGAGGAGCGTGCTAGGCCTTCCAGCCCCAGCTCATGCGTGGCCCTATTTAGGGGAACTCCTCCATTTCCCGTGGGGCCAGCTCCTGCCCAGTCCATTCTTCAACCCCACAAGCTGACCTCAAGCCTCCGTCGCCAAGCCCGCCTCTCCCCAGCCGCCCTCCATTCCCTGCCTCTTACCTATGACGGGACTGGTTCCAACTTTCCAACTGGCAGCCCTCTTACTCATCTCTCTGTTGTCCCTGCTGCCAACTCCACAGCTGTGAGCCCAAAGCTCCCTCCTGGTGGCACTGATGGCATGTGCCTCACTGCCCGCCCCCGCCAGTGACTTGCCACTCTTGCCCCCTCTAATGGCTGCCGGTGCTCTCTCCCATCCACCTCACCGTCCATTCTAGAGGGGTCCCCTCACATCATGCCCCCAGTGCCAGTGGAGACAGTAAGGCATTATGTCATGCTCTAGGATGTTTCACGGTAATGCCACCTGCCTTCTCCACCCCAGCCTGGCCTTCAGGGTGCTGTGTAGTCTCCCTCTCTGTGCTTCTGCCCATCCTACCCAAGAGAGCCTGGGCCGCCCTCTTCCAGCTCACCAACTTTCCACGTTTTCCACCTCCTTCCTGAACCTTCCGTTGCTCCAACTCACCCCATCTCTGGACTCTGACATGGCTCCCAACTATTCCACACAAATGTAACATTAAATTGTCCTGTTTGCTGGATCTTAATTGTACTATTAAAGTCTTGAGAAAAGGGGATCTTCTTGAGCCCCCTAGTATTTAGCATGATGCTGGTCGAATAAAAGAGATCAATGACTACATGTAATCCTAATGTAATACAGTTAACCTGGGATCCTGCTCTAGGTTTTACCCCTAACGCCACCTAGGGGTCACATTTATGCTGGCTTGCCCACACACGAGGCCCTAGTAGACCAATCACTTCACTTGTGTTTGGACAGTGGCACATATTTTTTGCAGAGAAGTTGATTTTGCCATCTTCTTGGTGCCTATTCTTATCCTCTGGCTGCCATCTCCATGATATTCCAAGTCACAATTCCAAGGCAAAGTGGCCACATGGGCAATTTAGAAAGCAAACATACCTTTCCACTCCGGACAGTACCAGGTGAGTTCAAGCATACCTTCAGTCCTTACTGAAGGGTCAAAGAATTTCCTATGACATAGAAGGCACTGATGGCATATGCCTCACATACCCCAAGTGGGGTATGTGGGCCCAACTACACCCCATCAAAATGAGTTAATTTCTCAAGAACCAAAAGAAATTTAGGATTTAATGACCTCACTTGGAAGGTGACCCCATGGCTTGGGCTGTGAGAGGAAGGATTTTAGCAAGGCTCCCAGGCAGTTACACTTGACTGCCCAGGCTATCCTCAATCTGCTATGCTGGTTTGAGGGCCAATGCTGTCAACATTCAAGGAGCTGGTGCATGTACACCACCACCTTCAGCCAAGACTGATGGGAGCCTGAATAGCACCCAGCCAGTGTAGGCCCAAACGTCTTTCGCTCTGGACCAAAGCCTCAGTGTCAAGCCCCACCACTTCCCCAACCCAGTCAGACACAAGCACTACACCTGCAAAAGAGGCGGTTCCACCGACTCCTGTGTCTAGCTGGGAGGAATTTGATTGGCTACAGAAGATAGGCCAGTCAGCCAAAGTCAGCAGAATTCTGGAACAGGGGTCAAGAAACAAATATAACAGATAGCCTTCCCTCACATACATGTGGCTTGGCTGCGGTCACGTAAGCACCACTGTATACCCCTCTATGCCCTCCTTCCCTGTTCTGTGGTCCCTCCTGCCTTCCTGGGGTCAGAGCAGACCTGACTGCTGGCCCATCACCACCAACCGCCACAGGACAGGAAGGCTGCCTGCCCCCCCGCCCNCAAAAAGATCCCATTGGGATGTTAATCACCTCCTTGAAGCTTCTGAAACCAAAGGGCCAATGGGTCTCTAAGGGTCCCTCTGAGGGTCCCAGGTTATGTGTCTGCAACACCTCACGTCTCTTTGGTTTCAGAAGCTTCAAGGAGGTGATTAACATCCCAATGGGATCTTTTTGGTGAGGGCTGGAGAGCCCAGTAGCATTCCCAGTGGGTTTCCTTCCTTCCATTTCCTTCCAGAACTACTGCAGAATGTTGCTTCTGCTGACTAAAGTGACGACGGCCTGCGGTTGCCTAAATGACCAGTGGTTGGGGCCCAGAGATGCTTGTAAATTTGCTTTGATGAAACATGAGGATCTGGGGGATTGTGTGGACTTGTTTCTGGAGTCCACCCACAGGAAACAGTATGCATTTCTGAAGGATTTATACATACACTAACAGGCACACACAGACTTTGGAAAGTGAAAATATTTTCTCTCCCCATGCGGTTTGCACATAGTAATTTCCAGCAAGCCTGGAAGGGAAATGAGCAATACGAACTCAGAGCTAGGGTCATGAGCCTGCCTGCTCCAGCGTATGGGGAAGAGTCTGGAAGATGTGGCAGTTGTTCTGAAAGCAGGCGATAAGATCCACCAGGCAAAGAGAAATAAGTCTCTAAGTCAACATTCAGAAATAGGGGCTTTGGCTGTGGAAGAAGTTGCTGCAATTTCTTTCTGTACTGTCTGCCTACTACCTGGACACAGAGCAGGATACCCCCAGGGCCAGGACCTGCTGGGTCCTTTCCTCTCTGGATTTCTCTCCCTAACCTCACCCACAGTGGCAGAGCTTAGCATCCGGAGAGGCTAAACTCTGAAAGAGCAGGCTGCGCTGGCTTTCGAAGCATTCCCTAGGGCGGGCCTCTGTTCCCAACCATCATCTTTGCTTCCTGCCCCTGTTCTGGACTCAAATTTATAATAAAGTACGATGAAATGAAATGCATGCACCAATGAGCAAGAGCACAGGACCCCAACTGGGTCAGAGTCCAGCCACCTGCTCCGCTTGGTCAACTGTCCAGTTGCCTGGCTCCCTGTGACAGGACAGCCAGGCTGCTCAGATATCCTGCCAGAGTTGGCCCAGCTGGCCCCAAGTGAGGAGCCAGACTCCCTGAGTCTCAGTGGCATGGAAATGTGTATAACAGGCGGAGGCACGGGGAGGAGGACAGATCTGGAGGGACCAGGCTAGAAAGGGTGGGGGGAGACAGATATACAGATGGGCAGTGACTCCCAAGATGCAAGCTTGCAAAATCAGCCTTGCTGGGCCAGGCACGGGGAGGGTAATGAATATTCAAGTCAATGTTCAGAAATTCATATAAATCATTGTGATTTTCCTCCCTATGCATCTAATATCCTGCATCTGATTAGAACATCCCTAGAGTCAGGGGCTGATCCTTTTCTCTCTTAATCTCTCCTCCCACCCCCACAAATACCCTTTCTCTCAGAGCTTAGCATACAGGCCACTTAGCTGCCCCTGGCTGATTTGAAAACTATTCACGAACCCAAGAGTCCGCAAGGCCACCAGGCTCCCAGCCACCCCTCCAGCAGACAGACTTCTGAACCCCAGCCCTTTCCCCGAGCCACCCCACCCATCAGCCTGTTCATTTAACACAACAAAGATTCTTCTCCAGGCACTGCAGAGGCCTCTACAGAGCAAGAGCTTCCTCCCCTCCCCTAGCAGGACAAAAAGTCACCTATTTTTAGGTAAGACAAAATTGGGACAAAAATGAAATCAAAACAAAGCCTTAAACAAGTTGTGTCACGCACTGGAATTTTTCTTGACAGATGATGGTGGCAAGACAGTAAACATACACGCTGATCCCTGCTTGGGTTCCTGGAGAGATTTTTGGATCAAGTCCCTGTGACAGCCCTGTGCCCTAATCCCCCATGGAGGAGGCAGCCCCTGAACACCTGGGGCAGGCGGCCTGACTCCCAGCAGCCCCCAGACCAGCACACCACAGTTTGCATATACACTAAGCCCTTTTGTTTTGGGCTTAGCAGGGGGGACCACGCAGTCCCTGTCTTCATTATACAGTCCTTTGTTTCCTTGGATCCTCTCTCATCCCCAGGGGCCCAGAATCAGTTTACTTCTGGCTGTGCATGCACACCTGGTTCCTCTGGCTTCCCGGGGAACTTACACATGCCATGCAAGGTGGGGAATCAGGCAGAGATGAATCTTCTTTCCAGGGAGAAAAGGCAAGCCGGAAGCAGAGGATGAGGATGAAATGCCTCATGCTTTCAGGGGACAGCCAGGCCAGCTCCCCTCTCACCTGTACTGGTCATAAAGGTGATGACGGTACTGCTGATGCCCTCGTTGTCCCGGGAATAAACCCTCAATGTGTACGTCATCCCAGGATAGAGGTCTGTCAGCTGTATAGGCTGGGCCTGGGCCTTAACAGGGACAGTTTTTTTCGTATGGTTGCCTGGGGAACAGAAATCTTGGTCAGCCTAAAGCCAGGCACCAGGAGCTGGAGAGACAGTGCTTAGTTTCCTGGTCACCTGTCAAAGGTAGAAAAGGGCGAGGGGACCGCGGGTCCAGTCCACTGTACAGACCAGGAGAGAACCAGACAGCTGGCTCCCCTGTGCCTGTCCATGCAATGCTAGCGCTCTCTCTCTTCCATGATGCCCCTTCCACAAAGGACACTGTTTCCTCTTATAGTTCTCCTTCCTCACCACAGTCTTAGCGCTAAACATACCATGACCTACTTAAATCCTCAGCAATGTTGGTGGACACTCCACTGCCCCGGAGTGATTCACTTTCCAAGTGGGATCTTTCTGGTGAGGCCAGAGAGCCAGTCAGCATCCCTTATGGTTATTGGAGATGGGACAGGAAGAGTCCTTGACTCTCCTTGGCTCTCACTCCTGGCTTCACCTCTCGTGTCCCAGCAAGTGGCAAAATCACACACCAGGTAAAGCACCTGTGTCTGCGCTGCAGGGCAAATGGTGTTGGTGTGTGTGTGTGTGGGGGGGGCGGCGCGCATGGGCCAAGCTGAAAAATTATATGGACCAAACAAGAGGATTCCAGGTACTGTGGATTCCAGATACTGTATCCTCCAGATACACAGAGTGAAGAGTTGGCTTGGCATTCCCAAGAGAGCTTTGGGTGGGCCATCCCAGGTGGGTCTTAAGGCTGGCGTGTGGCTTAGCTGCTTAGAGCACATGCTTGAGAAGCCAAGGGGTAGGGTTTGACCCCACAGGACCAGGGGCCTCCACTCAGAGAGGCTGGATGTCCTGACCGTGCTCTGTAGTCTAACCAATCTGTTCCTTGGTCCCAAGATCTAGGAAAAAGAGCAAACAGCTTGTCACCAGCTCTCTGGGACACAGGGCTCTGGCTCCTGTCTCTGACTGTGGCCCTCTGGCATTCTGCTGTGAACAAAACACAGCTAGAGCCCAAGTCTGTGAACTGGCCTGGTCTATCTGGTGAAGCCATCAGGATACACATTAGGACATCAACACAGAGGTGAGCTTTGGCTTATTTTGGGGTGACTGAGAACCCTCATCCTGGGCAGGAAATGGATGGAGGGCTCGGCTGCCCGGGTCTTCCATAGTACTTGCAACTGGAGGCCTTCACTAATGGCTTTGAAAGCCCCTACCTTCTCTTTTAGTCCACTCCTCCCACCTCTCTGCCGCCTGAACGCATATTGATTTCATTAAGCTATAATTAAGCCAGGCTAAAAGGCCTCTCTGAGCCTGGGGGACTTCACAGGATCTCTTTAATGGCATCTACCACTAAGAGCCACTGCCGCCGCCACCACCTCCCCACACATCAATGCTTACTGTCGATGTACTCAACCACAAAGTCAGTTCCGGGCCCGAAATTGTGCTTCCAGGTGATGTTGGCCCATTTACTGTTGGGGAGCACCGTGACGTTCCATATGGACTGCTCATCGGGGGCTGGTGGGCAGGTTAGAAGAGGCATTAGTGATGAGGAGGCTGGCAGCGTGGGAGACACCGAGACACACATGCACACCAGCATGTACTCGCACACACACGCACACACACACAGCTGGAAAAGGAAAGAGTCAAACATGGCTGTGCACAGGGCCCAAAGGAGCTCCAAGCTGCAGCCTTGGTGGCCAGGCCCGAAGCAGCCATCCGGGAACGAGCGGGAGCAGTCAGGAGGACCTGAATGGGAAGGAGAGCTGTCTATGTAACCACATCGGCGGGGTTAGGCATGAAGAGTGGGTTTTGATCCACACTGTTGGAGACTGTAACCTGGGCTTATTTCCTTTTTACATTCCTTGTCATGGATTTGAGCAGTGCCAGGAAAGAGGCCAGGAATGAGGTCTCTGGTCAGGATGCCAAAAGAGTGGGAGACGTGCTGGTTTTTTTCTTTCAACCATGGAAGTTCTACAGGAAGGTGAGGCTTGTCTTTGAAAGTCCAGCAAGAAAGGATGGGGGTACAGCTCCTTGGTAGAGCACTAACCTAGGGTGTGGGTTTGAGTTCTCCCTGGGTTCAATCTCTAGCATTTACTGCTCCCCAAATCAAGAAAGAGTCACAAAGAAATGTGTAGGAAGGACGAGATCGAATATGGGGAAACCCTACTGGGCTTCTAAACTGGAGTAGGACAAGGGTCATCCAGATAAGCGACCTGGAGTTGTTCTCGGTCAGTGAGACCCTGGATGCCACACACAACCACCCCCGATTGCCTATGGTGACTGGGGGCTTAGAACCTTGGGTCCCAAGCACAGACAGTATGAATCCTTCTTCTCTCTGTCAGGGACTAGATGGGACCAAGAGAAGAGAACCCCTTGACACCTAACCCTCCAACCCTCGGTGATCCGGGCACTAGAAGAACACCATTCGGTTGGCTTCTCAGCCCCACAGAGTCTTTGAGGCTTGATCTCTCTGAAACACAGAGGACATTAATTATCTAGCTCCTATGAGCTGGGAGCTACTCTATCAAAGCCATGGCGCTGTCTGAAACCATAGCCTACGAACAGAAGAATGGCACTAATCTTCAAATGCAATCACTTTTCAAGAGTCCCAGCAGTCTGATTACCCCATTTTCCAGCAAAGATTTAATAGTGGAGGACTAGCATGAAGTCTTGTATTTCAAAGACTTTACAAGGGTGGCTTCTGTATATTTTATTAGCATGCAAGGGGGCACTGTCACCAACTCACTTGTCAAAAATAAATGAATAGAGTACATCAGGGATGCATTTATTCATTATCTATTTGACATGTGACTGAGTCTGAAGGGCTGGAGAAGTGATAAAAGACTTCCTGTTTTTTTTCACTTCAAAGAAGTCTCTTTTCTACTACAACCCTGTCAGGTGGCAGCTTGCCCCAGGTGAACATGAGGCATGTTAGGTGAAGACCAAAAAAGAGGTGTCACGAAGACACCTGAGGGTACTCTTCATAGGGAGGGCAGAGGTAGGCTTCACCACTTGTCTGCCAGATATTTCAATTGTACTGGCTGCTTTAAGCCCCTTCAAATCCCAGCTCTTTGGAATTTGATGGTTCTTGCTAGTGGGAATGAATTCATGATGAGCCATGTTTTAAGGAATTGAGTTTTTTCCTCCTTAGCTTGGGACCCTGTAAAATAGATAAGAGTATTTGCGTTTGGTCCCAGTATAACATTGACCTAAATCTGACTATTTTCCAGGGTACAAAGATGGGGAGGGAGGCGGGTTTTAGGAAAGATCCCGCAGTGGGAAACAAAATGATTCGGAGATGGGAATGGAAGTAAGGCATTGCCACACAGAGAGGTCAAGATGCTGACCACTAAAGAACTGGAAAGTTCAAAGAGAAGGACCAAGAAAGCAAGCCCTCAATAACCAAAACCCAGAGACCAGTGAAACTCCACGTCACATACAACCTCAAGAATGGGATCCTAATTGAATAAATGATACTCCATGTATGCATAATATGTCAAAATACACTCTACTGACATGTCTATCTAAAAGAACAAATTAGGGGGAAAAAGGGCAAGAGAGGAGACACCCTCATCCTTCCACTGACTCCTGGCCTGAGTTAGGGAGTGTCCCTGAAATCTGAAAGAGACATGTTAAGAACAAACATAAAGGCCCCTTTCACTCTGAAAAAAGAAAACTGAATGAGAAATTTTGTTCAAGGATGTAAGATTAGATAAAGATGAGAACTGATTTCAAACAACCCCGGGTGGCAGAGCCGTTCTGCCACATCAAGGGAAGTGGGGATGCTTGAGGAGTGTCCCCAGCTCGAGAGAAGATCAGCACCATGGCCAGGCCCTCTGCAGCATCTCAGACCACGGTTAAAAACTTGGGTGTGAGTCGTGGGGCCAGGTCTGGGAGGCAGGCCTATCTTCCCAGAGGGCAAGTAACTGCCAGGAGCAAGATTCACTGTTCCCCGCTCCTTGGCGCACCTCTTCTGTGAGTTCAAAGCACTCAATGACAAAGATGCTTCAATGTGGCACCAGAGAACAATCACTAAGTTGCTGACCACAACCTCTAATAGCCTAGCAAGTTTCTCCTCAGGCAACTTTCTCCTCAAGTGAGTACTGCTTAAATGCTAGATATTGCGTGGATAGAGCGAATTGGTGGTTTCAAGATTACCAGTCTCTCCTCACTGCTCACTTAACACCATGCAATTGAACTGAAACAAATACACGCACATCAAGCCTCCATGCTCTTTCAGGGGGCTGAGAGAAGAGGGTCAGTTGGGAGGCAGTGAAGCCTTGGGGTGGAGGACGTGCTAGCCTGGGACTGCTGGAGGAGAGTTCTGGGGGCGTCTGGCCAGCCTTATCAGCTGCCTTGTGCTGATTTGATAGCTGGCCTAAGGGCTCAGGAGACTAGAGATTCTCCCCTAGGTGCTAAGGAAAGACTGATGCTCATGTTCAGAAGCCCTGCTGCATCCCCTAGGATCACCTAAGGCTGGAGAGCAGGGCCTCCTGGCTGGCGGAGGGATGCAGAGTTGCACGTTCTCCTGGCTCCACAGTGCAGCCCTGGGATCCATCCTGACCAGGGGCTCCCAGAATGGCTGCAGTTTCCCTTGGAGGCATGCATCTGGGGATGTAGGAGACATGGACAGGAAGAGACATGGAGCTCACTTTGGGCATTATGGGACAACCTGGCAATACCATTCCCTGGAAGCTCTGACTTTTAAAAATAAATGTCTCTAAGAGTTCCTTGGGGAAAGAGAGACTAGGAGGAAAGTGGGGTTCTAGGAACGGAGCTGCCTGGCGTGGCCAGTCACTTTCTGCTCCGTGGCCTCAATTCTGCAAGGCTGGGCACAGGCATGGCAGGAGCCAGAAGCTCTCAGGGCAGCTGTGTTAAGTCCCCTCTGGAGAGCTGGACGTGGGGTCCTGTATGAGGAGCTGAGACCTCTGTTGAAGTGCATGGAGCTGAGGCAGGATGAGGAGTGCCCCACAGGTGCAGGACCACCCAAACAGGGGCAGTATATGTGTGGGGGCTCTGGGCCCCTAGGCTACAGGCAGACCCTGCCCCAGATCCCACTTCCCAGCTGTGATTGCTCTCTTAAGACAACTAGGGAGGTGGGCCCCGAGGGGACCAGTGGCAGTACGCAGCAGTACCGGATTCCTGTATCTTAGTCCCGGTGGTGGTGGTGGTGGTGGTGGGAGGACTCTCCGTGGTGGTGGCGGCAGTGGTTGTAGTAGTTGTGGCGACGGTGGTGGTGGTGGCGATGGTGGTAGGCGCCACAGTTGGGATGATGGGGACTGTTGTGGCTTCGGTGGCAGCGGCAAGGGCAGTAGCATCAGTACTGCTCACAGCGCCTGTGGTGCCCTCAGTAGTTGGGGGCAACGTGGGAGGAGCTGAGAGGGAAATGCAGAACAGCCGAGTCCTGGTTGGTTTGGCTGCGCCCCCTGCACGCACAGCCCCCCCCCGCGTGCACGTGAGGCAGGGCGCCAGGGGAGGGGCTTAGAGATGGAAGCCTCCCCAAGCGAAACGAGCAGCCCCGACGGGTCGGCCAGCGGAAACACAACCATGGGAAAGGAAGAGAATGAAGCCTGGGTGCGTTTCATTTTCTTCTCATGGTCTGTGTGGTCGAAGCACCCGGCATGCACCCAGCTGAGGCCCAGGGTAGCACGGAGTCCCAGGCCAAACGCCATCCAGACACACAACCAAGCAGCACCAGTTGGGTCCAGCCCTGGAGCCCCAATCTCCTCTGAGGTGTGCAGGCGGCTGGGCCCTGTCCTGCAGGGGCACAGGGCAGCCTGCCATTCCCAGCCCTTTACTCCCAAATCACCCTTTGTCATGCCTGCTTTAGTTCAAACAGCCACCCACAGCCAATGGGACAGAGAACAGTCCCCACTCTGCGAGGGAACCTTGCAAGCTCCATCTGCAGCTCCCTGCGCCTGCCTGCTACTCTCAGCCACCAGGCTTAGCTCTTCCTGTTGTCCTTGGCCTCTCCTCCCTCTCCCCCTTTCCCTCCTCTGCCTAATGATGACCCTTCCCCCTATGACCTCAATTACCCTGACTTCAGCTAACTGCTTTTCTTTCTAGGAAATCTGGGGTACAGGTACCCCAAGTCTCTCCTGTTCATGTCAGAACCTGGGAAAAGGGCACTAATGGGATCTGTCTTGGGCAGCACCATCTTCCCAGCCTGCAGGAGACACAAATCCCAGCCGCCAGGGGGTGTCCTGTCTGCCTAAGTCTCCCTCTGGGGCACAAGGTGGTTCAACACGGGTTCACTTTCTAGTACCCCCAGATCCCATCCAAAGCAATATTTGGCTATCAGTCAGTGCTGGGGGCCTACATCTATATATTATATACACGTGACTACTTCTTCAAGGATCCAACTTCCTTCTCTAGAAGGGCCATGGAAGCTAACAAAGTGTTACCCTATCCTTACTCTCCAGTTTCAATATTTCAATATTCAAAAACTGAGAGTGTAAGAAGAATGATGGGTGCAAATCCAAGACACAGAGCTATCTCTCTGCCTTGCACTCCATCTCCTGTGATCTGATCATGGCCCATTTAATAGTGTTGACGTTAATGGGGCAGCAGATAGAGACCTTAGGCATAAAAAGATAACTCTCTCAAGAAATAGTGACTTCCTTCCCTCCCTTGTATCTCTAGAAGTTCAGGAAAATAATAACCCCTGTCTCTCCCACTCCCACAGAAGAGGGCTAGGCCAGGGGAAGCCAGAGCAAGAATTGCCGGAAGGGTTTTCTGTATCGAGAATCAAGTGACCCTGAACTCTTCAACCAGGGCCTGACCAACAAAAGCCCTTTCATTCCCTTGGGTCTTCAGTATTACAAGTTCTCAGCAGAGAGGGAGGGAATGCTCCTGGGGTTCCACTGCTTTCCTGTTCTAAGATCAGAGGTGTCACTCGGTGCTGAGGGTATTGACCACAGGAATCACACTGGAGAGTGGACTATGCCCCACGCATTTCAGGGATTCCTGGGCAAGTTCAAAGCCAACAACACTATGGTCCCCAAGTCCAGTCAGCTCAGGAATGCATGGGAGGAGGGACATGGGGACACACACCCACACCCACACACAAACACACACAAACACACAAGCCAGAAGGACCCGCGAGGCTGACCCTCTCAGGGTTGCTCCCTTTTTAACTTGAATGACCCCACGCTGGGTAGTTCAGGGACAGGTGCAGTGATTGTACATTCCTCAGGCCCTCGAAACTAAGTTCACCCTGCCCCAAAGCCACACACACATACACACACACACACACACACACACACACACACACACACACATGGTCCTTGGCTCTTTACAGAGACATCCACGTTCACACCCCCACAGCTCCCACAGGACATTCTAACCAGAGCCCTGGGGACAGAGATCCTGAGAGAGACCAGAGAATGTCCTTACTTGGCACTGCTGGCCAGAGACAAAGGTAGGCCATGATTCTGGGGAAGCTTCCACACCATCTGTGTCCACCCTCTAATGGCCACTTCTGCCATCACTTTCTCTCTGCTGATGCCCACCTGGCTGCTTTCCCTCTGCTCAGTGGCAAAAGTCCCAGGGTGTTCACGAGAGGGAATACACAGGGAGAGGGGACGGCAGCCACTGCCCAGGCAGCCTCCCTGGATGCCTGCTCTCTGTTATGTGAGGACACACCCTCAGTGGGCTGAGGTCACAGCTGGCGAATCAAAGTGACCTCTGATCCATCCATTCCTCTGTTTACTGTCCCCAGACTGGACAGGGCCACTGGGGACAGGGAGAGCAGAGGCAAGAAGGAAAGGCCAAGGGAGGCAGAGCAGAGTTGGGAGCATGGGCTGTCCGAGGGCTGGGACAGGTGGGCAAGAAGAGACACGCTTCCTATGGGAAAAACGTCCACTGCTCAGGTCAAAGGGAATTCAGACCACTTCAACCACTGGGAGGAGCTGGGGGAGAGGACGGAAGGGCAATGATGCCCCGAAGTGGGGCTGGCTTATAAAATGAGTGACCAAGTGCTAGGCAGGCACATCCCTGGTTTGAATGTCATTTTTTTAGCCACAAGAGAAACTATGGGTTTGGAAATCATCCTGACCAGTGCTCAGTGGAGACCACCTGGCCTGGCAAACAAGAAGAGGGAATAGAGACCCTCCATTACCTAAGGGCACCCTAGGGCAATCTGGAGCTTACACACAGGTCCCCTACCAGAACCAAGGCAGTGTCAACCCCAAGGGTGGGCTCCGGTATACTGGAAGGCACTCCAGCTACGACTCACGGTTTTCCACCAGGTTTGGGGAGCACTGTGTAGGAGATGGAGAAAATTGAGAAGAAATGCCTTGTCTCATTCATTTTCTGTGCCCACACTTGCCATGGAGCTGAGCACCCATTAGGAGCCCACCCAACATTTGCAGATCTGAGCAAGTCAAAGACAAGGACAGCAGTTTCCAGACATTCCAAGGTAGATGTTCAGTCCAAAAACGTCCACATGGTGTGCAAACTACCCTGGCCAAATCACAGACTGTCAGACAGATGGGCAGAAATCCTAACAGACTGAAGATACAGGTGGATGAGAGGGATTATTGTCACTGGGCGAGATAGGGAACAGATCAGTTTTGGGGAAGAGCGCCCAGGTTTGGAGAGGATGAGAGGCAAGAGGGTGGTGGGCCGGACGCGGGGCCCACATAAAAATTTAGAACCTGAGCTCTATTGCTTGGCACCTACTGATGGTGCAGAAGGTTCTTATGTATGTAAAGCTGAGAACATTTGATATCAGCAAATCGCATTTGCAACCAAGTGCAATCTGCCTCCACCACCACTTCATGTGGAAACCGGAGCCTAGGAAACACATTTGATTGACGGACAGAGACCCTGAGCTCATTCTGCATAATGCATGCATTTGGGTCTTTTCTAAACAAAAGTAAGAAGCTGGAGTGTTGGGAAGGACACCTCTCAGCCCCTTCACAATTGCCACTCACAAGAGGGCAGGCTGGACTAGCGCAGATGTCCACTGACCAGGGCAGACTCCCTGCTGCTGGACCCACCTGCCTTGGGTCCTGGTGCCAGAACTGGGGAGGTGCATGGGGAGCGGCTTGACCAATGAGCTTTGAGCTGACTTGCCCGGCTCTCCCTGCTGCCCTGAGCACCTCCTATCACAGTCACAAAAGAAACTCACATATGGACTTGAATCTGAAAGTCAGGGGAACCCCCAGCGTGGCCAGGATGGCTCTGTCACGCCCTGGAAACCTCTGTTCTGCATGCTAGCAGAGGTGTCCAGACTCTGTGGGGAGGCACTGGGCCCCAGCTGGCCCAGGTTACTGGGGGCAGGGTGGTGGAGAGGACTCAGGGAGGGGAGGGATGATGGATGGCTGGTCACCACCTACAGATCTGGCTGGCAAAACACATAAACTGAAGGAAGCGGGATATGCAACAGAAATAGAACCAACCTAGAAAGGGGGTGGGGGAATAAGTGAACGAAAGTGGGAAGGAAATCAAATCAGGCAAGGTGACATTCTCTTTCTAAGCCAAGCCTCGAATTCCTTGCCTGAGTTTCTGTTCTCCCCAGCTGCCTGGAGGTCCACCTGATACAAATCAGGCTCAGAGAAGGGCCAGGAAAGAAACCCTGGTGTCCCCTACCTAGTTCCTCCAATTTGGGGACAGGCCTCCTATGGTGAAGAGCCCTGTGATGGTCCTCAAACCTATGACATGAGGACCCAAGGAGGAGCTTGGTTAGCAGGTCAGCTCCTGGCTTCTGCTGTAGTCTTACCTCCCAGACCCCGAGAGTGGAGGCTGTTCTTGCTGCTCAAGACTTTGAGAAGGTTGTTGTTTGAGGGGTGATCAGCCCACAGTGCCCAGTATATTCCAGGTCCTAGAGCACTGGGCCCTATCCAAGGACACGCTCGCTTGTTCTCACTGACCAGAACCCGCGGTAGCTGTTAGAACTGGTGCTGGGCCCCCCATGCAGCATGCAAGACAGGCATGCACAGCGTGCTCACCCTTTTAGGGAATGGTGGGTGACCTGAGCAGGAGCCAGGAGCCAGCTGCCCCCGATCCTGCTGCCTTCTAGGGCCATCTCTGTGCTCTGAGATGCCAAGCCCAGGTAAGGGCTCAGGGGGTTCATGGGAGATAATCACTCAGCTTCAGAGAACAGTGCAGCTCAGAGGGCAGGCTGGGAGCCTGCGTGGGCCCTGCCTTCCCAGGAGGGGACAAACAGGAAGTAGAGAGGAAACATGGAGCTCTCCCCTGGCCTATGCTCCTTCAAGTCTGGCTTCCCCAACCCTGAAAGGGTGAGTCTGCAGCATGCTTTCAGCCTCTCCCTCCTGGCTGGGCTAGGCTCTGCCTGCACTGCCCCATGCCATGCCCGTTACCTCGGCTGCTGGTACGGTACCTGCAGTTGGAGTGGCTTCAGACACAGCACCCAAGATGGCCAGAGAGAGGGAGAGAGGATGAGAGAGGGAAGAGAAAACAGAGTACAGGTGAAACCACAGGCCAAGCAAGCAGAGAAGTCTGGTTCATACCTGACCCAGAAGGTGTGGCCAGGCAGTAGCTGCTGCCCAGAGGATGCCAACTGGCATGTGGGGGTCATGGTCAACCCCGTTAGAGTCAGGCATGTTCCTACCTTCCCACTTTGGTCTTGGAGACCTTTCTAATACATTCTGTTTCTACTCCTGTTCTATGAGTAGTCATCTAAGAGGTGGCAGTAGGGATAGTCCATTCAGAATACTATGTCCCCAGCTTTTTCTCTAAGGATGTGTCCTGCCCTACCTGGGACACTAAGATGCCTAGAATTGAGGGCATAAGGTATAGGTGGTGCAGCAGGCACCAACCCCAGTCAAAAGGGATGGTTTCTATATCATCTCAGGAAGATGCTGCATAGTTTCGGGGTTGACAGGAGTTGGGGAGCATATTTGGTTGACCACTCCCACCTCTCCATTTCAATCTTGCAAAGCACAGGGAGTCATGGACCCCTTGTCCTGGAATTCTGCTGCCGTAATTCTTTCCCACCAGTTGTATTTTATGAAATCAGAAACCCAAGCATGGACTGAGAGTCCTAAAACAAATCCCTGAATTTTCTGAACATCTCCCAAGTTGAGAAGAAAGTCTCTCTTTGTTCTCTTGTCCCCTGGGGTTGCAGAACTTTCCCTGGAGCTGGACAATGGGGCTTTGTTTGCTGCCCTATGTAGAGATGGGGGTGTGGGTTGGGGAGTGGCTCTCCCCAGTTTAGCTCCAATACAGCTCCAAACGCAACTGTGGAGAAAGTGCATTATGGTCTGGCCTTTGGTAATAGGCTACAACAGTTACTTACCTTAAAATCCCCAGCCTAGAAAACGCCCCGAGTCTGGGCTTAGAAAAGTACCTGGGGATGGGTTATTATTATGTGACTCACTCCTGATGTAAAGACCAGAGAGACTGCAGATTCTCCTCTGGCGCCTGCCTAGTCCCTCTCCCCTGCCTCAGCACAGGCCTGCTGGCCAGTGAGGGACATGGGGCTGTTGATGCAGCTACCCAGGAAGCCTGGGTGGGGCAGCAGACACAGCAGGGCCTGGCAGCCCCAGCAGGAAGTATGATGCTGTCCTGGGCAGGGGAGGGGAGGGGCTCAGCAGACCCTGTTTAGGCCAGGGTCAGGCCGGGACCCGAGCCTTCTGAGGACAACACTAGACATGACAGTATGTCAGCCTCAGAGTGCCTACTCACATCACCTCTTCTTTGGAGTCACCCCTTGCAGAAGGACCCTCTCCTTTGCTTGCGCTCCTTTTCTTTAGATACACAATCAGATATTATCGTGGATTCCTCTAGATGGTATGGATTTCAAGTTACTTTTGTGCAGTCTGGCATGGCACGTTATGGGTGTTCAAGAAATTATGGTTGCATAGACAATTGTACCTCTGGAGAGGTCCCTTTTCACAGGGGCCTGCCAACACCCAGGCTTTATGGGGTCTGGCATCCCTGGGCGGTTCCCATTCTGGCCAGTACGTGTGTGGGTGAGCCTGGAGCCCCCTCTAGTGGAGTCTTGAGGCAGGTGCAACTTGGGCAGGGATGCTTTGCACCAGGACCCAGGAGCTGAGCTCATTTGTTCTTTGTGAAGAGGGTGTGGGACAGGGTGCTTCCCATCTCTCCCTCCTCTCTGCAGTCAGACAACTTAGCTGCAGCTCTGCACAGGACTGGGCAACTGGCTTCAATCTTGGTGCTTTCCCCTTCCTCTTTGGCCCCACTGGTCCTTGGAAAGGAAGGCCTGTCCCAGAGTTTTCCTGGGGCACCCTCCATAATAGTCCTTCCTCTCCAAATAGGTAATTAGTTTCACTATTCTTTGGAGTTCATTAGCATATTTATTTCCAACAGGCTTTCCCTCCTCTCCTCCTCTCCACTCATATTCTCTTTCTTATTCCTCTACAAGGAGGAAAGATGGTGGATGTTAAATAGCTGAGCAAGTCAAGGCCAAGTGGGGCCCAGATTTGACCACAAGTCTAAGGAGATCAGTTTTCCAGATACAGCGCCAGGCCACTCTGTCAACATGTAGGACAGGTTGTCTCCTACTGGGGGTTTGGGGACTTGTGGTCTTGCTTCCTCTTGGTCTCAGTTTGTTTTTCTAGGCATCTGAGTTAGCTGGGGTCTTTTACCCCAAGGACCACCACAACAGACCTACCTTCATTCGGGGGCGCTGGAGACTCCTCTGTGACTGCTTCCCCAGAGCCCACCTGCGTCCTGGCGCTGAGGGTAAAGCGGTAGCGTGACACAGGGTCGGCTCTCTGCATGGAGAACTTGGTCTGATTGGGAGAGAAGTTTTCCACCATCTGCTTTCCTACTTTAGTTCCATTAACTGAGGAGAGAGAGGTAGAATAGAAGATGAGCAATGCTTACCGTGATGGTTTATGTAATCTGCACCTATAAGAACCCAGTCTTAATTTTCTGGAAAGGGAACTGGCGGCCCTGCTTGGTGATCTTCAAAGTGTGGTTTGGAGGCAGAGAGGTTTGGTTTCATCCTGGACTACACCCCAGTGCTGCTTCACCCGCCCTACTGTCTCTAGCTCACTGCAAAGGCATGTGGCTGATTCTGGAAGATTCAGTTTATAATTCCCAAGAGATACAAACCTCTTGAGTGCCTCTCTTCTGTTTAAACAGAGCTGGGGCCAATTCACAGGGCTTCTGACTGTTCCCGCCTCCTTTATGAAAAGCGTGTTCAATATGCCTCGAGGATGAAGGGTCAGGTCCAGAGATGGATTCAGAACAGCACCCAAGCACACAGCTGGCTGTTGCAATTGTTAACAACACAACATCCAGCCCTTTGTGTGCTTCCCAGGGAGAAACAGCATCGCCTCCAGTAGAAGACTGCATGATTTTCAAGTGCAATGACATTGCTATCCCTGCCTGGTGACGTTGAGCTCTTGAGGTGAGGTCTTCCTGACCGGGTCCTGATTTAATTTACTCCAGTCACTTGGCTGCTCATATATGGCCACCTTATCTTAAATGACACCTTCTTATCATATCTCCAGGGGGTCTGTGGACTCCTATGAACACACACTTCACGGCAGCTTATTGGGTAAGGAACTCTCTCTCCTAGACCTATAGGTGTTGGGGACAAGTTCCTAAGGGCTGGGGTGGTCTCCCTCATTAGATGAGTTCCCTTCACCTCACCTGTCGGGTAAGAAGTTCCCTGCAGCAGATCTGTGCATGGAGAGCAGGGATTGGGTCTCACCTGCCTCCTGTAATCCCTTCCAGAACTTTCTCCTTGGCCCCTCCATCCTCCCAAAAGGCCTCTGTACTCAGCCTTCCTATCTCAATTCCTTAGGAAAAGTAGTAAGAATGGATTCTGACTCCCAGATTATCACAGAGAAAGAGAGGGGCAGGACATACAGGCCACGTATTTGAGGGTGTATCCAATCAGGATCCCATTGGGGTGTTCCGGATGATCCCACTCCAGGTTGATTGTCTCCAGGTTGGGCTGCCGGACTCGGAAACGCCTGGGGGCACTGGGTACTTGGGGAAGGAGGAGGGAGCAGGGGAGATAAGGGGAGGGGGAGGGAGGATGAGGAAGATAAAAAAACAAAGCACAAGTATGAAAGCCTTGACCTTGGGCAGCCAGGGTGCTGGAAGGAACCCTAGGGGCCAGAGCCCACTGCCCCATCCAGGATATTGTTTCGCCCAAGGGTGAGGACAAGTGCGCTCGACTCTGCTGTTGAAATGGGGAGCCATGAGTCTGGATTTCAGCACACATTAGGCTCCAGTCCCGCAAAGATACCAAACCAGGCAGAGCCATTCCCAGGCAGGGAGCCTACTGCAGCTGATCTGTAGGAAGGGTGCAGTTCCTGGTCCTCAGTACCAGGTCCAGGTTTCTGACCCAAGAAGGCTGGGTTCATGGGTGAGGAGAAAGAAACCCAGGATGCAGCACCTGGGAAGGGCGGGAGTGACGGGCCAAGGTGCATGATGAAAACAAACCAAGACAGCGGGAAAGACAGGAATAAAGAAAACAAGAGGGAAGAACAAAGAAGAGAAAGGAGGAACAGAAGAAGAAAAATGGGGAATATGAAGAAGGCAAAGCAAATGCACAGTGGAAGGAGGCCTGGTAGGAATGGAGAGATGAGCCAGCTCGTCCCAGGCTGTCTGCCACCCGGGGACTGGATCCAGACGCAGGCTGCAGGAGGGAGGGGCTGCCCCGGGGCCTCCACACTTAGGCCGGCTCTCAGTGACTGTGAGCGTCTTGGGTGCTGGTGAGCAAGTGGTCCAGGTGGCCAGGATGCTCATGCTCCTTCTGCCTGGGCAGGTGTTGGGAAAGCCCTGGCCTCGCAGTGCCCTTGGGTCCATCTGCAGAGTCCATCTGCAGTCACTTCAGTTGACCACACCAGGCTTCTCTTGAGACACACCCTCTCATCAGGGTAGGCCACCTCCGTGATGTGGGAGTGGCGGAGCTGCTCAGCCAGCAGACCATCAGCTCCTCGAGGCCACGCAGGTCACCTTGTGCTGTCCTGGGTGGAGCCATGTGGAGCTGCTCTGGGTCCTCTGAGGTGTGCGGACCTTGTTCTGCCCACCCCGAAGAGTGGCAGGGCAGACCTACCTCCTTCTGGGGTAGTAAACTCCTTGGTTTCGCTGCGGGGCCCGTCGCCTCTCCCATTGACCACAACCATCTCCAGCTTGTAGTTACTGTAGGGGAAGAGGCGGGACACCACACCCCGGGGGCGGTCTCCAGGGAAGCTGGCCTGCTGTCTCTTCTGGGATACCCACAGGTTCTTCAGCAAGCTGCTCTCCCTCCAGTAGTAGGCCTTCGGGACAGAGGCAGGCAGGTGAGGGCTCAGGCCTCAGAGCGGGTTAGTGGTTAGTGTGGTGGTAGTGACCGGTCTTCCCTTTGCTTGCCACAGGTTCCAAGTCCCCAATGGCCTCATCAGTTCCACAGAGGCCTGGGGAAGCAACCTTAGAGTCCCCACTCACGGGCCACCATGAATATGAATTTATGTTGAACAAGAAGTAGGGTTTCACTCAATTTCTGAGCCATGCCATTTGGGGGAATGGGTGAATTGGCCAAACTTATATCTAGGCTGCCTCACTGGGAGATTTATTTCCAACTTGGGTAACATGTTGCTCAAGGAATCTGTGCCAGAACCACAAGAGGAGCTGGGGGTCCAGGCAGGGAACGTTCTGCTCGTGCTTGAAGACCACATCACCTCGAGTTAGATTAGTAGAGTTTAGATCGCAGCAGGCAGGAACCGACAAAGAGCAGGTTAAACCTGGAAATCTGAATGTGAGCAGAGGAGGATTTAATCCTTTGAATTCAAATGGTTTCTTTCCGTGTTGTTTGAAGGCTTTAGGGAGGAGATGGGCAGGTGTCCGAGAGACAGCTGCAGGTCCAAGTCAGTGGGGCGCGGGGTGGCAGGGCTTGGATGGGGCAGGATGGCTAAGGAAGGTGGTAGCGTTGGAAGGTGCAGCGGAAGTCTTATTAACAGCAGGTAAGAAGGCACAGGTCAGGCTGTCACAGCAGTGCCACCCAGGCTGCCCACAGCAAAGTAAGGAGGAAGTCCAGACTTAGGGGGACCTGATGGGAGCTTTAGCCAGATAAATATGCAGCAGGAAAGGGAAGGGTGCAAGTCGATGGTCAGGGAGGAGCTCATTCTCCTGGGAATGTCATCTTGCTTTCCTACCCGACCTGCCAAATTCATTTCCCAGGAAGAGACTGAGCCCTTCTGCCTGTCCCCAACTGTCCAACAGCCAACTCTTGAGGACCTCTGGGGAACCCAGAGTTGGCTGTGACAACAGGGAGGGCACTTGCACCCTTTCAGTGGCTTTGCCTGTTAGTGCTGACTTTCCAAGACCAGGCTGGGCAAGGCAGGGGGCCACCGGGAGGGGAGGGGTGTAGCTCAGCGGTGCCTCAACACTGCACACGGAGACACCTGTGTCCACTCACACATGTGACAGATACAGGTGCCGTGCGGTGTCAACCGAGACCTGCCATCCTTCATGGGATTTTCTGCTCAGTAGAGCTTCTCAGCACATCTTTTGCAAGACACATCTGGGTATGTGTGTACAGTCATAAGCCACCTGACAATGTTTCGGTCAGTGAAGGGCCTCATGTGTGATGACGTCCCCCTGAGGTGATGATGGAGCTGGCAGGGTACCATCACCTAGTGATGTCCTAGCTATTGCAGCTCTCTCTCCCGTGTCTGTGGGGATGCTGGGGTAAAAGAATTGACTGCCAGCCAGGCACCTGAAAGTGCAGTACAAAGGACTGATAAGGAGCACACACCGCTGTTACCTTATGTATTTACCATGCTAGCCTTTTTATCATTATTTTATACTTTTTATTTATTTATTTTTATTTATTAAAAGAAAGTTGATTGTAAAATAGCAGCCACGTTACACTGGCAAGAGCGCTTTCAGACACCTCCTATTTTTTGCGTTCCTTTGTTGCGTTAAGAGGCCATACTGAGAGTCTCACCTATACCATCTGGGTTTGTGCAAGTACTGAACGATGCTGGCACAATGACAAGATTGCCTAATGACACATTTCTTAGAACATATCCTGTTGTCAAGTGACATATGACTGAGTGTATATATATATATATATATTTTTTTTTCTGGATGTATTTTTAGCTGTAGTTGGACATAATATCTTTATTTTATTTATTTATTTCTATGTGGTGCTGAGGATTGAACCCAGGGCCTCACACATGCTAGGTGAGTGCTCTACCGCTGAGCCACAATCTGAGCCCCTCTGGATGTATTTTTGAGCAGCTAATCTTTAATCAACTTTAGGTCCAACAGACAGCCCCAGGACCCCTTCCAAATAGTCTATGCCCCGCCTCCGCTATGCCCTTGCCCTGGTTATTGTGCGAGTGTTAGGTGGAGTCGGGAGCCAGCTTCCTCACTCTGTACTCCCTGAGCTGGCCCTGGACCGTGTCGGAGTAGACGCGGTTCCACTGAAGGCTGATGGCTGTGCTGTTCAGGACTCGGATTTTAACTTCGGTGGGTGCAGCCCTGGGATCTGCAATGTGTTGGGACAGAGAGCAAGTTATACAGGCAGGGCTGGCCTGGGACTCTAGGTCTGGACACTGGGTACTGAGGGAGGGCAAGGACTATGGTTCCTCCATCAGACTACACTTGGAGGAGCAGGAGAAGAAGGCTCAGGCTGGGAGGGACTCTGTCTCTATGTCTAGAGAGCAACTATTTGTGAGGCTCATGTGCTGGGCTCATCTGCCCCTCTGTTCCATTCTCCACCTTCCCCCACCTGCTCCGGGGCCTGGGAGGCCATGCTTCTGGAGCATATCAGCTGAGCTCCTTGTTCTTGGGCTTCTGGATGAGTCTGGCCAATAGGAGGTGCCAACAGGAGGTCCCAGAGCAGGAGGAAAGGGAGGGTGGCTTCCTCTTTGCTGGGCTGCAGATTTGCAGCACTGTACTCTCGTACCCAAGCTCCTGAGGGTGGGGTCCTTGAGAGTCATGGTGACTCCTTCATCCCCTGTGCCATCAAGGCTCAGAGTGGCAAAATGGCTTCCTGATGTTGCTAGTCTCCAAGGAGGTTCACATACCTTGCTGTTGGCCCCTAATCCTGTCCCTCATAATCAGTAGTTCCTTTGGGGGTGTGCATCTGTTTTCTACCAGCAAGAAATGTTGCCACAGACTGGAGGTGACCTCACCTCAGTCGGGAAGGGAGTCTGATCCTGCAGCCCCTTGGAAAGGCAGGACCACTCCTTTGCCTCTATTCTCTGCTACACAAGGAAGTCTGTCCCGCCCCCTCTAATCTGCCAGAGCACAAGCCCTAGTGCAGACAACACAGTGGAAACCCTGTGGTGGTCTACGAAGCCCATGACCGGAAGCTGCCCAGTTCACACTTACCAAGCAGCAGGCCCCACTGGACTCCTCTCTGGAAGTGTGTGCCACCCTCTGCTCATCTCCGGTGGGTCTGATCCAACATGTCCCTAGGGCTCAGCCCTCACTTCTCTCCACTGCACTGCTGGAGGACCACTGGCCCTACGCTGGGCCTAGCACCACTCCTGCTGGGTCCACTTCCTCAGGACTGTCCTTCCTCCCTCCCTCCTGCTCACCCCATTCCACCTCCATGCGCTCAGATCCGACACTGACCAAACTGCAGCATGAGCCCGGAGGAGACTCCACTGATCCTCTGCTTTGCTTGGGAGCCAGCAGGACTGATGTGCTGTGTCCAGAGAGGCACCAACCTTCTTCATACCTGTCTAGAATCTGGATTTACCCAGCACCAACTCCAAAGAACTCTCTTTATGCTCAATTCCAAGAGCTGGGAGCAGCCCTGGGAATGCTGGCAGCTGGCTGATCTAAAACATTCAGGTCTGTAGACTTCCCCATCCCTCAAGGCCTGCCCTGCCTGTGGGGAGAATCTGGCCCTTGGCCTGCCTCCTCAGAGGTGTTCACTCTAGTTCTTTGGGAGAGTCCTCAAGTCTTTCCATGGCATGTCCACACAGCAGCCTGGCTGGGGATCTGGAGACCTGGGTTCGATTTTGAAGCCCGACATTTGCTATCATATACTGCTGGCTGTCTCTTGAGGGCCTCAGCTTTCTCATCCGTAAAATGTGAGAGCTGGAATAAGTGAGGACAGGAGGTAATCCCAACTCGCGTTTGATGGTGGCATTTCCACTCCTGATGTCATTGGGTGCCTGCATGATCTGGGCCACTACAGGGTTTTTCTACTTCCTGGGAACCAGCTGCCCTCCCACAACCCACCTCAAGGTTCCTGGCCTCAAGGGGGCCGGTCCGGGAGGGTCCTGCTGGGGAGGGGAGAGGGGGCAGGTACTCACAATCTTCTCCGGAGTACCCGATGACAGTGTCGGGCTCGGGGGCCTTCCCAAAGTCATTTTCAGCCTGGACCCGGATCTCATAGGGCACATAGACAGGGGTCTGCCCCACCACATAGCGAGAGCCCCACACTGTGACGTTGTTCCAGGTCTCTCGAGTCTCTCTCCGCCGCCACTTGACAATGTAGCGCAGGTTGGGGCCAAAGGCAGAGGTGGCATTCATGGGCTGTGCAGGGAGAGAAAGATGGGCAGGCAGGGTGGAGAGGGTGCAGGTGAGGAGCCTGGTCCCCTCCTATGCCAAGCACCCTTCCTGGCCGACCTGGGTCAGGAGAGAGCACACCCCTCCCCTCCAGAGCTCCCCCAAAGACAGGAGTCCTAGAGATTCTGCAGCATGTTGATTGTCTGTGACAAAACCCTTCCCTGAGACTCAGTCACTCTGACTCTGAGAGTCACCACATTTGCAGGCACAAAGGGAGTGAGAGCTTTATTGTCAACAGAAGTCATCCTAGGACGGAAGCAGCAAGAAACAGGATCTCCAGAGTGAGAAAGGGACACGTGGGTTTAACCGTGCCTGTCCCCTGCTGATGAACTTGAAATTACAAAACTGACTTTAGATCCACCAAATCCAGGTGCCCGTCCTGACCTTCCCAACAGATAAGGGTTCTTTAAACATGGGTGGCACCCTTTCTTTATTCTCTAAGGACCTGGTCCAGGAATCAGGTTCCCAGAGCCTGCCATGCAGAGCAGGAGGCCCAGGAGTCCTGAACCTGGGTCCAGCCTAGAGCTGTTGCTGCTGGAGATGAGCCCTCAGGGAGGCAGGGAGGATCACCATTCCCAGCGCAGGGACATCCTATTTGCATTGCAGGGGGCAGAAGCTCAGAGTTGCTCATGTTTCAGCAGCTACATCTTTATCCCCCAAACTGGGAAGCCATTTAAAAAAAATCATTTTGAGATCACATATCTCGATTTGGGGTTTGAAAATGCAGTCAGTGAGTCAAGATAAAGATAGTACTTGACTATCCTGAGCTGGTCAAGGAGTGGGAGTCTTTGGAATCACCTAGTCCATGCTGTGGTTAGAAGAGGGCTTAACACCCTGCACCTTAGATGCTGGTCTCCCCTGCACATCTACCCGCGGCCAAGACTCAGAACACATCAGAGCTCGATGCTGAGGTTTCATCTAGATCTTTCCTACAGTCTAACTCGAGTCCTTCCTTCTTCAAAAGAAACCCATTTGATCTTGCTGGCATTCTCTGTGAGTCTTCCTGGACTGGCGGTCTACAGGACTTGGTCACCTGTGCTCCTGACTCTGCTTTGAAATCTTGCTCCCAGACACTTGTCCTGTTTGGTTTCTGGATGCTCAACTCAGAGAGGAGCTTGGTTTCTCAGAGAAGAGCGGCTGCCAACACCGGCTCTATCTTCTGAACCACACTCTGGTCTCAGGGGGATGGAGAAGGGGCTGCCAGGTGCACATGGCCAGGTGAGCTGGCTCATCAAGGACGGGGGCGTTGGGAGAGGTTCTTACTGTCCACGTGATTTCCATATTGTTCTTTCTGGTTCCTTCTCCCTTTACATCACTGGGGTTGGACTCAGGAGCTGGAACCAAACAGACACAAAGTTCACGTCTAACTTGTTGCCTCACCAGGGCTCAGAAAGCCACCCCCCTCCCCTCCCCCCCCCCCCACTGGTCCCTTCTTCATCCTGGCTTTTCTCAGCCTCTGTATACACTGAACTCACTCCGTCTTTTTCTCGTGTATGATATGCCTTCCTAGCTAAGGCTTAAACTCCTAAAGCAGAGCTATTTCTTTTAAATTTAATCCCTTATCAGACTGCAATTAGCATAAGGCTTTCCACACTGCGGGTGGTCAATAAGCCAATTCAATGCAGATTATCCTGTTCATGGATTATCCACTTAAACATGTTTCACACCAGATTGCTTTATCCCCAGCATTTAACATTTTGGGGGGAGCATCTCCAACCTCTATGAGCCGGTGAGATTTCAGAAATCTAAACGTTACCCAAGTGCAATAGGAAAAGAAATCGGATCTAACAGTGGGTTATATATTTGTGCCACACATCTTTGCCATAGCTCTCCCACTGTGAGTGGATGATCAAGAATCACTAATATTAATAATCAAAGGAGCAGTTAATATTCACTGTGTGCTTACAACACTCCGGGTATCACAGGAAGCACGTGACATGCCTTTTCTATTTTCTGGGTAGCTTAACCACTGAGCCACATCCCGAACCCTTTCTTATATTTTATTTAGAGACAGGGTCTCACTGAGCTGCTTAGGGCCTCGCAAAGTGGCTGAGGCTGGCTTTGAATTTGCCATCCTCCTGCCTCAGCCTCCTGAGCGGTTGGGGTTCCAGGCATGCCTGGCTTGACATACATTTTCTAATGAGGGCCTCACCATAGCTCCAGGAGGCAGGTGTTATTATTATTCTGTTTCACAGATAAGGAAGCTGAACCTTGGAGAGGTCAAGTAACTCGTCCAAGTTCACGGGGCTGGGAACTGGGGAACTCAGTCTGTACTGAGAGCACCGGGCCCTGGCCGTCTTGGGGAGCCCTCAAGTACTCACGTGCTCCACTGGTTCGGTAGCGCTCGGATGGGAGGCTGGGGTGGCTGCTCCCGACCTCGTTCACAGCAATGACCCGGAACTGGTAGTTGACATATGGGGACAGTTGGAGGAGAGCTGAGTTGACACTGCCTGGGAACTTGGAATGGTCATGCCAGACCCCTGGTTGGAACTGGTCCTCTTCAAACTGGACGACATAGTCTGAGTGGGCAGGGAGGACGGAGCTGTTTCAGGAGCTGAGTCAGCAATGTCCTGCTTTAAAAACACCTCTTTCTTGCCTCCCATTAATCCCTATCCTCTCCCAGGTGGACAGTGGTACATGGAGAATCCTTCCCAGGTCATGGAAGGGAGCCAGGGCCCACGCCAAGTGGGCAGAGGTGGGACCAGACACCAGGGAACCTCTTGGTTCAAGGCTGTTACCTGCCCTCTTTTCTTTTGGTGAGGTGCTAGGGTCTGAACCCAAGGTCTCACACATGCTAGGCCAGCACTCTACCACAGAGCTACACTCCCAGCCCCTTATTTTGAGACACGGTCTTGCTAAATTGCCCAATCTGGCCTCAAACTTGGGATCCTCCTGCCCTGGTCTCCCAAGTAGCTGGGATGACAGGCATGCTCTGCTGCACCTGAGACCAGTTCTCTTTTCTGGCTTTGGAGAGCGCGCAGGGCCCTGGGCTGACCTGTGATGGGGCTGTTGTTATCATCCCCCGGGATCCAGGTCAGCCTCACACTCCTCTCGGCCAGGTCGGTAAGCTCCAGGTCCCGGGGTCGGTCTGGCCGTCCTGGTAGCAGAGGAAGAAGACACCACGCAGGCCTCCTGAGTGACAGCCAGCCCCTCCTTGTGGGGGTCCCGGCCCTGGACAGGTCCCTGATGGACTTAGGGTCTCTGCAACCAATGGGATCCAATTCCCCAACCCTGGAGGGCCAGCATGGGGACCATCCCATTTCCTCCGGGGGCCAAAGAAGAACAAAGAGGAGATTTCAAGTTCTACCCGTCCCCCCAACATCAAAGGATATGAGCAAGGAAATAAAGAGGCTCATGCAGGGCACAGAGAGAACCAGGACCAACCCATCCCGTTTCTGCAGACATTCATGGAGAAGGCTGTCCTTTCACCCAGCCGCGGCCACATTTAGGAAGGTTGATGAGGAAGTGCAGGGTTCTGTCTCTTTTTCTCACAATAATTACCCTCTGCTCTGTGTGCCAGGGCTCAGAGGGGACCAGAGCCCAGGAGGGGTGAGCTGGGCAGGGCAGACAGGTTAGGGAAGTGGGGAGGACACAAAGAAAGAAGACTGGCAGGGAGGTGATGGAAACTTGGTCTAGAAGTTTCAGTGATAACATGTGGCACAGAGGAGCCCCAAAGGCTTCCAGACAGGATGTGGGCAGCACCTCCTGGGGCTCACTCTCCCTGGGATTGCTTTAGTGGGATGAGCACCATCTTGCATGGGGATAAAGCCATCCAGCGACTGGTGGGGAACAGGCAAGATCCCCCCAACCCTGCCATCTTGGCTCCCTGAGCCAGCTATTGCCATATTTTGGCTGGTTATAGGAAGAAGCTGGAAGATGTGTCACGTGAGCCCTCATTAATGTGTGTGCACAGATGTGTCCAGATTGTGAGTGGATATACAGTAGCAGGTGTGGGAGAACTTATAAAATGAAGGGCCCACAGGCAGCAGTGGGTTTTCCGACTTTAAACACTTCTGAGACCAAGCTGGGGGAGGACGAGCCACCCTGAAGGAGAGGTGAGGGTGGCCAGAGGTAAGAGAAGAGGGGAAAGTGGCAGCCAAGAGCTTCTGAGCTCAGCTGGCCAAGGATCGCAGAGCTGGGCTGGATATCGGATAATGGAGGCAGGGGGACGTGGACATGGAAAGGAGGCCACGTGTGGAGGGCCAGGATCCCCAGCAGCCATCCTTTCCTGAGGCACCCTCTGCTTCCCAGACTCCACTCTGGAGGGGCCTAGAAGGGGCACTGGTGAGGGCCCCTGATTAGTAAGAATTACCTTTGGGCAGGGCAGCCAAACGGTTAGTTGGAGTGGCCTGATCAGCTGCAACGGTAAGACAGGTTATCCAGGTTAGCAGGTTATCAGGGTTAAGGGTGTTCTGGAAGGATGGGCATGGGCAGCAGAGGCTCGACCAGCTGCCCCTGGCTGAGGTGTTCAGGCATGGTTTCCTCATCCCTGTCATGGCGGCTCCCCACCCCCCCACTCTCATCGAGGTCAACTGCGTGTCCTCCATGGCTGGGGGTGGAACCTGTGCTTCCTACCCGCCCCAGTCCCATCAATGTTTCAGCACCCACCACCACCAGCAAAGGTGCTCCTCCACTGTGGGACAGGAATACACTCTGATTATGGTGGGAGGATGTCCAAAGAAGAGGTCAGAGGTGATGAGGGCCAGCAGAGATCTACTTCCCTGGATGGGAGAGGCCACTTGCCCTTGGTTTACGATGACTTAGTATTTACTGTCCAGTTGGACACAAGGATAGGAAGAGATGGCATCACCTTGCTGAGTGTGTAGCATGCTCTGAAATGCCACCAAAATCCAGGAGCAGCATGGGTGTGGGGAGGGCTAGCAGAGGTTACTGAAAGGCAAACCCAGCGTGGCTTTAGAGCTGGGTCATTTTAATGCACTTAGTGGTGTGACATTAGCTGTAAGAGGTGACCAGGGTCATGAGGAGAAGCCCCCTCTGCACTTCTCTCTGTCACCCCAGCACCCTGCCATTGAGGTTCAGGGGAATTAGTATCCAAACTGTCCATCACAGCTCTTTCCCAAGGTAGCAGCTTCCTCAACCTGAGACCAGAAGGTGATACAGTACCACGCTGACCACAGGTGTCACCCACAGAACTGCTGGGGCCCACTGCTTCTCTGGCTGCTGGGGAGCAGGAAGGAGGGGACATCAGTGCTGGTGCAGGTGGCAGCATTTACCCAGCACGGTGAGGTAGGCCTTGGCCAGATCTTGGTCCAGCTCCGTGCTGGCGACGCACGTGTAACTGCCCTGGTCCCGCTCTGCCACGCCGAAGATGGTCAGCGAGTCGTCTTCCTTCTTCATCCTGCAAGGTACCAAGGGGAGCAGGGGTGGGCGCCGGGCACTGCCACTGCTCTCTCCCTGCTGCAGGGTATGAGGAGGAAGGAAGAGGGGGACAGCAAGGCCCGGCTGGGCGGCCACGGCTGCTGCCAGGACTGTGGGGCTCTGCCTCCATGCGTTGCAAGAGGCAGGGTCTCAGAGTCACGGAAGCACTCATGGCATTCCACAGAGGGGGAGAGGACGTGGGTGGAGCTACTGAGCTCTGTCCACTGCTCTCCTAGTCCACACCTGGCCTATCTCTGTGCGTCCCTGTGCTGCACAGCCCTCCTACATCAGGGTGGCATTAGGCCCCTGAACACCCATAGGTGTCCTCCTCTTCTTGGAGCTTTGTCTCCTTTGCACCCAGGCTTCTGGAGGCCTCTCCCCACCACCCTGCTCCTCTGAACTGTCCCCTGCAAAGGGAGGAGGCACCTAGAGCAGGACAGGATTGTAAGCTGTCAGCATCCACTGACCCTGTCTCTAAATAAAATACAAAATAGGGCTGGGGATGTGACTCAGTGGTCGATCGGCCCCTGAGTTCAATCCCTGGTACTCCCTTACCCCTCAAAAGAAAAAAACCACACCCAAACAAAACAAAACAAAAAACCCTGCCACTTATTGCAATGGACATAGTGGGCTGGGGCCAGTGCTGCCCTCTACTGGAGAACAGGAGCACTGCAAACAGGGCTGAAAGGTTAGAGGCTGGGATTCAGAAGAGACAAGACAGGGAGGGGGGAAAGGAGAAAGAAAAGGAGTGAGGGAGAGAAGAAATGAAGAAGGGGGAAGGGAGAGAAAAGAGGAGAGAGAAGCAGGGAGCCAATGGGAGAGGAAGAAGGGTGTGGGGGAGGGGTCTCCCCCAAGGACAGGGAATCACCAAGGCCATCTCCCCCTCCTCAGTAGCTCCTTGGTGACAAGCATAACATTAGCAAGTGAAGACAAAATGCCCCTCTAACTAAGAGCAGGAGGAGAGAAGGGAGGAACAGAAACCTGTTTCCAATATAGAGCGGCTCATCATCCTTCAGCCAGGAGACGGTGAGCTTCAGGGAGGGGTCGTGCTTCACGCGACACTCCAGCTGTACTGTGGTGCCCCTCTTGACAACCTGGTCCTCGGGCATCCGGTAGATCCTGGTGGGATCTGTGGAGATGTCCAGGGTGCTCACGGTTGGCCAGTCCTCGGCCCACCACCCCCATGTGGACAGACAGTGTGGCATGCCTGACCTTGAGGCCTCGGATCGGGCCACTGAAGGTGGTGGGAATAGTATGCACTTGTAAGAAAGGAGGAGGGGGTCCAGTGTGGGCAATCAAACAATCCCCCCAAATCCTTTCCTTCTGACTCAAGAACACAGATGTAATTTCTGGTGGTTGCAGAGAGCTGGTGTGAAGAGCAGGCTTCCTGTCCCCATGCCCTTTGCACCAGGCTGAAGTAAGCCCACTCAGTTGTCAGCACCCGGGTCAGCTGGAAGCCCAGGAGAGGGTGTGCAGAGGTGCGCTGAGGAGCCCGCTCGGGCTGAAACACCACATGCGGGTAACCGTGAGCACAGCTTTTCCTCCTCACTCCGAGCCCCTCCCTACTAACTCTTTACCTTTGACCTCCAGGCGGACTTGGTTTTCCGCTTTGCCCAGGATGTTGGTGGCCACACAGGTGTAGATGCCTTGGTCCTCTTTGCGGATCATCTTAATTTCCAGACTGCCATTCTCATAGACATGGTAATTGCCACCATCCAGGTTGCTTCCTTGCCCATTCTTAAACCTCACAACAGAGCAGCGGAACAGAGCATCTGAGAAGGGACCGGCCGGGGGAGCAGGGCAGCCACCAGCTGGGAGAGATGGCGGTGGCAGCGGAGGGAGCCCCAGGCTAGGAGCCTGGGCCCAAAGCCTTGCAGGGTCTGCTTCCCATTGCCTGGCAGCCCTGGAAACTCTCGGCCCCTCTCTGGGCCTTGGGCTCCTTCTCTATAAAAGAAGTGGGTTGACCCAGACCAGATGACCTGCCATGTTCCTCCCAGCTTTGACCCTTTAAGTTTCCCAGGTCTTGCTGAATACCTAGTATGGGCTGGAGGGGACTCAGAAAGGTGAGAGAGATGACCTCTGCTGCAGAGGTCTCCTGGGACTTACCATCGCAGTGTGGGAATGGGAGACCCAAAGAACGGGCAGTCCAGCCGTGTCCGGTTGTAAAGAATAACTCTAATGAACTGGTTCCGGGGTGACAGCATCCGAGGTGGGACATCTGAAATTCCCAGAGAACCGATCTTGGGTGTGGAGCCCCACTCTTCCACTCCTTCCTTGGTCCCATCTCTACGTGCCTTCTCCTTACAGCAGCTTTCGAGGAACTCACGACACTTTCCTCTATCAACATCTCCTCCTTCTAGAGGCTCCTAGAAGCCTCTAAGGATTAGGTGAGGAGGGAGTAAGCTAATACACCTGCCACACTCGTCGACCCTACAGCTTGACCAGTTTCTGCGAAGTTTCCTTGAGTTATTCAGTAGGATCTGCAGCTGCCCCTCTGCAGCCCTGAGGCACCTGGAAGCTCCCCATTTCCACTGCCCTCTTCCCACTGGGGGTGCAGCAAACATTCTCAGAACCACGTCCCAGCTGGGACCCAAGGGGAACTCACAGACTCACCCTCCCTCATCCGGGGAATGGGGGGGGATCAACGCTGACTTCTCTGATGAATTAACTGCTCCTGTCCAGCTCTGTGGAGTGCATGCTTCCCCCACCCCTCATCCTCTTACCCTGCCCAGCCTGGCTGATCTCCAGAAAAAAGTGCACCCCATGACATGACCAGGCCCCGGGGAGCCTCCACTGTGGGTGAGCAGAGGTGGGGACAGCTCACCCAGCACACTGACGAAGGCGTTGGCCAGGAGGTAGCCGTGCTCGTTGGAGGTGTTGCACTGGTACACGGCCCTGCTGCTGATCTGGGTGTCTCGGAAGATGATGGTGTCACCTGCCACTTCTCGGTTGGGGTTGGGTGGTGCCGCTACAGATAAGACAGAGATGCTCCTCGTGAGATTTGGAAATGGGTGGAGCAAGGGCACTGGGAGTCTGTCCAGGGCTTCTGAGCATCACTGGGGTGACGTGGAAGAGGGATCCCTGGATGGGACTAAGAAGACATGGCTTCTGACCTCATCATGGCTGAGCCCTGTGACCTTGACTCTCCTATAGAGGCTTCTCCATCCATCCAGCGGTAACACATAGCCCTGCTTACCCCAAATAACAGCTGGGCAGGTGTGCTGGAGAATATAAGCTTTGGGAACAGAACTCACACTCCAACCCTTTCATGTTCAGTTTTCTGGTCTGCAGTATGGAAATAACACATTGCCTGGCGGGTTTTTGTGAAGGTAGCCTGAGATGTATATGTGTATAAAGAAGCAGCGCTCTAGCAATGCTGATGATTATTATTGCTGTTATCATTTAATTTCAACACACATATACTTAGGTATGCTTTGAAAAGGATAAAGCCATTCACAAATGGACAGGAACTACCACTTCCCATCCCCTAAGAGGGGCATCTCCAAACACGCACAAAGTTAAACCCATCAGCAAACTGAAAGTCTTTCTGTTTGCAAAGGCCTCAGGTCTTCCCAGACACAGTACGTTCCTGCCCACAGTTCTCCAGATTTTGCTGGCTTGGGGTGCAGAGAGCAGAGGCTGGGGAGTAGCTGTGGTCTTGATCCTGTTGACAATGGCTCTGGGGCCTGGACAAATCAACAAATGTTTCTGGGCCTCATTTCCCTTACTTCTAAAATGAACTAAGCATTACTCCCATCATTCCCCTACTTTAAAGAAGAATAAGATAAAAAAGAATAAAAATCAGCTATAAAAGTGAAAGTTTTCTAGGAATGTAAATAATGGCCATTTCTCTCTCTCTCTCTTTGGTACTGGGGAAACCCAGAACCTTACACATGTTAGGTAAGCACTGAGCTATGTCCCCAGCCCCTTTTAAAATTCCATATTGAGATAGGGCCGTGCTAAGTTGCCCAGGCTACTTTTGAACTTTCGATCCTCCTGCCTCAGCCTCCCAAGTAGCTGGGGTCACAGGCATGCACCACCGTGACACCTTTCTGATCTTTAACCACTAGAGCTTTCTGGACTAGAGAGCAATGACTTGGCTTGCAGAATCCATGAGCTCATTCAGGACCACTGAGATCTACAAGGGAAGCAGGCAGAGGAGGCTGTAGGAGTCTGGCCCCAGGGGCGCCACTCCACAGACAGCGAGTCTGGGCCCAGAGCTGGGGAATCAGCAGAAGGTAAATAAAGACAAGGTCAGCATCCTTATGAGCCAGTCCCAGCCCCACTCAGCAAATGGGCACCAAGGGAGGCCATGCCAGAACCCGAATGCCTCTTTGCAGGCCATTCTCAGGAAGCCAACTCTCTTCCCAGTCACTCCTCTTGGGAACTCCCTGGAGAGGGTGAAAGGTGACGTTTTGGGGGCAGTCTTGGGCTGCATTTATATAATAGTGCTGTGGAACCTAGTGTCACTGCCTGTCTTGCCCTCAAATGCTTTAAGGACAGAGAGGGCCATGGGGGACAGGCTGTGTCCGTCTTTGCTTGTGACCAGGGCAATGAGACTTCTTAGGCTGGTGCAGGGGTACAGCCTCACGGGAACCCACAGCTTCCCTGCTGACTAGCCTAGCGATCCGGGATCCTTCCCTGCACCAACCAGAACCTTGATTCCTCACCTTTAATGTGTGAAATGAAAAGAGATAAGAGGGTGCAGCACCCAGTCCAGACACACAATGTCTACAGGGGTTTAGCTTGCCTGTCCACCTGTCCCCTCTGCCTCTCCCCCTGCTCCTGTCAGCTGCTGCTCCCGAGTCAGATTCGGAGTTCTCAGCCCCACCTGGTTGCTATCACTGCTTTAGTTTCCTCTGACTCCTTACAGAAAGCAATGACTGGATATTTTTAAAAAAGTAAAAGCAACTGGCCAGGTGTGGTGGTACACGCCTGTAATCCCAGCAGCTCGGGAGGCTGAGGCAGGAGGACCGCGAGTTCAAAGCCAGCCTCTGCAAAAGCAAGGTGCTAAGCAACTCAGTGAGACCCTGTCTCTCAATAAAACATGCAATAGGGCTGGGGAGGTGGCTCAGTGGTTGAGTGCCTCTGAGCTTAATCCCCAGTACTCCCCCCACACACACACACAAAAGGAAAACCAACTGAAGAGAATATGATGTGCAAATATGACCAAGATGACCAGCTGGAAGGGACCCTGGAGTTCCCGCTCTGCCCATCTCAGTAGGACTAAAATTTCCCAAAGTTTATGCCTACTCAGTAACTGCATCTGTGTAACTCTCCTGTCACTGGGGAAAGTTCTTCCTCATATCCAACATAGTCTTTCACATTTTCATATACCTTGCCTCTTATTTTGCCCTTATCAGAGATGGGACTTGATTAACCAATGACAAGGGGCTCCTGGACTCCCCTCTATGTTCCATGTCCTGGATGTCACTCACAGCTGAACCTTCAGAGATGAAGCTGCAGTTCCCAAACCCTAACTGGGACCCTGTAGTGGATATGGGGCAGAAAGCAAAAATTTAAGAAAAACCCATGAAATCCCCTAAACATGGGAAATAATCATGGGGCTCCCGTTCTCTCTTGTAAACAGATAAGGCAGGTTTTTTGCCTCTCCAGATGTCCAAACAGGCTGCAGGGACAGCCAATGGATTACTCTTTCCCTCCACTTCTACAGCATCCGGGCTGGCCTGCAGGGAGGGGGCTGTGGAACCTCGGACAGGCCAGGCAGGAGCACTGGGCGCGCACTAACTTGCTACTCACATTGCAAAGGTTCCCCATTCACCATCCACTGGACAGTGGGCTTGGGGTTCCCATTGGCTCGACACACCAGCCTCCCATCCTCACCAGGAGCCAGAATCAGGTTCTTGGGTTCATCCAGCCAGTAGGGAGCAGCTGGAAGACAAGGCGGGTACAGGCAGGGGGAGTTAGCCGGCAGGGGCAGGCAGGAGACACCAGGTGGGAGCCCTGAAGGAAGGCAGGAGCTGGAGGCCCAGCTGCAGGGCTGCACCACCTGCCCCAGGTGCACTATGACTGCAGTGGCGCGGCCCAGCCTGCATGTGGTGGGCTTGGCTGCACCAGCCAATTCATCTATAGGAGTTCACAGAATAGTACTTCTCATGAGAATCCCTGGAGCACTTTTAAAAACCCATCAGGACAATCTAATGGCTGCTGGGGTTCATTTTAGGCTACCAGACCATATTCCTCAGGGGAGGCTCAAGTGGCAATGCTTTTAGAGATCACTCATATTTATGATGTGCACCCAAGGGTTTGATCCACTGCCCTGGGTTTGTCCCTCTGTATTTCTGTTGTTGCCAAGTCAGACCGTTTAGGAAAGGCCTTGTGTTCTTTCAGGCACTGCACTTTGGTGAGAGCAGTTCTGAGTAGTTGGCCACCCCTTTCAATTGTTTGGACAATTTTGAGAATGAGGGCATGTGTGGATTTTTGTGAGCAAGAGGATCTTTGCATTAGATTCTCAAAGATCTTTTCATCCTCCCCACTCCCCGATGCTAACAACCTCCTAGTCTGTTTGTGGGGCTGAAGCCAAGCCAGAGTCATGAGATCCACTAACTGTGTGCTAAGAAAGGTCTTGTTCTCTGGCCTCCGATCTCATCATTCCAATCATCCATGCAGCCCAGGGCTGAGAACTGACTCCTGCAGCCCACCGCCCGTGGCTGGGCTCCATGAAGACAGGTGCTCTACTGCCTGCAATAGCTCAGGCGGGCCATCTCTGTTTTTAGGAGCGGGAATTAATTTAAAATAAAAATAATAATTTTGACTACAATGTGACTCTCCCTTCTTAAAAAGAAGCACAGCATTATGCACAGATACACAGACAAGCACAGGCTAAGACGACACGTCACAAACGGGAATGCAAAACGAAAGAAAGAAAAGGCTCTGGGAATGATCCAAATGGGCCATGGGAGGAAAGTCACCTGCTGAGGGAGCCCCGGCGCCAGGGAGAGTTGGTGATGGTCCAGGTGGATCCCCTTCCCTCAACCCCCACTGCACATGCGTGCATGCACACATGTGCACACACACACACACAAGCACTATGCATGCAGACAAGCCCCACATCCAGGGAATGGCAACTCCTGTGGCAGGTCATAATTGCCACTAACCAGTGCACTGACGGTTCCCCACTCACCCTGCCCCACCCCCGCAACCACCCTCAGAGGGAAGGGTGGTCATGGTGTTCAGGGTTGGCAAAATAATCATAATGAGAAATACACACAACGTACCCTTCACTCTCACCGAGATCGTGTGCCGGATGCTGCCCATCTTGTTGGAGGCCAGGCAGAAATACTCCCCAGAGTCTTCCTCGGACACATTGGTGATACGCAGAGCCTTGTTAAAGTTCTCAAACTTGGCCTTGTCAGATGGGAGGTCCCCACCTTTCTTGTACCACGCGATGTCTGGTGTTGGGCTAGTAAAGGAACCAAGCAAGAAATAGAGAAATCGTCATTAAACATGACCCTTGCCTTCCAGAGAGCCTGGAACAACTGGTGTCCTAAAAGGAGGGTACATGTCCACTAAGAGCTGATCCTTCCCATTCAGAGGAGGATGCAATGTTCCTGAGAGCTCAAGGGACTTAGCTGAAATCTTAAAGCACACGTGGGATGCCTGACCATCTCCTTTTCTCCTTTTCCGAAACAGGGATGGCAGAATGACTACACAGATGGAGTGACTACGATCTGTCAAGCTCTGCTCACTGTTTGTCCCCACTTTCGCTACACTAATGGTATGTCCCCCACAGAGGCAAGAAGAGAACATGGACAGACTCCCGTCCCATCCTCCAGAAGGTGGCTGGAAGTGGGGTGCCAATTGTACGTACACCCCAGAAGCGATGCACTCTAGCAGGAGGTCCATGCCGCGGAGCACCATCTGACTGCTGGAGGTACCCTGGGGATACATGAAGCTGGGTGTTCTCTCTGCAACTCCTCGGGCTGAAACAGGATGGAACAAGCTCCTGTGAGCCTTCTGCCCAGAGGGCTGACCTGGGTCGGCCAAAGCTGTCGGGCTAGAGAAATGTCACCACACCCCCTGCTGGATCCTCCCCGCCCAAACCACCCCAAGGACCAGGGCATCACTGAGAGGTTAGGAAGCTCTGGCTCCTCAGCCCCACCAGCACATTGTGTGACCAGCTCTAAGTTCTGAAAGGATCTGCCAAGAGGAGCCCATCTTCCCCAGCCCAGGAAACCTCCCCTTCCCTGGGGAGGGGGCTGACTGAACAGCGAGAGGTCCACTCCTGGAGCATCTTGTGTTGAAATCCCAGAGGCCACTGCGGGTAGCCCCCAGGGCAGGCCATCTCAGCAGTAGTCCTTCCTCCCCAGACTGGGAGGTGGGAGAAAGAGGAGGCATGAACTGGGGCCACAGGACAGACACACTGCTCTCTGGGACCCTGAAGACAAGGAGCTGGGACGAAGCCACAAAGCCCCAGATAAACAGTCAGACATGCAGGGAGGGGTTATTAATGGCTTAGCAAGGACATGGAGAGAATTAATGAGCAGAGATGACAGGAGATCACTCTGAGGCCAACACCATTCTGCCTCCCCACTAATGACTTTGGAAGGGGGCTTTGGGGGGGGATGTTAATTGCACGTGAGATACTGGGGGGAGGGGGAGAGGCAGCCTGAATGGACAACTAGGCTGGGACAGCCAGGGGTCTGAAATCAACGAAATTCACACACATTTTAAAGGCCACGTGGCTCACAGATTGACATTATCAGGAAGCTGGTTTCCCTGTGGAAGGGGTCAGGCTGGCGTGGGTGCATCCACAGAGTGGGCCCCATCTGACCTGCGCCCTTGCCCCTCCCCCACAGCTCTTTGTGCGGTTCTCTGGAGATGGGTAAGATGGAGAGAAAAGAGCAAGGATTTCCCAATCAGGCAGCCCCAAGGCAAAAGGGACACGGGAGGAGGGACCCTCTGCCCCAAGGTGTGTGATTATAAAGGAGCTATAAGCTGAGCCTGCACCTGGGTTGAATGGATCTTAGGCTTGTTTGGGAAGTGGGAGGTGGGGGGACGGCAGAGCTGCCCAGAGCTGGGAGCCCCCAGAGATGCCTGGACTGAGAACAAAGGCATCCATCCTGGGGCTTAACTGGCACTGGCAGAGTGAGGATAGATGGCGGGCGCCTCTGTCTCTGTATAATTGGTGCTTCCTAATGGAGCTTTCCGGGGTAGCCATTGCCTGGCTGGACCAGGGGGCTTCCTGTCCTAGAAGTGTTCAGCTTCTCTCCATTAGCCACTGGGGAGTGAATCTTGTAGGGTTGGCTTTTAATTTATCTTTCTGTCAAGGGAAAAAAGGATGACACATATCCTGAGGTACTGAGGCTGCTGGCACAAACACAGCACATAACAAATGCTCATTAAATGTTTCAGAATGAGTGAATTAAAGGGGGTGAAGGGAATAAAAAAAAAGGAGACGATGTACCCCGAACATTCTTTCTCTTTCTGTAGGTGCCTTCCTCTGTCCCACCAGCACACACAAACACAACCGTGGCTATTGAGGGGTTAATCCATTATGTGGTTAATGGGTTACCATCTACATCTACAGCTCTGGTAGCATCCAGCTCTCAGCACCAAGGAAGCCGACCCCAAAACAGCAGCTTCCTCCCACCCATCATTACAAAGTCACCAACACAAGTCAAGGCAACACAAGGTCAAGGGCACCACGAGGAGGACATGGCAGGGCAGGAGGCTTTCAGATCAGGTGGGAGCCGAGAGCCCTGTGAGGATGTGGAAGATGCCCAGCTCAGTCGTTAGACTCATTCCATGCGGGGGACCCTATGCAGAAACCAATCTGTGGCTCGGTGGACACTTAATCACACCAGAGCAGAAGGCACCACAAACACGCATGACCAGCGAAGCAGTGAGGACGGGGAGGAGGGAGACCAGCACAGAGTCCCACTTTGGGTGCCATGACACTACAGCTGTGACTATAAAAAGGCTCTCACGACACCGCCCTGTAGGATGTGGGCTAGCAACACAGAACTATCTCAGGGACGGAGACACTACTGGGAAGTAGGCCAAAGTTCAAAGGAAAAGAAAGAACACCCTAAAAAATCAGAGGTAAAAATCAGGGCCACCACTTGGTAAGCATTTATTAGGGGTCAACGGTGCCGACGACTCCATCTGCGCCAGCATCATGTGGAACCTCGCTATAAACGTGGGGGCATTACCCCCATCTTTTATCAGAAGAAATGGAAGTCAACAGACTTGCCTGCAGTCACAAGCTTGTTATATTCTGGATATTTAGCATCAAAACTCATGCTCCTATGCTAAATTGCCACTCTGTCTAAAGCTGAAGACCCCGCTTATCCTTACTTCTGACAGGCAATTTTTGGAATATCTTCCTTACCCAAACCAAAGAAAACCAAAATTTGATGGCAAAGGAGGTGAGGGGGAAAGATCTTATTGAGCTGCTTTGGTGGGACTCTTCCACTAGGCTTTACTCCTCTCATGTCTCAGCTAAGCTTCCGTCTCTCCTCGTGGGTGTTAGGTAACCTCAGGCCCACAACGGCATCTGAGCTGGATTCTGAAGAGCATGGAAAGCTTGCCGAAGAGCCAGGGTGACACATGGGATCCTTAGGATCAAGAAGGCTGGTGCTAAAGGGAACGTTACAAAGAAATGTGGTCAGTTGCAACAGGAGGAACTGACATGAAAATTTAGGAATGATGATCCAGTTGGTGGCTTTGGGAACTACTGTTCCCAGCCCAGGGTACTTATTTTTCTTTCCCAGAGTAGACACAGGTGCCAGTGATCACCAAGACAAATGTAAATTACTGTATGAAATTGCGAGTGGTGGCAGGTGAGTGTCTCTCCATGGAAGCACGGATCCTTCGAGAGCACATCTGTCCTCACAACGCTCCTGTTACTCTTCCTGATCTTTTTTTTTTTTTTTAAAGAGAGAGAGAGAGAGAGAGTGCGTGCGCAAGAGAGAGAGAATTTTGTTAATATTTATTTTTTAGTTCTCGGCAGACACAACATCTTTGTTGGTATGTGGTGCTGAGGATGGAACCTGGGCCGCACGAACGCGAGGCGAGCGCGCTATTAGTTGAGCCACATCCCCAGCCCTCCCAGCCCTCTTCCTGATCTTGGGAGTGGGGTCTCACCTAAAACCTGACCAATCTCAGAATCTTCCAGATGCTATAGCTCACGTCTGCATGGACTCAGGAAGAGCCTCCCACATGGGCCCATCTGACCTCCACCCAAGGACAACTGGTCCCCTCCTGCTCTCTCAAAAGCTGTGGCTTAGAGAGGGCTCATGGGTCTCTGGGGGCACACGGTCAGCCAGGGGACATCAGATGCTGCTGCTGCCTCAGCCATATTGATGTTAAAGGTCCAGTGAAAAATGGCTCCCAATTGTGTCCCACAGGAAGAAAGGTCAAGAGTGCTGACATTATTGTTCCCCTGTGTCAGCACTGCATGGCAGCAGGACGAGAGAGCCTAACAAATCAGATACATCTGAGGACTTTGGCCAAAAACAGCTTTTAGGGGCAGCTGGATCCTATACCCACATGCTTTGCTGCCTCTGATTCTGAGAACTGAGAACCAGAGACTCCTGGGGCTGCATTCCTGGCATCCTGTCTAACTCTTTGGCTCTAGGAATGGCTGACCAGACAACTCCACGAGATGAGAAAACTGTTTGCCTAGTAACATTTGATACCTCTCACTGCCAGGAAATTTCTTCCATAAATCTAACTCAACTCCCTCACGCAGCACTTGGGGCTTTTTTTCCCCCCCTCAGTCTTAGACAATTTTTATTTCTTTGGTCTGCCCTAAAATTTCTCTCTGTGTATACTTTCTTCCTACATGTGCCTGCCTGTCTCTCCCTGTCTTCTTTTCAAATTCTGTGTCCCTCTTAACCTCAGAGACAGATGAGTTATGCATGACACAGTTAATATGACTCCCTTCCCTTTAAAGCCAGCAACGTATGACATTGATGTAGCATTGGTGATGTGTCCAACACCTGGCTAGGAATCTCACATCTATTATCCTGATTAACCTTCACAACCATCCTGGACCGGGTGTGGTGGCTCACACCTGTAATCCCAGCCACTCTGGAGGCTGAGGCAGGAGGATTGTAAGTTCAAAACCAGCCTCAGCGACTTAGTGAGGCACTAAGCAACTCAGCGAGACTCTGTCTTTAAATAAAATACATTTAAAAAAGGGCTGGGAATGTGGCTCCGTGGTTAAGTATTCCTGGATTCGCTCCCCAGTACCAGTCCAAACCAAACAAAAAACCACAAACATCCTGGGATGTCATTTGACAGGTGAGGAAATTAAAGTTCTGAGTCATTAAAGGGCTTGCCCAGTGTCACTCAGTGACATGTCCTGGAGCCTGGGTTTAACTCGAGGTGGTCTCCCTTTAAGTGCACACTCTCAGCCACCTGCCCTCCCAAGTGGCCTCCGTATCACTGCGGCAGGTCAGGGGGCATCTGGTCCATGTTCAGAGGCTTCCAACCCACTGGCTCATCAGAACAAAATAGAAGTATGGGGTCGCCCTATCACTACAAGAGACAGGCCGACTTCAAAGCCCAATAGAGAGAAGTTCTGGGCAGTTGCCATAGATGTTGTCTCTGACCAGCTCCCTGCACTCAGGAAGGAACTTTCTCTTCCTTCCTTTTGTACTTCCTGTTTCTTTCTGAATCATCAGCCTAGCTGTCCTGTGTTTAATGTGTGCCTCATCTGGACTTGATGTCTTTTCCAGCAGCTTCATACTTGGGTACCCCTGACCCACCTTGGATTGAGGGCTCGGGGTCAGTCTTCATGTGAGCTTTGTAGGTGCCAGCATCCTGGGGGGTTCTCACAACTTCCATTGATTTTTCTGGTAATAATCTCAACTGCTGGTTCCAAATTGGTTTAGGTGGCTGGCATCACTCAACCTTATTCCGTTGATAAAATAACAGGTTTCCTTGCAGGGTCTATAGAAAGCAAGGAGCTTGGACCAGATGGTCTCTAAGTGACCCTTCTGACTTTGATGTACTCTGGCATTCACAATACTTCCTCAAATCGATTATAATAGATTGGAATTTAGAAAAAGGCATATTCTGTAATAGTGCTCGGGGGCTTTTGACACAATAGTGGTTGGCCCTGTTAGCTTGAAAACAAACAATTCTCAGAATCCAACCAAGGTCCCCTGCTTCCTCAGGCAGTCAATTTCTCTGGCAGAATCTCAGTGCGGTTCTAGCTTCCTGGTGCCAAGTTGGAGCCTCGGCCTCCCCCACTGGCTCTCCCACCCTTATCCCATCCCCCACTCTAGATACCCATTATTGTTTATATTAGCACACCTCAGGATGGACACTTTCTATCTATTTGAGCCCCCAATGACCCCCTTGGGGACGTGGAGCCTCAGCTTCTGAGGCGTAATGGATGATGGGGCACAGCTGTCTTGCCAGAGCCATCAAATGATGATTCCTCTGGTTGCTCAAGGTAAAGAAGACATTCTTGGGCCCCAATGACGTGAAATTCAGGTGCAGAAATAGCCAATTCCCCTAGTAGTCAGACTCAGCAACCAGTTGTGGGATGAGTAAGACACACGTTTCATGCAATTGTTCCATGACTTGTAAGTGTGGGCTGGTGGACAGGGGATTTGCCTGCACCAGTGGCAAGGAGAAACACAGATTAAAAGAGGACCGCAGATGGGCCAGCTTCATTTATACTCACCTGCAATGTTGAGCTGACTTACTCCCACTTCCCAGGTGGATTTAGAAGAGACCTGGGGTCTAGCTATAAAGCAGTACTCCCTAGAACTAAGGCTACACTGCAAAGCAGACTCTTCCTATGCAGACACTAAAAGCTGTCTGCGGTTTTTTAACTGCCTGCAGGAACCAGACTTCCTGTTTCTTCCTCACTGTGGGCATGCACCTCAGGTCCTCTCCATCCATCCGCCACTGATGCCTATGTTTCTGCTGGAACCTCCAAGGAGCTCTTCAGAAGCCCTACCCTGGGGTGAGCCCCTCTGCTAGGACAGCCACTGGAGGCCGCTGGAGGCTCGAACATTTGGGGAGATCACACCACTTCCACGTGAGCTGCCTCACACTCCTGCACGGACCTAGCAGGCAGCATCCTGACGTGTCACCTTGGCACCCTGGCCTGGCCAGCTGTCACACCTGCCACCCAGCAGGAGTTAATGACATGGTATCAGTCAAGTTAGGCAAACTGGTGTTAGGACAGGCAAGGTTACTCCCAAGGTTACCGCCACGACTCACCACTGTACATGTCAGGGTGGTTTCTTAAGGACGAGTCATTATAGGGGTGGTCTGCAATAAACAAAAGAGGGTGAGCAAACAGAAGGCCACGGAGAAGTCATGGAGGCATACACGGGGAGAGAGAAACAGAAAAGGGAAGCTCCAAAACAACCGAGGAGAGCGCCTGCGATGTGTGCAAAGGAAAACACGCGTGCTTGGGAAGGGAACGTGTTTGGACAAGCAACACAAAACAGCTCACAAAGGAACAGAAAGGTTAAATCCTGCAAAAGAAGGCAAGAGTAAAATAAAGTTTTTTTTTTTTTTTAATTAAAGAAATTAGGTTTGAACTTTGCTTGGTCCTACTATATTTCAAACAGATGAGATAAGGGTTAGTGGCATTCTGCAGCAGTCTCAGGACCAACTTCTTGTCCGAGTCCTCACTTCCCGGGACTCCAGATCAGGCCAGCTCTTGGGGCAGCTGAAGAAAAAGGCGTGTTAGTGAGCTCTGGGGAAAAGAGCCAAGTCCTGCCGGTGCAGAAGCTAAGCTGCAGCAGGAGGGAGGAGGTAAATGGGGGAAGAAGATAGTCGTCAACAGAGAGGGGTGACAGAGGGACCCCAGCAATGCCTAGCAACAAGCACCCTCCTAATCTGGCCAGGTGGACACACCGTGGTCTCTGGGATTCCTCTACTGGGGAGTGCTCCAGTGTGGCTGAGCTCCCAGCTCTTGGATTGGAAGGGGGGCTTGGGACAGGACAGGACAGTGAGGTCGGGAGTTCCAAGTTCTACACCTTGGGCTACACTACAGATTGGAGCTCTGTCGAGTGCATTGGGAATGAAGACATTTCTTAAGGAACAAGATCAGTGGCTTTGGATTTAATGTGAGGTCATTAAACCCTGAGGCCTTTAATCCTCAGTGAAAAGACATTTTGGAATAGGACAGACAAACACTCCAATGTCCCTAAGGAGCTTTTTACTTGCCATCACCCTCCATCCCCTTCCAGGATTCAAGTTTAGACAGTCCCAGCAGGGGGTGGGGGTGTGCTGCTGACTGGAAGCTAAGCAGACAGCCCTGAGCAGCCCAGGACCCAGTCCAACCGCCTGGGGGAGGCCAGGTGCTGTGCCAAAACATTTGCATATTTGAAGACAGATCAAATCCCGTTACAACTCATTATAAGAGGGTCTGCGAGTTCTTTTCTAGGACTGGCATTGCATCCCCGATCTGCATAACACCTGGTAGGAAGATTTTCATTATTTGAACTATCTCTTAATATGGGCTTGGTGACAAAAGATCTAGCCCTCTTGGGAGATGGGCTTGGGTCTATCTGGAGCAAAAGGTGAAAAGGGATCTGCAATGGGATGTGGGGTCGGGGGTACCAGGATAGGTAGGAGCTGTGGTTGGTCTTGGGAGGGAGCACTCCCTTCCTCTAGGGGGGAAATGATGGCACATACAGATGAAAGGGCCCCTTCTTTCATGATCCCATGCCACTGAGTAAAACTGCCAGCCTTTCTTTTTCCAGAAGAGTGACCCACATTCACAAATGGCCTTATCGTTTGTGGCTTCTGCAGCACAGATGAGAGATTCAGAGAGACTTTCTGACTCCCCTAAGTCTGTCACTTAGGCGTTAAGAGGGAGCTCGAATGCACTCTGTTGTCTGCCTCCAGGGGACCCTTCTCCCTCATCATGGTGCCTCTTAGATGCCTGTCATAGAGAGGGCAAAGAAGGACAGGTGTATCTTTGTTAGCTTGACTCCATGGCTATCTTTGACTGCATCCAAAAATAGAATAAAAGTTTTTTTTTTAATTTTACTTTTGTAGTGTTGGAGAGCCTCCCACATGCTAGGCAAGCGCTCGGCCGCTAAGCTATGTCCTCAGACCTGGAGTTTTAGATAGACTAGCATTTTGTATTATATATCTTTCTTCCCTTCCTTTAATGCAACTAATACAAAAAAAAATGAGTGTGATGAGATTTATTTCTTTCCAAATGGGCAAACTGTGGGCAGACTGTTTTGCCTCCCACCCCCAGACCTGGTTCTGAAGGTACAAGAAAAAGCCTGTGTCCTTCCCAGACAGAAAAGTCGAGAGAGCTCAGCTGTGCTATTTTAAGCAACTGTGCCAAATTCTGAGCTGGCTCAGATGCCCGGAACTTGTTTCTAGCCAAAGCTGCCCCAGGAGAACTCCAGGAAGCTGACATGGTTCTGTTCCAGTCACCTCGAGGGCTTCCCATCATTTGGAGGAAAGAGTTTTCAATGGAATGGGGGGCCCAGAGATGAAGCAGAAAGAAACGTCCCTTACATCCTTGGGTAGAGAAAAGGGTATTTCTGGAAAGTTCCACTTCTAATTGTTGCTCAAACCTCTAAGTACTTAATTTTTACAGAGTGGAGTTCCTCGTCACTTTCATCTCCAGGCCTCTGCTCAGGATGGCAGAAGGCTCCTAACTCTGGCCCAGGAACAGCAGGCTGATCTCCAGCCCTGCTGGGGCAAGGAGAAAAAGGCCCCGGAGGAGGTGCAGGGTCAACTCAGAAAGTGATGTGCTCTTGATGGTTCTGCCCCTCCCCTGGCTCCTTCCATGACCAGCCCTGTTCTGGCTACTGAGATCACTCTGAGGTCCTGGGCAGACCACACGGTGCTTCCCAGATCAGCCCCTGGCAGGTAGTTACCCAAGGTACATTAAGAAGACACTGCAGATAAACCAACTTTCTTCTCCAGAGGGTGCCCCCGGGCCTGCGTATGAAATGAGAAAGCAGGGGATGGGGGAGCAAGCAGAGCAAAGCCAGGCCACCCTGCCAGGACCACGCGGGGCTCATTGCTGGGTCTTGGGCAGTTCTGTGGGCTGACACAGCACAGGCCTTCAACGCCTTCTGGGAACAAAATGTGGGGACCCTGCAGAGGCAGGAGGCGATCAGAGGAGACGAAATGGAATTCAAAGAAAAGGAAGAATGGGGTGGGGGTGGGAAGAAAGAGAGAGGAAGAGCAGAGAGGAACAATGTAAAAAGGAAAAAGGAAGAAATTGAGGAAAGAAAGGGAAAAAGAGGAGGAAAAAACAATTATGAGAAGCTAAAAAATGAAGCAGCTTGCTGACAGATCCCACACTCTGTCATGGTGGAAGTGGCTGTGTGATCAGACACCTGTCCCATCACCAGCAGGACCCATGAGGAAGGAAGAGTTCTCTGGGGTTAAGACCCTGCTTGCACTGATGAGCCCACACAAACCTTTCCCCAGGGGCACCCACCGGGGCCTCGTCAGCCTCCTCCTGGTGGGCTGCAGGAAGCTGGCGTTCACCCCCTTTCCTCCGACCTGTGGAACGTGCCAGCACTCTCAGTACTGGTGTTCTGGCCTCCCCACGAGCCTCGCCATCCACAGCCTCGCCAGCACCATTCACAGCATGAGTCTGACAAATTAAAACTCTCTTTTTGGGGGAGCTCTTCTGGGAAAGGCATGTGGCACACAGCCATGGTATAAACCAACTGAGTCAACTTCCAGTGTCCTGAGCAAGCTGGGGACTTTGTAGCAACAACTCCAGGCTGACTTGACCTTGTCATTCCTACTAAGCTTCTCCCGTCCCTGTGTGGAGGGCCACCAGCATAATGGGACAGGAAATGCTGACTTGTTTTGTATCAGCCAAGCAGAATCATGGAATAAAAATGAAAACAAAGAAAGCTAAGACAAATCTGTAACTTGTAAACACAGAGAATCCAAGTGGTTCGGTAAACACATATTACAGAATCAAACCATCTATAGTGGTGTTTCCACTTAATTTAATATCGTATACTCTGTCTTTTTTCTAGAAATAAAGATAATCAAGCAGTGAATAGAAATAAAAGAATAGGGGCTGGAGTTGTAGCTCAGTGGTAGAATGTTTGCCTTGTACATACGTGTGAGGCACTGCGTTGGATTCCTGGCACCACATATAAATAAGCAAATAAAATAAAGGTCCATCAATAACTAAAATAATAATAATAATAATAATAATAATAATAATAATAATAATAAAACAAGAAAGAAAAAGAAAAGAAACAAGCCAAGTGCGTCACAGGGATGCCTGACGATCACTCAAGCAGTCATTCTCAAACTCTGGGAGCATTGAATAACCTGGAGAGCTAAGGACTCAGAGGCCCGGGGCTGTCAAGGTAGGACAGATGCTCCTTGGTGTGTGATTCTATTTCCCAGCCAAGTTTGAGAAGCACTAGCTGGGAGTGGGGCCAAGTTTGACTCAAGGCTTCAGAATCAAGAGACATTGTCTAAGGGTAGCTGCAGTCGTTCAGGCACAAGGAGCAGAATGATTTCTAGGTTGGCCTTGGGGATGAGTCTCCCTCACAGACTCAGGTACCCGGGGCTGGTGGGCTCAGTGAGCTGCCTCATCTGGCCCTAGTCCCAGCCCCAGGTGGGGCCTACACTTACTGGTGAGGACCTTGAGGGTGAAGGGATTCTTCTGCTGGATGGTGTGGGTGAAGTGGAAGCGGGCATTGCAGCTGTAGTCAGTCTGCATGTCCTGCAGCATCACGTTAGAGAAATACAGATCCCCGTTGTGGCCCTGGGAGACGCGTTTGTCCTGGGTGATGGGCTCCATGGCTGTAAGGAAGCAGAGATGTGAGGCGAGGTTAGTAGTAATGATAACAGCAATAATGAGCAACACGGTTTGGACGACTGAGCATTACAGAAGGCCAGGTGACGGCCGGAAGCTTGACACTGCTCCGTCCAATCCTCTCACCTCTGAGGCAGGGCTTATTCCTGCAGAGGACTGAGAGTCTTGGGTTGCATGGCAGGGAGGGAAGAACAGAAATTTAGACCCAGACCTGCCTGCCTACCATGCCCATACTCTATGGCCACGCTTCTCAAACTCCTGTTCATGCCACAAACGATTTGGCTGACCCCAAGGCCAGAGGGAGGGAACACAAGCCACTGGATGTCCTCAAATCAGGATTCAAATGCTCACACTAACAAGGAGCATTTGAGGGCAGGGACGACAACTCACTCATCTTTATGTCCCAGTATCCATCTTAGAACACAGTACACCAGGGCTCCATGGGTTGTGGAATTAAATAAAGTTGAACTTAGCTATGCTGGTTTAATAAAAATTTAGCCATTTAGTCAATTATAATACACCTTTTTAAAAAAAATTTTTTACTCCTCAGAAAAAAACAACTTCTGATTATAACTAAGATGTGTACCAACAGATGTAGTCTCTTGATTTTAAGAGGTCTTCCAATTTTAGAGATGTTGAAATACAAAAATGTGTACTTTTTTGAATGAATGACATCAGAGAATTCAGCTCAGCATTCAGACTTGATTATCTATATATATATATATATATTTTTTTATGGTGCTGGGGATTGAACCCAGGGCCTTGTGCATGCAAGGCAAGCACTCTACCAACTGAGCTATATCCCCAGCCCATCTATATCTTTTTGATGCACTGACATAAAAGCAAAAGACTAGGTTTCCAGGTGGTGAGATCTGTTAACATATACTTAAGGCTGATTATTCATAGCAAGCTCCTTCTTATCCCCACAATTGATTCTCAAGTCATCATGTCTTCAAGCACAAGGTCAAACTAGGCATGGTGGTGCAGGCCTATAATCACAGAGACTCTGAAGACTGAAGCAGGAGAATCACAAGTTTGAAGTTAGCTTCAGTAACTTAGTGAGACCCTATCTCCAAATAAAAAATAAAAAGGGCTGAGGATGTGGCTCAGTGGTAGAGCACCTGTGGGTTCAATCCCCACTACCACACACAAAAAGCACAAGGTGATACCAACTTTTGCACAGTAGGATGGTCAGCTCCTTGAATTATTCCTTGGAGATTTGCTATAGGCCTACTATGTGTAGTTGCTGTGCTAGGTGCTGGTGAAAAAGAGAGAGGTCCTCAATGAACCCTGAGTCTAACAGTTGGGACAGCAGGTAAATGAGTAATTGCTATGTAATGTGGTGAGTGGAACATATGGGGGCGGGGTGGTTAGGAGATGGACTGCAGAAAGGGCCAATCCCCTGCGGGTCTAGAGCTGCACCCTGAATGCTATGTGTCTTACACCATGCAGAAAAGACACAGGAGCTTAGCGGTTTCCAAGTAGCAGGAAGAGAATGTGCTAAAGGTTAAGAGAATACAGGAGCTCATCTGTAGGTTCAAGGGTACAAGGAGGAGGGTAGGAGAAGGGATAGCGAGGCAGAGGGACCAGGTCAGGGAGGAGACTGAGTGGCTGGGGAAAGGAGCCTGCACTTCTGAGGTGGCTTGAAGCATTTGAATGAAACCGTCCGTTTTAGAGTCTTAGGAAGATGAGAGAGGCCGATAAGGAGAAGTGTTGCAACCAGGTGACAGACAGCTGATGGTGGCCTGGAAGAAATGCAGGCTGTGAGGTCTCCTCAGGAGGTGGTATGGACACAATCATGGTGAAGATCGTGACGTGGTGGATGAGGGAGGAGAGTCCGAAAGGGAATGGACAAGCTGATCCACCCGCCTGCCCCAGGCAGCCTGCCCCCCACACCACACTGACATGAGGAGATAGGGACAGTGACTGAGCACAAGGTCATCCTCACCCCACAAAGCAACTCGCAATGCTGCTGCCTTGACATGGCAGCCTCTCCTGGCAACAGGCTGGTAGAACGTGAGATGGACCAATACTGATGATGGGCAAGCAGGATGGATATACGGATGGATTGATGGACGGATGCGGAAGGGAGGGATGGAAGTAGGGACAGAGGAGGCAGAGGGGTGGGCAGGAAGACAGGGGGAGGGGAAGCCAGGGACATACACAGACATCAGTCCTCTATTCATTTCTATAATAACCCCTGGAGTTTTAACTGAAAATGTGGGAAAAACAGGTCCAGAGAGGTTAAATGAGCCTCTGTCCAAAACTGAGCCAGAATCATCTCTGAGTGCTGTTACCCAGTTCACTGATCCAAACACCCTATCTCCCCATCGCCCTTTTATCAAAGCCTTCATTCCCCCACTTTCCCTTCTCCTGGAGGTGTGATTTGGAGTAAATCCACACTGACCAGATTGAAAGAGAAGACTTAGCAATAACTGCCTTCAGCTGCCTATTGATGTAACATGGACTGGGTATAGTGGCGCATGCCTGTAATCCCAGGGACTCAGGAGGCTGAGGCAGGAGGATTGCAAGTTCGAGGCCCTAAGCAACTTAATGAGATCAAAAATAAAAAGGGCTGAGGATGTGACTCAGTGGTTAAGCACTCCTGGGTTCAATCCTTGGTACCATAAAAAATAAAGAAGAAGAAGAAACATGGGTTCTCCTCCTCGTTGTTCCTTTTTCTCTTGCTCTTCCTCACCTTCATCATCACCAGTATTACCAAGAACTTCCAGTGTGTTTGGCCTGGTTCTAGCACATTAGATGTGTTTATCCTCACCATAATCCCATCAGATAAATATGATGCTAATCCCGATTTTTCTAGAAGAGGAGATTGAGGCCCAAAGATGTGAAGCGACTTGCTCGAGGTCACAGAGCGAAAGCAGCTTCTCTACAGAGCTGTGTTCTCAGCCACGTGGCAGCTCTGCATCTGCCTCTCCCAAGTCCCAGGTCTCCAGCTTGGGCAAACCCTCCCATCCAACACCCCCACCGCACTCCCCAAAACACAGCAGGCTCCCGAGACTCACAGCTGCTCATCCAGAAGATGACTGGGGATGGCAGGCCGGGTGGGGGGTTGCACTGCAGCGTCAGCGGGGCGCCTTCTTGGACCACAACGGGGTCCAGGTTTTCCTTGGGCCACAGGGGAGATTCTGGGGAGAAAGACAAGGAGGGTGGAAGTGAGGCTGACGGCTGGGGCTAGGACGGGCATGTGAGCAGGGGAAACTGGAGAATGAGGGAGGCCAGAGGGAGGGATGGGGCCCTTAAGAGGAGGAGCGGCCTTTGGTCAGAGTGGACGCCCATCTTCAAATGTCTTCTCCTTTCCCCTCTTCCTATACAGAGTGGCCGGTGAAGTTGTGGCAGATTCTGGTCTGGAAGCTTCCCTTCCAGGGAATCTTTCTGCGTGGGGGCAGATTGATGGAGGGCACCCTCAAGGCCAAGGGCAGGACAACCCTCCTTGAATGACCTTCTGCATCCCTTCCCTTCTACCCAAGAGCAGGCATGTCAGCCCCGCCCCATGGAACTCACTGGACACTTGCAGACGGATCCTGTTGGACAAGGCCGTGCCAAATTTGTTGCGGGCGAAGCACTGGTATTCCCCCTCGTACTCCTCAGGCCGCCCACCACTGCGGAAGTCGATCACCAGGGTCCCAGACCTCCTCCTCATGGACACCCGAGGGTCCTTGGCAATATTGAAGAATCTGCTGTTTCGAGTCCAGTGGAAGCTGTGGATAGTGGGGGTGAAGCAGGCAAGGTGGATGGACTGGGCTGGACTCCAGGTGAACCCAGATCCCCGATTCAGGGCCAGACTTCCTGTCCCAGCACCCTCTGGGGGAGCTCCTGAGAGTGCAAAATCCCAAGACCCACACAGGTCTCTTCAGGGCAGGGCCTGGCGTTAGTGTTGTCACCGGGCCAAGGCTGGGAATCATGGTGGATACTCAACTAGACTTTAGGGGATTCCGCTCTTTAAATATATAATTGAGAAGTGGGTAGCAATTTTGATTTTTTAAAAATCCAGAGTTAGCTATTCCTTCCACCCAGGACATTCCTAACCTCCGACCAGGAATGCAAACTCAGATTCACATTTTACCCAACCCCAATGCATTAGGAAGCTAGTGCTGCCCCTCCTGCCCTGAAATTGCATAATCCATTCTAAAGAAAAGGAAAATGGCTTAGCCCATCCGTGTCCGGCTCAGTGAGCACAGAGGAAGCACTGGCCACACCATGGTGCCCTGGAGGAGCAGCTTAATGACGCTGAGCACTGGTGAAGAGCACTAGAAAGCCCCTCCGGGCCTGGGGAGGGGGCTCAGTGGCAGAGTGCTTCTTGCCCGGGTGGTGTATGAGGCTGGAGTCATCTCCAGCACCCGCCCCCCCGCAAAAAAAAAAAAAAAAAAGGGAAGGAAAAAAGTCCCTGTGCTTCTCCAGGCAGGACCCGCATGTCTGCTGAAGCTAGGACTCAGCTGCCCAGGTTAGAACCAGGAAAAGCAGGAGGAGAAACAGGAGAACAGGAGCAGCAATGGCTGCTCCCTGTCCTCACAAAGGAACCAAAGCGGAAAAGACCACATCTCAGAGGCACGGTCACTAGAACCCCGGCTGCCCCTCCGGGAGAGGGAGTCCCTGCTGGTTCCGGGCTCAACACTCTGGATTAGACTGTCTCCTGTAAACCTAAGGACTGCAACAAGGTTGTCTGCCTGTCCTGCTGACAGAAACCCCAGGTGGGCACTGTCATGCTGGGTCTGAGTCCTGCAGGAGCCTCTTGCCAGGTCCAGTCTGAGGATGCTAGTTTGATGACGGGCATGGACAACTTCACAGCTGCTCCATCTCTAACCCTTATTGTTTGGCAGAAACAAATCTGGCCTTGGGTGTTGGAGGAATGGCTTTAAAACTGGGTTCTGCCCCTTTCAAGCAGGTAACCGTGAAAAATGTACTTAAAACCCTCTGCCCCTCTATTCTCTCTCTTCTTCGGGAGATATCAGTCCTGTCCAAGAGAAAGCCAGGAGGGTGAACAAGCCAACCTAAGTCACGACACCCAACAGAGGCTGGACAGAGCAGGCTTTTGACTTGTATCTGCTGACATCTCATTTGGTCCCGATGAGCACACTAGAGACAAGCTCAGCAGGAAAGTCTCCAGTTAGCCAGGAAGAGGAACTTCCCATAAGCTGAACACGGAGTAGGTAACAGTAACACAGGCAGTGGGTTGTCAGGATGAAAGCCAGAAAACTTAATATCTAGTCCTGGCTTTTCAGTGTGAATAGAGACAAACCACTCAAATTTTTTATTCCCTTTCCTTATCAAATTTCCAAGTTACCTAAATTGTACTTTCCACCTAGTAGGTACCCAGTGGATAGTTTTTCAATGGATGAATGTAATTTTTTCAGCTGCCTCATTTGCCTTAAGTATTACCAGGCCCAGAGGCCAGATGTGGTGTAAGCACAGTCTTTATAGTCCCCTTTCCATCCACTCACCTGGGGGCAGGGTTCCCCTTTGCTTCACACTCAATCAGGATGTTATCACGGGGGTCCACGATGTGGTCTTTCACTGACTGCTTGGTGATGGTTGGGGGCTGGGTCACTGCAACAGGGCACACAGTGGGTAGTCAGAGCTGCAGGGTCCTGGCTTGGGGAATGGCTTCACGAGCCACGGGGCAAACAGGCAAGCAGATGTGGGAAGGACTCTATTCTAGAGACCCCGATTCTACAGGAAAGGAGGTGGTGTCAAAGGCTAAACATAGGAATCCTTTCAAAAAGATTCCATTGTTTCCCATCAAAAGTTGAAAACCCGGTTTTGGTTAGTGCAAAGAACAACGCGTCTTGATAAATGTGTTGAATGAATACAGGAACAAAAGCAGCTACTTTGTTAGAATTCAGGAGTCACTGCAGCTGAGCCCTGAAGCTCAATCAATGGCCAAACCATGGTGAGAGGAATTTAGTCCTAGAGAGCTTCCAGGGGACTTGTCTGGGTGACCGTGAGCCAGATCCTTCACTCTAGGTCAGTTTTCTACCCTGGGTCCCATAACAGCCATTGCAGTCTGCAGGAGCAGCTCAACTTCCATCTTGGGACCCTCTTCTGACTACCTGTTCCTCTGCCTTACCTGGCAAAGGACGCTCCAGGTAAGCTCTTCCCTGCTGTGTGGTAAGGCACCTCCCTACAGGACTCTGGTTTCAGAAGTCCTGGCAGGACCAGTGGAGAGGCCTGTGACCCCAGGTGTCTCCTGACCTGGTCTTCTCCCGCCCCTCCGACCTCCCAGAGGCACAAGGGCCGAGGGACACACAGGGACTTACGCTCATTCTGAATGCTTGCTGTTAGTTCCGGTGGGTTAGCATTGTGAGGGGGAGAAAAGAAGAACATTGTTATCACACATGACAAACTGCCCAGCATTCAGGGAGACAGGTGATGTGGACTTGGGGACAGCATTGTGCTACGAGGTTCTCTCCTCCCAGCTACAGAGCTTAGCTGGAGGAGCCAAGCAGAGTGGGGAACAGACCCAGGGAAGCTTTGTAGAGAGGGCGGTGCCTTCCCTGGGGGACCAGAACCACGGAGTGGAGCAGAAAGACCTGCTCCTGACCAAAGGAGAAGTCGCCAGAGAAGTCCCAATATCCAGGAGTGACAACGCTGCTTGAAAGAGGCTCTGAAGATGCTTTCTGGCATTGAGAGAAGTGGATTCCTTGATTGATAGTGCCAAGGGGAGGCTGAAGGCAGGACAGAGGTGCCAGGAGAGGGATGGATCTGAATGACCGCCACAGGGCAAAGTCCCGGGTATGGAAGCCCCAAGGGCCCAGCAAGGCCCAAGGCCCCGCTGCTCCCCCTGGACCTTCTCCTCTTCCACACACAAAAGCACATTCTCTCTGCTCACTGTCTCCTCCTTTCCCATCCTTTGGAAAACATAGGGACAGGTGGATTATTGTTGCCCTATTCCTGGCAGGTATACATGGCCCGGTGAAACCCTGCTACTGAATGAGAGGTTCCAGGCAAGGGGCAGAGCCTGTGCTTCTTTCTGTGTTTTTCATAAAGAGGGTAAAGGGTCAGTGGCACAAGTGCTCATGCTCCTGCACAGGTGTCTCCCACACAGGTGTGTATACATGTATTTGAGGTCCAGCTCCTTAAACTTTAATACATATATGAATCTGCTGGGAGCTGGTTAAAATGCAGGTCTGATTGGGTTGGTCTGGGGTAGGACCTGAATCCTTCATCTCTTTCTCTTTTTCCTCCTCCTCCTCCTCCTTCTTTTTCTTTTTTCTTTTTTTTTTGGCATTCTGGGGATGCAACCCAGGGCCTCGTGCATGCTAGGTGAGAGCTCTACCACTGAGCCAAACCTGCAGTGTAGATTCTGCATTTCTGACCCATTGCCTAGGTGACACTGAGACTGGTGGTGTGCGGGATCATGCTTTGGATAACAAGGCTTTAGATGGTGTGTTCTTTGTGGGGAGACACTCTTAGTTAAACTGTGTCTGCAGAAAAGTGAACATGTGCTACTGTCACTTTTCAAAATGTCCTTCCTTACGATGACATCAGAAAGCAGCATGGCTTTCTCATCTCATGGTGGGACATGTCACATACTGTACGGGTGCTGCGTGCTGACTTTCAGAGCAAGTGCCTCCTGGGGGAGCAGGAAGCTGTGGGCATCAGTGCACATGTGACCTTCATGCCTTCCCACCTTGGTAGAGAGTGAGACATGGATGGGAACCCCAGGGGCTCAGAGAGGACACTATGCAGGGGGAGCCAGAGTTAAGCTAGGACAGAGAGATGCCGGAAGAGTCACAGAAGCAGAGATGACAGGGAAGAGTAGAGGGGTCAAGAAAGAGGAGGGTTAGGGTTCCAGGTCCTGAACCCATGCTCTAGGGAGCCCCCCACTGCAGCCTCTTGACCTGTACATAACTTTCTTGCCCTGGGCATGAGAAAGGTCGTTCTGGAAAGAATGAAGGCTAGTGGGGTTGGCATGGGAAGGGATGAGGAAGAGGAGGGTCCATTCTCAGTACAGGGCTGACGCTGGAGCCCACCCTTTTGGCCACCAGCCTGGGCTCTGGTTTCTTCCTTTCAAGACACAGTTGGGGTCTCTTGGGTCCTCACAGGCCACTGTGGGCTCGGGCCTCACCCCAGTGGAAAGCCTAATGAAAGTCCTTCCTGCCCACAGAGCGCCAAGCCTCTCTTTATAGAACTGAAGCTGGTTCAGTGGAAATAGCTCTAGATATTGCTCAGGGACTCTCCTATCCAGGGAAGGTTCTGCTGCAGAGGAGAATGGGCACAGCTCTCCCGGTCCTGGCCAGAGCTCTCTGTACAAGCCCCTCCTTGGCTGGAGAAGTATAGCCAGGTGGGGGCCTTGGCACTCTGTTCTCCTAGACATTTTGGACAAGGGTAAGTGGGGGAACCTTGGCAAGTGGAGACTCCCAGGGCAGCGAGAGCTGGCTGGCTGCTGCCTATCTGGCCAGGGGCCTCTTGAGAATCTACTTGCTGAAAAGGACAGTGACATTTGCAGTCACCACTGTGTTCCCAAGGAATTTATTAACAGGGACAGAGTCAACCCAGAAGACAAGCTGCCACTGGGAGGAGACAGTGGGGACAGCCTGTTTAGGGACAAGGACGACCAAGCATTTATCCAGGATCACCCCACCTGCCCTTCTCTCCTTCTGTGGAACTTGCTGCCTGATGATGTCAAGTGGAGAATGAATTCGCTCTTTTGGCTTCAGTGGGGAGAAAGACCCCTTCCGGCCCTGCCCTGTGGGGGAGGCAGATGCCGGCCGGGGCTGGGCTTCTCTCTTCATATGCCTCTTTCCCTTCCCTGGCTCTGCTAGCTAGGCCTCTGGCACCCACCTCTCAGGGGACAGAGCGTGCTGCTGAGGCTGTCCTTGAGCACTGTGGGGAGGAGTGTCTTTCCCACTCCACCTCCCTCTGTGGGTTCCGAGGAGGACATGTGGAGTCCCCTTGCTGTGGGGAGGAGGACTTTCAGCAGACTCACTTTTTTGGCAAACCCACCCTGGCTGATGAGGCGACCCTTCACTTTTTTCAAAGGTCACACTGTTCTCCTTGGAGCTGGGGGTAGGGAGGTGGCAATAGGAGGGAGGTGCGTGTGACTTCATTGGCAAGGCAGTGGGCGCCGGAGGCTGGGCGCCTGAATGAGGGATTGTGCGGCAGTCCAGGGCTCTCATCCAGGAAGCCTAGAGCACCCGAACTCCCAGAGCAGAAGTGGTGCCCCTGGTCTCAGGGCACAGAGAACATCCCCAAGGTGCACATGAGTAGCACTCACCTGAGTAGGTCACCCCTGGCTCCTCAGTACCTCCCACTCAGCAATGGGGAGAGTGAGAAACCCAGGGAGAAACCCACTGAGCCCTCTTCTTGGATACACAGGTCCTCTTGGAAGGGCTTGCCTGGCTGCTGACTGTGTTCAGCTGCTGTAGACTCATTGGAGATGCTGCGGTGGCCACGTAGGCACCTGCAGGGGGCGCGCTCCCAGCAGCCTGAGCCACCCGAGGACTCACCTCTCCATGAAGAGGTGCTGCCACGGTAGCCTGGCTCTGCCCCTTGCCTGTGTTCTAACCTGTAAGCTAAGGTTATACCTGCTTCCTGGATGAGCTGTGGGAATCACATGTGGTAAGATGTGTGCAGCACTTAGCTCTCTGCCCGGCAAAGGATAGCTGATTCCAGAGAATTTCAAGAAGGACCAAGACAAGGCAGGATTATGAGGTAGGGGTGGGGCATATCAAGTGCCAAACTGGAGGTCAAGAGAACAGAGGCCCTTTCCTGGTTCCACCACCAATTTGCCCTTTGACCCCGGGCAAGGAAGGACCTGAGTTTCCATGAACGTACCATGGCAGGGGCGCTTCCTCCTGGCCTCCTCAGGGACGCTGGGGTGGGGGGTGGCAGAGAGGTCGGGGCATTCTCCACTCTCCGCCACAGGCAGGACTTTAGAGAGATTGACTGGCTCGCCATGTCTCTGTCTGCAGTAGAACTTAGAAATCTAGATCCTGAGCACAGACACCAAAGCCATCTATTTGTGGGTTCACCTTGAGGGAACCCCTCCTCCTCTGGCCCCTGAAGCCTGGAGTGGCAGGCGTGTGAGTGAGGACAAGTGGCAGGAGAGAAATGAGCCTTCACCACCTTCTTGATGACCCAGTTTCCTCTGCACCCCTCTCCTCTCCAGGGATGTGGCCTTATCACGCTCCTTATTAGATGTCTGCCTGGGACCGTTAATGAGAAATGCTCCTGGAGCCAGCTGCAGGCGGTCGCCATGGGAACTGGTCCTTTCTATCTCCTCTCCTCCCTCCCTATGTGTATGCACACACATGCACACACAGGGCAGTGGGGGCCTTGCCCATCTTGCTTCTAGATCCAACTTAACAGTTCCCACTGGTCTTTGTCTTCCAGAGGTGCCACTCCTCTGGGGCAGCTGTTAATGGTGGTGTGGAGTTGGATGAGGGTCTACTTGGGGACAGTGAGGGGCTATGTTACTCTCCTAACCATTCCCCAGGTGTCTGTCCACTGGAGAGAAAGTCAGTGTTGACATCATGTAGGTCCCATGTATTCCCTGAGGCAGGGAACAGGGGTCTGAAGTAGTCTGCCCACACCTTAGCACTGTGTTGCTACGGCATCCCAGCAAAAGTGACAGAACTGTGGCGAGCATGGCTGTCAATCATAGGCCATCTACGAGCACAGTAATAGGTAGGTGGAGACATAGCTGTGGGGTCAGCATTTAAAGCCCCTTACTTTATGGTTTTGATGGGCAGAGAGCACCCCCACCGTGAGAAGCAGAACCATACCGATTTTACTTTGCAACATTACTTCGGCAAGGTTGGAAACAGAAGGAATCCCTGCCTGGCCCTCCCAAGGTAGCATTATCATGTGGCTTTATTTGAATGTCTTCTTTAGCCAGGCCTTTTACAAAGATAATTCCCCTCCCAACTGGTCCCCAGGGCATCTGTCCTCCCGACCACTCCAGCCAAGAGGGCCTGAGGGTTCTGCTGTGGATGTAAGGTGGTTAGAAAGGTAAGAAAGAGCCACCCACTACACTTGACCTTGGAAATGGCTTTTAAGGCAAGTCACTACCACAGAGGGCCACGGAGGTGAGCAGAGGGAAGAATTCCATGTGGCTGTGGGAATTCCAAACTCTACCCGCTTGGGTTCCACTCAGCAGGCTTGGGGCTGCCCAAGCATCCACCCAGCCACAGCCCTGAGACCAGCCTAGACCACCGAGCAAGAGCCCCAGTCGATTCTTTGAAGAGAAAGTCTGCTTTGAATCCCATAGTACGCTGCTACCTCTCCCCAACCTTCGAAAGGACTTAACTCTCCCTGACCTTCCCTTCCCTCTCTCTCCTCTTCCCCAAACCAGGAGGAAACAAATAACAAGAGGCTGGAGCAGAACTCACGGTCCATAGGAATCTCGATGGCTCCACCCAGACTGAGGAAGAAGAGGAGGAAGGCTGTGTGGACCCAGGGCGGCGGCTGCTGCCTGGCCATCCTCAGCACCAGGCCCCGCTCCCTGCTCCCCAGCCCTTGGGGTCTTGGTGCCTTGAGTGGCTCTAAGTGGGCCTCCCAGGCAGTGCTCAGCTGTGGGGAAAAAAAAAAAAAAGAGCAAGTAAGTTTTTCTTGAAGTTGTGGTTTGCTGCAGTGATCCTACAGACCCTTGAAGGATTTGAGGGTCCCCTTGGTCATAGAGCAGGGGGTCCTAGAGCAGGCATTTGGAATCCAACAATTCTTGGTGAAGGGAAGTGTCCTGGGCACTGTAGAATGTTGAGCAGCATCCCTGGGCTCTGCTTGATGGATGCCAGGAGAGCCCACCTCTGCCACCAGGCAAAAATGTCTGCAGATACTGCAACTGTCCTGGGAAGGCAGAGCTACCCCCAACTGAGAATCACTGTTGTGGAAGGATCAATGCACAACTTCCACAACTTCAATGCACAACTGCAGAGATCAATTATGGAAACAAACCAGGTCCACGGGTCCGGCATCCAGAAGATGCCAGGCACCGGACTATAAGAAACACACCAACCTCACGGCCTCCCTGCATCGTGTGCTCAGGGTGTCTGGGACTGTGTTTAGAGTAAGGCACAGAGACAAGATCACAGTGATGACCTCTGACCCCAGTGAGGAGGCAGGGTGACACTGGCAGCACCAGGGATTGCAGGTTAGATAGGTGAAAACCTGGTTGTCCAAAGGATGTGTTTTGCTTTTCTGTGCACCTTCTGTTTTAGTTTTTAAAACAATTTACTGTTCCATTGTAATTATACAAAATAGTGGGATTCATTATGCCATATTCGTATAGGCACATATATATATATATATTTTTTTGTGCCCAGGATTACACATAGGGGCGCTTAACCCCTGATCCATATCCCCAGCCCTTTTTTATATTTTATAGAGACAGGGTCTTGCAAAGCTACTTAGGGCCTCATTAATTTGCTGAGGCTGGCTTTGAACTCTCAATTCTCCTACCTCAGCCTCCCAAGCCGCTGGGATTACAGGTGTGCACCACCAAGCCCAGCCTAGACACATAATTTGATCAGTCTCATTCCCTAGTTTCTTCCCTTCCTCTTCTCCCAATCCACTTGCTCTGCTCTACTGATCTCCCTTCTATTATTATTATTTTAATTAGTGCACTATAATCACATGTGCAGGCTTCATTGTGATTTATTTGTACCCAGACATAGCATAATTTGGTATATTTCATTCTCCAGTACTTCCTTATGTCCTCCCCTCTGCCTCCCTTGGATTCTCCTCCTTTCAAGTGATCTGCCTTCTATTTTTTTGAGACCCCCCCCCCTTTTTAATTCCTTTTTACTGCTTTTTCTCTCTCGCTAGCTTTCACATATGAGGGAAAACATTTGACCCTTGACTTTCTAAATCTGGCTCATTTTACTTAGCCTGGTGTTCTCCAGTTCTATCCATTTACCAGCAAATGACATAATCTCATTTTTCTTTATGGTTGAGTAAAATTCCATTGTGTGGATATACTGTATTTTCTTTATCCATTCGTCTGCTGACAGGCACCTCGGCTGGTTCCATAACTTTGTTATTATGAATTGCACTGCTATAAACACTGGTGTATATCACTACAGTACTCTGATTTTCATTCTTTTGGATAAATACCAAGGAGTGCAACAGTGCCTTCCAAAGCGGTTTCTTCAATTCGCAGGCTCACCAACAATGTATAAATGTCCCTTTCCCCCCACATCCTCGCAGGCAATTACTCTTATCTATATTCCTGTTGATTGCCACTCTAACCGGAGTGAGATGAAGTCTTTTTAATTGGCAAAACTACCTTGATTACTAAGGATATTGAACATTTTTTTTCATATTTTTTTGGCCATTTGATATTAATTCCTTGTCAGAAGAGTAGTTGGCAAAGACCTCCTATTCTGGAGGCTCTCTTTTCACACCCTTAATTGTTTCCTTTGCTGTGCAGAAGTTTTTAATTTGATGCGATCTCATTTATTGATTCTCAGCTTTATTTCTTGAGCTGTAGGAGTCTTATTAAGGAAGTTTGTGAAAATATGTTTGTTTTAAAACTTTTTTCCATATTTTACTGGTACATTGTAGTTGTACGTAATGGTGGGATTTGTTGTTACATAGTCATACAGATGCATGATATAACAATATAGTTTGGCTAACATCATTCCCCAGTAAAGAATGTGTTGTTTATTTTATTTATTTATTTTTTGGTACCAGGGGTGCTTAACCACTGAGCCACATCCCATCCTCTTTTTATATTTTATTTAGAGTCAGGGTCTTACTAAGTTGCTGAGGCTGGCCTTTCCTCCTGCCTCATCCTCCTGAGCCCCTGGTATTACAGCGGTGCGCCACTGTGCCTGGCTTGATAATGTGTTTTCAATGAGCGATTTCTGTGGATATTTTGTGCAGCTAAGGTGTGGTGGTCCTTTAATATTGTACCTTTAAAGGTAATGAGACAGTGACCCAGAAACAGGCTTTGTGTGATGAGTAGAATAAGCGACATTTACCAGAGCTCAGAGTTTACATTCACAAGCACAAGAAGTCACAGCAGAGCTTAAGGGGTAAGGATTAAAAAAACCACTGTCCTAGGAGCCGTTGAAGATCCTTAAGACACTAACCATCCTTTCTCTCCTCCTGAGAGAAGCACGAGAAGGGTCTGCAACTGAGACTGCCTGAGGCTCTGATGTGTGTCTTAAACATTGACCCAGCTTGCTGTTCTACCACGGGCTCAAGTTCAAGCGGAAGGCAGGATCGGGCATCTCCAGAACTCCTTCAGCTTCCTTGCCCATTAAATGGACACCTAGTTCTCCTGCTCCTCTTTTATTTGCATCAACTTGACATGGACTGTCAACTGTATACACCCACCTAACCATCCTGATGGAGGAGGTAGAGGACAGGGCAGGGAAAGAGCCGGGGTGGGGGGGGGGTCAGGGGGCATCCTTCTGGAGACCCGGAAGAGGAAGCAGGTCACTGATCACTGAAACAGGATGAGATGCCTTCCTGTGCCCGGCTGTGGGACAGGCTGAAGGACTCTGAGTCACAGTTTCTTTCCTGGGAGCTGAGCCCACTTCCAGCTCCCAAGCTCTGTGTATCTGTGGGCTCCCTCCAAGAGCCTCCCTTCACACTGCTATCTCTTTGGTTTTGAGCATCATCATTTCATGCCAGAGTTTCTGCAAGAGCTTCCTAAGTGGTCTTCCTGCTTCTGCCCTTGATCTGGACCCCTTCTCTACCCATGACCAGAACTGTTCTTTCTAAAGTGCAAATTAAACACTCCTCTTCCCTCATCCACCTCTCAATAGCTAAGGCTGCCTGAAAGTTAACGCCAACTTCCTTGATAGGCGCAGAGGCCCCGCACCACATGTCCCCTGGCTCCTCTCATCACCCTCCCCTGCTTGGCTCTGGGGGAACACCATGCTCTGTCTTGTCCACTAACTTCTGTACAGATTAACCTTGTCCTGACACTCACTGAGTCTGTCCTTTCTTAGGATCTGTCAAGTGTAAATATATGTCCCTCCTCTGTGCTCCTGTACCCCCTCTACCCCCTGCATTCAGACACTTTTCACTTTGTATTAACTCAGAAAATAACTTGTCTGTCTCCCTTATAAAAGTGAACCTTCTATAAGGGAAGGTGCCCTGCCTGGTTTATTGTTCTATTCCTAGGATGGATCACAGATCCAAAGATAGAGAAGGACCTCAAAAATAGTGGACATAGCTGGGTGCAGTGGCACATGCCTGTAATCCCAGCGGCTGGGGAGGCTGAGGCAGGAAGGTCGAGAGTTCAAACCAGCCTCAGCAATGGTGAGGCGCTAAGCAACTCCGTGAGACATGTCTCTAAATAAAATACAAAATAGGGTTGGGGATGTGTTCCATGGTTGAGTGCCCCTGAGTTCAATCCCTGGTATCCCCCCCCAAAAAATAATAGGTATATGGAAGCATAAAAAATTGAACAAATGAATGATTGAATGAAATAAGAAGTCACTTCAATGTTTTTTTTTTTAACTTCATCTTTCCCTAGAAAACCACCGGGAGGAGCAAGAGAGCACATACGGTGGACCTGGGGGCATCCTGTGAGGGCTACCTGGTGGTGGAGGAGAAACCCCCTCTCTACAGGTAAGATGATGCATCTGGCCAGGGAAACAACAGGCTGGAAGAGGGATAAGAGAGTAGAATGGGGGTCATGGTTCTTCCTCTGAGCTATCTAAGATGGTCCTCACACTGTCCCCCAAGGGCCCACTGATGTCTCTCCTTGGCCCACACATCTCCAACCAGAACCAGACTCTCCAGTGAGGGAGCCTGCACTAGGGGGAGGCTCAGCCTTCCTTCTGGGGCGTTGGTGGGGATGGCTCCAGGTTTGGCTTCATGACCACCACGTTTTGCTCCAGACTGGCCAAGCAGTTAGGAAGTGATGGGAACGGGAGGATATGTTATTTTGGGCCTCTTGATGGAACTAGGAAGCCAGAATCTATTCATTACCCAGAAACACATTGGCAAGTGTCCCAATTGTTTGGGACATTTTGAACTTACAATCTAACAACACAGTACAGTAGGGAAAGATCATCAAGATAATCATTCTTAACTGCCTTAGGATCCTCTTCTCCTTTCTCTGAAACTTAATTTTCTTAACCATATCTTATTTTTTGGGGGGGTTTTTAAAATGATTTATTCACTTTATGATTTAAGGTATGTATCTACTCCAGTTGGGTAAACCACATTGAAGAATTTGACTGCAGTTCTTTAGATTTAGCCAAATGCTTTCCATTAATTTTGTTCTATAAAATACTACACATTAAAAGTTTGAATATTCCAGCCATGCTCAGAACGCTACAGTGTAGGATAAACTCAACCTGCTCGTGCGAAGTTAGAGCAACAGGAGCAGAATTAATGAGCTGCAATGTCTAAAGAATCAGACTCCAGCTGAAGATGAAGAAGGTCTGTTCACCCAATCTAAACTTCCACGTTTTAAATTTCAGTCTATGTTGTTCAAGAGACTTGGAGGGGGGAAAAAAAAATCAACATTACTTTTCAGTACCACACAGTATGCAATCTTCCATGATTTGTTTTGCATCTAAACTGACACAAAGAAGTTTCCAAGTATTTTGAACTAAACTGTTAAAATTAAATTCTCCTAAGATTAGCAATCATCTCCCTTCGTACTAGGGGTTTCAGGGTCATTCTGAGAGCTCGGGGCACAGGAAGAGCGCAATGGGACATAGAAGTGGAGGGAAGGTTACCACAGGTGACAAGGAGCACTTCAGATTAAATGCAATGGAAAAAAGTAACAAATGCTAAAGTTTTTAAAAAGTTTAATGGAGCCAATAAGGCATATAAACTGTGTTCTGGCAGACCTGCTTTCTCTTACCAAAGAAAATGGCACATGTTTTATCAAAATTTGACAATTGAGAATAAAGGGTACTAAGATTAAGCTTCAGAGCACCAACTTAAAACAAAACAACCAAAAATATTGTTATTCAACTTAGAAAGAGGAACAAGAACCAAGGCATAAAGGGGAGATTAAATATGTGTTCCTGTATCGCAAAATCCTGTAGGAATAGGAGTTCTGGCCTCCTGTGAGCAATGCATCACATCAAACCCCAATTCCAGAACCTAAATTTACAATGACAGAAAAGCAAAGATAATTCCAAATGCATTTCTTGGTATATTCCAAAGGGAAGCTTTAAAGTATTCATAATACATAGGCATGTCCATTTCAGGTAAAATGATAGATTGCTATAATTCTTCCTGCTATCATACTCCAACAAAAAATGATCCACTTTTGCAAAAATTTAGAATACCTTTCATTCCTACTTTTGAGTATGGATTTCACTGTTTTAAATAAGGGTTATATCTATAACAAATACAGAACTTCAATTCACACAACATTTCTAACATTCCATTCATACCCCACCCAGTCAATAATGTTAACCATATCTTAAAAGAGGAAGAGAATTAAAAAATTCGCTAGTTTCACACTATGCCCGTACTTTTCAGATGAGGAAGCAAGAGCCTGGAAAGGGGAAGTGACCTGATGAAGATCACTCGACTAGTGAGGCTGGGAAGAGAACCCAGAGGGACTGGACTCCTAGCCCAGGGTGATTCCACCAAGTTTCCTTATTTTTTTTTTTGATATACAGGAAAGCCTAGAATGGAGTTGCTATTTTAAAAAGAAATGTATAGGCAGTTCCTCAAAATGTCAAACATACAATTGCCACATGACCCTGACATTCAATTCCTAAGTACGTGTCCAAAAGGATTAAAACCATACACGTGCACACCTGTCCCCAGCAGCCTCTTTCACAACAGCCAACAGATGGAAACGGCCCAGGCAGACGAATGCAGAAAAAGACTTCAGGATAAACCTATGTGGCATATTATCCAGCAATGGAAAGGAAAGAAATACAGGTGACACTGCAGATGAACTCCAAAAGTACTTTGGGTGCAAGAACTCACACACCAAAGGTCACCTACTAAATGACCCCATATCTGAATTTCATATAGAAATATCCAGAATTGGCCGGGCACAGTGGTGCATGCCTGTAATCCCAGTAGCTCGGGAGACTGAGGCAGGAGGATTGCAAGTTCAAAGCCAGCCTCAGCAACTCTGTGAGGCCCTAAGCAACTTAGTGAGACCCTGTTTCTAATTAAAATATAAAAAGGGGCAGGGGATGTGGCTTAGTGGATAAGCACCCCTGGGTTCAATCCCCAATACCAGAGAGAGAGAGAGAGAGAGAGAGAGAGAGAGAGAGAGAGGAGAAATATTCAGAATAGGTAAATACGTAGAGAGAACACAGACTGGTGGTGACCAGAGGCAGAGGGAAAAGGACTGGGGAGTGACTGCCTAAAGGAGACAGGTTTCCTTGGAGATGAGGGAAATGTTTTGGAACCAGACAGCAGTGGTAGCAGCACATATTATGAATGTGTTACTGAATTGTACGCTTTATTTATTTATTCTAATCAGTTATACATGACAGTAGCAAGCTCTTCGTGAATCGTACACTTTAATAAGATTTACATGAGTATCACTTCAATAAAAAAAGAAAGGTCTAATGATGTGCTCATAAAGATGACAGGGCCGAGGATGAGGAGAGTGGGCTACTCCACATGGACACACAGGGCCCTCAGCGTGGAGGACAGGTGCGTGGTTAGCAACCCTTCAGACACGGAGAGGAGGTTCTGTGCAGTCAGAGGAAGGGAGGCGTGGGGGTGTTGGTGCCGAGGAACAGCAGAAGGAAGGCAGAGACCACGCAGGAGGGTACCTCCACATCAGCAGGGCTTGCAGTTCTCCCATCCTGATGACCAGGAAGAAGGGCCATAGGTTGGGGCTCCTGACCGACAGCAATGAGGTCCATACCCTAGCTCAGCCCATTGTCTCCCAGTCCATCTCCCAGTGGATCCAGTCACACCACCTCCCAGGGTTCTCTCCCGACCCTTCCAATGACGCAAGAGGTTAATGCCCAGGGGCAAAGCACCATGTCCTGGGGAGGACCAAGAGAATCCCATATCCTAGGAGAAAGAGCGGAGGGGAGAGGGTGAGTTGAGGTTGAAGAAGAGGGGCCATCAAGAATGTCACAGAATGTTGCAAGAGGGGGAGGAATTTTTTTTGCTTCAGAGGGGCAAAATTAGGTCCAAGCAGGAGAAAGTTCCAGAGAGGAGGTGGTTCTCTGAGGTACATGGGAATGATCTCATCCATTCCATAATACCATTCGAGAAAATTAAACACTCTACCCACTCATGCTACAAATATGTATTTGAAGGATCCTTTAATATCTAATCAAACAGATGAGCGGCAGATTTTAAGGACATAAAATACATATAAAATAAGTAGAGGCGGGCCCATCGTTCGGGGACAGAGGAAGTCCAAGAACAAAAATGAATAAATCCTAAAGCCAAATCTGTGTGGGCTTGGATGGGCTACTGTGAACTGGGGGACATCTTGCCTATGTCCCCTCGATCCCCGCCCTGCACACACACACAAAGAAAAGAAAAAGAACAGGGACACCAAGACACAAAACACCTTGTTGCATTAAGTAGTTAGCTCACTGTTTAAAGAATCCAAGTGACACCTGGTAAGGTGTGTTACTAACAGCATCCCCAAACATGGAGAGTACTTGGCAGAAATCACCTGAGCACTATTTAAACATGCAAATTCCTAGACTCTCGCCCTTCTAGGCAGGGGCCACATCAGGCTGCAGATCTTTTTTCCTTTTAGCTTGGTGAATCTGCATGCCCACGGAAGCTGTTATCTCACTCAGGGAAGGCCCACACACTCTAGCAACCCGCTGGAGCGCAGAGCCTCGGCATTTTGCAAGTCTTGTGAGAGAATCAGATTCGAAATGTCTGATATGGGACGTAGGGGAGTTGGGTCATGATCTGCCACCAGGGAACAGGAAAGGCTGGTGGATGTAACAGTCTCTTGGTTCAGTTTGAGGACATTGGCCATGCAGCCCAGACCGCCTGTTTGAAGCTACTCCCCACCTACCTACAAGGGGGGGGACCCTGGGCAAAGACTGACCCCTCAGAGCTTTGTACTTCTCATCTGAAAAATGGAGATAACACCAGCACATGTCCCAGAGGGCTGCTGCCAGGATTCGATGCATAATTCCTACATAAAGCAGGAAGCGATCACGAGGCCCAGAGCAAAAAGCCTGATAAATGCTAGCTGTAGCCACGGAGCAGGATTTGAGCTCACAAGAGACAAAAGGACATATTCTAGTTACCTCCATGACATTATCACTATTAGTAGTAAGGAGTTATAGAAATCCTTTGTCTATGATCACAAAAATAGAAAATTCTTTTTCCTTCTTTTCCTGATTTGCTTGCTTTCCCCAGATTGGGGCGGGGTGGGGGGTAGTGGTGTTGATTCCACAAGCTGTCCCCAGCAGACGGACAAGATGCCCACGGCTCCCTCCCACAAGCTGTTGCTTTGGGGAGCTCCCCGCATTCCCACAGCCCCAGTCTGGGCAGGCTGTGCTGGTGGTCACAACAGATCTGGAGCGATGGGGAGAAAAGGCAGGCAGCCCTTCCTCTCCTGGAGTGGAAGCTGCCGCAAGGTGGCGGGCAGCTGTCTGGGGCCTTCATTCATGCAGCAGGCTGACCTGGCGGCAGGCTCTGCTCTAGGAAATACCCGTGTGGGGGACAGACGGCTTTCTCTGCTCTCACGGAGCCTATGTCTCAGGAGGGAAGAAAGAGAATCAGTGTATGAAAAGAAAGAAAGCAAGAAAGCAGGTGGCAATAAGTACAAGCAAGAAACCACAGTCCACCTGCACGTGTTCATAGGAGCTTCATTGGTAATTGCTGAAAATTCCAGCAACGGGGATGTCCTTCAGCAGGTAACTGGATAATTAACTACGGTGCATCCAGACAGTGAAATATTATTCAGTGCTGAAAGGAAATGAGCTACCAAGCTGTGAAAAGACATGGAGGAAACTTACACGCATATTACCAAGGGAAAGAAGCCAGTCGGAAAAGGCTACTGATGGTATGATTCTTATTCCACTCTGGAAAGGGTATAACGGTGAAGACAGCAAAAAGATCAGTGGTTCCCAGCAGCTGGGGGAGGGAGTGATGAAACTACCCTGTATGATGCGTGAATTGTTGATTAATGGCATCATAAAATTGTCCAAACCCGTGGAATATTCAGCACCAAGAGTGAACCCTCATAGCCAAGAGTGGTGGCGTGTACCTGTAATCTCAGTGGTTTGGAAGGCTGAGGCAGGAGGATCACAAGTTCAAAGCCAGCCTCAGCAACAGTGAGGCGCAAAGCAACTCAGTGAGACCCTGTCTCTAAATAAAATGCAAAATAGGGCTGGGGATGTGGCTCCGTGGTCAAGGGCCCCTGAGTTCAATCCCCGGAATGCAAACTTCCAAGTGTAACATATGAGGTTCCTGGAGATCAGCCTCCTGCCGGCCTCTCCAACCCCACCCAAACGTACTGTTCCCTAACTGCATGACACGCCACATCACTTGCCATCTCCTTCCTTCCCACGGGCCACCCTCCATGCCTGGGATGCTGGCTCTCCTTGCCATGTGGTTATTTCTAGCTCAGTCTTCAAGATCCTGCTCAGACACCTGTAGGGCAAAGCATTCCCAAGGCACCCTGTGGGCTCTGGTGCATCCCCCGGCTTGGCAGAGCTGGGCACCCAGGTCCGCTCTCTGGATACTTAGCACACTGTGGGAAAACTGTTTAAAGTAAGAGCCAGAAACCTTTTATATAAAGGTCCAGACAGAAAGTAGTTGCCATTACTATGCTGGTTGTGGTGGTAGGAGGATAGGGAATGCCAGTTGCCTTCAACTAACCAGGGTGTGGTCCGTTACCACCATTGAACTTGACCTTTGGGAATGTGAAAGTAGCTCTAGACACCTAGTGAATGGATGTGGCTATATTCCAATAAAAATTTATTTACAATAACAGGCAGTAGGCTGGAATTGGCCAAGGGCTGTAGTTGCTTAACCTTTTTCTCCTCCTTGTGAAATTCTTGAGGCTCTGACCGTGCCTTGTTCATTGTATCCCAGTGCTGACAGGGAACATTGATGGAACGGAGGATCCAAGCAAAGATCTCAATCCTGCTAATTATTATTATTATTATTATCAAAATCTTCTGTTCTTTAAGCCTTTTGTGAAATCTCAAAAATGTAATATTCAGCACCAAGAGTGAACCCTCATAGCCAAGAGTGCTGGCGTATACCTGTAATCTCAGTGGTTTGGAAGGCTGAGGCAGGAGGATCATGAGTTTGAAGCCAGCCTCAGCATCAGCGAGGTATTAAGCAACTCAGTGAGACCCTGTCTCTAAATGAAAATGGAAATACATTTTCCTGTTTTGCCAGCTTCCAATTGTGGGGGTGGGGTACTGGGGATTGAACCTAGGGGTGCTTTATCACTGAATTACATCCCCAGCCCTTTTTATTTTTTGAGACAGCGTCTTGTTTAGTTTGAGGCTAGCCTCAAACTTGCAATCCTCCTGCCTTAGCCTCCAGAGTCTGGTGGTTGTTGTGAGAATCAGATGGAGAGATTGTTCTGGAATGTGTGGCACGGGGAAGGCACAAGCTGCTTTCCCTCTTCCACTGTGTTCTTTTTTTGGTGCTCAACTGATTCTATTAAAAGCAAGACCCATTCTGTTTTCTCTGAATATAGAGTAGATCTAATCCAAGACAGGCCACCAGGTGGTGGGTGGGTCTGGGCTTGGCTGCAGGCTGCTCTCTGCCCTACAACATCCCCCAGCCTGGGAGTGCAGCCCAGGGGTAAGGTGCGTAGCCGGCACCCCTCCTCCCTCGGCTTGCCATCTCCCAGATTCCTGATCCACAGCTGCCCCTGGGCTGGGCACAGGGAGAGCGGGGACGGTGTAACAGAAGGACACTGTCTGATCTCCAAGGCCTCCCTGAGATTAGGGAGGGCTGTTTCTGAGTCACTCACTGTCAACAGGCTCTGAAGACTGACTGGTAGTAGATGTGAGAAGAGGGCACCAAGATTTTTCGGTTGGGAAATGGGACTGAGATGCTGATGATTGGCGTCAAGAATACAGATGGAGGAGTAAGTCTGGTAGTCGGTGCGCGGGGGGATCAGGAGCCTGGCACAGAACGTGTTCAGTTTGAAGTGCCTGAGAGCCATGAATTAAACAGTTCCGCAGCGTCTCCCAGGCTGTGCTCCTGAATCAACGCCTAGGGATACACCAACAGATTAGAGCTACTAAGGACACGTGCCAGCAATTAGTTCTTGGAATAAACTAATCAAGCGACTAGAATAGTACTACAAGAACCAACTAAGGAACACATTCACACATCACTGCCACAGGAAATTGTGGGGGAACAGAGAGATAATAAAAGCCCACAGAGCCAACGCAAAACCCTGCCATCCTGCGTCTGATTTAAAAAAAACAACGCAGCAGGGCTCATTACTATGGCTGCCAGGAAGCAGCCTGTTGGGGAATCAGAGGGGCTGGAACAGGAGGAATCAGAGGCACATCCAAGGCAGGAGTGGGTGCGCGTGTGGGTTCCCTGGAGATGTGGACTGAGCTCAGGTTCATCCCACACTGGGCTGGGGGGTCCCATGTGGACAGGATCTATGTGTTCCTATCCAGCCCCCAGGTTCCTACCACTTCTCCCAATGGTCAGAAATTCGATTCCTTCCTACTCTCGTAGATTCCCTTCTATGCCAAGATCCTCAGCCGGCCACTCCTCCACGACACTGTCCAGCTTTCCCAGTACGGGTAGGTGGCAATTTCCTCTGCTCCCCAGTGGTCACTAATGCCTTGTGGGATTAGCATCTTCCACATCAGACTGAACTTCTGTGCTCAAGAATCCATGTCTTGGGCCAAGCACAGTGGCTCATGCTTAGAATCCCAGAGGCTTGGGAGCCTGAGGCAGGAGGATCGTGAATTCAAAGCCAGCCTCAGCAATTCAGTGAGGCCCTAAGCAACTCAGCAAGACCCTGTCTCTAATTAAAATATAAAAAAGGGCTGGGGATGTGGCTCGGTGGTCAAGCGCCCCTGGGTTTAATCCACAGTACCAAAAAGAAAGAAAGAAAGAAAGAGAAAAAAAAAAAAATGTCAGCCTGCCCACAGTGCTCCCATCTCCCTTTCTGAACTATACCAAACACCGCCATGGGGCCCAAGCACCTGGCAGTGGGGAAAGCTAATCACCTGCCTGCCTCTACACCTGCGCCTCTCCCCACCTGCCTGGGGGAGAGTGACTTTTCTTGCCTGCGTGGGCTCCGCCAGTCACCCAGGATTTTCACTCAGCCAAGGAAACCTTGTGAGGGGATGGACCCCCCTCTTTCCTCCTGGCTTCTCAGGGTGCGGGGGGTGGGGTGGGTGG
>NW_026000016.1:41102270-41149813 GCF_001458135.2 Marmota marmota marmota
GGGGTGGGTGGGGGGATCCTCCATCTGCTCCTTCTCATTGTCAGGGGGAGATGAGGAGGAGCCAGGGGCTGTGTCCGATCAGTGCAGACACCAGCAGGCCCGGCCTCCGTGCCCAGCCTCCTCTAAGTTCACAGAGGTCACAAGCTGGGGGAAATGGAACATGGTGGTCCTGGTTCCCCCCCGGGGAAGGGGTGGAGAAGGACACCTGGGTGTAGGATTAGGGATTTGGCTGCAAAGCAGCTGTTTCCTGCTTGGAGGCCCAGAACTAATCTATAGGTTGAAACCTGAACTTGGCTATTGATGAAGTTGGGGCAGAGAGTGGGGGAAGGAAAGAAAGAAGCAGAAAGAGACCTTTGCCTCCAGAGGTCTGCCTGCCAGAGCATCCAGCGAACACTGAGTGTAAACACCCCCTTTCTAGGGGCAAAAGGAACGCTCATGTCATTCAGAAGCCACCGCAGGACCAGAGCCCCATTAAGAAAGCTGCAGCCACTTGGATGCTCCCAGGTGGGGCTAAGCCCCAGAGCTTGGCCACAGAGTCTTCTTGTTCTTTGCCATAACTGCATTATTTGGGTCCACCACGAATATTTTAACCATCCACCTACTGATCTTTAAGTTGTTTTTCTTTTTTTTCTCCTCATGACTGTAGTGCTGAGAGGGACATCCTGGTGCCTATGTCCCTAGCCATGCAGGATGTGAGACTGCTGCCTCATGGCTTCTCTCTGACCCAGTCCTGACCCATCCCAGCCAGGCATTTGAGGAAGCCCAGGATATACAGGTGGCCGGGTCCTCAGCCTGGCCTTGTTGACAGCTCTACCACACAAGCCAGCAGCCACTGGGTCACAGGAAAGGCACTGCCAGTTCTACAATCCTGTTAGTGTTCTAGACTTTTCCAGGGGCTGAGCATTTTCTCATTATGACTTAAACTCGATTATCCTCTGAGAATGTGCAGGATGAAAAGACTTGCACAGGTACTTGCTATTCCCTCCTGATGAGCTGACCTAACACACCTTGAACGTGACCTGTGGCTTAATTCAGGCTGGGGATTGCCGGTGAATGTCTGTTATTCAGGCCCTGATGGTGACTGGGGTGGGGGTGGTGTGGGGGGCATAGTGTCAAGGAAGAAGTTAAGATGTCACGGAGCCTGCTAGGGTGTGTGCCAGTCTCTGCCTGCCACACACACCAGGAAAGGCTGCCTGAGAGGGAGAGAAGAAAGAAAGCATCCCTGAGGATGAGATTCTGCCATGACAGGAAGCAGAGCCCACCTCTGGAGCACGCAAGCCTGGGCTCCTCCCTTGCCTTGGCACCCCGTCTTCCACCCTCAGGGGAGAAAGTTTTCACAGCATTTAGACAATCTTCCTTCACAGCTGGAGAGAGAAGCTTGGGAGGTTCCCAGCCCCCTCTCCAGGTGGGCGGAGAAGGCACCCAGCCTCAGGGTACCATGCGAAGAGCAGCTGTCTCCCCAGCTCTCTGTCATTAAAGGGGAGTGGCTCAGAGGAAGGGCTGAAGCAGCCAGTGACAATAATCCTGTGTGGCAGGTCCCCGAGGGTGGGGCCCAAGATTTAGAAAGGGTAAGAAGGAGGGACCCAGGCAGGACAGAAGATGGAGACTAAGGACAACAGGCAGAAAGGGAGGCTTGGGACCAGAAAACCCAGGGATCCTCCAAGAGTTCAGCACAGAGGTACCATATGCCTCGTCATGCCAAGCAAATGGGCCTCTCCATGCCTCAGGACTCTTCAGCCATGATGCGCATGATGATGTGGATGAAACGTGGAAACATCTTGGGAAGTAAAAGAAGCCAGACAAAGAAGGCCGAAGAGTGTGGGATTCCATTTATATGAAATATCCGGAATAGGCATATCCCAGAGACCGAAAACAGATTAGTGGTTGCTTAGCAGGTGGAGGTGGGGAAGGGGAGTGATTGTGAATGGTATGGGTTTTGGGGGGGCTTGGAGTGGTGATGAAATGCTCTAAAACTCATTGCACTGGTGGTTACCCAACTCTGGGTGCTAACAATTCACTATCCACAATAAAAATCATTGAGTTGTATACTCGATATAGATAAATTTGTACAATGTGAATTATGCCTCAATAAAACAGCCATTGAAAGTTATTAATAAGAAAACAATCACATAAGAACTTGGAGCTGGGAGCGATGGCTCTTGCCTGTAATTCCAGGGGCTCAGGAGGCTGAGGCAGGAGGACTGCAAGTTCAAAGCCAGCCCAGCAACTTAGGGAGGCCATAAGCAGCTCAGGGAGACCCTGTCTCTAAATAAAATTCAAAAAAAGGGCTGGGGATGTGGCTCAGTGGTTAAGCGCCCCCGGTTGAATCCCTGGGTACCAAAAACCAAAACAAAACAAAACAAAAATCACTGGGCCTTTCTTCTTTCCCTTAAATCACAACTGGTGGGCTGCTTTGCTACACGGCCTTGGACAAACTGGTTTTTCAAATCTACTTTGTCCCCTATCAAGTAGACACCGCCTGGGCAGATCTCCACACCTGGCTGGATGGTCAAGGGACCGCAGTTTCTACTCTTGGCGCCTGGGCACCTCACAGGGACTGTCTACTTTGGGCCAGAGAGAAAGGGAGGCTCCTGCAAGATCCCTAGCCAGCCAAAGCACCTCTGGGCTCCCCACTCTCCTGCCTCTCTTTCCCCAAAGTGCTCCCCAACTCCAGCTTCTCCCATCAGGGCCCAGGACCTAGGCGTCCACAGGGAGCTGGTCACTTCTTCTGAAGTGTCTGCCATCCTGCTGTCCGTAGTGATTTGGCTGCTAATGTTCCAAGGACGGCATTTTTTAAATTCCTGTCTGCTGTGACTAGTGGGGCTGGGAAGGAAAGGACTCAGCCGCAGGGGGAGCGACATCTGTTCCTTCCCTCCCTCCTCCGCCGTCTGCATTTCCACCCAGTGTGTCAGCACTCTGCACCCAACTGCTATCCCGCAGCGGGCTCCGCGGGCTGGAGGGGCTGTGAAAGCAGGGGCCGAGGGGGAGGGGAGCGACAGGGGTGGCAACAGAAGGGACAGGGTTTTTTTTCTCTGAGTTTTAAGATGTACTGTTTGTCTGGGAGTCTGGTTGCGAAGCGTTGGCAGTGATGCGGGCTGACGCCAAAGACGCATTGGCTCTGGAGGTGCAGAGAAGGCTTTGGGTTTGCTGCCCTTTGGGGTCCTCGTATCTATCAGAAACGAGAACAGGCACCAGCTGTCCAGGCGCTCACAGCTCAGGCTCTGGTAGAAAGGTCGAGCGGAAAGGCCAGGGGACAGGAAAGACATCACTTCACAGAAAAGAGGTAGCCAGGGAGGGGACCGGCTCTCACGGTGGCCACCTCCACCCTGGCCCTATCTCTACCCCTATGATCAATGCCTATGTGTAGGTGCAGCCTCTGTGGCCCGAACTGGCTTGGGGCCGGAGGAGCAAACCAAACAGCTCTTAGTGGAGCGCTGCAACCTTGCACCTGTCAATCAATCCCCAGCCCTGCCCCCGGAGCCTGAGTCTGGCCTGCAGTGGCCTGGAGAGGGCAGGCCCCGCGTCTTGCTGACATGCTGGGGAGGGTGAGTGCAATTAAACAAATGGATCCATTTGGGAAATTGAAGGCCTGGGGAAGCTGTTTGGTTTCTCTGCCATGTGACAGAAGGCAGGTGTCTGTTCCTGGTGACCTGAGCTGACAATGAGTGGAAACCCTAGGGGGTGGGGACAAGGCTGAGCGTAGGAAGGTGCCTCATGCTGGGGTGGGAGGAGAAGGGAGAAGGGCGAGGCTCAGGAGCAGATGCCCAGGCCGCTCCAGATGGCAGGGGCCTCAGAACAAAGGGGGGAGAGCCCGAGAAATGGAGAACTCACTCCTAGGAGGCTTCCCAGCCTCCTGGGCAGCGAAGTTGCGTCACACCCGGAGCCCGGCTGGCACTTGCTCAGAAACATCATACAATGCTGTGATGAAGCTTGGAAGAAGCCACCTGAACACCACACGTAGCCACAAACCCAGAGGGTCAACTGCTCAGGTCCCAGAGCCAGACTGCTGGGATTCGAACCCAGGTGCCGGCTTTCTTAGATGGGGCTTTGGGGAATTTCTTTAACCTTCATGTACTTTGCTTCATCAGTAAAGTGTAGGTGACAAGTGGCCCCACCTTGTAGGGCTGCAGTGAGGAGGGACACCTGGGAACTGCTTGCCTGGTGGTGGTGCACGGGGACCCCTTGATGTTGGTTATCCAGATGGTGATTATTGTCACCAGCTAAAGAAACCTAGATGAGCTTCCCTTCTCTCATAACCCATTGCTCCCTCAGTGGCCAGCTGTCCCTGCCTGCAAATGTTCTCTGCCCCCTTTGTCTGGTCTTAGGTTCCTCTGTGTGTCCAAAAGGCTCTGATGGATGCTCCCCTTCTGATGGGGTACCCCACACTAGAGGTGGCCGTGTGATGTCATAGTGAGAAAACATCCCTCTGCTCAGGGCATCAGAGTTCTCCCGGTGGCTCTCATGCTCCTTAGTTTTGTGGAGCTTGTGGGGATTAACTTCTTGGAGGCTCAGTTTGCTTGTCCATCAAATGGAACAACACCAGCCTAGCTCACATCCCAGAATCCGGTTGAGGGCTAGGAGACACGGACCCGCCACACAAAGGACAAGGATCTGAGCTCTGGGCAGGTTAGATGGGAAGTGTTTCTGCGGACGTGCAGTGCCTGTCATCAGAGACAGGGGGCGCAGCTTCCCAGTGCGGGGCCTGGTTGGGCCACCCAGCATAATACATGGGCCCAGGGAGGGTGGGGATAGGACGGGTCTATGAAAAAATACAGGGAGAGGGGCATGGTGGCGCGAAGCTGGACTAACTCCCTGATTCCATCACAAATCTGGGGTCTGTCCCCATTCGGTTTTGCATATACAAAGTGCCCATTTCAATAAACACCATTTTTGTGATCAGAGTCCTCCACATATAGTAACCTCCCCTGCCCAACTATCCGCATATTCAAGTATGATATGTAGTAACAATGACAGGGTGAAAAACCACGGTCAGATGAATCTCTCAGGGGGTCCCTGAAACCTGGCACTGCTCTGTGACAAGGCTTTGCCCTGAAAAGACCCACAGAGAGACTACCCTGATATAAGTAAACATATGTCTACTGTCTACTAATAACCTTGGTTTATTGAACACCTACTATATGCCGGACATTGTGCAGGGCTCTTCCATTACTATTTCCATTGTGTCAGCCAGAAACTGAGAGACCCAGAGTGATTAAGAAGCTTTCCAGAGGTCACACAGCAAGTAGGGCTGGACTACCTGTTCAGATCCCAAACCCATGTCACCAGGGCATGCTACCTCCTCTTTTTAAACTCTACTTGCTTCCCCAGTTCCAGTCCAACTTTTTTCTTGGAAAACACAAGACACCACAATGAGGCAGAGATGCTCAAACTCAAAAGAAAAAGAGGATCCCGGCCTCCAAGCCAGACTCTCCCATCCCTGAGCCTCCAGGCACCCTGCTTGTGTCTACCCCCAGTTACTCTTCTGATAAAATTGCAGCCCTTGCGTCTTGCCTGCCTTCCCCTGCCATCCTGCAAGGCAGCAGCTGCTGGAAGAGGAGGGAATTCTACCCCAGAATGGAACAACGCAGGCTCGGATGCAGGGTGCGAGTCCGTGATGTGAGCCTGGCTGCTTCCTGCACCCTGGGCAGCTGTCCATCTGCCAGGGCCCAATGCCCCGCCTAGAGGGGGTGTTCTTGGACTGCGCCCCATCTGCCAGGGCTGTCACTCAGGAGGCTCCCCGGTTGTGGAGGCCCAGGCTTAGTGGGGGGGGGATGCAGGTCACAAACAAAGCCAGTGGCTAATTTTTCAACTGAGGTGGACAGCGGGGACATGGGGACACTAATGCTGGCTGACTGCACCTGCTGGGGGAGGAGCCAGTGCTTCCTCAGCTGCAGCCTCCTCCAGGGAGGGCCTGGGCTTCTGTCTCTGGGAGAAGGAAGGAGATCCCTCAGAAGATTTCTGGGGCCAGGCAAAGAGCCTTCTGTCATCAAAGAGAAGGGCTCGAGGAGCACATCTTGGAAGCCACCCCCACCCCAGGATGGGGCCCCCACTCACCTCCTCTGCCTCATTCAGCCCCTGCCTTGCAACACCGGAGGCTCGGCTCCAGGCTGTGGAGGGAAAGCACACTCCAGTGTCCCAGGTTGCACATAAGTCAATCAACCTGCAAGCACAGAGGAGAAGCCCTGGGTTACTCTAGGAAAAGGGGAAAAAACGAAAAAAAAAAAAAAAAGACTTTGTGTTTTGCAGCTTTGTTCATTCAACAGGAAAATGACATCTCGTTCATGTCCATTTGTAAATTTTTGCACAGCATAACGGCATCTATGCTCCAAGCTCAAAGAACTCTGCAAGAAACAGGCAGGTTCAGCAAGGTGCTTAAACATATTGGTTTGGGGGAGGGGGTGACTGACTCTCCCATCCATAAAATCCTGTCTTAGCGCCCTCACACCACAGACTCATTACTGATGTCCTGTTCACTTAAAGCAATTCAGCTATATCTTGAAGAATCTGTCCCATACCCAAGGAAGAATTCACCTGTAATTATCTCTTTAATTTCTTAACTTCCTTAGAAGAACTACTGTTCCTCCCCGCCCCATCTCCAGATAAGCAAACCCAGTTCACCATGAACAAATCTATAACACACTAAAAGGAGATCTGAGTTCAGGGTCAGGAGATGTGGACTTTAATTTGAAGGTTGCTATGTCACTCATGGTGGATCACTGGTCTCTGCGTGTCTCAGTTTCTTTATTGTAAAATGGGGATAAAGTTTGGCAGAGCAGGTCAGTCATTAATGAGCATTTGGGGGATTCAAGTCCCACAAGGTTTAAATGAGCAATCATTTAGCCTTCAGTGCAGACAACAGATCTCCTTTAATTATGTGCTTTGCATAAAAGTGTGTCTGCAGAAAATAGTGAAATTCACCAGAGTGAGGGGAATGTGGCAATTATGTATCAAAATACATATGCAGTGGGCTGGGGATATAGCTCAGCTAGTGCTTGCCTTGCAAGCACAAGGCCCTGGGTTCTATCCCTAGCATCAATCAATCAATCAAGCAAGCAATCAATAAATAAGCATTTTTGGCTTGGCAGTCTCAGTTCTAGAGATATATTAGAAATACATCCTATAAGCCTGTGTTGTGATCTCCAGGGCTATTCATTGAAAAAATTCAATAGGAAAAAAAGTGTGTGTAACATGCTACCATTTATTTAAGAAAAGGGGAAGGAATGCAAAAATATATGTGTAAGAGAAATTGGGAAAACATCCCCATTCACAATACCTTAAAAAAAAATACTTGGGAATCAATCTAACAAAAAAGGTAAAAACCCCTACAATGAAAACTAAAGAGCACTAAAGAAAGAAATTGAAGAAGACCTTAGAGGATGGAAAGGTCTCCCATGATCTTAGAGAGGCAGAATCAATATTGTCAAAATGGCCATACTACCCAAAGTGTTATACAGATTTAATGCAATTCCAGTTAAAATCCCAACAACGTTCTGCATAGAACTAGGAAAAGCAAACATGAAATTCATTTGGAAAAATAAAAGACTCAGAATAGCCAAAGCCATCCTCAGCAAGAAGAGTAAAGCAGGAGGCATCACAATACCAGACCTTAAACTCTACCACAGAGCCATAGTAACAAAAACGGTATGGTATTGGCACCAAAATGGACATGTAGACCAATGGTACAAAATAGAAGACACAGAGACAAATGCACATAAATACAGTTATCTCATACTAGAAAAAGGCACCAAAAACACTCACTGGAGAAAAGAAAGCCTATTCAATGAATGGTGCTGGGAAAACTGGAAATCCACATGTAGCAAATAAATTAATCCTCTATCTCTCACCCTCCATGAAACCCACCTCAAAGTGGATCAAAGACTTAGGCACTAGACTAGAGACTCTGTGCCTAACAGAAGTTAAAGCAGGCCCAAATCTTCACCATGTTGGCCTAGGATCTGACTTTCTTAACAAGACTTCTAAAGCACAAGAAGTAAAATCAAGAATCAATAAATGGGACAGATTCAAACTACAAAGCTTCTTCTCAGAAAAGGAAACAATCAATAACTGATGAGAGAGCCTATAGGATGGGAGAAAATCTTTACCACATGCACCTCAGATAGAGCACTAATCTCCAGCATAAAACTCAAAAAGTTAACACCAAAAACCCAAATAACCCAATCAATAATGGGCTAAGGAACTGAACAGACATTTAAAAAAAGAAGAAATACAATCAATCAACAAATATATGAAAAAATGTTCAACATCTTTAGCAATTAGAGAAATGTAAATCAAAACTACTCTAAGATTTCATCTCACCCCAGTCAGAATGGCAATTATCAAGAATATAAAGAACAATAAATGTTGGCGAGGATGTGCGGGGGAAAGGTACACTCATACATTGCTGGTGGGACTGCAAATCGGTGCAGCCAATCTGGAAAGCAGTAAGGAGATTCCTTGGAAAACTTGAAATGGAACCACCATTTGACCCAGCTATCCCACTCCTCGGTTTATACCCAAAGGACTTAAAATCAGCATGCTACAGTGACATATTCACATCAATGTTTATAGCAGCTCAACTCACAATAGCTAAACTATGGAATCAACCTAGATGACCTTCAACAGATAAATGGATTTAAAAATGTGGCATACATATATGTGATGGAATATTACTCAGCCTTAAAGAAGAATGAAATTATGGCATTTGCCAGTAAACGGATGGAGCTGGAGAATGTCATGCTAAGCCAATCCCATAAAAACCAAAGACTGAATGTGTTCTCTGATAAGCAGATGCTAATTCACAATAAGGGGGCAGGGCTAGGGAAGACTAGAGTTACTTTAGATTAGGTAGAGGGGGGTAAAGGGAGAGGAGGACGTATGCGGAGAGGAAGGATAGTAAAATGACATTATTATCCTGTGTACATATATGACTATAGGAGTGGTGGGAATCTACATCATGTATTACCAGAAGAAGGAGAAATTATACTCCATTATATGCAACATATCAAAGTGCATTCTACTGTCATGTGTAACTAATTAAAACAAATACAAAAATTTTAAAGTATATATGTGTATGCTCACATTTTTTAAAAGACAATAAGAGGCTCAAGCATAAGCTAAAGGAGGGGAATTATATGAAGGGGCAGGGGTAGAAGTTGGACTTGTAATACCCTTTCTTGTGTGACTCTTGAATAGACAAATACTCGACATAGTTATAAAATACAATTAAAATTTTTGTAAAGTCCCCTGGGTGCAGTGGTGCATGCCTGTAATCCCAGAGATTCGGGAGGTTAAGGCGGGAGGATCGTGAGTTCAAAGCCAATCTCAGCAATCTAGGGAGCGCTAAGCAACTCAGCAAAACCCTGTCTCAAAATAAAATACAAAAAAGGCTAGGGATGTGCTCAGTGGTTAAGAGCCCCTGGGTTCAATCTCTGGTACCAAAAAAAAAAATTTTTTTTTTGTAAAGTCCCTAAAATTAAATATAAATTAAGACAAATGACCTATGAGTTCAATTAGTAGGCATGCTATATGTGGAGAAATTATAACATGGTAACTTTGATTATCCTTATTAAGTAGATGTACCCAAAGGATAAAAAGAATGCACCCATCATTTCCCCAGAAAACCCTAAACTGTTTTCAGTATTAAGCCAGGTGTGGTGGTGCATGCCTGTAATCTCAGCAACTTGGGAGGCTGAGGCAGGAGGACTGCCAAGTTGGAGGCCCACCTCAACAATTTAGTGAGGTCCTTCCTGTTCAAACTAAAAAATTAAAAGGGCTGGGGGTGTAGCTCAGTGGTACAGTGTCACTGGATTCAATTCCCAGTACCCCATCTAAAATTTTACATTACTGATGGTACTATGATATTATTATCATTATTCTAAGACTTGTATGTGTCTCTGTGGGGTATATCAAATGACTAATGAGTGTGTCTCAGAAACAAAATGTTCTGGTTGAGATACAAATGCAGGGTGCATGAGGTGAGGTCCTGACTATGAACTGGGAGCATCCCTGTGGACTCTGTGTGTTTTATTCTTGTCCTAAATACTCACTGTAAGCTTTAGAAACAAGGACCACCTTCGTATGAATGGTGGCAACCAGATTATGGGCTCTAGACAGGCTCCTAGGGAAGTGGCTGATTTTAAATTTAAAAATATTAAATGTACAAGATCAACCCAGGATACCTCATCATACCAAAAAAGCAAATGAGGTGTCCAAGCCTACAAGTGTCCTGTCAAAAGGACTCAGAAGTCATGGGGCTTCCCCGGTCAAGGGCAACATTGATGAGGATATTAAATATCATAGACTGAGATACAGTAAATGTGTCTAACACTATGAATTCCTAACAATATTTAAAGCAATTCTGAATAAATCATTAGTCACCTTGCAGGGATGTTAGGGTAATGCCTTATTATTTTGAAAACTGGTTAGGAAAGGAAAAGAAGAGCCAGGCATAGTGGCACATGCCTGTAAATCCCCGGAGCTCAGGAGGCTGAGGCTGGAGGATGGTGAGTTCAAAGCCAGCCTCAGCAACTTAGTGAGGCCCTGTCTCTAAATAAAAAATAAAAAAGGCTGGGGATGTGGTTCAGTGGTTAAGCCCCTCCTGGGTTCAATCCTTGGTACCCAAACAAATAAATAAAATAAAGAAAAAGAAGTGGGTGGGTAAGTAGGGGTATACCTGGCTTTGTATTAATAATTGCTGAAGAGGGTGATGGATACATCGGTTTAGTTGCATTATTTGCTCCTCTTTTGTAAAACAGTTTAAAGTGACAGAACAGCTCAAGGAAAATGCAATCATTAGAATGCCAGTTCTTGAAATGATTCCAAATCACAGTCATTTAATCCTAACAGTGATCCAGTATGACAGATGATATGGATGTTGTTATGTGTACTTTGCACTGGAGGAAAAAGGTGTGAAGCACCATGGAGTCAGGACTCAGGTGCACAGACCCTCACCCTAAAGGCCGTATTCCACAGCTGCCTGCTCCGTGTCCTCATTTGCATCCTGGGTTAATAAAGCGTTCCTTGCCCATATGATGGTCTCAGGGGGCTGCAATGAGGTAACGTATAGGAAAGTACTTGGAAAACAAATCTCTGTACAAATATTTCACTGCCTCTTGAAAACCAGAGATCAGATCCACCCTCTATGGGATTGGTGTGAGGATCCGATGAGAGCTGTGATTTGAAGATAAACAGACAGACAGACAGACAGCAAATCCTTAGAGCTGGGTGAGATTATACTCAGCACCAAGACTTTTATCCTCATTCATGGGGCTTCAGGGTCAAATGAGAATCCAGACTTAGAATCCAGGGAACAGGCTCTCCATCTGACCCAGGGACAGGTGGGTTGCAGGAAGGAAACCTGATACTCTGGGGAGGAGCAGGGAGGACACCTGATATCCTGTAGGCTGCGGGAGGAGAGGGTTTGGGTCACAGAAGGGTGGAGACTTGGCCTCCTGTGCTGGGTGCACCACCCCAGATTACAGAAGGTAGAAGGAACAACAGGTAGCGGATGCCTATGGGCTTCTTCCCTGCTGCAGGAGGGCAGGAAAGATGCTCCCAGCAGCAAGAGAGAGCACAGCATGTCAGATGAGGACAGGATCTGCTCTCTCCATTGTTCACATCTTCATGGAGGGCAGGGAGCGGTGGTTCTTTGTAGATCTCTCAGCAACAGGTTCTCTGATTGGGGGTCCCTCTGATCATATCTCCCACAGAATAAAAGCTGGTCTAGGGGATCTCTAGCACTTTCTCACCTTGAGATTCCATGATTCCCCAAGTGTTTGCTTCTCAACAAGTACAAAATCCTGACTTCTGATTCATGTGCCTTCTTCCCTGGACATTCTGTCTGTGCTCAGGGAACCAAGATCATCCTATCAGTGTTCCTCTCTCATTAGGATCCTTAACTATTTAAGAAATTGTTTTACTTATTTATTTTCTGGGGAGGAGGATACTGGGGGTTGAACTTAGGGACACTTGACCTCTGAGCCACATCCTCAGCCTGTTTTTCTTTCTTTCTTTTTTTTTTTTTAATTTGAGACAGGATTTCCTTGCTAAGTTGCTNTATATATATATATTTTTTTTTTTTATTTTTTTTATTAGAGACAGGGTCTTACTGAGTTAGTTAGGGCCTTGCTTTTGCTGGGGCTGGTTTTGAACTCATGATCCTCCTGCCTATGCCTCCCACGCTGCTGGGGTTACAATTGTGCATCACCTTAGTTTTGAATAGCAAATCCCTCCACCTGATAGGGAACTCAGATACAAAGGAATATACAGTAAAAGTATATTTATAAGTAAATCTCCCTCTCAACTTAGCCCCAGTTTCCTAAGTCCCAATCAGGCCCTGTCCCCAGCCAACCATTGTTAACAGTTTCTTGTGTGTCCTTCCAGAGTGAGTCTATGTGTACATAGATTAAAAAGAAGAAAAAAAATAGAATACACATTTTTCCTGCTTGCTTTTTTCAGTTAACAAATATCTTAGATATCTTTCTATATTTCATCATATAAAATTGTTTTACTATTTTAAACAGCTGCATAATACTCCAACCTAACAACATATCATCATTTATTTGTTCAATCCTCTACTGATAGACATTAAGGTCTTTCAAAGTAATCATATGATATGGGAAATTTCTGTAACATATATCTTTGGAGAAATGTGATTTCTATATTTGCAAGATTATTTTTAGGATAAATTCTTGGATACAGAATTTTTGGATCAAAAAAAATGTGGCCAAATTGCTTTCCATGAATGTGTGACAACTTGCAGTCCCACAGAGATGTATAAGAGTTTCTGTTTCTTCTTCTCCAAAATGCTGTGTTACTAGTTTCTTTCTTTCTTTTCTTTTCTTTTTCTTTTTTTTTTGGTACTGGGGATTGAACTCAGGGCACTTGACCATTGAGCCATACCCTGGCCCTTTTTTGTATTTTATTTAGAGACAGGGTCTCACTTAGTTGCTTAGCGCCTCACCATTGCTGAGGCTGGCTTTGAACTCGAGATCCTCCTGCCTCCGCCTCCCGAGTCGCTGGGATCACAGGTGTGCGCCACCACTAGTTTCTTTCTTTCTTTTCTTTCCCTGACAATTGGATCCACATCTCTCTTGCGGTTCTCTTTCTATGAGTGAGGTCGAACATTTTCATTTTCTTTGAATTCTTCTTCTTCTTTGCTAGTTTCTCTATTGAGTAGCTGGTTTATTCTTATCAGTTTAAAGCAACTTGCTGCTTATTAAAGAAATTACCTTGGCTTTTTAAAAAATGTGTTTCTACCATGCAAAATGTTTTTTCCTTGTTGGGTGAATCTTTTCTTTTATCACACTGTTTTGTGCCTTCTTCTTTCAATACTATCTTTAACTATTTCTATGTTTTCTTTAGCTTGTTTAATTTTCTATGATTCAATGTTTTATTTATCTGGAATTTACTTTTTTTTTTTTTCTACCAGGGATTGAATCCAGGGATGCTTAACCACTGAGCCACATCCTCAGCCTGTTTTTCTTTCTTTCTTTTTTTTTTTTTAATTTGAGACAGGATTTCCTTGCTAAGTTGCTTAGGGTCTCACTAAGTTGCTAAGGCTGGCTTTGAACTTGAGGTCTTCCTGCCTCAGCCTCTTGACTCACTGGGATTACAGGTGTGCACCGCCCTGCCCGGTTGGACCTTCCTTTGAAATCATGTGAGGGAGGAACCTAATGTTATATAAAATGGCTTTCCCAACACCATCTGTTGAAGAATTCACCTTTTACCTTCTGGTTTTAGATGCCATCTTTAGCATATACTTAATCCCTTCTATGCTAGAGCAATTCGAGATCCATAGGAAGAGGAAAGGAAGAGGGAGAGGAAGAGAAGGGGAGGCAGAGGGGGAGCCTAAGTCCTCCACAGAGATTCACTCAAAATGGAAGGTTGAGTCTCCCACTCATCTCTTTATTTCTTCATGCTGGCACCGACATACCATTTAAATCATTGTCGTTTTTGAATTGGTTTTGTCTTCTTTAAAAATGTTCCTGCCTAAGGGCTGGGGTTGTGACTCAGTGGTAGAGCGTTTGCCTAGCATGTGCGAGGCCCTGGGTTCGATCCTCAGCACCACATATAAATAAATAAGTAAAATAAAGGTATTGTGTCAATAACAACTAAAAAATATTTAAAAAAGAATGTTCCTGACTATACCCAAAGGAGTTAAAATCAGCATACTATAATAACACAATGTTTATAGCAGCTCAATTCACAATAGCTGAACTGTGGAAGCAACCCTGATGCCCTTCAATAGATGAACGGATAAAAGAAACTATGGACATATATACACAATGGAATATTACTCAGCATTAAAAGAGAATAAAATCATGGCATTTTCAGGTAAATGGATGGAGTTGGAGAATATGATGCTAAGCTAAGTAAGCCAATCCCAAAAAAACAAAGGTAGAATGTTCTCTCTGATAAATGGATGCTAATCCATAATGGGGGCACATGGGAAAAATGGAGGAACTTTGATGGGGCAAGGGGGGTGCAGGAAAGATGGTGAGATGAGGTGGACATCATTACCCTAGGTACATTTATGGCTGCACATATGGTGTGACGCTACATCATATACAACCAGAGAAATGAAAAGCTGTGCTGCAATTGTGTACAATGAATCAAAATGCATTCTGCTGTCATATATACCTAATTAAAATAAATAAAAATTTAAGTAACACAAAACAAAACAAAAGAATGTTCCCTCCAGAAGACCTGTAAACTTGTGCACATCTATAATCACAGCAACTAGGGAGGCTGAGGCATGAAGATGGCAAGTTCAAAGCCAGCTTCAGCAGCTTAGCGAGACCCTGTCTCAAAATAAAAAATAAAAAGGGCTGGGGATGTGGCTCAGTGGCAGAATGCCTGCCTAGCATTAAAAAAAATAAGCCCTCAGCTAAAAATGGGACATTGTTAATTCAGCACCGCTGGACCTCCACTCTGAAGCCATTAACGAGAGAGAAACGCTTTCCAAATGCAGGGAATATGGCTATTCTCTTTGGAAGTTCAAGACAAATGTGAGCATCTCCTCTTATCCACAGCTTGAGCAAAATTAGACCAGTTCAAATAGGACAGTGAACAATGTGGAGAAGAGATATCTCCACAAGAGGCCCAGGATGGTTACTGGTGACCTGGGGAACCTGACCCAAGCACCTGAGGCTCTGCCTGCCACACAGGTAGAGGGACGAGTGGCCATAGAGGCTGGGGAGCCAGATGGCTGTTCAGAAGACATTGCTAAGAGGATGAAAAGACAAGCTAAGGCCTGGGAGAAAATTTATGAAAAAACATAAATCTGATCCAGGGCTGGTCTCAAAATATATAAAGAATTCTCGGCAGGCATGGTGGCGTATGCTTGTGATCCCAGTAGCTCCGGAGGATGAGGCGGAGGATTGTGCAAGTTCAAAGCCAGCCTCAGCAACTCAGCAAGGCCCTAAGAAACTCAGCAAGATCCTGTCTCAAAATAAAATATAAAAAGGGCTGGGGATGTGGCTCAGTCGTTAAATGCCTCTGGGCTCAATCTCTGGTTCCCTCCCCCACCATAAAAAAGGAATTTTCAACTGAATAATAAGAAAACAAACAATCCAATAAAAAAAAAAAAAAAACCAAGCTGAAGAGCTAAACGGATACTTTACCAAAGACGACATATATATGGCAAATTAATCCAAAAGAAAGATGCTCAACATTTGTCATCGGGGACATTAATTTAACACCACACTGAAATACCATTAGGTACCTGTTAAAATATCTTAAGGGGCTGGGCTTGTGGCCTAGCATGTGTGAGGCACCGGGTTCGATCCTCAGCACCACGGAAAAATAAAATAAAGGTATTGTGTCCACCTACAACTAAAAAATAAATATTAAAAAGAAATCTTAAAACCAACAACAAATAAACAAACTACACAACACCAAGTCCTGGTGGGGATGCAGAGCAACTTGACCTTGCGCACATTGCTGGTGGGAATGAGAAAAGGTACGTTCACCTTGGCCAACGGTTTGGCACTTTCTTAGAAAGTTAAACATATGACTGAGCAATCCTGCCCCTAGGTGTTTACCCAAGAGAAATAAAAATACACATCCACACAAAATCCCTCATATGAATATTTATAGCAGGTTTCCTTATAATAAGCCACCAATGGCAAGTAGATAAATAAAATGTGGTACAAAATACCATGGAATGCTGTTCAGCATATTATTTATTAATATATGTAGCAAGGCAGAGGCATCTTGAATGCATTGTGATAAGTAAAAGAAGCCAGTCTCAAAAGACCACATCCTGTGACATTTTATTCATACGACTTTTTAGAAAAAGGGAACTCCCGAGACAGAACAGAGATCCATGGCTCCCAGGGCTGGGATTGAGGTACAGGATTAACCAAAAGGGGACACACAAGAACTTTTTGGAATGATGGAAATGCTCTGTATCTTTGTTATGTTATGGCCACACAAAGATGTGTGTTTTACAAAATGCAAGGGAATGTACATCTAGCAAAGGTGAATCTTATTCTGTAAAACTCAATAAACTTGACTTGGGGGAAAAAGCACCTTAAGGTATATGAAAATACAAAACCTGGGAGAAGAGCCAGGCACCCGCCTGTAATCCCAGTGATTTGGGAGGCTGAACCAGGAGAATTCCAAGTTCAAGGCCAGCCTGAGCAATTTAGCAAGGCTCTAAGCAACTGAGCAAGACTCTGTCTCAAAGGAAAAAAAAAGTGTAGTTCAGTAGTGAAGCTCCCCAGGTTAATTGCATACCAAAACCAAAACCAAAACAAACAAACAAAACAAAAAACCCCAACCAAAAAACCAAACAAAAACCCAAAAGAAAATAAACCAAAACACAAACCTGGGAGAAGAGATTGAATATTTACACACCTGATAAAGAATTGCTATCAAGAATATATAAACAGCTGGGCTAGGTGGGGTGCATGCCTGTAATCCCAGAGGCTCTGGAGGCTGAGGCAGGAGGATCATGAGTTCAAAGCCAGCCTCAGTAACTTAGTGAGGCCCTAAGCAACTCAGTGTGACCCTGTCTCTAAATAAAACATAAAAATGGGCTCGGAATGTGGTTAAACACCCCTCTGTGTGTGAGTGCGTGTATGAAATACAGGCAGGAGACAAGCAGGAATATTCCTATCGCTAATGCATATCTGTGGTCTGGCAAACGCCAAGCAAGACCATAACAAGAATCCAACTTACATTCGTTCCATTGGCAAAAATCACTCCAGTTGATGATACCAACTGCTGAAAGAGGACGAAAGAACCAAGTTTTTTTTTTACATATTTCTAAAGGTGTGACCACTTTGGAAAATGTTTCACATTACCCCCTAAAAACTGAATATTCGCAAACATGCATTCCTACGCCAGCTGTCCCTTCTCATCCTTATGACATTGCTACGAGGGAGATGTCGTCATCCTGATTTCACACATCAGAAACCTAGTGATAGGTTTCTCCGTGTATATGTGGCAGGGCCACATATCAAACAGCTGTCCCCAAAGCTCATGCTCCTTTTGAACCAAGCTGAAACAGAGCTTACCACAATCTGGCAAAATTTCAACTAGTAGTTGGTGCCAGGCCCCGTGGAAGATATAAATGTGAGCAGAGTGCACAGGGACTTCTTTAAAAAGTTCCCTTTGTGATTATTTCAGAAAACCATTATTACTTCAAAGGTTGGGGGGGAAGGTGTACAACCATGTTTTACGTATTCAATATGTCTTTGTTTTAAAATATACCATGAGTCAGAGGCACGTTTGCACTGGTCAAGAGGACCAGGCAGAGAATGTTTTGACTTAACACGCCGCTCTCCAGGAAGCTAAGCAGGCAGATCATAGCATGGGGCCCTCAGTCCTACCTAGGATCTGTGATGGGGAAGGGTCCAGTGACAGATGAGCTCCTGCTTCAGATGGAACAGTCCTGGGGACGGTCACAAACTGATGGACAGGAGGGACTCTGGGGAACACCCTACAAAGGCTAAGCCCTAGGAAATACCTTGCCTCTTAGATTTCCTCCACAGGAAAAGCTTATGGCAGGTAAGTCACTGTTCAAAGGAGGTATTAAGGCCTCACCTGCCCCAGCCACATCCACACAAAGCAAGTGCTAGAGTTGGGATCTAGAATATTCCCCAAAGGCCTATGTGTGAAAGGTTTGGTCCTAGATTGGCATTCTAGGGAGGTGGTGGAGCCTTTAAGAGGAGGGGCCTAGTGGGAGTTCTCAGGTCATTGGGGGCGTGCCCCTTCCTCTCCCTCACTCTTCCTAGTCATGGGGTGAATGGTTTTACTCTTCCACAATGGGCTGTTTGCCACAGGCCCTAAAGCCATGGGGCCAAATGATCATGGATCAAAACCTTCAAAACTGTGAGTCAAAATTAGTCTTTTCTTTATAAACTGATTTTTTTGGTGTTTGTTATAATACAGAAAGTTGACTAATATACCACTATTATCCCCCTATTTTGGGACAAAAGGTAAGAGAATGAGAAACAAGGTAATCAGAGCCATTTCTATCTCTTTCCTATCCCCCATTTTTTCTTACTTATGCAACCAAATAAATCATTATCAGTAGTGTGTAGAGTGTTCAATTTGGTCAAAACCTCTGGAAGAACCTGAGAACCAGCTAGTCAAATTAGTTTAAAGTCACTGAAACAGAGACACAAACCTGGTCCTCAAAAACTTTGTCAGTGTGCTGTGAGAATGGTATTTGCAGTTCCTCCAGTTTGGTAGGCTGAGCCCAGACTGTCCCCACTGAGGAAATCCAGCCTTCTCCTCCTCCTGCCTCATCCTCCAGTGCTGGGTATTTCCTATCAGCTTACAGGCAGGCTGTGATTTCTCCCAGCCTAATCCTCCTCTCGGGCTGCTGCCTATTTCTCTCTCCTTACAAGAAAACACCTTACAGGAGTTGCCCATGTTTCTGACCTCTACTTTAATTTCTCCAAACCTTTTTAAAAATATTTTATTTTTTAATTATAGATGGACACAATATCTTTATTTTATTTTTATGTGGTGCTGAGAATCGAACCCAGGGCCTCGCACATGCTGGGCAAGGACTCTACCACTGAGCCATACCCCAGCCCCTCCAAACCCTTTTTAAACCCATTCCAATTAACATTCCCTACCACCGTCCACAACTCAACCCAAAGTGGCTTTTTATCAAAGTCTTAGTCCATTTCTGCTGCTATAACAAAAGACCACTGGGCAATTTTTAAAGAAAAAAAAATTATTTCTTGGGGTTCTGGATGCTGGGAAGTCCAAGATGGAAGGCTGCATCTGGAGAGGGCCTTCTTGCTCCTCATGACATGGCAGAGGGCACCACATGCAGAAAAAGCATGTAAAACAGATGGAGGGGGAAACTCGTCCCTTTTATAACCAAGATACTCCTGTGATAACAGGATTAATGCATTTTTGAGGGTGGAGCCCTTGTGACCTAAAGGCCTCCCATTAGCCCCACCTCTCAGTACGCCATTCCGGCAATTGAATCTCAACATGAGTTCTGGAGGGGACAAATTTCCAAACTGTAGCCCTCACCAATGACCTCCATGTGCTCAGTCCAGTGGTGAACAGAGATTCTTAGTTCTCATCTTTGTTGATCTCACACAAATGATCACTCCGTCCTCTTTAAAGCATTTTCCTCACTTGGCATCTGGGGTACCACAATCTCCCGGCTTTCCTACTCCCTCGTTTCCTTCTCAATCTCCACACTGGTTCTCCTGGTTCTTTCTCTTCTTCCCAACTTCTTCTTTCTTTCTTTCTTTTTTTGTATTAAGGGTTGCTTCCAGAGGTGTCTTACCACTGAGCCACATCCCCAGCCCTTTTTATTATTTATGTATTTATTTAGGGTACTCAGGATTGAACTTAGGGACGCTTGACCACTAGCCACATTCCCAGCCCTTTGTTGTATTTTATTTAGAGACAGGGTCTCACTGAGTTGCTTAGCACCTCACTCTTGCTGAAGCTGGCTTTGAACTTGCGATCCTCTTGCCTTAGCTTCCTGAGCTGCTGGCATTACAGGTGTGTGCCAACACACCTGGCCCACCACTTTTTATTTTTTATTTTGAGATAGGATCTTGCTAAGTTGCTGAGGCTGGCCTCCAACTTGTGAGCTGCCTGCTTTAGCCTCCCAAGTCACTGGGATTGCAGGCGTGTACTGCCACACCTGGCTCTTGTCCCCAACTTCTGATGATGGAGTGCCCAGCTCCATCCTAGGATCTCTCCTTTTTTCTAGGCACAATTTTCCATGCACATCTTCTGGTGATCTCATTGAGTGTCTTAGAATTGAATACATTTTCTATGCTGCAAACTCCCAATTTTGAATCTCTAGCCCAGATCTCTTCCCTGAGCTTCAGATTCATATCCAACTGCCTGCTTGACATCTCCAGTTGTTTCTTTCTTTTTTTTTTTTGGGGGGGGTGGGGAGTACCAGGGATTGAACCCAAGGGTGCTGAACCACATCCCCAGCCCTTTTTATATATTTTTTTTTAGAGACAGGGTCTCGCTGAGTTGCTTAGGGTCTTGCTAAGTTGCTGAGGCTGGCTTTGGACATGTGATCCTCCTGCCTCAGCCTCCTCAGCCTCTGGGATTACAGGCATGAGCCACTGTGCCCAGCTTCCAGTTGTATTTCTAACAGGCCTCTACATCTAGGAAGTCTAAAGGTCACATTCTCCCTGCCCCACCACACAAAAAGATTGTCCTGCTTTAGCCCATGACAAACCTGAGTGTCCTCTCTGACCTCCTCTCTTTCCCTCACACCTTATACCCCAGCCATCAGCAAATCATCCCGCCTCCACCTTGAGAGGGATCTGCCATCTCCTCTCTCCCTTGACTGCTGCTTTCCAGGGATCTTAGCAAACCTCTGGCCTGCTGTGTCATTTTTCTCCCTCAGCCCTTTGACCCCATGTCCCCTTCCCAGGCCACTCTCTCTGAAATCAGAAATCCTTTCCCCCCAACACTCCCCATCCCTCACCTGCTTTGTCTCCTAATTCCTGAGCACTTACCTAATGTGCCCCATATTTAATTTATATCCCTTACTTACTATTTGTCTTTCCCCATTAAAATATAAGCTCTAATCAAGACAGGGATTTTTTAATCTGTTTTGTTTACTGCTACATCCCTGACATCTAGAAAAATGCGAAGCCTAGAGAAGGTGGTCCCCAAATATTTGTTAAATAAATGAGGACATTTTACATCGGCAGCTGTAACACAGTGTTTCCTCCATCCAGGCTCCCCTGGTCCCCGGGTTTGAAATGTAGCCGTTAATATTGTGTATTAATGTCACCATTCCAAGGTCTGATTTCTCCCACTAGACTCTGAGTTCTCTGAACCCGTGCTCTGGGTTTCCATTTATCCTTTATTCTCCTCGGCCAAGCACAGTATGGATCGTGAATTAGCCATTTCTATTGCTTAGGCTCAGACAGGATATCTATTTGGGCTAGTGTGAAATCTCATTCTAATCCTGTTTTCAATATGATCGGTGCCACGCCATGCGAGGAGGACAGGAAGGGGTGTCCCTCCCCGCTTCAAAACTGGCATCATTGCTAAATGCGCGCCAATTTTCAAAGCCTTCCAACATATTCTCCAGAACCGACCTCGTAAGCAGTCAGTGTGGTATCATCATTCCCAGCTTACAAGTGAGAAAACCAAAGCTCATGTGATTTTTCAAAAATCAACTTTTAGTTGTAGATGGACACAATACCTTTATTTTATTTATTTATTTTTATTCAGGGCTGAGGATCGAACCAAGGCTTCACACATGCTAGGCAGGCACTCTGCCACTGAGCTACAGCCCCAACCCTCAAGTGATTAAAAAAAAAAAAAAAATCCTTTCTCCGAGGGCAAATGGGATCTCACCAAGGCCACACAGCCCAGAGCCCTGGATTCAAGAGCTGAACCTTTGTCAGATCCTGTGACCTTTCTTCTGTGCCTCCCTTTAGTTTGATTCTAATGGCAAAGTGGAGGACTCACTCAAGGTGACATGTAACTCATGTGTGACACTAATCACAAAGGTTGTGATTAGTCCACCACCCTTTGAACAGACCTCAAGTTTTCTTTCTCTCTTGTCCTGACATCAGCTGTCAACGGTGGCCAGAGGAGGCGTGGAGGAGGGAGGGCATTTTTACGGAGACCAAACAAATACACCATAGGCCCCACAGTGCTCTGGAAGGCCCAGCTGTTCTCTAGAGGTGGGCACTGGCAGATGTGCTGCTCCCTGGTGACTCGCCTTGGCTGTGCCGTGGAGTCCGAGTCTGGAACAGAGCCGGGAACAAAGCTGGCCTCGGATGAGGGAAAGAGGCCCGAGGGCGGCCAGCTGCCCTCCCGGCTGCTGCAGCCTCTGCTTCCCTCTGGCAACCAAAAATAAACCCTGGGCAGATAAACCGACTCCATGAAGAGCAGGGTCGCCTGGGACTCCACTGTCCCCACGCGTCTCTAATTCTGCAGATGTTGTGAGCACTGCCTGCTTTTCCTCACCAGGAAAAGGGAAGAAGCAAGTGGTCAGTTCCAAAGTCCTATGATGGCAGTGTAGAGCCAGGAGTCCTGTGGCTTTATTTGTTTGTTTTCGTACTGGGGATTGAACTCAGGAACGGACACTTGACCACTGAGCCACCTCCCAGCCCTGTTTTGTATTTTATTTAGAGACAGGGTCTCACTGAGTTGCTTAGCGCCTCATCATTGCTGAGGCTGGCTTTGAACTCGCGATCCTCCTGCCTCAGCCTCCCGAGTCGCTGGGATTACAGGCGTGTGCCACCGTACCTGGCTTATATTGTTTTTTTGATATTTGTGCTTTTTTTTTTTTCTTATTCTGTGTGTGCTTTCTGTCTCTCCTGACAGGCTGGGAGCTTCCAGAGCAGGTCTGATTCTCCCCTTCAGCCTGGTCTTCGTGCAGCAGAGCTGGGCCTCCCCTGTCACACTGAGCTGTCTGAAGGCAGAGTTGCCATCAGGCTGGAAGCTCTCCAAGGTCAAAGGTCATACTCTCCAATATTGTGGGAATGCCCTGAGCCCCAAAGCTCCTATTTCCTCTTTGAACCCCCTCCAACACTAAAGATAGAGGTGTCCTTTCATCCCTCCCCTGCAGAGGCCACACTAGCCAAATGGACCTCTTAGAAGTCTGTGAACCGTGTGGGACCTGGTGAATCTCCTGGGAGATGATCTGGCATGGGCATCTCAGTTCGAGTGTCTGAGCAGGTGCCCGCATCTCTGCACTGAGACATGCAGGACACACGTACTAGGGGTCTCTGCTTGTTCCTTGCCCTCTAGCCCATGGGCACTGGTACCCATACCTGCCCGTGCCAGGGCAGACAGAAAGGAAGGGCACCGGGGCTTGCCTCACCCAGAGCCAGCAGGAGGAAACAGCTCTGGGTTAATCACCGAGCACTTTGCCCTCACATTAACCATTTCATGCTTCTTCTTCCTGTGTAATAACAGGAAAAATAATAAGGTTCTTGCTTAGAAAGGAATCTATTTTTTAGATAACAAGAACTATCTATATACCTTACAGTAAGTACTTTCATACCATATCTCCTGAGAAACTTAGGAAGGAAATCCATGCTAGAATGGGATTTATAGAGCCTGGAAGGTGGTGTATGCCTGTAATCCCAGCAGCTCAGGAGGCTGAGGCAGGAGGATCACGAGTTCAAAGCCAGTCTCTGCAATTTAGCGAGGTGCTAATAAGCAAATCAGAGAGAATTTGTCTCTGAGCAAAATACAAAAAGTGCTAGGGATGTGGCTCAGTGGTTAAGTGGCCCTGGATTCAATCCCTGGTACCCTCCCCCCCCAAAAGGGGGGGTTTGTATCTCCTCTCAGTTCATGGGTTTTATCATTTTATTCCAAATTTAATTATTTTGAATTATTTAAGCCATGTTATAATAAGATTCTTCAAATCCTAATAGAGATGTACTTAAAATTATATCATGTATATGTTTTGTCTTCTTAATGACCTTAATGTAATGATTCAGAATATAAGCTTTGGAATTAGATACATGGGTATAACATTCTAGCTCTTATTAATTTATTAGTAAATTCATAGCTGGGTGACCTTGGGCAAACTGCAACCTATCTGTTCAATCCATCCTCCACACCCTGGATCTAAAGTCTTCACCCTGGTTTTACAAAGCTTTTTCCCAGCCGGCCCTGCCTCTGCTGTTACCCCACCCTCCACCTGTCCTTGCCTTTCCTGCTGGCCCCTATTCATTCTTCACATCTCAATTTAAGATTCACTTCCTGAGAGCGGGCTCACCTAGGCCTGGCTAAATCCCACTCTGCTCACCAGAGCTTCCCAGACTTCAATGGGTGGACAAGAGCCAGCCTTGACCTCATTAAAATGCAGCAGGTTCTGATTTGGAAGTCTGGGTGGGGCCCCACTTTAGTATTTCCAACAAGCTCCAGGTGACATGTTGCTGCTGTAAGGAGCATCCTTGAGGGTGCAAGTTCCCTCAGACACCCACAATCTCCGTTAATGTTACGGGTCTTTCCTGACAGACGGGAGGCCCCGGCAGCTCTTTGCCCTGTCCAAGCCCCTAGCACAGTACCTGGATGAGAAGCACCCAAGAAATATTTGATAATTCACCTAAGCAATATCTATCTGGTCAAAGCAACAGGAAATCAATAAACAGTGTCAGCGCCCATTAATAAAAATAATATATCCTGATCAAAGATTCTCAAAGGAAGACTCATGTCTTCTACTTCTTTTCTACCCCATATTAGCATCTGATTATTTTGTTTTGATATCAGGTCTTGGTCACTAAACCAAGACCTCAGAAGTATTTGCTAAATGGAGAATAAAGGGACAAACAAGGGGCTCTGGTGCATGGCTCTGTATGAGGACACATCACACAGGGAATGACATGATTAACCCATCGCCATCCTTTCTTACAGGCTAAACCCTCCCTCTACCAACTCCTAGCTGGGGCCAGTAGCACAGGATCTAAGCACAAAAAACAGAGACCAAAGAGTTACTGAGCAAAACTCAGAGAAAACAAGTGACAGGCCAGGAAGGAGGGTTATTGTTTTAAAAATTATTTCCTTAGTCCTCAAAGAACTGGAACAAAGCAGGATTGTGCTGGCTGCCTCCCCTGCAAGAATTCACATTCTAGACCCGTCTAAATGCCAGTCTGAATGCTGCTCAGAACACAATTACTAAACCCAACAAGCAGCAGCCACATGTGGGGGCTGCAATGTTCCCCTCCCACCAACTCTGCAGCAGCCTCTCTGCATTCAGCATTACCACTGCCCCCGCCCCTGTCCCCCTCCTCCATATTGTTCCCTTTGCCTACTCGGTGCTATCTCTTCCAGGCCACACAGCGGGCAGGGCTATGTGCTGCTCAGAAGCTTCTAAACAAAATCATCACAAGGGGACCGAGAGATTGAGCTGGTTCCAGGACATCTGTCCCATCTGCGGAACCCGTGTCCTTCATCCTCAACCTCCAAAAGATGAGAGGAAAGCAGAAACCTGGGGAGGTGCCGCACACTCCAACCAGGTGGCTACGGGGTCAGGAGAGCTGCTCCCACAAAAGGGGTTGGGAACATCCATGCTCAAGTTCAAACGTGGGGTCTTCAGTATTTAACAAAAGAAAAATAACAATGTGGCCCTGAGGCGATGTCTCAGGGCTGCAGTATCAGAGCCACTACCAGGGGACAGACATCCAGAAGCCAACTGGACGGCTCAGGAGTTCCAGGTTCCAGTCAGCGTACTTCTAGGAAGTGCATCTGAAAGCCCATCTCTGTTAGCTGGAATTCCGTCTGCCCATCGTCATGGTCATGTCAGCCATGCTGAGTGTCATCAGCCAAAGTGGAGGCGAAAGGACAAAGGCAGCAAGAACCAAGGCACGTCCTTTACTCGGCAGCTCCCGAGAAGCAGAGGCCAACAGCACAAAGACAGCCGGAGCCTGATTGATGCACGACAGAAAGCAGAGGAGGACGAGCCTTGGGGAGGCTTCCAGGGAGGAGTGGCGGTGGACAGCCAGGGTCCCGAAAGCTTGAGGAGGCAGCAGAGAGACCAGGAAAGAAGGCGTCGGTCATTTTACACGGGGGTGTGGCTTGAGCAACAACCCAGGCTGGTCTTAGGAAGGACCTGGTTTGGATGGAGAGCACTGGAAAGGACTGGGAAGCTCTGAATGCCAGGACAGAGGGTTTTTTTCTTTTTTAAATTATGCAAATAATACAGAATGCATGCTTGCAGGAAAGGCGGGGGTGATGTAGAAGAAGCAAATGAGCCCCTCAACACTCTCCTGCGCACAGGAGTCCCCTCCGGAGGCAGCACTGTTATGAGCCTAGCAGATGCCCTTCTGGAAGGCTAGAGACCGTTTGCAACAGGCCATGGGGAATCACTGGAAGTTTGAGACAAGGACTGTGTCCAAACTGGAGATAGTCAGCAGAAGTGAGCAGGTGACTTTTGCCAACCAAGAAATTCAAGGAATGATATGGAAGAGAGTGAATGGCGTGGGAAGAAAACAAGCAAACAAGCTTGACGATGACGTTGAGATGGACCGATGGAGATCAAGACCAAGGGAGACCGAATTAAGATAGAAAGGAGAATAGATGGCAAGACATTTTGCAGAGAAGGGCTGAAGGGGAGCCCAGAAATGCAAAGGCAAGGAATAAACTCAACAAAGACAATGGGAATATAGGATTTTCTAAGTCAGGGTTAGAACATCACCCAAGAGGACGAGGGAACTGGCCACAACACCAGATTAGAACTGAGCAGAACCCAGAGGGCTAGTTCAGCACCCCGAAGTGGAAAAGAATCCCGCGGAATGACAGAGGCCACCAAGAGGTGGTAGGGAGAAGGGCCTGTTCAGTATTTTAAAATCTGAGCAGTTATCTACCTCAGTGGCAAAGTAGTTGCTCTTGATTCATAGTAAATATTAGAACTGAAGACTTTCAAACCTAAATCACAAGGACCAAAACAAAACCAAAAAATTGGACATGGAAGACATCATTGGTTTCTTTCCCAACAAATAGTCCCTTCTTCTTCCCTGGGTTATAGGGCTCTTTCCCCACCTCCACCCACCTCTGGGGCCACCATAATCAGGGAAGGTGGATCTTCTTCCTCCAGCTCCCAAGGAATGAGTCATGATTTGGCCAAACCAAGCATGGTAATATCATCTCCTTTTGCTAGTTGTTGGTGTAGGGATGGGCATATGGTTAAGTTGGCCAATGAAGCAAGAGGAAGTCAGCTAGGGGAATTTTGGACAAATATTTTTATCTCTATCAAAGACAGAGCAGAGGCCTGGCATTTTATTTCCACCAGGAGCTTGATTACTGTAGGACACGATACTTGGATATGGCAGCCATCTCATACAATGAGGTGATCAGTCTGGGGACTAAGGAGTTGACAAGCTAAAGATACCAAAGAGGAAATGCAAAAAGAGGCTGGTTCCTTTAGAACACAGTTCCTGCCCCCAACCTGAAACCATCTACCTTCAGAAGGCTTGTTATGAGAGGTAATTAGTATCTTTTTACTGAAGCCGAGACTGTTAGTTGTCTGAAGGCAGGCAAGAAGGAATTGGTGAACGAACCCACACCAGCTTTTACCAAGACCCTGCAATGTTTCACTGGGGCCTCACAATTCCTACTGTACACAGGACTTAGTGAACAAGAGAGGGAAAGGGGGAGAAGCTGGACAGAGGGGAGAACAGTCTTCAACTTCTGCAGTGGCCGCAAAGCAATGCTGCTCGATCAGCTCAGCTCAGTGCAGAACACACAGTGCAACCTAATCCAACTAACACCAAACACTGATGGTGGATCCTCTGTGTACAAAGTCCTCTGGGGGAACAAAATGGTGAATGATGCGTGGCCCACTACGGAATCTCTCTTCCTCCTTCCTTTTCACAATTACAGATTGAGTCCCAGGCCCTGCTGCTGGGGCGCTTCTTGGTCTTCTTTGTAGGTTCTGCTTCTTCTTCTGCATTTCCAGTGTGGCTTCTTCCTGGGGCCTCTCAGTTAGGTCTTCTTGTTAGTCTCTGTAGCTGCCCTGCACAGCCCTACTGCCACCAATGGCTTCAACCACTTAGTCATCTCTCCCCTATTGATTTTTCATGTCCTTCATTGTTTCCCACATTTAAATCCATATTTTGGGGTTCCTATTAACAATCTCCACATGGCTCTCCTATAGAAACCTGAAACACCACATATTGGGGGCAAAGGTCCAGTGGGTGTGCTTCAGCCCAGCCAGGTGACTGTCCAATAGAAACATGATTACGAGCCTTAAACGCAATTTGACATTTCTAACACTCATATGTAAGGAGTAAAGGAGAAATATGATATTATTTTAGTAATAGGTTTTATTTAACCCCATATTCAAAGCGTTATCATTTCAACATACCATCAATACATAAAAATTATTGGGAGTTTACATTAGACATAGTTACTAAGTCTTCAAAATACGTAGTTTACATTTATAGTACTCCGTAATGAGTCCAGCCACACTTCAAATGCTCAGGAGTCACATCAGCTGGCTAGTGGCTACTGTACTGGACAGAACAGTCCCAGGCCAACCAGCTGATAGCAATGCATGCCAGAAGACCAGCTTAGACCACCCCCCTGTATTTGAGTCACCAGATCAGAGCTTTATGAGTGACTCGTGGCATGACCATCAGAAGAATCCTCCAACTGAGCCCAGCTTAAATTACTGACCTATAGAATTGTAAATAAACAATACGGTTGTCACTATACTTTGGGGTGGCTTGAGACACAACAATAGAAATTAACTAAAACAGTCCTAGACAGTGCCACCATTCACTAAAGAACCGGAGCTCCTAAGAGTCAGGAAAGGAAGGGGTTAACTGTTCAAAGAGGGTAAAGAGGGGAAAGACTACCCTAGCAGAAGCAGTCCTTGAATGCACAGCCAGTTATGGGGGCATTCGCTTTTATTCAACATCAACAAAGTCCCACATCTTCGACGTCATTTGCCCAACCCTGGGCCCCGCTCTGTCCTTATCTGTTATTTGCTATGGGACTTGTTAATTTACTCAATGAAAAAAAAAAAAAGTCACAGCCTACAGTGCACAAGGCACATCCTTGTTACCTAGTAACAGCAGAGAAGCCCACAGAGTCTTTTCCCCTGGATCAGGGCTAGGTGCAGGGCTCTATGAAGGCCAGGACAGGAGGAGATAATGGATGGCATCAGGTGTCCCTGTGGACTGGCTCAGTTTGGCCAGATGTTGGGCCGCACCAGGTCAGTGCCACTGTTGTTATTTCCAGCCTGGGCGTCTTGCTTCTTGGCCTCCACGCCTTGCCCTGGCCTTACCAGGCATTTGAGCAGGCTTCTAAGTGTCCCTAGGATGATCAATAATGCTTCCTGGGCCAACCTGCCCATCCCCACGCTGGGCCCCACATTCTTGATGATACTGAAAGAGAATCTCTTCTGACTCCTGTCCACTGCGGGATGCAGCAGTGTGCTCATGTGCCACTCAGAGCCTCTCAGCCTAGTGTCTCCAGGGCTGTGGGCCCTTTCCTCCAGCCCCAGACCGTGCGGCGGCGGTGGCCAGTTTTGTGCAAGCTGCCCACTTCACACAGGCACCACCCAACAGTGCCTGGACTTGTGCTCACTTCCTGTACCTCCTGTTTCCAGCCCAGGGCTTCATACTGACTGAGGGGTGGGATCAAGCGGATCCTATTCAGGAAGCCCAGGCATGTGCAACCCAGAAATGCAGAGGAATTGAGGCTCTGTGGATGAACCTTTGACCAAGGGGAAAGGGTGGCCCCTCTTCTCTGGATGGACCATTCTGAGGAATGGCCATTTTTACCACCCTGAAAGCCTCAGCCATGGGTTGGGCTTAGTACCCAGAGGTGACCAGGTCTGTAGTGCATCCTCCGGCGGCTCATCCGCCCTCTCTGCGTCCCTTGCCTCTTACTTCACTCTGTTCTCTGGAACTGTGCTTCCTGAGAGAGCTGCAGCACGTCACCCTGTGCCCGAGGCTCTGCTTTCTAGGGACTCCAGACCAAGATGTCAAGTAACCTGTGACCCAGAAGGGATCTTTATGCTCTGCCCTCAAAGAGGACTTTGGGCATCTTAAGTCTAACGGCTTCAGTGGAGACCCAAACTCCTGGTTTCCTATGGAAACACAACCTTCCCTGCCCATTCCCCTCTCCTGGCCCACCACCAGGGCACAAGACCTGGCAAGGGGGATGCATGCCACCTTCATGCCCTCTACACCCTACCTAGGACACTGCCCCTTGCTTTCCAGGGACACAGGCATCATTTGGCTCAACTTCCTTTACTTAAGCTACTTAAAATTCTCCCTCTTCTGCCCTCTCCTAATATTTCTTCAAGCTAGCTTAGGAACAAGAGGTTCACAGCTCACTTCGCCTCTGAAATGCAGAGGCTAATGCTCTAGGCCTGCCTTCCACGTGCACAGAGAATAGTCTAGTCTCCTCAGTCACGCCGGGGGCCTTGTGAAGGCACACGCTAGGTCTCACACAGCTCTGGACCCCACGCTGCTTCCAGCACCTGCACACGCTCAGCGAACACTACTTGAATGACTGGTGGGAGGAAGGGGGGGGTGTTACCAAGGAGGCACCTGGTGGCCTCCATCCCAGGGGATTGAAAACCATGAGGAACTCTTCCTGTAGGCCTTACCCACACGAGTCAGCCATTTTTCCTAGGTGCTCTGCCTACCCCTGAGCACACATCTGAGGGCAGCTCTCAGAGAGGAGGCTGCACATGAAGCCCTTGCTGGTCCCATTTGTCGCCTCTTTTACAGCCTAGAGGAAATCAACATCCTCTCATTTTTACACACAGAGCCAGCGGGGAAGGGGAAGTCACTGCCAGAGGGGAATTAGCCTTTTAAGCAGTAGCAGGATGCCCAGATAAGGTGGGGTCTGGTTACAATGAACAGCAGGCATTGACGTTAATGGATTCTACAAATTCGTTCTCTGAAGACCCGATGACAGCTCCCAGCCCCCAGATAAATATCGCCAATTACCACCGCTACACATGCCTTCCCTGGTTGCTCCTGGGATCTGGGAACCGCTAGAAGCCTCCAGTGTGTCACTGGAAGCAGGAAACCAGGGGTGATGCAGGTGGGGGGCAGGTGCCTGGATGGCCTCCTTCAGGGGAAAATGGCCTGGGAGGAAGAAAAAAAAAACAAAGTCCCACATCTTCGACGTCATTTGCCGTGTGGGAGGCGGTGTGGGTAAACCTGAATGGTAAACCATCAGACTCTATCCAGAAGGGCAGTACCATCTGCTGCCACAAAATAAAACGATGGAATGCTACTCCAAGCCAACAGCAATTCTGCAGATTAATCACCATATCTGCTGCCTTTGTCCTTTGAAATCCTGGGTAAAGCAGCACTTGTACCAGATTGAAAGAATAATTTCTCATGACATCCATAATGGGTATCAGGCTGCATATACGTACACATTTAAAAAAATGTGTACGTATATGCATGCATTAGTATATGTATATAACGCATGCATATATGCATATATATATGTGTGTGTGTATACATATATGTGTGTATTTTTATATATATAGAAGCAACTTCTCTACCTGGCTAACAGATCCTGAGAATCAGAGAAAGTGATGATACAAGCTTTCTGGAATTTCTGCGCTTGGTTGCTACTGGCTTAACTTCATTGATAGTGATTTTTGTAAATCAACCAGGAAGAGAATGCTATATAATTATAATTTTCCTTAAACTTTTCCTTAAGATAATACTTTTGCTGGATGCGAGGTGCACACCCGTAATCTCAGTGGCTCAGGAGGCTGAGGCAGGAGGATCGTGAGTTCAAAGCCAGCCTCAGCAACCTAGCAAGGCCCTAAGCAGCTCAGTGAGACCCTGTCTCTAAATAAAATACAAAAATAGGGCTGGGGGTGTGGCTCAGTGGTCGAGTGCCCCTGAGTTCAATACCCAGTAACCCCCCCACACCCCCAAAAAAGACAATACTTTTAGTTTTGAAGTTTTACAATATCCCCTGGAGTTGCTCAAGAGACCTTGGGTTTTTGCAGACTTGGGCTGGAACTGTGAGATGACAAATCCAGAGGCTGGTCCCTCTTAGCCTTTACCTTCAGTCCCCAGTGCTCTGATGAATCCTGGAGTCACTGCCCTCCATCTCTGGGGACTCTCATCCAGACCTGGGTGGATCCCAAGGAGGACATGTGCTCCAAACCTTGAGCTGATGCTCATTCCAAAGCAGAAGTTGCTGGGCTTCCCAATTGTCCCCTCTTATTCTGGGGCAGCATAAGAATATTTGGAGGTGACATAACCCCAAAGACAGTTGAGTTGTGGTGAAAACCAATCTACCTGATCGGTTATTTTTGCAAAATGCACAGACCTAGGCCCCTGCCTGACAGCACCCCCACCCTTTATCTTAGTCATTAATTCTTACTTCTTAATTTCCACCGTATGTGAGGTTCGCCACCCACCACCAGCACCACCAGCACCACCAGCATCACCACCTGGCATGCAGCTACCACATATTACAACCATCTTATCTGAAGAAGTTAAGATGCGTTAAAGCTTATAGGAAGCTGTTGTTTTGGTCTAGCCTCCTACACTAGCCCAGCAGACCAGATCACACAGGATGGAGTCACTTGCATGCACTAAGGTCAAAATGGACCAAGTTACCAAAAAAAAAAAAAAAAGAAAAGAAAAAGAAAAGAAAAGAAAGAAAGATCAATCAATCAATCAGGAGATTCCAGTCAACCTGAGTCAGTGTAACAAGGACATGCCCTCTGTTTTAACCCTGCAAGGACAGTAACTTTGAAACAACCAATCTGCTTTTTGTTCTCTTTCTGCTTTTTTATAGCCTTTTGCTTCCTATCAGGTTGACCTCCTCTCCTTGGCTCAAGGGGAAACTCGTTCTCTTTTAAAGAATGGAATACTGCCCAAGTCTAAATCCCAAATAAAAGCCAATTAGTTCTTGAAACTAAATTCCTTGTCATGTTGTCTTCTGACAGGTGTGACGAGTGGGAGCCCTTGGTATCCGGCTCTGCTCTGCACCACAGTGAGGAGAGTCTAGAGCCTGGGTAGATTTGGCAGACAGAGGTACAAACAGATAAATGCTGAGGGCAAAGAGGGACACAAATGTGAATGGACACCAGTGAGAGGGAAGTCAGAAGAAAACCCAAGAGACCATTTGCAACCTCTGGTAGTGAACCGTGGATAACGGGGTCACTTGGTCATGAGGCCTGGGGACAGACGAGTGCCTTCCAACCCTACCTCCAGGTGCATGGGAGCCAGACTCTCCAGGCTGTTTACCCACTAATCTGTTAATAACAGATCCATATTTCCAACCTTAAACTTCCAGAATCAAAAGAAAATTAGGCTCCTCAAAAAACAAAAATTAAAAAAAAAGAGAATTACCATCTGATCCAACAATACCCACTTTTGGATAGACAATCAAGAGACATGTGTGCCTCTGTGTTCAAGGCAGCAGTTTTCACATGAGCCCAAAGGTGGAAACAACCCAGACAGCCACTGATCGACGAATGGATGAACAAAATATCACATATTCATTACAAGGGAATGTTATTTGGCAATGGAAAGAAATGAAGTAATTATACAGGCTGTGGCATGGATAGATCTTGGAGATACTATGCAAGTGGAATAAACCAGTCACAGGAAGGACACATGCTGTAGGACTCCACCTACATGAGGTCCCTGGAGCAGCCAGATTCATAGATGGAAAGGAGAATTGGTAGCCAGGGAGAGAGGGAATTGGGAGTTAGTGTTTCATGAATAGAGTGTCAGTTTGGGAAGTTGAGAAAGTTCTGGAGATGGATGGTGGGGATCCTCGTGTAAAGGTGTATGACACTGTCAATGTACTGAGTGCCATGACCTGCACACTTAAGATGGTTCAAGTGGCACATTTTAGATTGTATATACTTATTTTTATTTTTTTGGTACCAGGGATTGGACCCAGGAGTGCTTAACTACTGAGCCACATCCCCAGCTCTTTTTATTTTGTATTTTGAAACAAGGTCTTACTAAGTTGCTTAGGGCCTTGCTAAGTTGCTGGTGGCTGGCTTCGAATTAACAATCCTCCTGTTTCAGCCTCCTGCGTTGCTGGGATGACAGGCATGCACCACTGTGCCCGACTATTTTGCCATAACTTTAAAACAAAGCAAATCAAAGAGAAGCTCTTCCTGTGATGAAAAAATAATCGAAAGGGGGAGGATAATGGGACACATCATTTGGAATCATAAAGGGCCTGCAAACTCTTAAAAACCTCTAGTTGGGGGATGGGGATATAGCTCAGTTGGTAGAGTGCTTGCCTCACATGCACAAGGCCCTGGGTTCAATCCCCAGCACCAAAAATAAATAAATAAATAAAACACTAAAGTCAGGCTAACTAGTCTCCAACAAAGAAATGTCCATTTTATTTATTTATTTAGGACTGAGGGTTGAACCCAAGAGCCTCAGCCACCGAGCCACATCCCCAGCCCTGTTTATTTTTATTTTGAGACAGGTTCTCACCAAGTTGCTTAGGGCCTTGCTAAACTGCTGAGGTTGGCCCTGAACTTGTGATCCTCCTGCCTCAGCCTCCCAATTGCTAGAGTTACAGATGTGTACCACTACATTCGGCTAAGAAGTGATCATTTTTAGAAGCACACACACCAATCCCTGAGTTCTAGTTCCAGATTTGCGGCTAACTAGTTATATGACACTAAGTAAAGGTGTCACTTCTCCCTGGACCTCAGTTTACTCATCTGTACAAGGGATTGGACTGATGAACAAAGCCCCTCTCAACTAGCCCAAAATATGGTCCTGAAGCAGCACCTGGGGGCATATGAAAAATGCAAATGATCGAGCCCCATTCCAGACTTGCTCAATCAGAAACTCTGTGTGTGGGCCAGCAATCTGGCCTTCACAAGTGGAATTCCATGATACAACTGCTGAGATAGAACTTTTTTTGTTTTTAGAACTAATAGTGATCTGGGTAAGCCACAATCTGAAGAAAATAAATAGTACAAAATCCTAAAAGCATCAAACAAATGCATTAGCAAATGAATAGAAATATGGAAGACCATTACTTTTTTTAAAAAATCAGGTGTAAACATAAAGTAGCAAATCAACTTCAAAAAACTCATAATTAATATTCCCAACTGAGTGCTGTTCTTAGGATTTGTAATAGCCTTCCACCTGTTGTCCTCATGATGCACTTATTGCTCAAAACACTTTTGAAATTTGATCTGCCACCTACTTCTGAGTCAGTATCAAGGCTGAACAAAATCAGCTTCATTTGTTTGGAACTAAAGCTCTCTTCTTCCGCTTGATCCTAGACTTACTGTCCTGATTGGGCTTCCAGAAATCAAGTTCTCTCTAAAAGGAAGAAGATTGCCCGTCATTGAGGGGATTCAAAGAGTGTGCGGCAGGCTCAAAGGCAATTTCCAAAGCACCTCTCAAACGTGTTTTGTATAATGACAAAATTCTATGTGTGACATTTCAGAGGCCCATCTGGAAAGGGGCAGCACTTGCTTCCCTGAGATTCAGAACTGAGAGCTGACAGTGGCGCTGCAGGTCATTCTCAGGGAATAGAAACTAGCTCTTAAATGGAGAGGAACTGTCTCGCCATTCTACAGGTCAAGCAACCAAGGCTGGAGAGACAGAGGAATGTGGTTAGGGTTACAGAACTCATACACGGAGCCAGAAATTCACTTAAAGAATCCTGAGCCGGGCATGAGTGGCACACTCCAGTAATCCCAGACGCTCAGGAGGCTGAGGCAGGAGGATGGCAAGTTCAAAGCCAGCCTCGGCAAGTTTAGCGAGGCCCTAAGCAATTTAGTGAGAACCTGTCTCAAAATAAAAAATAAAAAGGACTGGGGCTGTGGCTCAGTGGTTGAGGACTCCTGGGCTCAAATCCCCAGTACACCCCCCCCCAAAAAAAAAAATCCTGATTCGGCTCACTGCCTTTGAACTGGGAAAGGGGGGACAAGACCAGTAGAAGGCCCCACCCGCCAGGCGGTGATGTCAAGTCAGAAGACATGAGGCTCCCGGGCCTTCCACCTTCTTCATAAAACAAAAGACTCTTTTAAATTTACTGAATATTTTGGCACCAGCCCTGGTCAATTCTTTCTTCTTTGGTGGGTTGAAATATTTCTAGCATCCCACAGAGTCCAGCAAGAGCAAAGAGACTGGAAGATTCTTTCTCCATCAAGCCATGCAGACTTTCTGGTCTTTGGGAAGGAGGTGCCCAGGGGACTGTGCCCAGGGGAAAGAGGCGGGTGAGAGCAAAGGCTCTGTTCTCTGGGCTGCTGGCCACTTGGAACTCCTGGCTGGCCTGGCTGGGGTACTTCCTGATGGCTCCACCATGTTACTCTAAAGTGTTCTTTTGATATTATATCAAGGTATTTTGCTAATCCCACCCTCACTCCTCTGAAGGCCTTTAAAGTCATTGTCATCACTTTATGGGCTTCTCCCGCAATCCCATAGGGCCTGAATCTCCAGGCACACCTGAGTTTTCACTGTCCTCTCTTTCCTGTATAATTCTCCCTCAAGATTTGAGTGGTAGAGCACTTGCCTAGTATGTATGAGGCCCTGGGTTCAATCCTCAACATCACATAAAAATAAATAAAATAAAGGTATTGTGTCCATCTACAATTTTATATATATATAAAACATGCGTGTGTGTGTGTGTGTGTGTGTGTATATATATATATATATATATATATATATATATATATTTTTTTTTTTTTTTAAGAATTAAGCCAGGTGTGGTGGCACACACCTGTAATCCCAGCAGCTTGGGAGGCTGAGGCAGGAGGATGGTGAGTTCAAAAGCAGCCTCAGCAAAAGTGAGGCACTAAGCAACTCAGTGAGTCCCTGTCTCTAAACAAAATACAAAATAGGACTGGGGATGTGGCTCAGTGGTCAAGTGCCCCTGAGTTCAATCCCCAGTATCTTCCTCCCCCCAAAAAAGAAAAAAAATTAAAAAGGAAAAAAGAATTTAGACCGAGTGTTCAATGATATATGTGACTTCTCTTGATTTTCCATAGCATCCAGCAAAGCACTAGAAACAGTGTAGGCATGCAGCTGTCATGACATCATCATGTACACCTACTGTGTGCTGGACATTCAGATGAGTGAACAACTGATGTGTGACACCTCAGTTCAGCTCATATCAGCACTGTGTGCAATTAACTTTATCTTTCAAACTTGAGGCTCAAAAAAGTTAAGTAAAGCTGGGCATAGTGGTGCACACTTATAATCTCAGAGACTTGGGAGACTGAGGCAGGAGGATTACAAGTTTGAGGCCAGCCTCAACAATTTTATGAGACCCTGTCTCAAAATAAAAAGGGCTAGGGATGTGGCTTAGTGATAAAGGACCCTTAGGATCAATAACCCCAGCAAAAAAAAAAGAAAGTTAAGAGCCTTTTCAAGCAGAAAAGCTCTTAATAGGACAGCTATTAAGTCCCAAAGCAGAGCTCTTAATAGGACTGCTCCTAGTACTGCTCACTCCCAAAGTTAAGAAGTTCAAAGTGCTCACTCTAGCAGAGAGCAGAATGAATTTATTTCAACCTCCAAAATCAGAACTTAGCATTTGCAAGTGAGGTGCAGAACAGGAACCCAGTGTGCTGAATATTGTTGCCACATCTCACTGTCACCTGGGTCCTCTCTCCTGGCCAAGAGATAGAGGAAAGAACAGGTTGGGCATCAGGACAGACGGGCTGGGTCCCAGCTTTCCTGTAACTCTCAGCCTTCAGCACCTCATCCCTACAAGGAGGGCTCTGCGCGCCTTATAAAGGGCTTCCCGGCTTCACAGGTCTGCAGCTCTGTGACAGGCTGTGGAAGCTGCTGTGTCAGCAGTCATCACATGCTGCTGGCACCCGCCAGGCTGCAGACAGTGGAGAGCTGATGCCAGAGATAGGACCTTATCCAAGGCTGCTCCTCAGGAACCTGACCCTGCTCCCCCCCAGCCACCGGCAAGCTCTGACAGTCTTCCATGGAAAACACTGACCTCTGACCTGGTGGGTTCCCAGCTAAACAAAGAACTGCAAGCTGCTGAGCCGGGGACCATCCTCCGGAGGCCTGGGTCATCTTCCACCTGCCAGCTGACTCCCGTACCCACACATGCTCCATGCCCCAGCTGCACAGGCCACAGGAGGGGCGCCGGTGCTCCCTAGAGGAGCCACCATGACTTCAATGAGATGCGATGGCGAAGGGGCCAGAAAGCAGGGTTTATGGGTCACTGCTCCGGTGCAGTCCCAGCCCTGTGCAGCTGTCACTCAAATTCAGGCTTTCAGGGCATGAAGCGCCCTCAACTTAACTGCTTCACCTTGTTCTCTAAGAGTTCAGCTCCATCTCAACCAGGCACGCGCTGCCCCACGGCCCACGAGGGCTCGCCCCACATGGCTTCCAACTTCACACCAACCAGGCCCTCTGCTCCCCTGACTTGTGTTAAGCCCCACCCCTCCTGTTCAAGAACTGCTTCCAGAAAGGCCTCTGGAGACCACCTCCCTTGCGTCCCACTCCAGCCCTTGTGTGTGTGATTGCCAACAGCTCTCTGCTGGTTTCCCAAACTTGACTGACATATAGACATCTTCCAAAAGGAAAAGAAAATCTCCCAAACTCCCATGAGCCTATTTGAGAACCCCCCCAGGGGTCAGATACCCCAGTGTGAGAGACGCTGTCTTAAACCCAAATGCATTTCTATGAAAAAATGTCTTTCACTTGCAAATTAGAATTGCAAATGAGCAGTTTTATCTTTATAAAGGGAAAACAACAGAAAAGCAGATTGTAAACATTCTCCCGGAATTCAGTGAGAGGCACGGGACCACAGAGGTTGTCATTCATTCAACAAATAGCTCTTGGCAGTGGGATTGGGGGTGAAGAAGAAATTGTCTCGGCACCGGGAGCTCACCTTCCAGTTGGGGGAGATGGCGAAAAGTGCTAGAAGAAATACAAAGCCAGAAAAGAGACGCAAGGCGTGCAAGAAGAAAGGGTTGGTTTTAGGTGGGGTGGTCGGGAACAACATCAAAACAGAGACCTGGGTCAGATCAAGGCGTGACCTGGGAGGTCACGGGAAAAACAGCTCCACACACAGGGAGTAGCCAGGGAAGGCCCCAAGGTTGGAATATTGAGGGAAAGGCCAAGGACCAGGGTGGCAGGACAGCGGGAACTTGGAGGAAGAGCATGGGAGATGAGAATAATGAGTGGGAAGGGCTGGGCACACAGTGCCTTGTGCACTATGCGCATGCGTCTGATTTTATGGGAAGCAGGAAGGGAGGCTGTACAGAAGGGAGGCTGTACAGAGGGAGGCTGTTCAGAAGGGAGGCTGTACAGAGGGAAGGTGTACGGAGCATGTAAAATGCCAAGGAAAAAAATGACTCAACCCTCCCTGTTAAAGCACAGCAAGACAGATTTCATTCAGGACCACTGTGGTAAGCACAGGGCCCACTGCATGAGACTTTGCAGTGGGAGAGACTGAGCTCAACCTCTAATCAGCCCAGGTTAGGTGGGAATTTATAGTCAAGAGGCAGGGTGGGGGGGCAGTGGATGGAAATTACTAAGGGGCGTTCTCAGGGGTGAGTGAGATCTCCTGGCTTAAACCCACCTAAGTGGATTCTTGCTGAAGTCTGGCCAAGGTAGTGTGACATCACCCAGGGGATGAGGACCTGGTCAGATATTGGGGGGCAGGAGGGGGGGTCTTGCTGACTCAGCAGGATCTTGCTGACACTGGGTTGTGCACTGGGCTCAGGCGTGCTCGGAGGAGGCCCGGGAGCAGGAGGTCTAGTCGGAAGCAGGAAGCAGTGGTTTCCCTTCCCCGGCCTGCCTTGTCTGTGACTTTCAGGTGCCCTGGTTTCCCCATCAGACTGGGAGCTCGTTGAGGGCAGGGCTGTGTCCTTTCTCATACAGCAGCTCCCTGAGGACATGAGCAACATCGCCCTCTACCTTTTGACCCCTTCCTTCAGCATCCAGGACAGGGCCCACTCACAGAACTGGGAGCACCTCCAGCCCAGAGACGAGCTCCCGGGAACTGCTAGCATCAGCTCTGGCAGGCTCCAAAATTAGAAGAGGAGAAGGCACTTTTGCCTCCACTGGACAAGCTTCCCTATCCTGGACTGCACTGTCCCAACTCAATGCCCAGTGGCTCTGCACAGGTGTGTCCTGCACAGGTGCACACACCCCAGGGTGTCTGGATTAAGGAATGGGCTGGTCAACCTGGGGTCCCTGGGACTCAGAGGGAGCACAGGCAAAGCTGGTCTCCGCCCCCACACTGAGGCTCTGTTGTGGGGAACGTGGGGGACACTCTGACACCAGGCCCCGCATCAGTGCAACAAACAGCCTGCCGCCTCCAACCGCAGCCTCCACCCCAACCACTGCCACTGCCCCAGGGGAGCCTCAGTTGCCCGTATCCATAGCAACCAGCATTTGTGCCTTGTTGTCCCAGGAGGCGGGCGGGAGGGCTGCTCTCTCTGTGTCGGCTCATTCTGTGAAGAGACAGCATCTCTCCAGCTGGTATGGGAAGCCTGCAATTCCTGAAAGCAATGTCCTGGTCCACCTTCATCTGTTTCCTCTCTGGGTCAGCAAGGTGCACATGGACACGGGCATCGATTAAAACACGGGACCTTCTCCTGGCTTCTCTCTGAAGTCGATCTTGCGCAAAAGCTTGCTTTTACGATACCTGGGAACTTGATGCGAGAACCAGCAGGAAAACAACCCAAACCCAAATCTCAAATCTCACAGCTGGGAAGGACCAGAGAGGTTCTGCTGCCCTGTGTCTGAGCTAGACTGAACCTCACCCCCATCTCACCATGAAAAACTCAAGCTTTTATTTTTGAAATATATTAAAAATTAAAATTAAAAAAAATTAAAATGCCAACAATAAACACTCCTTTTCTTCCATACCTCAGAGAGCCCAGCCACTCCTGGGACTGTCATCCCAAACCTTTTAGCCTGGGTAGGAAGAGCCCGCTAAGTTTAACCCTATGGTCTACACAGGTATACCTCTTCCACATGAGCAAGGATGAGGGGTGGCCTGGGACCAGCTCAGATATTTGCTTTAACATAAGAGGCTCAGGTGTTTGTTTTAACATAAGTCATTTACTTCCCCTGCTACCGACACACAGCTGGGTCTACTTTCTGACTAGAAAATATGTCAAACTCACTACCCAGGCCTCCTGCAGGAACTGGGCATGTCACACCTGCTTCCCCCAGAATGAGAAGAACAGCACCCCCTGCTGCTCCCGCCCCATAGAACCCCAAACCATCTGCTCCCTGGACAAGGTCAAACCAGACCAGAAACTGACCCTCCCTTGCACTTGAACACTGTCTCCTTACTGCAGCCCCCTTCTCCCTTGAAGATGCTAATTCTTCTTTAAAATAAACACAGAACCAACAGCTGACCCTCTTCAGCAAGATTCCCTTTTCTCTGTCCCCTTTTGCAGTCTCAGGAAAGAACCTTGTCTTCGTTCCTTCTCCCTTCCCAAAGAGCCCCCCTGGGCTGGGGCTGGGGTCAGGGGTAGAGCACTTGCCTTGGACCCATGAGGCCCTGGGTTCCATCCTCAGCACCACACAAAAATAAATAAATAAAGATATTGTGTCCATCTATGACTAAAAAAAAAAAAAAGAAGAAGAAGAACCGCCCTATTTGCGAAAAAAAATGGACCCGACAGTCCTCTATAATGTCAAGAGAAAAATGTGCCACTTGGCTGCTCCCAAATGCTGTGAGGAAGCACATCTGCTGGGGGTTTTCCAAAAGCGCATTCCCGAGACTTAAGAGGCTGGCCTGTCACCTCTACCCTCCACCCCTAGGGCCTCCCGCCCCACACTTCAGGTTCTGCATAGGCGAGCACAAAACCAAGGGCCCCCGGCCCTGCTGGCTCTGCAGGGTGCAGAGGGCACCCCTGAGCCCCAGTTTCCTCATCTGTAGAGTGGCACTTGCTGTATACCTACCTTACAGATTATTTTACGGGGTTGGTGGGGGGGGGGGAGGAGAAGATATAAATGAGCCAATGGTCAAATGTACATGAAGTTGGTTGTAATCAGTGATGACTTTTGTGGGCCACAGAGTTTGTGAGAGCAGACACCAGCTCACATTCCCCACACTCAGTGCCTTGCACACTGTAGATATTTTAAAATTTGATTTAAAAATAAAAAAGTAAATCAATTGATCGAGCTGCAGACCTCAGGCTTGTTTCCCACTGGTCTGTACCCACTTCTGCCCCAAGACCAGCCTGGTGCAGCGAAGCTCCCCGGAGGGGAAGGTTATCCTCACATGACCTCTTTCCACTCCAGAGAATCTCCAATAAAATCAAACTGCAGGAAGAAAATGCTCTAGGAAAGACAGTCTCCCTGCAGACCACCCCACCAGCGCTGGCCAGGCCTTTCCAAAGACCTGTCCCCCTCCCCTCCTCCTGGATGGTATTCAGCAGCCCATAATGAACCCCCAGGGGACTCCAACCCATGGCAATTAACACCCTTCCAGCTGGGAAGGAGTCAGCTCCAGGATGCCCAGACCTGCCATTCCCCTTCCCTCCTCCAGAAAGCACCAACGGCTGCCTGCCACCGGAGTCAGGAGGACCCCAGATCAAAGAGAAGAACCTGAGAAAGGGAACAAGGGTGGCCAAGAAGCTGGGTGATGTGCACAGGGGGGTTCATGCTGTTCTGTCAACCTTTGTAGATGTTGAAAAATAAAACCTTAATTATAATTTTACCAGAACTAGGACAAAGGGGCCCAAAGGGTTTTTCTTTTCAAATCAGAGGAAACTCTAGGCTGGATTTCCATCGTAAAAGAAAATTTGCCTTTGAAGTTTCGGAAGTGAAAGGTAGAGTAGAGAGTGTTGGCCTGTGTGAGCCTGGGCAAGTAACTTAACCTCTCTGAGACTCTGCTTAGTTCTTCTACCCTTAAAACAGGTTCTGGCCCTCCTCACATGGCTTCCATACAAAAGAAGGTGTCTCTTGTGGAATTAGCATAATATCTTTAAAAAAATTTTTTTTTAGTTGCAGATGGACACAATATCTTGTTTTCATTTTTATGTGGTGTCGGGGATCAAACCCAGTGCCTCATACATGCTAGGCAAGTGCTCTACCACTGAGCCACAACCCCAGGCCCGAATTAGCATCATATCTTGAACTAATACATAGAAGACGCTTGATAAAATTTCATTTTGTTCCTTTCCTTGGTGAACAAAGATGTTCTATTGTATTTTTGTATTAAAGAGGCTTATTGGAATCAGACTCCAGGAGTCAGCTGCTGGCCAAGAGTAACTAAGACACTGAAAGGAAAAAAAAAAAAAAACACTTCCAGAGATAGGCAAACCTCCATTGCCTGGGAAACCGGTATCCATCCACAGTATTTATCCACAACTGAAGTATTTGGAACACATCATTTGCCACAGAGGCAGGGAGCAGGCCAGGAGCAGGAATGCAAACCCCTCCAGGCCCTTGGGCAACAGCAGGTTTAAGCAGGAGGACCTGCTAGGAGGTGCTGAGCATTTAAATACCACAGTGACTGAACAGATGCGTGTGTCAGTGTGTATAAGAGCAGCATCACTCACCATCACCCCAAGGAGGAAGCAACCCAAATGTCCATCAACCAATATACAGGTACACCAAATGTGCTACAGACATATAATGGAACATTACTCAGCCTTAAAAGAAATAAACTCCTGATACTTCTTGAAATACGATGAAGCTTGATGACATTATGCCAAGTGAAATAAACCAGGCACAAAAAGACAAGTATCACGTGATTTATCTGAGATTCTTAAAGTAGTTAAAGTCATGGAGGAAGAATAAAGAATGGTGGTTCTCAGGGGCTGGCAGGAGGGAAGAATGGGGAGTTAGTATTCAATGGGCACAGTTTCAGTTTGGGAAGATGAAAAAGTTCTGGAAGTAGGTAATGGTGATAGTCATATGGCAGCATGAACGCACTTAATGTCAAGGAACTGTACACTTTAAAATGGTTAAAATGAACCAGGTGTGGTGATGCACAATTGTAATCCCAACAATTCAGGACTCTAAAGCAGGAGGATTGCAAGTCTGAGCTCAGCTTGGGCAACTTAGTGAGACCCTATCTCAAAAAAAAAAAAAAAAATTATCCTCAGCAATTCAGTGAGGTCCTAAGCAAACTTAGTGAGACCCTGTATCCAAGTAAAAAATAAAATGGGCTGGAGATGTGGCTCAGTGGTTAAGTGCCCCTGGGTTCAATCTCTGGTACCAAAAAGAAACAAGAAAAAATGATTGGGGATGTAGCTCTGTGGTAGAGCACATTTCTTGTATATGCAAAATGCTGAGTTTTGTCCCTAGGACCATAAAAGAAAAACAACAACAACAACAAAATGGTAGGGGGAGAAAGAAAGAAAGAGGTTAAAATGGTCAATCGTGGGGCTGGGGTTGTGGCTCAGTGGTAACGTGCTTGCCTAGCATGCATGAGGCACTGGGTTCAATCCTCAGCACCACATAAAAATAAAGCCTATAAAGTCCATCAACAACTAAAAAAAATTTTAAAAAATGGTCAATCGTATGTTGGGTATATTTTATCACAATGAAATAGTAATACTAACAAAAAGAAGAAAATTTAAAACAATATAATGACAACATCTTGGCTTCAATTTTCATTCCATTTCCCCAAGAGCTGAGAATACCCTCAAAATAAGCTCCCTCATAGAGAGGGGTCAAATAGGTCCCAGAAAGGTTAGGCAGATAGTACCATATCCTTCTTTACCAAGTTGTTACCTAGGATCACCCTGCCATGTCAGAATCAGCCTTGTCTACTGCCCCTCCCACCCGCCCAAGGAGAGGCAGAGCTCCAGACCTGAGCCCCTGGTCTCCACCCAGGACCTGCAACACCCAAGCTCCCTGCTACGTGGCCTCCGACACCTCCCTGCTGGCTAGAACATGCATCTCGCTGTCTCAGGCTGGGTCTGATCCACATGTGAAGAGCTGACCTTTTCAGGGTGCCAGTTAGCTCTGCCACCCCACCCAGGGTTGCTCTCTGGAGTTGAGTTCCTCAATAGGACCACAGTGCCAGGAGAGCAGCTTTCACACCCACCTGGATGCCAAGGATGGCAGCAGCAAGCAACAAAGACTCTGCTCCCATAAGGTTTCCCTCCTGAAACCCTACATGCATTTCACGGTTGACAGTGCAATCTGCCACACCTTGAGTCCCTCAACCACAGGCCAACATTTCCTCAATTCTCCTCTTCTTACAGTTTTCCTAGACCCTTGGCTGAAGTGGGTGGAGGACGGGATCTTTCTCTTGCCACAAACCCAAGGTATACCATGTTCATAGATAAGGGCAGAGAGTGTTCCAAAAGCTGCAGAGGTGGAGGATCTGCCTGCAGGGGTTATACTGTGTGTCCCAAAAAACTGTTACTCTCCCCTGAGGCTTATCAAACACTAGAAGTGACACAAAAACCAGACTGTATACTCTATGGTTCCCTTTAGGCGAAAAACCAAATCTACAGAGACAGAAAGCCCTTCAGAGGTTGCCTGGGTCTAGAGGCTGCGGGGAAGGGGACTGGATGCAAATAGGATGAGGGGACTTTAGGGGGCAATGGAAATACAGTCTTTCTTCATTGTAGGGGTAGTCACAGGGGTGTATACATTTGCCAAAACTCACCTGACTGCACCCTTAAAATAGGTACTGAATGTAAATTATACCACAATACAGGTTATTTTAAAAGTTAAAAGGAAAACAAACTAACAAACTCCTTAAGAAATGGGACAGGAGAGTCATATGCTAAACCAGTAACTTAAGAGGCAGATATGAAGGGCTCAGGAAGAAGACAACCTATGCCCCCAAGGGCTGGACATTTACCAGGAAACTCTGTGCTGCCTACAAGAGAGCAGCAGACCCCTCTTCCCTCACTTCTCACCAATCCCAGGATTGCAGAGCGAGGCAAACAAAGATTCCATGAGAACCTTCACCAGGCTGATGGAAGTCAGAGTCCCCAATGTTCCTTCAAAAATTAGTTAATAACATCCTGTCTTGGCTGGGGATTTGTGGAGGAAGGAACAGGGTGGCTGGTACCTACCAGTGGCTCCTGGAAGTGTTTAAACCCATTACCATGTCACGATGTCACAGACAGCATCTTCCCCTACACAGAGGCCCCAGCAGGGGAGCAGAGGGCATGGGGCTGGGGAGAGCTGGAGAAAGACCAGCCAGAGAAAGGGAGCTTCCTGGCTGCAGCACACAGGTCTTGAGCTCCCGGGCCTCCCTGACGATCTGCAGACATTCTGCAGAATGTTCCCTCACAGCCTGTTTTTAAGGAAAGGGAACACTTTAAATGTCTAATAGTGTGTTAGACACCTCCAGACTCTTTACTCTGTCCTTCCTTCCCTTTCTACCGCTCAGGCACGTGTGAGATCTGGGAGGCAGCGGGCAGTTCCTCACACTCTGGGTCTAAGCTGGGGGCTGAAGCAGCTGAGGCTGTTGTTTCTCTCTTCCCTTCAGGCTCTGCTGTGGGAGAGAGGCCAGGGACACAGGAGAGGGAGTTTGGAAGAAGGAACATAAACCTGAAGCTTGGGTGTGCTTGCACTCAGAAATCTAGCTGGTGGGTGGGAAGGTGTAGCTCAGTGGTAGGGCTCTTGCCTAGCATGTGGGAGGCCCAGGTTCCATTCCCAGCACTGCAAGAAAAAAAAAAAGTGAAAAAAGAGAGAGATCCAGTTCCAGAATAATAGAATTTCAGGTGTCTGGTGCACACCCGTAATCTCAGCGGCTCCGGAGGCTGAGGCAGGATGACGGCAAGTTCAAAGCCATTCTCAGCAACTTGCAAGGCCCTAAGTAACTCAGCAAGACCCTGCCTCAAAATAAAATACAAAACAGGGCTGGGGATGTGGCTCAGTGGTTGAGTGCCCTGAGTTCTATCCCTGGTACAATTAAAAAAAAAATTAGGTGTCCAAACCAACACCCCCTGTTCAACCCACTTTCTAAACATAGACTTGTTCCAGGGGAATATAGGCCCCTACTCAAATCCTGACTCTTATACTTAAGGGCAAGTCACTTAACCTCTCTGCTTCGCCAGCTATAAAAGGAGGATTGTGGTATCTGCCTCATCAGGTTTTCAAAGGCACTAAATGAGGACATATATCAAAAGAATGGAGCAGTGACTAGGCATAGCCAGCAAGCATCACGGTACCCCCTGGCACCCCACCCTCTCATTCTGACCTCACTCAGTCTAGACCGAGGTGGGAAGTTACTTCTCCTTTTCCAGAAGTGATTATAAGTGAGGGGCTGATCCCACCATGAGGACTCCTTTCAGTTTCCTGTATCAGATGGACAGCTTGCTGTGTCCACACCAGAAATCTACCAGAGAATGCTCTGTCTGCACTGAGATGCAAATGTGGGCCCTTAAGTACTTTTAAATGTCAAGAGAAGTTTGCTTGAGGCGTGCAAAGGCTGCCAGAATCCCTGAGAATTGCAGACTGCGATGACATTCAGACCAGGGGGGAGGTGGAGGTGGCACCGGGAGAGGGGTGCTGGCAGAGAAAGGGAGGATGCGGGGCAGAGCCGGAGGGTGGATCCAGAATGGTGAGCTGGAAGTGCAGGGACTGGGGGCAGTGCCCTGGAGAGCCTGTCACAGAGCAGAGGGCACCCCTGAGCCCCAGTTTCCTCATCTGTAGAGTGGCACTTGCTGTATACCTACCTTACAGATTATTTTACGGGGTTGGTGGGGGGGGGGG
>NW_026000016.1:41150032-41216881 GCF_001458135.2 Marmota marmota marmota
TGACCACCATGCTCCGTGACTTCCTGGGTGCTGGTTGCTCTCACTCCTTGCTTCAGATCCTCAGAGGAGGAGAGAAAGTCCCCCAAACACAACCCAGGCCCACCCTTCTCAGGGCCACTGCCATGCTGCAGATCGGGTGGCAGAGGGGGACGAAGCCCCCCGAGCAGCCCAGGTGGCTCACTAATTCCAGGGAGGGGCTCTTTCTGGGGCCTCCACGGCCTCAGCTTGGAGCTCCCCCAGCAGCTGTCCCTAGCAGACTTCAACTAGAGACGTTTGTGTCTCACGCACACAAGGACAAAGCATACCGAACTCTGGTGAGAAGCCCAGAAACAGACCCCCGGCAGGAGCCAGGGGCTTCTTTCTGGTGAACAGGCATATCTGACTCAAGGGCAGAAGTGAAATGTCCACAGGCTACTTCTGAGCTCTCCAGGAGTGTTTGGTCTCTGGGGCCTCGGACCCCGGGGAAACATCCAGCCTTTCTGCCTTTCCTCAGGGCCCCAAATCCCAGCCAGGGGTGCCTGGTGACTGTGCCCCGGTGCTTAATGCAGCTTGACATCTGTCAGTGGGCAGGCTGCTGCTGGTCTCGAGTCCAGGAAACAAAGCTGCCATAATCCCAAGAAAGTCCCCCAAGTAGTCATCAATCCAGAGTACAGGCTGCAGGACAGCCCTCTGCGGAAGGGCAAGCTCCCTCTCAAAGATCTCTAAAGAAGAACATTCCACACAGATCCTCACCAGCAGCAAGTATTTCCTTGCACCTGACTTCCTATGGCCACCAAAATAATCTACTTTGTCTCCTTGTCCTGCAAGGCAGCATAGCCAAAACTCTCCAAGAGAGCCAGCTCTTGGGCATGGGCAGAGACCCAGCCCAGTCTTACGACACCAGACAGCAAGCTAAGTTCTCTGCATCTGCTTCCTCGATTCTAAAACAAGGGTGGCGCAGGTCATTGGGTGTCTCTGTGAGGACAAAGCAGACTTGTCATGGTGAAGCCCTCAATGAACAGAGGCCACTGTTGTCACGGCTGTTGATGGCATTGCCATCTCGGGGAGGGTCCTCTTACTAATATCTCCTGGTGTGCCAGGAGCATCAGCCTCAGAGAGAGGACTGTGCGCGGACCACAACAACGCGGCCTGCCTCCATGGAGAGGGCCTGAGTCTCATCCCTGGGCTTTCCAGGAACTGCCCACAGCCACTGACAAAGTTTCAACAGAGCTATAGGGTCCCTTGAAAGGTGCGGTGGAGGCTGCCAGGCCCTTCTTCCAGGCCAGGTGTTCTCCAGGATGCCTGCATCAGGGTTGACCACACACAACCTGCCCCCACTGTGCAGCCCATCCCTGCGTCCTCTCTAGGTGGAAAGCAATGGCCCCAGGGTCCCTGCATCCTGTGCAGAGCCTCCCCTACATCCGATGCACAGAGGCCCGGGCGCTGTGCTCAGGGAGGCCTGGATCTCTGCTCTGTGTGCAGAGAGGTGATGCTCGAAGTTTCAGACACTCTGCCCCCCACCCCGGGGGGTGGGGAGAACCAGCCTGTCTTTGAGGAAGTGAACCCTCTAGTCTGAGCCAGGGATGCAGTGTTCCTCCAATACCCTCAGGTCAGCCCATTTTGGCCCTAATGCCTTAAATGGGGTCACTGAGTTTCTAACTCAAATAAAACTTTAAAGTCACTATATCCAAACTCCTGCCTTCGGAAGCTTATGAGATGGACGGAAGAGACTGTCCCCTCTACTAGTCTCTGGCCCTTTCCCATCTCACAGCCAAAGCAGCATACATCTCCTCAGAGCCAGGCAACCCAGCCTTGGATGGATACTGGCGTCACCTTGTCCTGGTTCAGCACTAAGTGACAGGGATCAAAACTCCCCAGAACCAGAACCTGAACCTGCTCTCCATGCCCAGGCGCCAGGTGAGGACGGAAAGGACCATTCTCACCCCCTCCCAACCAGCAGCTTGGGTATTTCTAGTCTGACATTCAAGACTGATCCAGACAGGCTTGGGTGGGAGGAAGGGCCGGTTTGGGATGGGGGAACCCACAGGAAAGGGCTGAAGGAGAGGAGTAGAGGCTGTGGCCCAGGAAAGGACAAGGCCAGGGCCAACAGAATCTCTGTGATCAGATATACAGCCCCTTAGCTCCCTCCAGCAGCGTGCTCTCGGCTTCCCAGACACCCCTAAGACCAAGGCTCTCCTGCCACCCACAGCAGGGCTTGGGACACTCCTCCTAAGGTCCCTGCTCTGTAGAATATCACCACCTCTCTGCCTTCCAGCCTGCCTGCTGCAGACCCCAGATTCACCCCCAGCGGGCTTGGCAGCTTCTTGCAGACCTCAGGCATAATACACCTGCAGCGAGCTCAGGGCATCGCGCACAATCCTGAAGCACCACTTCAGAGCCTCTCAAGGCCAAAGCAGGAGCAGGAAGGGAGGGGTCAGGAGGCAAGAGGCCAACGAGAGCTTAGCATCCTACCTCTCTCCGGAGGCCCAAGGTCTCCTCAGGCGTCCTTCTCGGGGACAGGTGGGGATGGAAAGCTGGCATTTCTCAGGCCCCAGGTCCCAGCAGGCAGACGTAGCCCCGAGCACAGTTCCAGCCAGAGCCTCTGCCCTGGATGCCACCCCAGCGCATAGGCAGCAGCCCTGCCCTGCGTGGATTCAAAACCATCCTTGGTCTCCCTGTGCCTTGGCAGCCCCCACTTGCCACCTCCCCAGCCCTCGGGGGCATAAACAGGGCTTTATTATCTCAAGCCCACCACGTCCTCTGTCCTCTGCAAGCGAGCGTGTGAATGGAAGGCCACACAATACGCTGGTTGAGTCATGGCCCCCGTCCCCTCCCTCTGCCTAGCTCTCACTCACCGCTGGGTCCCCCTCATGCATAATGGAGGAGTTGTGTGGCCTGTGACACAGCCAGGCTGTGCTCCTCAGGCTCTGAGGGGATTGATGGAGAGAGGTACCAGGCTGGGCCAGGCTCCCCAAGGCGTGGGTAGGGTGGGGAGCAGACCCCCCAGTTAAGACTCAGAGATGTAATGTTTTGTGGGGGAGCAGAGTGTGGCAGGGGTGGCATCGGCTGTCCCCCATATACATGTCCTGCACGACCCCAAGCCAGGGATGGCATTTGTCATGGAACAGTTATCAACATCCACCCTGTCCTGTCCAGGGCTGTGTGCTGGCCCTGCACAGCTCCACTGGTCCACATCTGCTGGAGGGTCTGGGGACCAGCATCTCCTCCACTCGACAGCCCATCACACATTTGATGACAGCAGGGCATGGCCACCTCTCACCTGTCCTGATCTAGTGGCAATGTAGCTCTGTCCCTGACACCGCCCCTCAGAGACCTGCTTCTGTTTGCTCCCATCCCATCTCCTTTCCAAGGAGCAAACTTCAGTGGGCCTGGGATTCCCTCCTTACTTACTGGTGGGAGCACAGCTTCCTAACAATCTGCATGGAGAAGTCAGCAAGAACATTTAAATGTCTTAAAAATTTGTATGCTCTCTGTTCCGTAAATTCAATCTCTAGACGTGGGTCTTCAATAAACAATCAAAGACCCACTTCTAGAAATTGAATTTAAGGAACAAAGGGCATACAACCAAAGACAATCAAAATACTTAAGTCACACCAATGTTCATCAGATGACGTAGGTGCCTTGGAATCCATGGGGAATGGCTCCAGGGCCCCCCGAGGATACCAACATCCACGGATGCTCAAGCCTCCCATGTAAAATGGTGCAGCATTTGCAAATGACCGATGTGCACCCTCCTGTAGACTTTAAATTATCTCTAGATTACCTACACTACCTAATAGAAGTATAAGCAAATGCTACGTAAATAGTTATTATACTGTGTTGTTTAGAGAATGATGGCAAGAAAAAGCGTAGACAGGTTCAGAACAAATGTCTTTTTTTCCTAAATATTGGTTGAATCTATACAGGCAGAACCCACAGAGATGGAGGGCTAAGTGTACTTTTTACAATAGTTAAAAAAAAACTAAACAGCTATGAGTAGGAGAAATGAAAACAAACTGTGTTACATCCCTGGTTTGACAGAAAACAGACTGGGAATTATGAGTTCTGGAGTCAGAGGACCTAGGGTCAAAATTCGGCTCTGCCTGTTATTGGCTGCATTACCTTGGGCAAGTTACTTAGTCTCCCTGTGCCTCAGTTTCCTTATTTATATGGTTGGGACAATCACAGCATCTGACATTACAAGGATTCAATAAATGACAGTACCTGATACTGTAAATGCTAAAAAAAAAAAAAAAAACAGTTTAAATTCTTACTATCATAAGCAATGAAATATAGTTATAAAAATGGTGAAATAATAGAAAAATATTTTAATAAAATGGAAGATTAAAAAAGAAGCAGACTCTTCTATAATCCCAGTGGCTTGGGAGGTTGAGGCAGGAGGATCGCAAGTTCAAAGCCAGCCTCAGCAAAAGCGAGGCTCTCAGCAACTCAGTGAGACCCTATCTCTAAATAAAATACAAAATAGGGCTGGGGATGGGGCTCAGTGGTTGAGTGCCTCTGAGTTCAATCCCCGGTACACCCACCAAAAAGAAAAGCAGACTACAAAAACAGAATGACTGAGTAGTGAAATTATGAATTATTTGCATTTTCTGTTGTGTTTACATTTTCTAAATTTGCTAGGAGTAAAAGTTGCTTTTGTTAATAAGAAAACGTGTCTGCAGGGGTCTGTGTGCAGGGCAGCAGAGATGGCAGGATGGCTCTTGATTCCAGATGTGGCAGAGCCAAGAGCTCATATGTTGTAGCCTCTCTGCCCACCACGGCCCACTGTTGGCCCCTGCTGAGCATCAGGTCAACAGCCCAGCACACTGGCCCCAGCTCCCTCCAGCACCGATTTACCCCCACCCATGGCTCTTGCCTCCAATGGACATGCTAGTGGCCATGTGGGGTCAGCACAGTGAAGAAAGGCACACCAGAGAGCAAGGGTTGGCCCTCAGCTTCAGAGTTGGGACAGAGAGGGCACCCCAGGCTGGGGGCAGAGTCCAGTCCAAGCAGAGGCTGCCCCTCCTCCACAGCAGCAGGGCAGAGGGCTAATGGAGAGAATCAGCCCACACTACAGAGGACTAAAAAGAGGTGGGAGTCTGAGAAAACCAGACAGGCATCCAGACAGGCATCTGGGTGGCCCAGGAGCAGGGAAGACCCAGAGGGCAGCTGCTGTTGCGCTTCCCACTCTGTTCCTGTCCCCTGGAGCTCAGCTCAGTGTGCGAGTCCCCCGCTGGGCACTTCCCCTGGCTCCTCTCCTCACAGAGGCAGTGGCTCCAGCCCACCTGTAGACGCAGTCCTGGTCTCAACCCAGGGAGCCTGACTCTCCAGTGAGGGACAGAAGCAGGCAGAGGTGGCAGCCAGGGTGGGGGAATGTAGCGGGGAAAGAGAGAGCTGCCAGGGCTGGCCTCGATGTGGGTCACATTGGCCGAGGACAGCAGGCGCCAATACAGAATGGCCTTGATGACAGCTGGAGGGCCTGTGGGAGTGCCATCGTCAGGCAGCAGAGTCACGCTTCCTGCCACTCCCCACCCCGCAGGATCACACCCCTGCCAGCCAGGCCCCCTTCAGGTCCTGCTGGGCCAAGTCCAGCCCACCTGCCCTGCCACTCCAGAACACAGCAGTAGTGCAATGACTGCCTGCAGGGACAGAGGGGACAGGCGGGCTGAGCAAGCCAGAGGCCCTCCATCCAACCATGTCTACAAGCTACTGCTCATGTCGGGATGAAGGTCCAGAGGGTGCTGACCCTCACTGCCCAGTGTGGAAGTGAATTTGGTTCCAACAGGGCACTTGCAGTCAGGAAGGATTATGTCCGAGGTATTTAGCAGGAGCTGGGGGACCCTGTCAGAGCCACAGAGATCGCTGCACTGAGGGGCAGGTGGACGACAGCCACACGGAGGGTCTGTCCAGGACCAAGACCCAGGCTTGTGCAGCCCGGGCAGCAGCTGTCGAGAGTCAAGTCATTTGGAAGTAAGCCTTCGAGGACAGATGAAGAGTCCCTAGGGCAGCCAAGGCCAGGGAGGCACCCACCTGGGCCTGTCCCTGCTTTGTTGGGTGTGACTCTGTATGGGTCTGTGGTTATGCCTATGTGTGAGCGTGCAACTGTGAGTCTATGGAAGGCAAGTTGTGGGTATCTCTGGGGAGGGCCTTCAGTCACCGTGTGTGTGCCCAGGGAGTGTGAGCCTATTCTGTATGTGTGAAGTATCTCTGGGCACCTGCCTGGCTTGTGGGTGTTGTGTACCTGTGTTCCAGGGTGTCTGTCTTGATATAGGTATGTGCTCACCTATATCAAGTGTGCAAATCCCCTGCTCAGTGTGCGGAGCTATCTTAGTATGTGGTCTGTCTCAGTGATAGGTATGTAGGTGTGTGTACTGTAGGGTTTACAGGTTGATATGGTGTGTGTGTGTGTGTGTGTGTGTGTGTATGTACGTGGTGAGTTCTTACATATAAATGTGTGTTTTGATATTGGGTCTCCTCCTGGTCTCAATGTGTTTTTTTTTTTTGTTCTAGTTCATGTATGTACATCTGTGAGTATACACACCTACCTTTTTTTGAGGGGGTAGGTACCAGGAATTGAACTCAGGGGCACTCAACCACTGAGCCACATCCCCAGCCCTATTTTGTATTTTATTTACAGACAGGTTCTCACTGAGTTGCTTAGTGCCACGCTTTTGCTGAAAGGCTGGCTTTGAACTTGCGATCCTCCTGTGGCAGCCTAGATTACAGGCATGAGCCACCGTGCCTGGCTGCACCTCTATCTTGATCCATGCACTGTATCTCTGTGTTTCCCTGTGTGTGTGTGTGTGTGTAGAAGCAGAAGCTGGGGAAGACAGGGCAGTCTTATGGCCTCCCTATTGTCCACTTGGGAGCAATACTGCATGCATCTTCCACAGACCCTGCAGTGTCTCCCTAGTTGCAAAATACAATCCAGTTCCCCTGTGCCATGCTATTCCTCCAGGAAGCCAGCCACCCAACCCTCCGGCTGGACCTGCCTTCTCCCACCCCTGGCTCCCTAAGCCTATTTGGTATATCCCTCACTAAGCCCAGATTCCGTTCCTTTGTTGCAATAATACGTGCAAATATTTCCTACCTACATGCTAGAGTAAGATGCAGAACATAGACTTAGGGACTCATCTTTTGCAGCACCCCAGGTTCCTTGTCTGATGTCTGTACACAGAGGCTTGCAATAAATGCTTACTGACCTATTAGACTTGAGTTTGGCTACATGGCAAGCTGGAAATGGAAAGGGCAACCATTGTCCTGGATCCTTTAGAACTGGCAAGTATAAGACATAGGCTGAGACATGCCAGCCCTGGTGTGCTGCAGAGCTGGGGAAAGTCTTTTGCCCTTTCTGGACTCAGGATCTGATTCTGAAGGAGGCTCCTCAAGGTCAGATAGAACAGCTCCACAGCTTCTCCATCTTCATGAAGCTCGGTTACCTAAGAACTGACCTCTCTCAAAAGCTCAGCATGGCTCCAAAGGCCCATCCACAGCAGAATTCACACCCAACTCATGCCCAGGCTGTGTCCACTTAGCCGTTTTCCTTTAGCAACCCTTGGTCATTCTCTCTGCCACCACTATGCCCATGCTCCATGTCCAAGGTTCTTTTGGGAGGGCTGAGCTTTAGCACCGTGAAGATGCACCTTGTCCTAATTTTAGTACAACCTACCAGAAAGGCTAAGATTTTATAGGAGGGCTACCTACCAAATGATGATAAGGAGGTGGTTCATCACCCTGAACTCTCACAGAGTGCAGGTGAAGGAGTGGACCGGCATAATCACTTTGTAAAGCTGACAATGTGAACCAAAGCTGAGCACACCCGAATCCTGTGGCCCTGTAGTTTTGTCCCTGAGTATTTACCCAACAGAAATCAGGGCTTACATTAGTAAAAAAGGCATGTTTGAGAACAACTATTCACAAATTCAAGTAAAATTGCAAGCAGCTCAAATAGTCAAAACAGAACAAAGTCAGAAATTCACATTTCCTGATTTCAAAAATTACAAAGCTCTGGAAATTCAAATAGGTGTGATAATGGCATAATGATAAACATCTAGACCAATGGAATAGAACAAAGAGTCTATAAACAGACCCACACATCTCTAGTTGATTGATTTTTGACAAGACTGCCAAGTCCATTCAATGGAGAGAGAACCGTTTCTTCAACAAATGGTGCTGGGACAACTGGATTTTCACCTGCAAAAAAAAAAATGAAATTGGATCCTACACTACATACCTCACACCGTAAACAAGGTTAAAATGGGTCAATAACCTAAATGTAAGAGCTAAAACAACAAAACTCTTAGGATACAACTAAACATAAATCTTTATGTCTTTGAGTTTGGTCGGAGATTCTTAAATGTGACACCAAAGCATGCAGTAAGAGAAAAAATAGATGGGATTTCATCAAAATTTACCACTATTGTCAAAAGGTATTATTTAGAAAGAGAAAAGACAACCTACAGAACGGGAGAAAATACTCATAAGGGTCTAACATAAAGAATATATAAAGAGCTCATGAAACTCGGCAACAACACATATACAAATCCAGTTTAAAAATGCACAAAGGACTCAAATAGACATCTCCACTAGGAAGATAAACAAATGATCGAGAAACATGAGAAATATGTTCAACATCACTAACTAAATGCAAATCAAAACCACAATGAGCTATCACTTCAAAGCACCTACTAAGATGGCTTTAATCAACAAAACAGAAAATAACAAGTGCTGGCGAGGACATAGAGAACCGTGAGCATGCTCATCCATTTTTCATAGCTGGGACAAAAGACCTGAGAAAAACAGCTTAGACGAGGAAAGACTCACTTTGGCTCACAGTTTCCAAGGATCTAGCCCACAGTAGGCTGGCTCCAGGGCTTTAGGCTTGAGATGAGGCAGAACTTTGTGGCAGAAGGACATGGAGGAGGAATTGCTCATTTCGTAGCAGGAAGGAGGCAGAGAAAGAACAAGAAGGGCCAATGACAAGATAAACCCTTTACTGGCATACCTCCAGGGATGGACTTCCTTCTAGGTCTTACCTCTTCCAGTTTCTACTACCTCCCACTAATGCCATCCAATCATGAATCCCTCCATGGATCCATCTATTGATGAGGTGGGGGTTCTCATGACCCAAATCACTTTGGATACCAAGGCTTCAACACAAGAGTCTTTGGGGACACTTCCTATCCAAACCACAACAGGATCCCTCCACACTGTTGATGGGAACGTAAAACAACTCAGCCGCTGTGAAAAAAGTGGGTAGCTCCTTGGCAAGTGATATGCAGAATGACTATATGACTCAGCAATGTCACTCCTAGGGACATACCCCAAAGAATTAAAAACAAAGATTCTGATACTTAAATGCCGACATTCATTGCAACATTATTCACAATAACGCAAACATGAAAAAACCCAAGCGTCCTTTACAGATGAGAGATAAACATAATGTTGTATATCCATATGATGGAATATTATTGTCATAAAAAGAAATGGAGTTTGGATACACACTACAATATAGATGAACAATGTAGAGAACATTATGCTAAGTGGAAGAAGTTGGGCACAAAGGGACAAAGATAATACAATCCCACTTACAAAACAGAACAGGCAAATTCATAGAGGACAGTAGATTAGAGACTACTAAGGGCTGGGAGGGGCAAAGAAAGGGTGGTTACTGGTTACTGGTTTAACAAAGTTAATAGAGTTTCTATTTGGGGTGATGAAAACATTTTGGAAATAGACCAAAGGTGACAGTAAGCACCCCTGCAAATAAAAAACTTTAAAAAATTTTTTAAAAAGGCCAAAATTATTTTATATGTGTGTGTATATATATATATATATATATATATATATATATATATATATATGTATATATATTATACATATGGTATATATGAAATGTATATACCACTTAAATATATATAAAGCCAATTATATGTATAAAATATATAAATTAAATTATATGTACTACACATATAATATATAATATATATGCATTATATAAGTATTTTTTATGTATACACACACATACACACACACACACACATAAGTGCAGTAAAAAAAATTCAAAAAAGCTGCAGCATCCTCCCTGCTTTGCTAAGCTGTCAATATCTGACCCTGAATAAATGATTGCCGGGATAAATGAGACAAAGACATGAAACAGTTTCAGAAGTGCCATTTCCCCTGAGGTCTTCAAACCCTGGAGTGAGTTACTGTGGTGACGGAGTGGAGGGGCATCTATTCTTGGCTCTGAAATTCCCCTGACCTTGTCATCCACTTTCAGGCCTGGTTGTAAAATGGGGACAGTGTCACCAGCCTCCAACATGCCTCTGAAATGTGCTAAGAACCAGAATGAACTTATCGGGCTCCTCACTTTCCCTGCTCCTCTCTCTAGAGTTCTGTATTTCTACGCCCATCACTGATGACTTTGGTGTTTCGAACGAGAAGGAAAATCATCATCAACCATTAGGTCAAAAATATACCTGGTACTTAGGCCCCGGTGCTCTGCAAGGCTTCTTTGTCAGACTTCCAAAGCTCACCAAAATATTTAAACTGAAGCCCTGAGTAGTCCAGGCTATGGTGAGACACACGCTATTTGAAATTTTTAAAACTTAAGCTGGTCAGGTGGTGCACACCTGTAAGCCCAGAGACTCGGGAGGCTGAGGCAGGAGGACCACAAGTTCAAGGACAGCCTTAGCAACTTAGCAAGGTCCTAAGCAACTTAATGAGCACTTCAGCAACTTTGAGAGCTCCTGTCTCAAAATAAAATATAAAAAGAACTGGGGATGTGGCTCAGTGGTTAAGCACCCCTGGGTTCAAACCCTGGTCTCCCCTGGTTCCAAATTAAAACAACTCACTAAGGCGCCACCTATACTTGTCACCAGCCACCCTTCTCCTCACACAGCACCCACAAAGATGGGGATCAGCAAAAACCGTGATGTTTCATCCATGGTCCCTTCCTCAGTGACCCAACCCTTAGGAAGATGGGGATGCTTCTTATACACCTGAGGGCTCTCCACTGACCGGTCCCCTCCAGCAGTTGTGGATGTTATTTTGTGTCAACCATCCTCCCACACTTCCAGGTGATAATTTAGACTTGGTCTTCCTAAAACTCCCAAACTAAAAATCTTTCTTGGATTTCCTGAAGGCATACATAATTCAATAACCATTCACACCGGCGTTTCATTGGATGCCTATAAAGCCTTCTGACTGATCTTTTAAATGAACACACCAGAATTTATACATTTCAATGAGCGCTGTCTCGTTCAAAGAGGTCCCCTCGGGAGGCTGTACACACATTCCAACAATGCGCCTGTCCGACTTGGAACATTTCTGCATCTCCTCTTTTCCAACGGCCTTCAAAGCCTGCAGCGTATTCTTTTGATGGGCCCCCATGGTGGCAAATTTTTATTCTATCAAGGTAGATGTGATTTTTTTTTTATTAAGTTGAAAGACAGAACTAAGAACAGGAAAGACGGAGGTGCTGCCGATGGGAATATGGTTAGTGTCAAAAGCAAAGAATGATCATCAAGGAAAGAGCTCTGGGCTCCTCTGAGGGAGGATGAAACAAGGTTCTAAGCATTGGTGTCATCAAAGGAACACACGTGCAGCCCCCAAAGGGTGTGGCTTTGGGAGATAGCACCTATCTGGGTGACATGATAGTGTCACAAAAAAGAATGAGAAATCACCCTGTTGCTATCACTACAGTCCCTTGTTCTGTCCACCCATGTCACTCTGTCTTGATCCGGGACTAAGAACCAGAAACCTCCCTACAGTAGCTGCTTAAGGTCATGAGCCTGGAGTGGGCACAGGGAGCGGGCTGCCCACTCACTCCAAAGAAGGTAGTGACCACACATGAAATAAAGTGGCCCGAATCTGGCAATTCCTCTATACATTCAGGGTTGAATGACCACATGACCCAGCCATGCCATTCCTAGATATATACCCAAAAGAACCGAAAATAGCTGTTGGGACAAAAGCTTGTGTACAAAAATGTTCATAGCAGCACTGTTCACAATAGCCCTGTAGAAACAGCCCAAATGGTCCCTCAGCCGATGAATGGATAGACAACCTGTTTGTATAGATAACTGAATGTTGTTCCTCCGTAGAAAGGAATGGAGTGTGGATGCCTACTATCATGTGGCTAAACCTTGAGAACATTATAATAGGTGTAAGAAATCAGACATAAATGGTCACATACTGTAGGATTCCATTGATAGGAATTATCCAGAATAGACAAGTCCACAGAGACAGGGCAGATTAGCGGTTGTCAGGGGCTGAGAAAGGACAATGGGAATGACTGCTTAATTGGTAGGGGGGTTTCCTTTGGGGACGATGAATGTGTTCCAGAACTAAACAGTGGTAATGGTTACACATTTAGTACACTAGGAATGTACTGAATACCCCTGAATTGTGCATTTTAAAATAGTTAAGGCTGGGGGTGTAGCTCAGTAGTAGAGAATTTGTCTAACATGATCAAATGACCTGAGTTTGACCCTAAGCTCTGCCAAAAAAAAGAAAAAGGATAAAAATGTAGATTCTATGCTATGTGCATTTATTATAAAAAGAAAGAAGGAAGGAAGGAGGAAAGGGGGGGAGAGGGAGAGAGAGACAGAGGAAGGAAGGAAGGAAGGAAGGAGACAGAATAAAGAAGTGGACATTATTCTGTGCTGGCTAGGTGGGGTGGTGCACACCTGTATAATCCCAGGTACTTGGGGAGTCTGAAGCAGGAGGATTGCAAGTTTGAGGCTAGCCTCAGCAACTTAGCAAGACCCTGTGTCAAAGTAAAATAAATAAATAAGCTTATTAAATTAAAAAGATTAGGGATGTAGCTTGGTGGTAGGGAGCTTCTGGGTTAAATCCTCAGTACCAGGGGAGGAAATAATGTATTCTAAATTCTGGCAGGACAGCTTTGGTATGAAGAAGGCAGCAGCTGGCCCTGGTTGGCAGCTCTCAAAGGTAACAGCACTGAGACCCTCACAAGTGGCATAGCTGGAGGGCAGTGCTGGGACACAGGCCACAGGTCAGTGACAAGCAGCCCATGTGCTCTGGCCCTTTTTGATGAGAACGAGGGAGGCCACGTATGGGAAAAGATCCCCGTGGGAAGAGGAAGGAAAAGGGCCTGGGATAGGCCAGAGGGGGACGTTTCTATTACAGCTGGTGTTCTTTCTACTCTAGTCCCTGCCTGTAGCACCACGGCCATCGGATCACAGCCACACTGTTGTCTCTTTTGGGCCATCAGGGAGTGAGCCTGTGGGCTGGGGAAGGGACAGGGAAGGAGCAGCCCTTTCCCTTCACCAGCAGCTGCTTGTCATGAGGGCCATCCGGCCTCATTCCTCTGCTGGCCACCTCCTCCCTTCTTTCCCCACCTCCCTAGGGATGCTCACAGATGCTCCTGGGCATATCTCCATCCCCAGCTGGAGGCTTTATCAGGAAGTGAACACACCAGGCAGGCAGCTGAGGCTGGTCTAAACCATCAGCTCCTTGGCAGCCTCTAGCTTAGGGGTATGCTTCCTAATCTCTGTGCTTGAGGATTTACCAACTCAGAGAGGAGACAAGACCCACAGCAGCAATTACAAGACTAATAACATTAAGACTGAAATGGTTATTATAGGTCCACATCCCTTATTGGGTGTGACAGCCAGTGAATCAAGGGAGCAGTTAATTTTAATGTGGAGGAAAAATAATTTAAAAATTTGAATGGTCTCAATCAGTGCAGCTGTTGGACTAAAGATCCAGCCTCTGCAAAGGGAGACCCCCCCGCCCCGGAGAGAGTTTGCTCCTGACCATTTATTCATTTATTTCACAATGTAGCACAGATATTTCCTGGGCCCCTATTGTGGGACCCTGAGGGTAGACTCCCTGCCCCTGTTGTTCACTATGGCATGATGAGGGACATGGAGCTTTGGATGAGCCGCTAGCCCCTAGCATTTTCAGAGCCAGGAGGAAGAAATGAAATACCTATTGCTGCAGCCAGTGGTGGGCAGTCACAGGGAGGACGAAGGGATGATGTCCTACTTGAGGGATCCCTTGGAGCTCAGGGGCCCCTGCCAGTGAGCAGAGCATGGTTAGAAGTTAATGCCACCAAGTTGTTAAAGGCCATCACTGGACAGGGTGTAAGAAAAAGAAGCATCCTGAACGCTTGTGCTAAGGCAAGAGGCCTGGCAGTTGGAAAGCCAGTGAGAGGACCTCTCACTTAAGACATCCAAGAAAAAGGAGCGAGGGTCATGGCCCTGGCAATAAAGGAGCTGCTATGGCCCCCGCCCACCCCCCCAACAGTCCCTGCACCAAGCAGGTGCAGTGAGGTCAGGCCAGATGCAGGAAGGCTCAACTCCACGAAATGACTCCTGAGACACACAAGAAAAATGAGGGGGGAGGGAAGTGTCAAATAGAAAGTAAGGAAGGGGGAGAGAGGGAGACGGAGCCAAGCAAGGAGAGGCAGCTCTGAGAGGTTAACTGCCAGGCAGACCTGTTGCCATGGCAACGCCCTCCTGCATGGTACCCAGGAATAAATTATTGATCATGGACACTGCTTCTCCGGCCTCCCCAAAGCCCCCAGTGCTCTCTTTGCTGCCGTCATTAGTCTCCCCCTCACTCCACCTGTTCGGTATTGGCCTGAAAGAGTGACTCCAAGGCCCAGCAGGAGTCCAGCAGAATCACGAGGCCTCCTCCAGCCCCCCCCCCCTTCATAATTACGCAGGCTTGCTATTCTAGTCACCAAGTACGGGCTGAGTTGTGTCCTCCTCAGACTCATACGTTGAAGTGCTAACCCCCAGGACTTCAGAATGTGGCCGTATTTGGAAATAGGATCTTTAAAAAGATAACCAAGGTAATAAGGCCATCTGGGCGAGCTCTAGCCCAATACAACTCATGTCCTTGTAAGAAGAGATCAGGACACAGATGGGCACAGAGGGAACACAGCTAGCTACAGCCATGGAGACAGGCTTTAGGAGAAACCACCTCTGGTGACACCATACCCTCACACTTCAGCCTCCAGAAATGTGAGGAAATAAGTTTCTTCTGAAGTCACTGAGTCTGTGGCACTCGGTTACAGTGACCCTAGAAAACTGACATACCACCCAAGGAGGTCTCCCAGAAAGCCACCTGTCATTCTGGAGAGCCCCCACAGGATTGAAAACTGTCTTGGCAGCAGGGTCGGAGGTGTTGAGATTCCATGTGTTCCCCAAATGAACTTCAGGAGCTGGGGCCAGGGAGACAGAGGATACCTAAGAGGCAGAACAGTCTGCCTGACACCAGCCAGCAGACATGGCACCTAGAAGGCAGGGGCAGGCAGTGAGCAGGCACCCCTGGGTTTCTCTCCTGGGGTGACCATCACGGCAGTCAGTCCGATGCCCTAAGGGAAGAGAGCACAGGCTGACAGATGGCGGAGCAAGCTTGAGAAGCGGAATGACGAGAGTGAGAAGCAGCCCAGGCCCTGGCCCTGGGTGGACCGGCTACAGGGCCTATTTTGAGGAAGAGGCAGCTCTGCTGTCTGAGTCTAGTGTGAAGAACTGGGAGGGAGTGACCTTCACTTCACAAGATGAGCAGGATGGGAAGGATGTGGAGAAGTCGGAATCCCGCGCGTTGCCATTGGGAATGTAAAATGGCGCCACCATTGTGGAAAACAGCAGGTGGACTCCTCCACAAGCTGCACGTGGTTCACCCTGTGGCCCCCAATGCCCTCCTAGGTATGTTTCCACAAGAACCGAAAACTTGCCCTCAAGCAAGTACCTGTGCACACACACTCACAGCAGCCTTGCCCACAACAGCCAAAAGGAAGAAGGGCCCAGAAGCCCATCAACAGGTGAGTGAGGAAACAAACTGGTGCATACACACAGCAGATTATAAAAAGGAAGCACTGCACTGGGGATGAGCCTTCAAATTAAAAGAAAGAAGACAGGCACGGAAGGCTACGTATGGTATGATTTCTTTTATTTGAAATACCCGGAATACGCAAATCTTTACAGACAGAAAATAGATTAATGGTTGCAGATCCACAATGTTTTGGAACCGCTGCCTTGCCTTAGTTTTAAACTTTTCCATCACTGCTCATGCCCATGAACGTTGTGGATCTGCAAAACATCACTGAATCCTTCACTTTAAAACTGAACTGCTTAGGTGATGAGAATTTCACCATGGTAAGGGATTATTTTTAAAGTTATGTACCATATATATGGGGGGGTGTCGTTCCTTCTCCATGACCTTTCCATCAGGACTGGCCGTCCCCCTATGTACTCTCACTGACATCTTAAGCCTGGCTTTATCTCGGAAGCTGTATCTGCATCAGCTCATGGGGATTTTCCCGTCCGTCTGGGCACTCACTTTCCCTGTCTGTTGTCCTCTTAAAGATCTTCTAGGGTTTTTCAGCTCATTCCTCCAACTGGATAGTAAGCCCTCGAAGGCAAAGCCCCATCTTTTCATTCTTATCCCAAGCAGGGTGGCAGCGAGGTACCACAATCGAGAAACAATCAGGTTCTAGCCACATACATGTTGCGCATCCCTCATCCAAAATGCCCTGAAGTCTGGGACTTTCTGAGCATTGACCTGATGCACTCCAGCTGTGCTAATGCTGTAGCCCATCAGTGCTCAGAGCACTGTGGCTAGAGTCAGGTGAACTGATTCTATTCTCTGAGCCTGAGTCCTGTGGATCCCCATAAGGGCTACCAGTCTGAGTGTCTGGCGGTGATGTGAAGAAGCTCAAGTGAGGGTCTCTGCTTGGGTAGAAGAATGCTGTATGTTGAAAGTGCGAGACAACGTAAGACACTCTTTATAAAGCACACACTGACCAACTGCCTGATGAGCTGTGGCCACGCCTGGTACACTGACCCCTGGTATCTCAGCCTCCCTGAAGGTCTAGAAGAGTAGCTATCAGCCCACCTGGACAGGACTTAGTGGAAAACCACTTCTCATCAAGGGTCCTCCAGGGGAAGGAACGACTCCTGCCTGGGCAGAACTGGACCTTGGAGAAGCAAAGACAAGAACCTTGAGCAGAGTAGACCCATCTCCTGATGAGAGAGCAGAGCAGAAAGACCCCAGGTCGGGCAGATCTGCACTAAGCTAGGACTTGATGCCTGAGTCCCAGAGATGCAAGCCCAGCGGGGGCTGACCAGCCTGGAAGAACTCCAGGGCAGGTCACGCCCATCTGGGAGGCAAAGTGAAAGGAGAAGCTTTTCCTAAGGAAGTGACAACCAAAGAGTTAATCCCAGAGTGGTACACGCCCACCTGTCCAAGGGTCCCCTCCCTCCTCAAACCGCAGCATCTGCTGGGAATCCATATGCTTTCGCTCCCTGCAGGTAATTAGGTCAGCTTAGAGGATTTCCTAGGTCAGGAGGTGGGACAAGGACTCACTGGCTCAGGTGGAGCTCCCAGGTGCGGAGCTGGCCCCTCCCCACAAGACAGGCACTCACGTATTCAGTTACGTGTCAGCCAAGAATGATGAGGTCCTGTGGGGCAAAAATGGAAGTGGGAGATACCTGCAGCCCCCACGCCTACAGCCCCTTGGTGAGCCCACTGCCCCAGGAACAGAACAAAGGAAAGAGTTGGCGCTTGCTGGAGGAAGTGGTCTATGAACAGGTCAGACAGAAAGGATATGGCGTGGGAGTGGGGAACGGGCAGCTAATGGCCCTCAGGGAACCATGTCACTGCAAGGTTATTCTAGTGATTACGTTTCAGCTTGTGAGACAGGTCAGAAATCTCTCTGAGAGCCCCGCAGAAGAAAGAACACAAAGATGTCAAGTGGAAATCTCTTATGGCCCATCTCTCTCCTGTCTCTCCCTCTCCCTGGGGTGGATTCCCCCTTTGCCAAGAGAGAGCCAGGAGTGCGCCTTGCTGGTCCCCATGGATGGGAGTAGCAGACAAAAAGGGGGTGTTCTGAGAAGCCCAGCTGAGAAACTCATTCACACCCTCACCACAGGGACTCCCTTCTCACTCTCTAAGCTGGAGCAGCCAAGAGTTTCAGAGACTTCTTTCAACTTGTCGTGATAGAGACAGGGTCTGGCATAGGTGTGGCATAATATTAAGAATTATGTCAACCGCTGTGTTCAGGACACACAAACATACACACAGCAAAAGTCTCCCTCAAATAGGAGTAGAACACAAAGAACTGGCTCAAGGGTATGAACCTTAAGCTCTTTGGGGCATCATTGCAACTGCACCCCACAATACTAGAGAGCCAGAGACTGTGGCCTAGGAATAGAGGGATACAGAAAGAAAGCTCTTGGCTGGGCCCTGGGAGGCCACTCAAGTCTAATAGGGGTTATGAGACACACACACACACACACACACACACACACACACAGGAAATGACCAAAGTCGAAGAGGATTAACATATAAAATATAAACTAATATGATTATAAGAACGTGTTTTAGTCATCTTTTTTGCTGCTGTGACTAAAGGACCCAACCAGAACAATTGTAAAGGAAACGTTTATTTGAGGGCTCACAGTTTCAGAAGGCCAACTCCATTCCCCCAGGGATCAAGGTGAGGCAGAACATCACGGCAAGAGTGGCCGAGGGAAGCAGCTCACGTGGTCATCAGAAAGCACAGAGAGACCCCACTCTCCAGATACAAAATATATACTCCAAAGCCACGCTCCCAATTAATCACTTCCTCCAGCCACACCTCACCTGCTTCCAGTTACCACTTCGTTAATCCCAACAGGGATTAGCTCACTGATTAGGTTAAGGCTATAACCCAATCGTTTCTTCGCCAAACCTTCTTGCATTGTCTCACATGTGAGCTTTTGGGGAACACCTCATATATCCAAACTGTAACAGAAATAAAAGCAATCCTCAATCATTTGCACTAAATGTCTATATCCAGGCCAGCTTATTTCTGAGCCTGAACACATTCCAGTCTTCTGATATGGACTCCAAGTATATTAAAGCATTTGCTTTCAGCCTCAACAAAAGAAAAAAATAGGAAGGATAATCTGTATATATTTTAAAAATATATCAAGATCATTCCTAGGCCAGATGTGAGCTGTAGATTATCTGGGATTGGGGCTCCCCATGGCATTGCTTCCCATCTCTTAGCATGGCCATAAAGACACCAAGCCAAGCCCGGAGGAAGAAGCATGGGGACAGGGTCTACTGACAGGACCAAAGATGCTCCAGGTGTGTCCTGAATCCAAGTCCACGGGACTTTCCCCCAGACCAGATTGTCAATCCCTCTTTTAAAGGTCACCATTTTCTCCTCTAAAACAAGTACCTAAAATTCTGATGCCATTGAAGACACAGCTTTCAGCAGTATTCCCAGGAGTCCCAGGACCAGGCCTGGAACTCATCCACCCACGGATCAACCTTGGCCAGGATTAACTTTAAGCTGGAGGGAAAGGAGAGCAAGAAGTACAATCAATATGTCTGCACTTGTCTCTGAGCCCCACGGCAGACACCAGTCACGGTGGCTGAAAGAGCAGGACACTGTCCTCTACGCGGGGTTATCCAATCTCTGCTTAAACACCTCCGGAGATGCTAAACTAACTTCTCCCTCCACCTTCTATTGGGGGCCACTTTATTAGGATCAGATCTCTATGTCCCTTCCAGTTCTAAGATCAATGACTTTAATAGCAGAAAGTTCTTGTGTTAACCATACAGAAAACTGCTCTCTGATTTTGGTTCTGACAAGTGGACTCTCAAAGAACACGTCCAACTCCATAGTCTCAACAGCAATCCAGGGGCACCACCCCCACTGTGCTCCTGTACTCTCCCTGACCACCTCAGGGTTCTGGAGCATCCCAGCCACAAGGATCCTTGGAGGCTCTTCCTATCAGCCATCCTACAATCAGCCCAAGGAAATTTTAAAATATTTGGTTGATTTTTTTTTAGTTAAAAATAATATTCTGCTGCCATATATAACAAATTAGAATAAAAATATGCTATTTTAGATCAACTTATACTAATATTTTTATGAGTGCATTGTAAAGTAATACTTCATAATGATTTTTGTATGTATAAGGCAAATCTCAATTTTCCCCCATTTAGCAATGGTACATGCTGTTCAATTTGTCTCAGATTAACTAGATAAGAAAAAGGATGACTTATTAAACATTTTTTAGATGTCATATCATGTCATACTTGGGGATCAAATTACATTCTAATAATTTTTATCAAATATTAAGGTATAATAACTAATAAATGGGAATGATATCAAATTAAAAAGCTTTCTTGCATAGCAGAAAAACAAAATACAAATGCTGGGGTTGTGGCTCAGTGGTAGAGCGCTCACCTAGCATGTGTGATGCCCTGGGTTCGATCCTCAGGACCACATATAAATAAATAAAATAAAGTTACTGTGTCCACCTTCAACTAAAATATATATATATATATATATATATATATATATATATAAATTGAGAGTGTGAAGAAAGAACTGACAGAAGGGACAAAATCTTTCCCAGCAACTCTTCCAACAGAAGATTAATATCCACAATATATAAAGAACTCAAAAATTTAATACCAGCTGGGCATAGGGGCAAATGCCTGTAATCCCAGTGACTCAGGAGGCTGAGGTAGAAGGATAGCAAGTTGAAGATCAGCCTCAGCAATTTAGTGAGGCCCTAAGTAACTTAGCAACCCTGTTTCAAAATAAAAAATAAAAAGGGCTAGGAATGTGGTTCAATGGTTAAGTGCTCCCAGTTCAATCCCTAGAACCAAAAAAACAAACAAAACCCAAATGAGACAACTGATAAGTAGGCCAATGAATTAAACAGATGTTGCTCTAAAGAAGAAATTCAAATGGCCAAAAAAATATATGAAAAAAATGTTCAAAGAGTGTGTGGGGGGGAGGAACACTTCATACACTGTTGGTGGGATTATAAATTAGTACACTGCACAACAGAAATCAATATGGAGGTTCCTTAAAGATGAGGAATGGAAGCACCACATACCCAGCTATTCCAGTCATCAATAATTTCCCAAAAGAATTAAAGTCAATACACTAGAGCGATACATGCAAACCCATGTTTATAGCAGCACAATTCACAATAGCCAAGTTATAGAAGCAGCCAAGGTATCTGTCAATACATAAATGGATAAAGAAAATGTGGAAATCTACACAATGGAGTTTTATTCAGCCACACAGAAAACAGAAATTATGTCATCTGCAGGGAAATGGATGGAACTGGAGAGGGTCATGTTCAACAAAAAAAGTCAGACACAAATGGACACAAAAATACTGTATGTTTTCTCTTGAAATTGAAGCTAGGGAAGAAAAAGTAAAACAGGCACCGCATGAAAGTAGAAGGGAGACCAGGAAATAAGAGGAAATGGATAGAAGGGGGAAGGCATGAGGGAGTGAAATGGATTAAATTATATTATGTGCATGGACAAATCTGTAACAATGGATCCCACTATTATGTATGCGCATAATGTACAAAATGATATAATTTTTTTTTAATTTTAAGGTATAAAAATGGTCAGAAGCTGCTGGGTGTGGTGGCTGTAATCCCAGTGACTCAGGAGGCTGAGGTAGGAGGATCACAAATTCAAAGCCAGCCTCAGCAACTTAGCGAGGCCCTAAGAAACTCAGTGAGACTGTCTCAAAATAAAATATAAAAAGGGCTGGGGATGAGGCTCAGTGTTTAAATGCCCCTGGCTTCAATCCCTGGTACAAAAATAAAATAAAATAAAAATTTTTTTAAAAAAGTGGTCAGAAGCTGCTCTCATGCCCTGAAGCTGAAAATTCATATATTTGGTACTTTGTATGTTTTAAATTGTGTTTCTGAAGAAGAGAGGCTTTTAGACTGATTAATGTGTACTTCTCTGTTATAGATGTGGATAGTATTATTCCCAGTGAATGAAAATCCAACTTAAATATAATTATCCCTTTTGTGAGTACTAGAAACATCTTGATGTGTTATAATATAAAAATCCTCGTCAAATGAATACAATCTGGTAACCACGGTCTTCAAGCAAATTTGTGGAGCTATTATTATTGTGCTTCTCCTTAACTCCATGAAGTTCCATATGTTTCCTGTCCCCACTAATGGTTCATTATGGATAAAATAAACAATAGATGACTAAGAAAAGCTTACTAGGAGGCCAAAGCCACCACTGCGGTTGGCACTGCTCATCAGATAACGCACTACTGGAGGATGGAAGCCCGAGAGGCCTCACACTCTTCCAGATCTTCACAGCAGGAGAGTCTGTTTCATATTAATGAGGAAAACAAGGAATAAAGGTATTAACCGATTGATTAAAACAGAAACGAAGTCCATGTCCTTACAAGCCATTTGAGAACCCCCCAGAGTTTCAAAGTCACAGGCTGGGAAAACAGTGTTCACCATGGGTTCATTCATGGCCTCACTGAAGTTTCTAGAAAAAAGTGGAGGCCCACAGAGGAGAATGAGCTACCTGAGGTCACCTGATAAGTCAGAGCAGGGCAAGGGTTAGTATCCTGTCTGCCGGCTTAGTCCTCTATTCTCATGGTGGCCCCGAGGGGAAAGGATGGCTTCAAATTCTACTGGAGATGAGGCAGTGTCCTGGGGTCTGACAAGAAGGGTTGGAAAGAGCTGCTGCAGAACACAGGCCTGTGTGCCTGGGTACCCCGCTCAGTGCCAGGGACAGCCCAGTGTGCTGAGGTACCCCTTCCAGTGCCAGGGACAGCATTTTTGCATAGAAGGAACTTAGTGGGTCAAAGTTTGTGGGATTAGTGAAAACGTCCTGGAAGAGAAATGGCAGCAGGTTCAATATTTGGACCCGGACCCCCAGACCCCTGCTGGGTCTGCTTTTGTCCCCTTTCTAGAGTCACGACAGTTTCAATCTCAGCACCACAGTCTCTCGCCAACCAGCTGCTGGCACTTGCAGGAGAGGTGATGAGAACATCAGCAGGTTAGAGTCTGGACTGGGAATCAGGAAACCTTGGTCTGGTCCCGGCTCTGAAACCAGAGGGTAAGCAGACCGTGGCTATGAGGTCCCCCTCAGGCCTCCCCTGGCAAAGTGAAGGGTTGATTCCTGGTTGAGTATGGTCCCTGGTTGAGCAGCAAGGGCATCAGCTGGGAACCTGGCAGGGATGCACATTCTGGTGGTGACCCCGGACCCACAGCCTCAGGAACGCTGGGACAAGGCCTCAAATCTGCTCTCACAAGCCCTCCAGGTGACTCAGATACAGGAGGCCCCAGTTTAAGAGTCCCAGACCTGCCTGTTTTGAAGGCCCCTATCAGTTCTGACAGTGTCTATCCCAGCCTGCACAGAGAGATGACCACGACCATGATGATGACGGTGTCAGTGCTGAACACTTGCAGGGTTCCCTCAAGGTGCCAAGCACTGCTCCTACTCTCCTCCAAAAATAACACAACGCCCTGTGGCACCAACTTCAGTAGGGAGACTCCACCACAAAGAGCGGCTGCTGAGGAGCCCAAGAATGGGGCCACTCTTCCCCTCAGGACTCCCGATCTCCTGGCTTCGATCACAAACCCTGAAGGCAGGCTGGACAAGCAGGCTGGAGGCAAGATGCCAACACGGATGTGTGCTCGCCCACAGGCGAGCTGGTCTACCCAGGCCAGCTGGTCTCCTTGGGCATATGACTTCCCTCAAGCCCCGGGGGTCTCACCTCAACATGACAAACTTGACTTTTGTATTTTAAACAAAGCATGCTATTGAATAAATAATGGCATGCACAGTTTCATTGCTGATGATTTGACCCATTCATAGTTGGGGCAGAAGTGACTGTGAACACTTTGCTTGTAAGCTGCAGACCAGAAGCTAGATCCTACATAGCCTAAAAACATCCTGGGAAGGGGCAAGGGACACTCCACCATCCCTGTACTTAACCTCTACAGACTCCGTGGGTCAGGGATGCAGTGATTCTATGCAATCCCCTTGGTCATTATTGTGTTGCAAATTTTATTGAAATTAAACATACTTTTTAAAGCATACTGGTTTTTATTATTATTATTATTATTATCATTATCATTATTTGTGGTGCTGGGGATTGAACCCAGAGCCTTGAGCATACCTATCCACTGAGCTATATCCCCAGCCCCAAATTTTTATTTTTTGAATGTTATTTTTCTGGTTATAAAGATAAAAGTCACTAAAATTTGAGAAGAAACAAGCAAAAAAAAAAAGTAAATCACTTGGGAGGAATAACCATTAATATTAAATATGTATATTTTCTGCTGGTTTTGTTCTAATTTGAGAGCTGTCGCTACCACAGAATGGATGAATGGATGAGGGGGAGGCTGGGTTCTAGTGGCTTGCCTCATTGGACCCCTCTGAGCCTCAGGGTGCCCCTCTAGGAAATGGCAAAATTATCCCTGCTGCCAGTTCAAAGAGTTCTCGGGAAACAAAGGCAGAGTCAGGCGTGAGTTACCCCCACGCCCCCACCCTCTCCTGGCTTTCACATTCTCAGTTCTTGGCAACAGCAGAACTGCGACTGGTGCCCTTGAACTGCTGCCCCTGGAGGGATCCTGCAAGCTTTCATCTTGGACAGGGACTAACAGGAGAGCCCACCCCCACCCCCACCCCCACCCCACACTGCCTATAAGAAGCAAATATAAAGCAGCCTGCTTCAGCAGAGATGGAGATGCAGCCAACGCAGGGCCAGCGGGGAGTCACAGGTACTCATCTGGGTCTGTGGAATATTTTGGAAAGAAAAGCTGTGGTGGTGTGGGGGGGGGGGCGGGGGGTATGGCAGGAAAGAGTCAAGTCCTCTATGATGCGCTGACTTCCCAAGTGTGCAGCCAACAGGTGAGGAGACATAAAGGAAAGACGAGATGGTGGCTGTCTGGGGACAAGGCCAGGAGATTTCTCTCTCTCTCTCCTGCCAGTTGCAGCCCAAGACAAGGAAGCAACCCTGTGACAAAAGGCAAAGTAGGTCTGCCCAGGACCTGGTTCTTTTTCTGGCCACTTCCTAAAATATCTCAATAAACCCTTTCGCTTCAGAGAAAATAAATAAATAAAACAAAGCCTGGCTCTCCTTCCTCTGGTTCTCACACGGGGCATCTCGGGGAGGAGCTGGAGGGGTGTGGGCAGCAAGGATTCTGTGAACAGATGAGCCCTGGGCTATGGAGGAGCAGGGTCCTTCCTTGGCCTTCACTTCCTCTCACGCAAAACAAAGGACTGGACATAACTGGTTCCAAGTCTTTCCAAGCTCAGGCTTCTAAGGGTCCCAGGAGCTTTGGGGGCTTCCTTCTAACCCATTTTTTTTTTAGCCTATTATTACTACTGCTGCTCCTACTGAGGCAATAGCCATGCATGGGGAAGGTCACAGGCCATTCCCCCCTAGAGCTCATGACCACAGCACAGCCCTGTTTTCCTGCTAGTGGTCAACTTCACATCCGAGTTGTCTCTACCAGCCCTGCAGGGGAGATGGAGATTTCCTGCCTTTTCGGGAGATTTCTCCCTCTTCTCCACACACACACACACCCACACACACACCACATAGGAAAAGTCAGCAGCCTTCCATGAGGACCACTGGGAATTCTACAGACTGGGACAAAGGTTGAGTAAGAGCCAGCTCCCCAGCTGCAGCTGAGTATAAGACTCAGCACAGTCTCTGCAAAACAAAAAGTGAACAAGCTAGCTAGCCCAGAAGCCGCAGGGCCAGCGGTGATGCAAGAAGACAATGGGCTCTTCCCAGGCTGGGCCACTAAGTCCCGTGGTTGTTGAGACCAGGCCTTGGAACCCTGCCAGAGCTGGGAGGGTGCAGTGCTGGTCACGTGATGTTCCCTACCAGAGCTGTGGAACTGGAAGGGGTCTTGCACTGGGTGGATTGTTCTCCATCCCCCACCTTCCTGCCTCAGGCCAGACAGCCAAAAATCCATGGCCCAAGGGACAGGACCTCAGCTTGCCTTGTCCCAATACATGCTTGCTTTCTTGGCAGGTGACCAGTTCTCTGTGGTCATGTCTCACTTGTACCTCTTTTTTGTTGATCAACCTCCTCGGGTCAGCTAACTCATTCTCTCTGGGCTTCATTTTAAAATCAGAAAGGGATTCCTTCCATCTTGTCCATGCTGGGTGTGGCCAGCGTGAGGGAATTAAAACTTGAGAATAACTGGACTTGTCCATGTCTCCTGAATTTTGGTCTCATCCTCTTGGGAGAGATAACCTGATGGGCTTATTGGAAGGACAGAGGCAGAGCTCTACCTTTCAAGATCCCACTCCAAATCTCCTTGAAGTCATTCTGGGAACCACAGATTAAAATGTTCTTTCTTCTTCTTCCCTTCTTTTCCTTTCCCTTCCCTTTCCTTCTTTTTTCATATTCTCCCCCCCTCCCTCCCCACTTTTGTGTGGGGATTCAGCACAGGAGAGCTTTACCACTGAGCCACATCCCGACACCTTCTTTTATTATTGATTTTGAGACAGGGTCACTCTAAGTTGCTGAGGTGGGCCTGGAATTTACAATCCTCATGTCTCAGCCTCCCAAGTTGCTGGGATTATAAGTATGCACCACCATAAGCAGCTAGCTATTCCCTTCCTTCCAAACTCAGGAGCTCCTGTGGCCTAAGCCATCCATTTGCATTTATCTTTTATTGCCTGTAAAGTGAGCTATCTACTATGCATGAATATCCTGGAAGTTTCCTCAACTACAGTACAAGGTTTATTGAGGCAAAACCTGCTTCTTTGTCTCCTCTGTAATTCTCACAGCGCCTAGCATACAACTGAGCACCCATTTGAGGCTCAAAAACATATTGAGATTGCCCACCATGGCCAGAAGTGTGGTCAGGTATGGTGGCGCACACCTGTAATCTCAACTATTCCAGAGGTGAAGGAGGCTCACAAGTTTAAGGCCAATCAGAGCAACTCAGTAGATCCTGCCTAAAATAATAATAATAATCCAGGAGCCCTGCTTGAACATGACACTACTGTCAGGAGAGAGAGGTAGGAAATAATGACTACAGAAAACTTTCAAAAGCACCTCTTTTTCTCAGGCACTATGCAAGAGGATTCAAGGGCATTATTTAATGTAACAACCCCATGCAGGATATTTCACTTCCCAGTTTACAGATGAATGTTAAGGAAGATTTAAGGCCTTTGCAAAAGATCACACAGTCAGTGCACAGAGAGCCAGAACTGAACCAGGAAGTCGGACCCCAGGGTCCTTGCTCTTGCATGGTCTTCCACTTCCAAGACCAGATGCGCTCACTCAGAGTTTCAGATGAACAACAAACTTGGTCAGAAGAGAACAGGAAAAAAGCAAACTTTCTGGAACAAAATCACACAAACAAGTGGGGAAACAAACACAAACTGGGGAAACAGGAGTAAGTGGAGAATGAGATTGATGTCAATATCCTGACTGTGAGCATGTCCTATAGTTATGCAAGATGTGACCCTGGGGACTGTAAAGGTACACGTGCTGAACTACTTCTGGCAAGTGCACATGGGTTAACTAGCTCAGTGAAACTTTCAATAATAATGATAGTAATAAATATGTGGGAGGCCAGGGATATAGCTCAGTTGGTAGAGTACTCGCCTTGCATGTACAAGGTTCTGGGTTCTAATCCCCAGCACCCCCCCCCCACAACACACAAAGATCCATAGTCCCAGCAAGAGCATCTTTAGCCACCAATGAGTAGTCCTTGGCCTGTTTTGACCTGTCCCCAGCACAACAGCACATGGATAGAGCCCAGATGATACCACTAGGCCACTGAGAAACAGCATTCTTAGACTCAGAAGTCCCAGCTGTTATTTTTTATAATGCCATCTAGAGAGTCCCTCTTTCTTTTTCAAGGTTTCAGGTTCAGAGAGGATTTACCCAGTCTCACTCAGAAGGGGGCCAACACTTGGCACAGCTCTGACTCAATCCCACACAAGCCTTCCAGACCCTTGCAGGAGGGCCCAGCCACATAGCAGTCATAGCTGTTTGCCACTCTCCTTTAACCTCCAGCTTCTCCTGCACCTCCAGCACCCAGCAGGCCCACCTTGCCTGTGCCACCCACTATCAGGGTAGCATGACAACAACCACAACAACCAATGGCCCCATAGCTGAGGACAACAGGATGGAGGAGGAAACGAGGTAGAGTCCTGGGGGCCACCGGTCCAACTCATCCAAGTTCTAGTCGTTCGCAAAGCCCATTCAAGTCCCAGCAGCTGGGCAGTCTTCACGCTGGTTCCCACGACACTCGGGGCAGGTCATGCTGGAAGAGCTATAGTGCAGCGGGAATGGAAAGATAACCCCGACCTCTCCAGTCAGGTGCGCAATGCAAAGGTGTTGCACAGAATGCCCGGTGGGTGGCCAGGCTTCTGGATGACAAGGGATCCATCTTTAGCCCAGACCTAACTGGAAACCTTTATCCCCATCAGATGTGGAGCATGTCAGAGACAGGGGGAAAAAAAGTCAGCAACAAAACTTCAGGAACACCCACAGAGAAAGAAGTGGGGTGCATAATACAATATGGAATTTATCAGAGACTGTCCTAAAAGCAACACCATGGATCAGCCCTCTGTAATTAAAGTCTGAACAATTCATAAATGAAGCTTAAGAAAGTTCTGGATGTTGTGATAATGGTCCTGATATAGGAAACCAATATCCTAGCCCAGAATTTTATGGAATAAAAAAATTAGGAGAGTGGTCAGTCAAATGAGAAGATAGCAAGAAAACAGATGTGCACCAGATTCGAACAGTGATTCCCATCTCAGTGAGGAGCAATGGAAGCAGATATCTCAAGCCTACTTTGGGGCATCGCGGTTTCTGTATGGCAAGGCCGGGGTTTCTGGTGTATACACTATGCACAGTTCTTTCTCACTGTGGATCCAGTTAGCCTCAGAGAGTACCTGATAAGGTCCTGTGTTCAACAACTATTCCAAGCCCAGATAGATAAGTACCATATTGAGCCAGACTGTGCAAACTATCCCTCCCTGCCACCTCTTACTGACCAGCTTGGCCACATTGAGTTCTGCAGGAACATGGCCTATAATCCTGGCATCTCCACGGAGGCTGGAAGGGTGGGCAGCAGGAGAGCAGACATTAGGACCTTCTCTCCATGATAAACCTGTTGAAGGAGGTGGCTACCCCACACACCCACCCAAAATGGGGCAACCAACAACAGGTGGTAACAACAGACACCTGTTGACATCACACCTAGAGGTAAGGTAGACGCAGGGAGGCTCACGGGACGGTCTTCCTTTTATGTCTTCACTTTCATGGGCCCTGCAAGGGTCTCTTCCCAGAATGAAAAGTAAACCTAGAAAAACAGATCAGAGCTTGGTTCTGTGGCTTTGTCAAGCAGAGACGGGTCTGTGGGGACAGATGATGATTCTTCTTTGGGGAAAGTGCCTTAGCCTTGGGCCCGAGGAAGACTGAGAACTGAGCAGTGGCTTGATGGGATGACGATGGCCGGGAACCAGAGAGTTCCATGGCCTCACACCTAACACCCTGCCAGGGACTCCTCGCTCATTCTTCATGCAAGCAACCCTTAGACAAGGAAGTTTCTCAAACAAAAGGGCCAAGGGCCTGTGCTGGAACCCCAGACTGCCTGATGGGCCATGAGCCAGGACTATTAGACTTTGGAATCAGAAAGGCCCAGATCCGATCCCAGCCCTGGCACCTAAAGCTGTGCCACTTTGGGCAAGTTGGTTCCATTCTCAGCTTCCATTTTCTCAGTGTAATGGGGACAAATAACATTCAACTCAAAGGTGGTGATGACTCAGTATGATGATGTGCTTATTTAAATAGCCCTCTTAGTGGGGCATTGGTATCCCCATTTCAAACTGAGAAAGTTAAAGCTAAGGAAGGCTAATAGCTTGTCCTAGACACTTTAACCCTAATTGTCACATCCCTAACCAATGCCTGTTCTACTGCCCCACACTGGTGCATAATCATCCACTCAGTATATATTTACTGAAAGTTTACTAAGTACATAAACCAGGTACCACTGTGAGTTACTGTTCCAAGAGTAGAATTGGCCTGTTCTAGACAACTGCGTCCTTGGATCCAGCATGGCTAATGGTACCTCCACAGAAGCAGGTACCAATAAGGCATTCCCTGCCCTCAGGCCACATACAATCTCCTGGGTAAGAAAGGCACAGCCAGGTGAAGGCACAGCAGAGGGGGCAGAACCCATCAGGAGAAGCAGGAGTTCTCAGCCAGGGCTGAATGCTACAATTATCTGGGGGCCTTGATCACACGACAGTGCCTTGGCCCTGCCTGCAAAGAAGGCTGTTTATTTGGCGTGGGGTCTCAGCTGTCGGCATCCCATAAAATCTCCCCAGATGATGCTAGCTAACATGTGGGCAGGACTGAGATCCCACACAGAGGGCCTCATCCATCAAAGTGTGGTTGGATTCCAGCTGTGTTGGCATCACCTCTGAGCTTGTTAGAAATGTAGATTCTCTGGCCCAGCCCAGACCTACTAGTCTGGGTTGAATCTGCATTTCAACATGATCCCAGGTGGATGCAGCAGCCTGAGAAGCACTTTGGGCAGGTCAGTGAGAGGTAGACCCTTCCCTACAGGCCAAGCAGAGAAGTCCTTTCCCAGGTGCACTGGGAGACAGCCCACCTGCCCCCCTCCAGGCAGAGAACACCCTAGTGATTAGGGCAGGGGCACTGGTGCCTATGGGGAGCCACGTGGCCAAGTTCTGCTTCTCTTTTCTCCTCCGAGCTGCACCTGGGTCTGCATCATGGGGCTCCATGTCTAGAGCTGCTGGAATCCCAACAAACCCTTCTGTGACTAAGAGGAAATCTGCATGCAAGACCCAGTCACCATTTAAGGAATAAGAAGAAAAAGGAGTTTCCTCCCCTTCCACACAGTCCTCGTCCCCACTGTCCCTTCCCCCTCCTGGAGTGCTCTTCTCACAGAAGAGGCAAGCTAAGGACAGCACTGGCTCGGCATAGCCCCCATGAGAGAGCAGGCTGCCCGGCCACCCATAAAGACGGCACTGTCACTGCAGGCATGGAGGTGGCTGGTACCAGCTAAGCCTAGTGAAGGAGGGAATCCTCGAGAGACAGCCAGACAGAGGCACTCACATCATCTGGCCCCTCCAGCATCTCGCACCCCACCCCAGCTCCGGATCCGCTACCACTTCTGTCTTTGTCTCTGTCTATCTGGGGAGTGTGTGTGTGTGTGTGTGTGTGTGTGTGTGTGTATGTGTGTGATTTTTCACACGTGCCTGCCTCTGCTTTCCCATCAGACTAGGAGCAGCCCTCCCCAGCTCCTCCTTTGTCACTGCCAACAGTACTGAGCATGGACACTTGCACCCAGCAGGCGTCCAATAAATACTATTTGTATTCACGTGCACACATTTCCTAAGGGTCAAACCCGTAGCTCCAGGCTAACAAAGAGCCACTCAGAAGCAGGCATTTATTAAGGATGACTAGCAGCACAGTGAGATTCTTCGAGAGAAAAGAAAAAAAAGCTAAAGCATTCCTTGAAAAAGCTCATATCAGACTTACAAAGAGCAAGCCTAAAACCAAGAAAAGCAGGCCCTTCCATGCGGTCAGGCAGGCCTATGGACGCTGGCACATGCCAACACAATGCTCCAGTCTCTTGGCTTGCTGATGGATTGGCATGAGTCGTCCAGTCTCCTCTAGTCCTCTAGAGTACTTCTGCCACTCACCCACACCCACGTCCACGCTACCGGGTGCACAGAACGGGAGTGAACACCCAGAGTCAGAAAGGGAGAAGGCTCAAGACAGGAACCTTTCTACACCCGATGCCCTCAGCATCTGACTCAAGAGCACCTCATCGTCCCTCCACTTTGCCCCAGAGCCACCCACACTGCCTGCTTTGTCATTTGAGGCTTCCAAGTATTGGACCTCAGCCAGAATCCAAGGCGGCTTCTCTGTGTCCTTGAACAGAAAACTTCAGGGTGCCATGTAAGGTTGTTCTCATTGTGAAAACAAGAAAAATCCAGACAAAACTCATGGCCAGACAAGGGCTTCAGTCTGGATTCAAAGTGGGACTTTCTCCAGGAACTTATCAAATCCACCCCCATTCAAAAGGCTACTTCACAGTGTACCGTACAAGTTTAGGTAATGATGGGTCAATAAATAAGGGTAACTGGGCATGGTCAAGGATTCTGAGTATATGGGACTATACAGTCTAATACAGTAGCCACTAGCCACATGTGGCCATTTAAATTAAAAAAAAATTCTTTTGCAGTGCTGGGGATTGATTGCAAGGCAAGCACCCTTCCACTGAGCTACAGTCCCAGCCCCTTGTATTTAAATTCAACTTAATTTAAATTCAAAATTCAAATCTTCAGTCACATGAGCCACATTTCAAGTGCTCAGTAGCCACATGGAACCAGTGGCTGCCACACTGGGCAGTGCAGATACAGAACATTTCTCTCAGCACAGAAACTTCTACCGGGCAGCACGAATATCAAGCATTTAGATATTTCAGGTGAAGTAATGAGCAGGGTCTGCTGCTCTCTCCCAGTTTGCTGGAGAGTCTCTCGGTCCCCCGAGGAGTGCTGAGCAGAGGAAGGACATGTTCACAATGCATGAAGCAATGGGCTGAGATTCTCCCACACACACAAAGGCCCTGGAGCAAAGCTTGCAGGGCTGCCTACCACTTGAGTCCTCTTAGCATGCATTTGTGTACATACACGGTCTCTCCTTCCTAAGGGGACCCGTCCTTTTGCTTTCATCACAGGGACTGTGAAGTCAGATGCTGTAGCCAGTTCCCTGCCAGAAAGGCCACCTGCTGCCTTGTTCTAGCCAGAATCGTGTTCTGGCGCCCTCTGGACAGTTCCAAGCATTTCTCGGCTGTACTTTCTAACCTGGTGTCACTGGGGAGAAAAATCTTTCAGAGGACAGGTTGGATCAGCACCCTGGACAGCGACCTCTCAGCGCTCCAGAAAGTTTCAACACACCCCTGTTCCTCAAACACACCTTCAGAAGGAACTGTCCCCTGGCAGACCAGTATAGGTGCCTGAGAAGGGGTTTCCCGCCTACCTCTAACACCTCAACCTTGTCTTCAGAACAGAGGCAGGTCAGCTCAGAAGTTTCAAAGGCTCCTCACCAGCACCAAGACATCCAGCTCCTCAGTTCCAAAGTGAAGGCTCTCTGCAGTCCGGCCCCCGCTGGTCTCTAGTTGCACCTTTGACAGCCTCACGTGCTCAGTTCACCATGTCCCCACCCCAGGTGCTTCCCTCCTCTAAAACCTTTGGCTGTTCTTTTGCCCCACCATTTCCTTACCGTTGCCTATTTGACTCCTTCCCACCTCTAGAGGACAAAGCCAGCCCCCACATCTTTTCCAAACCTCCCCCAAGAACTTTAGTCTGTGTTGATTCCCTCCCTCCTCTGACATCCCAAAGCACTTCTAGTTCAGAGCACGCTTTAAGGAACTTAATGACATAGCATCACATCCAATGACTAGTGTCATAGGTGCATTTTAAAGTTCCAGGTGGGCCAGTATGTGAAAGAAGAACTAGATTTTGCCAGCAACTTGTCACACTAACACAAGTAAAAGTCATGTCACCTTTCAGAGTTTCAGTTTCTTGTTGGGTAAAATAAGGATCTTAGACTAAAATATTTCTAATATTCATGAATTGAGGATTCTCTCAAAACTAGTTGCCACCTAGAGAAGCGCTCTGCATACAGTAGGGCCTTGAAAGGGTAACTGCAGATGCAATGATTATTTTATAAAACCCGGGCAGAGCCCAGAGCTGGGATCAGCCAGAGAATCCTGGGTTAGTTCCCAATACAAGTTCCAAAGGCTTTAGTTCCACTCTGTGGGTGATGATGATCAGAAAGGGATCGAGTTTCTGTCCCTGCCTATGTCACATAGGAAAATTGTGGCCTCGGAGGCATTTTCCTTCATAAAGAATGCGTTAACTCCACATGTGGAAAAATACTACACAACAAATTTTCCAACAATGACATGATAACAATGTCTGTCATGCAACTTTCTCTCATTTAGGTCAACTAACACCCGCAGCAGTGTACTCACTTCATTCCTAATTACACATAAGCCCAGAAGAGACTATGGAAAATAACAGGAAGCAAACAAGTGGGAGACACCCCCAAGTAAAACTCGAGCTGGTCTCACAAGTCAAGGCATTCTAGGGGGAAAGTGACCTTGAATCTCAACTCAATATTAGACTCCCTTGTCAAAAAGATAGTTATGATGCTTCCTCATATTTAATATTCCTATCCTCAAAGCTTTTGTCTAATGTATCTACACACAATAAGATATAGAGCATATATATAGAGAGAGCATATAGACAATTCCTCTCTTGCATAAGGAGAGTTTAAGGCCAGAAATGTTTAATAACTTTTACACTACAAATAAAGATCCAACTACACCACGAATGTCATTGGAATAGTTTCATGGACTTAGGCAACACACACATAGACACATGTCTATGCACATCAGATGATTCTTACTAATAGAAAGGGAGAACTTATGAAACTTCCCCTAGAACTTTAAGCTTCCATTAAGTACTTGTTTTTTTTAAAAAAATGCTATTGCCAAAGCAAATTGGCTAGCATCGGTACAAAAGGAGGGAACTCTCATCACTGGGGAAAGTCCTTGGAATTCTTCTGCCAGCCATCCACTTTCATTCCAGAAAAATCACAAGATCTGAGAACAAAACTTCGATCTGGCCCCAGCTGGCCAAAGCTGGATCCAGGAACACTAGCTGAAGCCTGAACTCCCCTGTCCTACCGGGCCTTTCCCCAAGTTGCCCAGTCTATGTGCTGAGAGAGGCAAAGCAGGATACCCCAGCACAAGTATGGCAAAACAAAGACCCCAGCACTCGGGGTGCACCCTCTCTTCCTCCAGCAGCTCTGATCATTGAGTTTTCAAGTGTGGCTATCTCAAGTCCATGGCAGGTCCTTTCTTTTGCCCAAGCCTTTAACAGATCACCCAAGTCTAATGTCATAGTCCATTAACAGGCTGGAATTATACTGTCTGGAATTATATTTGAAGATACATCTCTCATCACCTGGAAGGCAAAGATGGGGCCTGATAAGCCTCTGTGTTGCTCCAAAAAGACATAGTATCCCTGCTCCAAAGAGTAGGTGCTCTGTAAATGCTTGGTGATGATAATAAGAATGATCAGACCTTCTCAAGAAGTTTCTCTGCCACCTACGGGCAGAACTAGGTAGAAGCTAAGTACCTGGGGCTGTGTGGGGCCCACCTGGAGGACAATAGACCAGACTTCCTCCAACTCTGGGTGCCAAGGACTTTCTTACTCTAGGACTCAGACAGGCGGCGGAAATCCTCTCTTCCAACCCCTGAGCGGCTGATCTCAGGCTGTTTATCTCGTTAACTCTGTTTATTGTGATCCTGGTAAGAGGTTCTGAAGCCCTTCAAGCCCCTCTCTAATTAAATTCATTATAACAGATTGGGGCTTTCTTTCTAGATCTTAGAAAAATTAACAACATGATTAGCATCATAATGACTGGGAGAGGGGCTGCCAGGGAGGCCTTTCAGGAGGGGCTGGGCCAGTCAGGGAAGGGAAGATTGAGGAGGAGCAGGTGAAGGAAGAGAGGGCAGATGCTCAGGCAGCTGCTTCCCAGAGGAGGAGAATCTGCAGGAGCTGGAGGAGGTGACAGAGGCCTGAGGGGATGACCCCTCCGTGCCCCAAACACTCCAGCTTTTTCATAGAGTTGCATTTGGGAGAAAAGAGAAAGGACAAGAAATTAATCAATGACATAAATCCCAGAGATGTGGCTTCTGGGACAAGAACTTAAACCAATCTTCTAATTTTATACAGAGAAACACATTTAAGTTCTGTTAATAGTGGAGCCAGAAGTATAAGCCCTTTTTAAGATGATTGTCCTGTCCCTGCAAGACAGGCAGGAGCAGGGTGAGGGTAGACAGCAGACAAGAGGAAGCAGACCACTTCCTCCCTAGAGAACCTGAACCTGCCAAGTTTTTACTTATACATCTGGTAGGTTCCCTCCTCTAGAACACCCTCCTTGTCTAGCAAATTCTATCAATCTGTCCAGGCTCAAGGCCACGGCCACCTCCTCTGTGAACAGCAGTTACTATTTGAGGAGCATTTGTTCCCCACTGGGTATTGAGCAAGGCCTTCCTATCTTTAGCACATCGAATCCTTATAACAGCTCCATAAGGCTATATTAGTATCTGCATTTTACAGTGAACTTCAGCAGCCCAGAAGCAAGTGGAAGAAGCAGGGCTGGAGCCTAGGATTGTCTTACCTCAAAGGCCACATCACCTCTTCAACTCCAACAGCCTGGTCCAGTTGACAGATCACGCCTACCTCGAACTGTTACTGTCCAGGGTCTAAGCAGCCTTCATCACACACCATTGTATATTCTTCCCAAGGTGCTTTCTGTGCCTTACTTCTCCATTTGGAAGCAGGAACCACATTTCTGTCTTTCACAGGGATATCATAGGTACTCAAAAATGCATTTTAACTGAGCCTATCTAACAGATTTTCCTAAACTGTACATGAGGACAAATATTCCAGTTCTTTATTTTCCAACAAGCCTGGGAGAGCTCAGTATAATAGATGACAGGGCATGGGCTTTGAAGTCAAACCAATGTAGGTTTAAATTCTACCTCTGGCCAGGCACTGTGGTGTATGCCTGTAATCTCAGCAGCTCAGGTGGCTGAGGCAGGAAGATTACCAGTTCAAAGCCAGCCTCAGCAACTTACAGAGGCTCTAAGCAACTCAGTGAGACCCTGCCTCTGAATAAAATACAAAAGGGGCTGGGAATGTGGCTTAGTGGTTGAGTGTCCCTGAGTTCAATCGCTATTACCAAAAAAAAAAAAAAATTCTGCCTCTGCAATTACCTGTTTTGTGATCTTAAACAAGTAAGACCCTCCCAAAATCTGTTTCATTATCAGTAGAATCCTAACTAAAGCTCTTTTGTCTAGTTAACTCAAAGGATAAAATGAGGTGATGCATATAAAGCCTACAGTAGGATACCCAGCACATACTAAGCACTAAGTAATGATGACTACTGCTATTAAGCCACTTACCTGGCCCCCAGCTTGCCTCAAGGCCTAATGAAAGGAGGGTGGCTCCAGGGTTCTCAAGCTGGCTGGACAATCTGACCAATGCCCTGGGTCAGCAAAGCTGCAGAAGTGCCTACAGGAACCCAGCATAGCCCGAGCTCCCAGAACCTTCCCCTGCAGTCCCAGCGACCAGGCCATGGGTATCCAACATCTACCCTGGCAGCGAGGCCTGGGTGCTACCTGGACATTTTGAGTCACTGCTCAAATGTTTTCCATCAAGCTGTGTCAGTCAAGGCATGGTGATCTAGCCTCAATTAGTTTGGTGGTTACTCCAGGGGTCCTCTGCCCACTGTGACCCCTCAGCCAAGTGCATACCATGCCAGAAACTCATTCAATCTTTTATAGCATTTCTTGTGCTGTTTTAATTTGTCTTCACTTCTTTCTCTCCAACTCAACTCATTTCTCAGCACCTAGCACAGTCTCGGACCAGGTTTAAAGGCTCGGAACAGATGAATGAAATGAACTCAGTTGGCATGTGGGGAAGAGAAAGGGCCACTCAGACAGATGAAGCCAGGAGTCTCCCGCCTCAGGTTCTTTTCCCAGTTTAGTTAGTCATGGTGACCTGTACTCAAGTATGTAACTTCAGAGGGTGTCCCCTACTTACTATCAGCCCACCCCCATCTGGACTGCTCTGATGACCTCTACCTGACTCTGACCCACTCATAACCCCAAAACCCCTTCATGCATATCAATATCTAAGCATGACCCTGTGCAGGTACCTGCTATTCCGCCATCAGTTTGGAAGCTCCCTGAGGGCAGAATGGGCCTCCTTCCTCTGTTTGCTCTGGCATTCTAAGCATTTTCAGAGCATGCCTCTAAAATGCAAGTTCTTAGGAGCCGGCATTGGTGGAGTAAAGCAGTTGCGACCTCGACCCAAAGTTCCCTGTCGGTGTTTCTGAATGAAGCTGTAGCAGTACCCAGGGGGATTCAGCTACACCCCTCCAGCTCCCCTCCAGCTGGGGGATCTGATAAGCCGAATCTCACCTCCTCCCTCACCCTTTTCCTGACAGTCAACTTGAGAGTCAGCTCTGCTACCATTCCTAATGACATTGACCAAGCCCTCTTCCCAGCCATTGAGGAGGGGGCTGACACCCCAAGAATTTGAGATCCTGCTGTCTGATTACCTGTCTCTCTTTTCCATGATGCTGGGACCTCTGAGAGTTCCAAGTCTGCCTTACTTTTCCTCTCTGTAATCTCAGAGCCTAGCAGAGCAGCACAGTGAAGGGCTAACTGGATATCTGCGAAATGAATAAGTTACAGATCCAGATTTCAGTTCCTCTTGTTTCTTCCCTCCCCCAGCCCAGCTGAACAGGCTGAGAGCTGAACTTCTCTGCCTCCCCCTTTCTCATCTAAAAATGTCTTTTTCTAAAGTCAAAGGTCAGATCCTTACACACCTTGGATGGTCTTAAAGATCTTAAACTCTTGGATGGTCTTAAAGATGTCAGTATACTTCTGGCCTCCCAATCAGCCTGAGGGAGAGGCCTGGTACCAAAGGTAGGAAATAGGTTGCGACAGAGTAATCAGAGCCTTGGAATCCTGACTCTGTCACTGCAAAAATAGGACCCTCCTCTGATCTGTCCCACTCGGAAATCCAAAGCCAAAACAAAACCCCCAGGTTTAAGCCATCTCCACAATGTGCCCCTGAAAGGACCAGCCCTTGAAACACATACAGTCTTGTGCAGCCCACAGGGAGCCCATAAGGCACAAACTGGCAGGTCTTGTCCCAGCTCTCTGGGGAGCTGGCTTTTCTCTTTGTCCCTTGGTTTAGCTCCCCGTAGCCTTTGTGATGCCAAACAAGAGGACAAGGGGTGAAATTCGTTGGGCAAAACTGGAAAATATGTATGCTGTTATCAGAATCCCCCACTTAACCTGAGCCCCAATCAAGCACTTCGACGTCAGAACCATAATCCAATCAGCTCTCGACAACAGCTGCAGGTGATGCCTCCTCCCCGTACCAGGAAAAGCTGGCAGCCCTGAGCCACTGATGCCAGGGGAAGCTTCCGCCCCACCCCCACCCATGATGGGGAGGGGACAGAGAAGGGTAACAATGCAGGGGGCAGCCAGTGCCCCAGATGCAGGAGCCCTAGGAGGCCCTGCCGGAGGCAGGTAGAGAGTTGCCACGCATCATCTGAAAGAGTCCAACTGTTCAGATTTCCAAAGTGAGGGAGCCTTAGAGAAAAGGGACAGGATCTGTGGGCAGTTTGCTCTTCACCTTCCAATTTAAGCCTCTGAGTTTCAGCTGAGGTCCCCAAGACAGGAAATGGGCTGTCATTTTCTGTTTCACAGTGGCAAACACAAGTTCTGGAGCTAAGTGTTAAGTCTCTTTCTTCCTCGGTATCATTGTCTCTCTCTCTCTCTCCCTCTCTCTCGCTCTCTCTCCACACATACACATGCCTTCAGCTAAATCCAAAGACTAGGGGGAGAAATTGCTCCCTCAGAAGTGCCAGCTCGGTCAGGGTAAAAGGTAGAATGTATTCCATGGGTAGTAGACCCTCATCTCCTTCGACTCATCCTGCAAGGCCAATCCTCCTCACAATAGAGGGGCACCGACCCCTGCCTGCCCTCCTCTACCAGTCCCACCTCCACAGCTGGTACAGCCCCCTCCCCAGGGCTTCCATCTCCAGGCACATTTTCCCTGGGCTTCTACTTATGCTTAAAGTTTTACAGGTTCTGAATGTGCCCATCTCTAGCCCCATCAAAACCATTCAACTCCTGCCCAACCAGTTCTCAAAGCCCTGCGGCCTGCCCTTGCCTTGCTGGAGATTTGACCGGAGCCCAGCAGGGCTCACCACAGTTCCAAGGGTAGATGAGACACACCAGGCCCTCATGCCAGGGAGACAGACAGGCAGAAAAGGGGCATTGTCCACTCCTCCAGACTGAGGGAAGAGGCATCTCTGCCCAGCACACACGCACACACACACACACACAGCCCATGCCAAAAACCAAGGAAGGAACCAGAAGCAGACCCTGGCTCAGGGCAGCAGAGGGGCTGCCATGGGGACCAGAGTCTAGGTGATTCAGCACTCTGCCCACTCAGCCCAGCCCATGGGCCACACTCATGACAGCTCCTGGTGCCAAAGTGCTGACTTAGAGGTTGAGGAAGAATCCTTTCTAAAATCCAAAATTTTCTAGCACTCCAGCAGGGGTTCTCACCCAGGCCTTTTACACCCCAAGGCTGAGAACGAGGCCTAGGATGAGCCTACTATCTGTCCCCTTGGACCCTGCACCTCTCCAATCCTAGTTTCCCTGTGCTCAGCACCCCTCCCAAGTCCATCTAGGAAACAAACCTAAACAGCCTGAGAAGAAGGATGGCTGGAGAGGAACACAGAGGCCTACTAACCCCCAGTCTCCCTCCTCGTCAGCCGTGGACAGGATCAAACATGCAGAAATGGGTGAAAGTGGGTTGTGTCCACAACAGAAAGTACATTGGGCCTTTGAAGCTGGAGGCTGCCCTAAGCAGAGAAGGAGGGCTAGGGCCAGTAAGGAGCTGAGGACAAGCTGTGGGGCTCCAAGCAGCAGTGGGACAGGCAGGTGGAGAAGGTGATGTGGCGGGCCATCTGAGAGCCTGGGGACTAGGTGGGGTTCTTGAGAGGGACCATGGTGCAGGAGAGGAAACCAAGAGGCAGCTGGGAAGAGGCTGGGACAGGGTGTGCAGAGGTGAACTGGGGGAGGACAGAAAGGGTGAGGGAGCTAGTGGGGAGACAGGCACTCAGCTGAGTGACTGGGGGGCAAGGGATGGGGAAGAGATGGGGGAGGGCAAGGAGAGGGGCTGGTGTCAGGGCAGGAGAAATAGGAACGAATAGGGTGATAAAAGTGGGGTGTTGAGGAAAACATAGGTATAAGGGCCAGCAGGGCTCATAGATGAGATGGGGACAGAGAAGAGAGGGGAAAGGGCGAGGATGCAGGAAGGGGGAGGGGATATTGCCAACGAGATGGAAAGGGTGTTGGGGTGAGGAGAGGGTAGGAGCTGGATGATGTGAGGGTGCGCTGGAAACATACAAGAATTGGATGATTCGGGACAGATGACAATGTGGACAGGAGAAGGCATAGGGACGCGGACGGAGGGGGATGGGGTCAGGTCGGAGGATGGAGACGGACAGAGGAGGGCGGGAACAAGAGGGTGTCGCTAGATGGGTTTCCATGATCCCCGTTTTACCATTTTACTTCCAGCCTATCTCTCGGGTGTCCGCGCTCCCCTACCTCCAAGGGCTCAGGCTCCGGCCCCGGGCGCAGTCCGAGCTGNTGTGCCGCTGCCGGCGCCGCCACTTCCCCCACGTGCCCCTGCAGCGCCTCTCGTCGCCAGCCGCCGCATTAGGGCAGAGACTAGCCCGTGCGCGTCCCCGGGCGGCCGGCGCGCCCCCGACAGCCTGCGTGCGCGCCCCGCGCCCCTCCCTCCGCGCGGCGAGCGCCTGCTGAGCGGGGACCGGAGCACGGAGGAGGGAAGGAGGCTCGGGGCGCGCCCTGCCCTGCGCTATAGGGAGTAGTTCGCGCAGCCTGGACTGCATGAAACCTTCCTTTCTCTTCTCAGCCAGCTCTGAGACCTTTTTGCAGACTGAAAATAATACTCAGTGCACGGTTCCATTCGCTGAGCGCCTACTACGTGCTGACTACCCAGAGTATCTGTCCTGTGTATACCCCTTCACCAGAAGACGGACGGTGACTCCTTGCGGGCAGGAATTTATTGGACAGATTGTGTTCCCAGGGTGTAGCACCGAGACTTGCTTAAGGTAGACGCCTCAGGAATGTTTCTTGATTAAGAGTTGCTGGATCAGAATCAGGCGCAATGGCTCACATCTATAATACCAGCGGTTGTGAGGTTGAGGCAAGAGGATGGCGAGTTCAAAGCCATCCTCAGCAAAAGCTAAGCAACTCAGTGAGACCCTATCTCTAAAGAAAATGCAAAATAGGGCTGGAGATGTGGCTTAGTGGTTGCTGGATCGGGAGTTGGGGCTGTGACTACTGCTGGTAGTCTTGGAATCTTCTTTTTAAAATGGGAGGTTTTTACCCACCCTAGGGAGACTCAGACCCCTGTCCCAGATTTGAGTTAGGATGGAAAAAGCCTGAGACTTGAAAACCAAAGATTCAGATGTCCGTCCTCTCTCTGTAACTGTCACATGAGCAAGACACTTCTCCTGGGTTTCTTCAAAGGAGCCATGAAAAATTGATTGCATGATTGTCCCAGGACGCTTCTAGCTTTGACTTGAAGAATCCATTAGGCCAGGGCTAATGTGCAAGCATAGAGACCCCGGCTTAGAGTTACCACCTGAAACAGTGGAAAGATCCCAACTGGGGAATCAGAATCTTAGTTTTGGAAGAACTTCTAGTTCAGCTCCCCATCCAAACTACAGTCCCGTCTGAGGCCCCATTCAAAGCAGCGCTGCACTCCCCTGCCTCTGTGCTCAAACAGCTCTTATCTAGGGACCACCTGGCTGCCTCTCTGTCTCCTTCTCCAGTTTGTAAACTCTGAATAGAAGAATGCATCTTGTTCTCTATATTATCCCCCTCAGCACATTGTAGATGCTCAGTAAATACTAGCAGAAGGCAAGCATGACTACTAATGATAGATGAATCATCCAGGTAACTGATAAAATGTTCTTCTCTTTGATTAGATTATTTGAAACCTACAGGAATTTGGGCAAAGCCTATCCATTGGGAAAGGGAGGAGGGCTGACATGGCAGGACCTGAAAGCAAAACTGCTTCTGGTATCAGAGACTTTGGGCAAAGATTTTCTGCAATGCGCCTGTCTATACAATTTGAGCCACTCAAAATCAGCATCTCAGCAGCACCCTGGTGCCGGATCTCCTACAATCCTGTGAATGAAACAGTATACCCTGGAGCAGAACAACCCCATTGTATCCATTCTGGAGTTTCTCAAGAAACTGGTCAACCCCAACCAAGGGGGGCAGGAAGGAATTTCCAGGGAATGTCCAAGGAATGAAGGGAAGAATTTGGAAACTGGGGTCACTGTCCAGATGCCACTCCTGGTCCTGGCAGGTCCTGGACACTGGAGGATCATTTGGAAAACATTTAAAAAGAAAGACACTTAAAAGCACCAAGGCTCCTCAGGTCTGGATCTAGGGCAGGGCTTCTCCTTATTGAAAGTGATTCCATGGAATAAAGAAAACAAATCTCTCTTCCTAAGCACCTGTTGTATGTCAGCTGCTTCTAGTGCTAGGAGGTAGATCCGTTATAGGTGGTATTGCACGGCGGCTGTGCCATCAACTCCAGAAGCACCCTACAATTCTGTCTCTACCGTATCAGAGCTGGGTAAACTTGGGCAATTTATTTATTTTCCTTTTATTGCTTTTTAAAACTATTATCAAAGCTCTACAAACACATAAATGAATCCAGGTCCCATCATTCTACAGGATTTTTTACAAAGTACATTTTCCCCATGTTTTCTCCAGAAGTTATCCCTTTCCATTCTTTTGAGCTGTTTTTATGGCTATGGCCTCCATATCTCTAAATAATATGCTGTATTGCTACTTCTTGCTTTTTCTGTTTGGGCACTGACTCTTGATTTCATCCTATGAAGGACAATCTTTCATCTTTCACCTTCCCCTTGACCTTACATTAACTCTTTTTTCTTCCCTCCCCTTGCCTCCCAATTTAGTCACATCTTGGTGTTGGTTATATCAGAATTAGTATCTATTATGACCGCTTAAATCCCATTCACAACTGATCATTTAGTTTCCTGAAATCTTTTTGTTTTTCCTGGAGTTAATATTTGCCATTTTTTAATTTGTTTTGTTTTTATGTACAGTACCTATAGTTTAAGCCTAAGTTGTCCATTGATCGTCTATGACAATACATTCACATCCATCAGGTATTCTACTGATTTCACTTTCTTGAAGGAGCTCTTCTGAAGCTTTTTGATGTGTTCCAGTTTTCTACTGTTTCTTCCATACCCACTGCCCCGCTGTTTCGGTTTCTTCATCTGCAAAATGGGGATAATTATAGTACCTTACAGGGCAGCTGTAAGAAAAAATGAAATAATTCATGTAGGACAAGGTTTGCCCTATAACAAGGATAAACTCAATAAATGTTAACCATTGTTATTCTAGATGGGAAAAATCAAAGCTCAAAAAACCTGCCCAAGTAACAATTTGAAGCCCAGATGTGTCTAAAGTGCCTACTTAAAACTGCTTTGCTATTTTAAGATAGGCCCTAAAATTTTTAGATTCACAAATACTAGAATATTCCGATATGGTCAAGTTGAAGGAAAACACGTTTTGCTAGGAAAGTTCTAGCAAACAGTGAACTTGGGCAGCCCGTGTAACTTCTTTTTCTTATCTGTAAAATTAGGTTAAAGTGAGAATCAATGAAATAAGGCACTTTGTAAACAAAAATCATCTGTTATCAAGTGTTAGTTATTGCCCAGTACCCCTTCCCTTCTTTCATTTTTGTTTTTTAACAGCAAAGAAAAACTGAGGCCCAGAGTAGTGAAAGATCACGTGGTAGTTTGGTGGTTGGAACTGAACTGGAACTCAAGTCTCAGGGTCCTGGTGTAAAGAAATTAAATCTGGGCCTGAGAAGAGCAGAAACCCTCAGAAACCCCCAGGGTGAAGGAACAAGAGCTTCCTTGGCCTTCCTTGGTATCCGGAGTCACAGGACTTTCTGGCTCAGAGGAGGGGGCTGCCTGGTAGGCAAATATGAGACCTCCTCCAAGTTGTTCTACTCATGTGTCCGGGACATGCACAGGTATGCTGAATGCTGAGGGGCAGGGCAGGGCCTCAGCAGTGCCTGTTACACCCTCTAAGCCATCTTCTTCCACATGATTCCCAGGAGGTGCAGGGAGTGAGGCCGACTCATGCATTATAGGCAAAGAGTTAACCTGGTTTGGCCTTTTGGGAGAACAATTTGGCAGAACCATCAAGACTTTTAATGAATCCATAAGCGCCACCTCTGAGAATCTGGCCTGCAGACACACAGGTATAAGCCGCAGAGATGGGTAAGCACAGGATACTCAGTGCAGCCCACGAAGAGGGCAACGAGTAAATGAATTATCATGAATGCAGTGGAGAAGTATAACGTTTCTTTTTAAAGATGATAATGTACACACAAATCTTTTAAAGAGAAAATGTAATTAAGAGGAACTTAAGGGGTGAGAAAGGCCAACCTGAGCTTTTGGGTGAAGGTCTTCTGGGTTTTTTAGGGTCAGAGGAATCCTGAAACCATAAATCGCCCACGTATGCTTTGAGATATGCTGTCTTTTTTTTCTCCCTAGAGGCCCTGAAACTACCCTAAAATTGAACATATTATAGAACAGACCTAAGTCCTACACTAGCAGAGGTTGCATAGAATTATGTGTGTTCTGGGGAGAACCTTTGACTTGTGAGCTGTCCTATTCAGGATGACTGTATTGCCCGTTATGATTTTGAATACATTGGTGGTGTTGTAATGCATCCTGGACCCTCATTGGAGCCAGAATTTACAATTCAGATATTGACTTTGCAGAAAAATCTTAGCTGTCATGTTTATGGTATCCAAAGGGGTGACATTATGATTGCAAAAAGCTCAAATGATCCAAAATCAAATATTTGTAAGAGTAATTGCTTTGAAAGGAAACAAAAGCCTCACCACCCAACATTAGATTTTTTTTTTAAAGGCCATGTTAAGTGCAGGTCATATTTGGTTGAAATCATCTACAGGATTCTACAGATTCCAGGTAGTATGTGAACCTATTCTATATGGACTAATAAGAGGACGAATCTTCTTTAAGACTTGTCTTCTGAGTGATTTTGGATATCTATATGATAGCCCGAGTCACCACAAATTTTCTGATAGTTAGGAGGGCATTTATTCTTTTGACATGATTGTTGTCACCTGTTCAAGTGAATTTATTAATTCAGTTGAAACTACGTACTTATCAGTAAACTGCTTGCTATTTAAAACTAGAAAATGCAAATTAGTAACAACATGTAGGGTACTTTACTTTTTTGGGAGACAAAATAAAAGCAAGTTAGGATAAGGGATGGGAAGAAGAAAGAGGGCACAATGCTCTGAGCTAGTTTAGGAGATGAGTCAGAGTAAGGTCAGGAGGGAAAATGGCTGGACACACACCTGTAATTCCCTTGGAGGCTGAGGCTGGAGGATGGCAAGTTTGAGGCCAACCTGGACAACTTAGTGATACTTTGTCTCAAAAACAAAAACAAAAACAAAAAACCAAATCAAACAAAAAAGCAGGGCTGGGGATGTAGTGGTAGATGTGCCCTGGGTTCAATCCCCAATATGGTAGGAAAACCAAAAAAAAAAAAATGGAGAAAAAGATTAGGAGGGAGATCATTTTGTTGAACCCTTTAATATACAAGACCCTTCACATATCTTGTGTTACTTGATCCTCACCAAAAAAAAAAAAAAAAGCAACAACAACAAACACCCCACCAGCAAGGTAGGAATTATTGCCCCCAACTTACAGTGGAGGAACTAGGGCAGCCAGTAAGAGTCACAACATTACGCAATGTCATAACATCACCCTGCTGGATGTGGGAAAGGATTAACTGAGAAAGTCAGACTTTGGCCCTTGGTTCCTAGGAAGTGACCTCTGAGCCCTTGGAAAGTCCTGCCTGCCAAGAATGTGTCCACCTGCAGATAGTCAGTGCTAACAATGTGACCCATGGTGAGGTTTTTGGGTGCAAATCGGCTCAACCTCCGGAGGGGCCAGAATCTCAGGTCTGCCCTATGAGTGATCGTCTGTGCCTCCATAACTGACCCCTTGTAAAAATTCTGACACTGAGGCTCAGGAGAGCTTTCCTGGTTGGCAATATTCTGTGCATGTCATCACACACTGTCCACAGGATAATTCAGAGATGTCTCTACCCGGAACTCTGTCCATGCAGGGAACTCTTCTGGGCTCTGCACACCTTTCTCTCCTCTTGGCTGATGTTAGTTGGGATCCTTTTTCTCTAATAAATCATAACCATTGAGCACAGTGAGTTCTGAGTCCCTCCAGCAAATCACTGACCTGAGAGTGGTTTGGGGACTGCTCCCTAACTTTGTAGAAGGTACATGGGGGACTGGGGTTTAAGCGAAGACCTCAGAGGCCCCAGAGTGTGCCTCTTCTCCACTGCACCCCACCCTTCAGTGGCCCACTGAAGGACAGAAGTCCTGGCATCACGAGGAAGAACAGGAACAAAGTGATAGACAGCCAAGCTGAGCTACAGCAGGCGCATGGATGAGGGTAGAGGAAAGCAAGCTGGCAGCATGTTCAGAGGATGCAAATGTTAGAAAGCTCTGGCAATCTAGGTCCCTTGCAATGAAGGAGGCCAGGAAGGCCAAGATTTCCTCCACCAGTCCCCCTGGAAGCTGGACTCCTTGATCTCCCTCCCTCAGTTTTTCGTACCCTCTTCTTGGGCCAGGAGGGAAAATCATGTTCCCAAACTTGTACGTAGAATTCAGGGAAGGAGGGAGGGAACCAAGAGCCTGGGCTCTGACCCTGCTCTCTTCTAGCCAACCCACAGTTGCTGGAGGCCCAGAGCAATGGCAGGTTGGAGGCCCCTTACCCCTTACCACTTCCCCACCTGGCACATTCTTAGGTACCTAGTCTCTTCAGCCCCACATCCTGGGGAGTACCAAGGGAAAGCAAGGACTCATCGGGTTCCAGGCTGGAGAGTCTCTTTCCAACTGCATTTTTCATTTCCTGCTTTGAAGAGGTGGGTGGGGGAACACTCCTTGGTATTTGCCTCTTGCCCACCCCTGCTGAGGGCCAGCCGCAGAGCTGAGTTCATGAGGTTACTTGCCAAACACAAGCCTCTAGCTTCTGGGCAGAGTCCTCCCCAAGGCATGTGGGGTTGGCCTTCCACCATCATCAGGCAGGGTGATGAGTAAATGGAGAGGGAGCTCTGAACAGCCATTCCCCAGCCTGGACTCTAGGCCCGGGCATCGGCCCCAGCCCTGAACCGAGAGCAAGGCCCAGGGCAGAACACCCGGTGCCCCTTTCATACAGGGCATAGTTCCACCTTGAGAGACCACACTCAAATTCACCTGCATAAATGTGTTAGAGAAGTAGGGCTTCTGGAGTCTTTCTCTACCCCAATGGAAGGCCTATACCAGTTTATTAACAATAGTATTAAGAGTAAACATTTCTCTCTCTCTCCTACCTCCAACGAGGCAACCAGCAAGAAGAGAAGCCCAACTGCAAACTTTCTCTCTCTCCCTCTCTAATGTATAGAAGTGTGGTTTTCTGGAGGCCTTTGAGGACAGATCACCTCTGCAGGTTGCTTCAGACCCCTGTCCCTCCCCAGCTGGGAATCCTGGGATTTAGAAAACAGAAGAGCCTTTCCTTTTGCAGTCTGTCTTGCAAACTTGCTTGTGTTAACAGTCTTGAGAGTTCTGTGCACAACCAACCACCAAGACAGCTTTTTACCATAGACCCCTGGTTAAGACCCCCCAATAATCTTTCCTTCTGAGCCCTCTTCACCTACCTTCTCTTTGTGGCATGATTCTAGATCAAGACCCAGATTAAACTCTCTTACGTAAAGAAAGCCTCTTACCTGTTAGACCCAGCCCTCCCCCGGGGTAGCAGTGCACACAGTAGGTGCTCTCCCCTTTGCCCTCAGCTCACTGAGTGTCTTGCCTGGAAATTTCCTCACTAGGGAGGGTTGTACTCTGTGTACCCATAGGGCCTAGCACAGTACACTGCTCGTAACTGAAGCTCCATAAATATTTTTTGAGTGGACAAGTGAATGAGAACGGAATTATTTATTATGGACACAGACCATACAGTCCATTCACGGTGATTTAAATTTACATTAACAAAAATGAGAAATCCGGTTCTTTCAATCACACTAAGCACATTTCAAGTACACAAGAGCCACATGTGCCTTGTGGCTACTGCATTGGATAACCCAGATGGCAGAACATTGCGATCATCACAGAAAGTTCTATGGAACAGCATTGGATGACCTTATAACTGGTATCACCTGGAGTTTTGCAGTGCCCAATCTACACAACTTTTCACAGAGTGAAGTGCTTCCTGTGTGCAATGATGTGCTGGGTGCTGATCAAAGGATTTCGCCAGTATTTGTAGTTTAAGACAGGCATGAGAACATCTAAAAGCATCTTATAAGAAATGCCTCTTTGAGGAATGAATACAGCCTAAATGAAGGAAACAGATTTTGATCGGGTATCACTGAATATATAAATAAATGAACAAATCAAAGGAAAGAAATATAGGAGGTCTAACTGTCCCCAGAGTCTGAAAATGAATGTCTTTTTTTTCCTTCTTATGGGTAAAATGGACGTGACTTTGCTAGAATTATTTCCTAGAGAAATAAACATATAAGACAGAATTAATCTGCCAGCTATTGAAATACAGCCAAATGAAATAGTTGCCTTCCTGTAGCAACCACAGATCTCTAACATGGCAGCCACTGATTTTCTGGGTGAGGCGAGATTTACGATGGCCTTTCTTATTGTTTTTCCATAAACCACTGAAATGTCCCATCCATTGCAACATTTCTGCCTCCAAATGGTCTTGCTGACGCTTTCCCTTACACAGAGCAAATGTGTAAACTCCTTTGTCAGACCCCGTATCTTAGTGCGCTAGCAAAAAAAATGTGAATCCTGTTTTTCTGAGAGTCCTTTCTACCTCCTGTGTGTGACGATTTCACTCTGCCAAGAAAACTGTAGGTCCAAATGGGTGAGGAGGTTCCCTTCTTCTGCACTGGATGAGACCCATCAGGATGGAGAAAGGAGAAGGGGGTCTTCGCCTCCACTTTATGGCCCTGTGCTGCAGGCCTGGGACCCTGAACCCCAGGTTCTTGTCTTTCTAGTCTGTCCTACCCCCAACTCCTGCCCTTAATTCCTGCTGGCCATCGGGATCATCAGGAGTTGGGCCAGAAGCCAAGAGGCAGCAGCTGAGAACTCGGCCTGTGATCCAGGACACCCCCAATTAGTTTATCTTATTAATGCCAATTGATTGGCACAGAACCCCTGGGAAGTGGGCAAGGGGGAAAGGCCTGTTTAAAATCAGCTTCTACACCGCCTGTCTTTAAGCTCCACACCTGAGCTCAGTGGCTAGGTGGGTGGCAGGAGGCAGGAGGACCCAGGGGAGTGGACTGATGCCCAGCAGATGGGATGGTGTCTGCTTTTAAATATATGGAGATTTGTAGCAATTTCACAGGGTTTATGCAGGCTACCTTTTAAGCTTTTAAGTCCAAGAGTAAATTAGCCACAAAGAATTTCTCTATTAAGTCATCGTTCATTTATTCCTTCTCGGGGCTCCAAATGGTCTAGGATTTAGGAGCAGGGGAAATGCTGTCATCCACGGAGTGCTTATGTGTCACCCCCTCATTGGAGCTGGGACTCAGATAAACTGTGTCATTTCCAGAGTCCACCTGAAGCTGGGGTTTGCTGGGGTTTAATATCTGGTTCCCTGGGGGGAAGGAGCCCTGAAGTGTGGTTTTCCATTTCTGTGGGTTGAGTTCTCAATTTCACAGTCCCACCATAACGTCAGAGCTTCGAGTAGGCAATCTGCCACAGCACACCATTGTATGGCTTTGGCACCCCACAGATTCCATGGACCTAATGACCCCCAGGTCACAGAAGTTATGAACTAGAGTAAAGAAACTAGGAAAAGATGCGTTTTGGATTGTTTCTACTTTTGTTTTTGAATGCAATTATGTGTCCGTGGATATATTTTAATTTTTAATACAGGCATATGTGGAATTCACAACTGAGTTGCCAAGCTCCCGAATATTCAGCAGTCAGCTCCCGTATGCTGACGAGCTGGCTGTGGCACATTATTGACTGGGAGCCTCTCAGTCACGTGTGTGTCCCTGTGATTGCTACTTTCAGTTTAGAATTTCATGTCATGGTTTCCCCCAACAACCTCCATGAGCTTAGAGTTCGATGCACGTTTTAAAGAAGTGTGTGTGTGTGGGGGGGGGGGATAAAGACGTGGAAATCAGATGGAGCAGGCACTGCTGGGCACCCACTATTAAGGTTTGGATGTGAAGTGTCCCCCAAAAGTTCCTGGGTTGAAGTGCAGGAATGTTTGGAGGCAAATTGATTGAATTGTGAGAGCTGAGATCTAACCAGCCCATCCTAGTTTGAATGGACTAACTGGGTGGTAACTGTAGGCAGGTGGGACTTGGTTGAAGGAGGTGGGTCACTGGGGGTGTGCCCTAGGAGGGTGCCTCTTCCCTGCAGCTCCTTCTTCCCTCCTCTCTCTCTCTCTCTCTCTCTCTCTCTGCTTCCTGGCCACGTTTTCCTGAGCAGCTTCCCTCTGCCACCCCTTTGTGCCATGGTGTACTGTCAAACCTTAGGCCTAGAGCAATGGACTTGGCTGACCATGGACTGAATCTCTGAACCGTGAGCCCAAATAAACTTGCTCTCCTCTAACTTGTTCTTATCAGGTATTTTGGTCACAGTGATGCAAAGCTGACTGATACACCCACCAACCCCCACCTTGGTGGTGGCTGATGTCACCCATCAGCTCCTGTAAATGGCGAAGGGCTCACACCTATGTCCTTCTCTGGACCCAGGCCCTGGCTGACAGGAGCAGCCTCTTCCAGAGATGCCTGGAGGTCACAGTGACCAGTGACAACTCACACAGAGTAGAAATCTAGGCCCCTTGCCTTAAGGGCTATTTTGGACAGTGAGTTCCACACAGAGCATCTGTGGACCTGGCAGAGTCTTTATCTCGACACATCTTGGCTTCCCAACTGCCTCTTTCTCCTGCTTCCCACATTCCTCTTCTCAACCAGTGTTCACCAAGTCGAATTAAACACGGACAAAGAGCACCAAGGTTGACAGACCTGTGCTTAAGAGCAGTGTGAGATGGTGACGGAAGCCAGTGGTCAAGCAAGGAGGAGCTGGGCTTTGGGGCAGACAAAGGGGTTTTGGCAACAAGGAAGAAAAAAAAATGGGTCTGATAGGCAACAAAGACCCTGATCCGAGGATTTGCATTGGAGTCACTGTGGGCTCAACTTATTTCTTCTTCCAGGCTTTTCAACATGGGGTCATCAGCACTGTGTCCAGGGTTCTAGAATGGCATAGCTTTGTGGATCGTCAGATTTGCTCAGATTTTCTAGGGCCAGGGATGGGATGGGAGAAAGTTTCATAATCTACTTCGTAAATAACTATATATTTTATCCTAAAATAATAATAGTTAACACAAGCGGCAATTACTTTGTACCTGTCTCTGGTCTAAGAACATGATATAGGAAATAAATTGAGTCATTCCATCAACGCCATGAGGTAACCAAACCAAAGTCAGGTTAAATACTTAGCCCAAGGTCAAGTTGGCAAACTGGAGAGCTGGATTTGAATCCCTGTGGCATGGCTCTAGAGTCTGTGTCTTTAACCAAAAACATTGTATGTCTTAAAGAAAAAGGCAGATTTACTTGAGAGTAGAAAATAAAGTTTAGGGGAAATCTTTAGGTTTTTAGCTTCTGGAGGATTGCTTCTTTTCCCAGGAGTAGGTGGCAGTGGTGGGGACTTGGTCACGGCTATGACCTTCATGAAAAGGCTTCTTCATCCCTCTGGTCTTTCTTTAGTCTTCTCGGGGGAGCAAAGCAGGCAACAGAGGGCAGAGGGATTGAGGATGTCCTGGGAGGGTGAGGGCAGATCCCAGTCTTGGGGAGGCCATCTGCATAATCACGGTTACTTTTCCTGCTCTCCAGCTTGTTGGGAAGGATCCGGCTGTCACCTGCTGGGGTCAGCAGGGTAATGACCCCGCTCTCACTGCCTGGACTGCCCAGGTGGGAACGCTCCGTCCCTGAGGGTGTAGGTGCTGTGCAGGGACTGGCTGGGACAACCAGGACAGCTTCCAGGATGAAGTGGGAGAGAGAAGGGAGCCCAGTAGAAGTGCATCCAATGCCAAGGCTAACTGTCCCTGGTGGAAAAGAGAAGGTACTAATGTGAACATGTGAAGAAAGGAACGTTTTCCTATGTTCTAGTCAATTAAAAATACATGTTTAAAGAAATAGGGGCGTGAGTGAAATGTATTCCCCTGCCCTAAATTCTGTTTTTGAGATTTTCTTGAAGGTCATTATTTTAGATTGCTCTGTAATAAAAGAAAATATCTTCTAAGAAAAGTGGAGATGAAGAAGAAAGAAAGAAAGAAAGAAAGAAAAGTGGAGATGTAGGAAACAGACAAAAATTGGACTTTTATCCAAAGAGGGTCAGCGCAGAACCTTCTGCGTTCTAAAAATGTTCTTTCTGGAAGTTTGAAGATCACTCTGCAGTTTGTAAAAAAAACGTAACAGGCACTATAATTAGTCTTGGCAAGCTACGGAGCAGAGAGGACAGGTATTATTGCCCCCATTTTATAGGTAGGAAACCGAAGACTGGAGACTAGAAAGAATTATCTGGAGGTCTCACTGTGACCACGAGCCTTCTCCATGCCGTGGGTTCAGGGCAAGTTATTTATATAGAATCTCCTTTTTAAAAATATTTTTATTAATTATTGATGGACTTTATTTATTTGTTTGTTTTATATGTGGTGCTGAGAATCGAACCCAGTGCCTCACACGTGCTAGGCAAGTGCTCTCCCTCTGAGCTACAACCCCAGCCCATATATAGGATCTCTTGAAATCATTGCTAATAAACTATTATGCACAAATCCTACGTTTAGAACCCTAACTGGACTTGAGGAGTAGCCTATCAGAGTGTGAGGGAGGGTGACAATGGAACAGTATCCTCTGTCTGGAGCAGCTAGAGGCTGAAGGGGTTGTTCCGACCCCCACTGGCCCTAATCCTGGGGATGGAGAGAGGCTGGCAGCCACGGCACACTGATCTGCAGAGGGACTGCACTGTCCGCTCAGGCCCCTGAGATGGGGAGAGCTGGGGGAATAAGAATGGTACTAAAGGGCTTGGTGTTGGGGGTCCATAGGGATCTGTTCTAGGGAGGGAGGGGGGAGTGTACACTGAGAGGTCCCAAGCCCTCCTGCAGGTCCCACAATTTACTACAAGGACTCACAGATCTCAGTAGAGCTATCGTGCTCATAGGGCTGGGCCTGGGAGGGACCAGATGTCCTTTCCCAAGGAGGACACGTGGACAGTGCTTCCATCTCCCAGCAAGGGCATGTAACAGTACCCACCGTGTGGCCAGCCCACAGAGCTCCCCCCAAGCCTTGGAGCCTAGAGATTCTTACTGGGGGCTAATCACAGAGGCGTGGTTGATGGCCCACATGGCTGACCTTAGTCTCTGGCCCCTCCAGGGACCAAGCTGATATGGTTTGAGCCAAGGGCCCTGCCATTCATCACACTGTCAGCATGTCAGACTATCTGGCCCAAGACCTTCAGGCAAAACAAAGACAGCTATCAGGCAGAATATTCTAAGGGCTTAGAGATCACATCCCAGGAACCAGATAAAAGCCAAATCTTTGGGAAAGGTTAATCCTCTACTTCCCAGGGATCTACCCAAGTCACCATGGCATCTAGGACTGAATGAATTCCTAATTTCTCTTCCCATTGGAACTTTATCTGCAATGCCAGGTACTACATTCCATAGAAGGAACCATTCTAGAATCTAGTCCATGTCCAGTCTCAGGGGCCAAACTAGACCCAAGCAGGGAGAGACTTAGTGTATAACTAACTCAGCATCAGGAGGACATGCTTTTGAAAAAGCCTGGTTTTGTTCCTGAGATCCAGTCCTCCCTGCCTTAATCCCAGGCAGGAATGGATCTTCTGTGCTGTGTCTACAGACCAGCTCTTGTCTGGGCAGCCTTTCAGATTGAGGCCCTGCTGGCTCTTGCCTGGCCCATCTCTGAGACTGCAGGCCTGTACAGAGCCCACTGTCTGGGGTTGGGCCTGGACTCTTGGACAGGGTTCTGTGTGTCCTTCACCCCTGGATTTCCTGTGTCTGGGTTGACACCAGCTGCTAGGAGAATTTCTCCATCCTGCAAGACCTCAACCTGACTGCAACATTGACTACCAGACAGAGGCTCAGAGTCCTATTCAGTACCTGCAAAGAGGGCCACCCTGCCTTTGTGGGTCAGCTCAGTCCCAGTTGTCCCCTTTGACCACCATTATCAAAATTAGTCATCCTAGGCTGTGGCATGATTCTTTGGAGGGTTCCCAGCCAAGCGTAGTCTGGTGTTCTCTAACAGTGACAGCTCAAAGGGACATAGTGTGGCTCACCCATAAAGAAATGCTGTAGCTCTTACATTTGTATCTCAGTTGCCAACCAGGGGCTCTTTGTGGAGACTGGTGGTTCGTACAGTGGCCATGAACGTCAAACCTCTGGAATTCCTTCTGTACAAAGGGACTGAACGAAATGCAAGTATACAATCTTTTGTGAGAAATCCTTGGACCAAGTATATTTTAGAATTTGGAATTTTTCAGAATTCAGAAAGATAATTTCATAGAGAGGTTGTACATTATGTGACAGCCTTGGTAAGCACTGTGTAAATCAAACACTTTCATATTTATGCAGTGAACCGTATCATATGCACAAAGTGAGACGAATAAGGCCATCATTCTTTGTCTTATGTCAACTCAGTTCAGGTTTAGCTACCAAATAATTTCAGGTTTAGCCGTGTGTGGCTACCCTATAAGTTATAGAAAAAAAATCAATTTATGGAATTTTTTTAGTAGATTAAATGTTTTCCACATATCCTTTATTTTGCTTTGAAGCATCTCAAGATACTTATGAAGGAATTGAGTCTCATTCATCTTTTTATTTCTAATGCCTGCCCTGATTCTGGCATATACTAGGTGCTTCGTCCATGCTGAAGGAATGGTTTACTGGATTATTTTCTCATGGGCAGCCCAGAGGTGAGCAAGCCTTGCTGGAATGAGTCATCAAGTCCTCGTTGATGATCATGGTCAAGGGCCTCCATCTTTCTCCTCAGGTCTTCAAGTAGGATGACTAGTCTATGAAGCATTTTCTTCCCCTCCTAATCCTTTCTGAGAAGAAGGCAGAGGCCCAAAGAAGAAAGCTGACAGGCCACACAGAAGTCTCATGGGCCACACAGCAGAGCCTGCAGGGAAGAGAACTGGGAAGGCAGTTATTGTTTGTTCCCTGGGAACAACAGACTTGCCTCTGATTCTGGCTCTCTTTACCTCACCCTGTGTCCACTAGGGGTAACTCTGCTATAGCCTCGCTATGAGAGTTCCTGCTATTCTCAGTCTCCAACAGAACTTTGTCAGTGAAATCACTGATATTTATCAGTGAAATGAAGTGTCGAGATCATCCAGCAAACTAAAGTAATTTATGTTATTTTAAAATTGTTTTATTTAAAATAAATTTAACTCTTAAATTTATTTTCAAGGGGATATAAATCTTTTGACCGGGTTATAGATGGTGAAGTAGATTTAATTTTTTTTGCATTTGTAGATGGACAGCATGCCTTTATTTTATTTGTTTATTTTTATGCGGTGCTGAGGATTGAACCCAGTGCCTCATATGTGCAAGGCAAGCACTTTGCCACTGAGCTACAGCCCCAGCCCAGTGAAGTAGATTTTTTTTACCCCTTGGTTTCTGTCAGTCAACTAACCCTTTTGATCTTTTGCCTTTAGTTATTTCCCTTGGTGAATACTAACCATTTAACTGGATATTCAATGCAGATATCCTACAGGAATTATAAAAATTTTGAGAAGTTTTGAAAAACCTTAATTTTTTTTTATTATTATTCTGCTTGTCTGGGTTTGAGTATTGTGAGCTACTGTTTTTTTTGCCAATCACTATCAAATAGGCACCTTCTCTCTTTTTCCTCCAACTATTTGGACCACGGGAGGCTTTTGCAGAATGTTGCAGAATATCTGAAAAATCTTTGGGAAATAAATGGATCTCTGGTACAGGTGGAAAAAAAATAACCAGAAAATCTGCTTTCTCTGTTAAGAGGGTACATTCTAGCTAGTAGAGAAGTTACAGGATTATCTTAGTAGTCAATTATTTTGTTTCCTTTACATGAGTGATATGTAGAATAAATGCTTGGCTCTGTGACTAAAACTTGGTTTATGAAAATGTTTTCTTTCCTTACAGAATTAGTCACAAATAAAAGCATTTTCCTTTTTTTTTTTTTGAGGAAGAACATCTATTTTACTTGTACAATGAGCAGAACAATCCTTATTTGCAAATAAAGAAAACAAAGGCCCATGAAAATTATTTAGTGAGTCTGCAGGTCTTTCAAAGAAAAAAAGAGAGGGGGAGAGAAAGACATTTAAGACAGGAAGGAAGGAAGAAAGGAAGGAAAGAACAAATGATGGTAGGAAGGGAGAAAGGATAGTAGGGAAGGTAAAATAAAGGAAGAGAAAAAGAAGGAAGGAAACGTATAAGTTGCTAATTTTCCATAAATTGGAGTTTTTGAGAGACATTCAGAATAGGATTAAGCTAAAAACTGCATGCAAATACGTAATCTCTTGCCAGTCTGTTATTTTTATGTTTTCAGGTATCAAATGTTAAGTAAGAATAATTTCCGTGAATATAAAGCAGAAGGATGGACAAATGATATTCCTATATGGAAAGGTAATATAAAATAAGTTTATAATCTGTCAAGACAGCCAAACTATTTAAGCTTTTTCAAAATGTTTGGCATCAAAACATCCTTAAGCTTATAATTAAATATTTTTTATTTAAATTATTTTTCTGGTTTATAATACAGTACAGTTCCTTCTCTTGCTGAATACTAACCTAACTGGATATTCAATGTGGATATCTAGTTTTATTATCCTACAGGTAGGTGGCTTTAAAAAACTTTTGAAAAATCTGAAAAAGTTGTTCTTTCTGCATTCTGCTTGTCCAGTGCTGCAATGTATCTAGTTATTTTGTTTTATTTTTTATTTTTAAATTTATTTTTGGTGCCAGGGAATGAACTCAGGGGTGCTCAATCACTGAGCCACATTTTCAGTCTTTTTTGGATTTTATTAACAGACAGGGTCTTGAAAAATTGCTTGGGGCCTCACTAAGTTTCTGAGGCTGGCTTTGAATTTGTGATCCTCCTGCCTCAGGCTACCAAGTCATTGGGATTACAGATGTGTACCAAACATGCCTGACAAGTCATTTTATTACTACATATTTTGTGTTTTGATACATCAAATATAGGAGTTGAGGTTATAGCTCAGTGGTAGTGTTCATTAAGCATGCATGAGGACCTGGGTTCTAGTTCCACTACCACAAAAATAAATAACTAGATAAATAAGAGAGAGAGAGAGAGAGAGAGAGAGAGAGAGACTCTCCTCACAACATACAAAATGTATACCCCAAAGGTACATCCTCAATGACCCACCTCTTCCAGCCACACCCTACCTACTTTCAGTTACCACTCAGTCAATTTCTATCAGAGGATTAACTGGGTTAAGGCTCTCATAACCCAATCATTTCACCTCTAAATCTTGGTGGATTGTCTCACATATGAGCTTTTGGGTGTTACTTCACTGTTAACAAAAATCAAATCATGCAGCCTAGATTACCACAGCATAGGGAGTCTAGATTTAAACCTAGGTTATTATCTGACATCAACATCCATACTCTAACCACAAACATATTGTTGTTGGCTCTTTTTTCAGGGTGATGAGTTCCAGGGATTGAAATCAGGAGCACTCAACGCTAGCCATTTTTTGTATTTATTTAGAGACAGAGTTTGAGTTGCTTAGTGTCATTGAGTTGCTTAGTGTCTTGCTGTTCCTGAGGCTGGCTTTGAACTTGAAACTCTGCCTCAGCCTATGCTGCTGGGATTACAGCGTGTAACACCACTCCTGGCTATCCTTGGCTCTTACAGGTTGAAAGAGAATGTTCAGCCTTTCTGTGCTGATCTCCAGAAAAGTCTATTTTTAATTCTGGATGCCAGATATTTATTATTTGTTTCCACTGATACATCATGATGGCATTATATTTTTGAATAACTCATCTTTGATAACTTATTTCTAGGAAATGATTCTTTCATATTTATGCTGAAAGTTAACTATGAACTGATGAACATAATTGAATCCACCAAATAAATAATTTTATTTTAGAAAAATTTCTAAGTCAAGTGTAAGCCATGATTTCTTCAATTTATTTTGTCATGATACAGCTGATTTATATATATTGATTCATCAATAATTTTGGCTTTTAAGTTAAACATTATGACCAATTAATTTAATAGTACCATACTTCATTTAACCTATTCTTGTTGGGAAGAAGTTTCTGCCATATTTATTTATTTATTATCTAAAACCTCTGATTTATTCACATTTTTTTAATCTAGTCTACCTTCCAGTAAAAAAATAAAAAATAAAAAGTTTCTTAAGAATGCTAACAGAAATAGTTCTCTGTGATAATAATGTTAAGTTAAATACTTTAGAGGTTCATATATGGGATTTCTATGATCAAGGCTAGATGTCATGACTAGCAGAACCTTCCTGGAATTGCAGATGCTTAAGGAAAGTCTTATAGGAAGAGAGGGCTGTTTTTAGGTGACCATGAAGAAGGCAAAAGCATGCCAGTCCCAGGAAGGTCAGAAGAGGAACATAGAAAGGCAGTGAGGCTTCAATAAGTGTGAAGTCCTATTGTTCCTTGTCCACTGTTCACAGGGGCCTCGAATAGGATGCAGTCAGGTGATAAATCAGTGATGAGCTGAAGATAAGCCAGTACAAGATACTGAGAAGCTAATGCACCATTCTTAAGAACTTAGCTTTAATGCAGACTAATTTGGGAACTGATGAAGGATTTCAAGTGGAGGAATAAAGTGACCATTTGGAAGTTTTTGTAGTTAAACCCAAGAAAAAGAGATTAGGAAGATAGAAGAAGAGGATTTGGGAAAACAGTTATTATTGTCATAATCTCAGGGAAAAGTGTTTGAGAGAAGTGGTGTCAAAGATGATGGGCAGTTTTCTGTTGTTATTGTTTGTGTGTTTGTTTTGTTGTGTTTTTGCTTTTGACAGAAAACCTGTATAGATGGTGAAGACACAAAAGCAGAATCTCAGTTACTTCCAAAGATGTAATGAAAAATGAGTTGAATAAATTTCCTTGAGAAAGTTTTCTGTTCAATAAGTACTCTAATCAATAATTAGAAAATGTTTTATTTTTACAAGTCACTTGGAGAAAATACTTATCACAGTAAATCTATATTCAATATCACATATACATTTGATGAGTATTACTATCAATTACTGCCAAAGGACTAATTTACCCTTAAACTAATGTTGAAATATAATTTTACTCAGAATTTTAGCTTCTGGCAAAAATGAAGAGCAACAGATGATAACAACTGATGTTAAGAATAACAGATAAATCGGACAGTCAAGCCAAAAGAGAACTTTTGTTTGGTTGGCTGATTTACCTAATGGAAAAAAATTCTATTTTTATATAAACACAACTTGGTTATAGTCTTTTAGTTCGTAATAACATTTTAGAATTTAATCCCTTATATTTAGAAATTTCCTGCACATCACCAGAAATTAGAAATGGCTATTCTGTATCTCCAAAGAAAATTTATAAGGAGAATGAAGTATTTCAATATAAATGTAATCAAGGTTTTGAAAACAGTGAAAGAAGCAATGCTACATGCACTAGTTCAGGATGGAGTCCAAGTCCCTCATGTGAAGGTAAGGTTATTTTTATTTTCTGTTTCTTTTTTTAAAATTTTATCAGGCCTGGTGCGATGGTGCACGTCTGTAATCCCTGGGCTTGTGACACTGAGGCAGGTGCATCACAAATTCAAAGCCAGCCTCAGTGACAGCGAAGTACTAAGGAACTCAGTGAGACCCTGTATCTCAATAAAATACAAAAGGGGGCTGGGGATGTGGCTCAGTGATCAAGTGCCCTTGAGTTCATTCCTTGGTACCCTACTCCAAAAGAATTTTATTGTTTATTTATTTATTTATTATTTATTTTTGTGGTTCGTGGGATTGGGCCCAGGACTTTCTATATACTAGGCAAGGATTCAACCATTCACTGAGCTACAGCCCCAACCCCAATTATTTTAATTAATATAATCATTTTATGTAAGCAATCTATTTTTCTCAAAAATAGAGTATTAGATTTGTAAGAATTAAGTGTGCAAAGTCCTTTTTGACACTAATTTGATATTCTCTCAAGATAAAAATAAATAGGACCAGAGGTTTAAATATACTATTAAGTAGCTAGTTCATGGTGATAAATCATTCCAGGGGCAGAGCCAGGACTGTCATAGGCTTTCCAATTTCAATAATCTGCAAGTCTCAAATACATAGATTGCTCTTCTAAAGCCTAGAATTTGGCTCTAAAGAGTAAATTATGTTAACATCAGATGAGGTAAATCTCTATTTAGACAATGGAATTAAAGGGATCCAGAAAGTGGAGATTTTCATGAGCAATGGGTCTAATTTGGAACAACAGTGATGATGGTGTTGAAAAAGAAATCCTAACTCCCAGCTTCTTCATGGAATGATTTCATGCAGAGAGGCAGAGCGCTTTTCCCCACAAGAAGTATATCTGAATATCGTGTTCTTTTTTTCCTACCTCCTTTTAAAGGGAGGTGCATCATTAGGTTGTTTATTTGAAAGCTTTCTCCTTTTGATGTAGGCTCCTATTGCTATGGACTTGCCTGTTGATACTGCTTTTGCTGAATCACATACAATTCTTTCAAGCTCTGATTTTTCTCAGGCTCAGGGAGTAAAGGGTTTTTAAGGAGAAACATTTTTGATTTTTAAAAAGCTATAATCTTAAGATGAAAATAAAGATAAAGATAAAAATGCACAAAACTTTAAGGTGATAAATTGTTACCTCTTATTGCACAAAACCATAAAGCTTATATTAAATGCTTTCCTGTTGTTTGAGATCCTTATTTAGATAAATTGAACTGAGACAGATTTTTCAATTTTAATGAAATTGGTTACAACAAGCAAGTAATCCTTGTGTTTAATTTTAACACCTGAATATACTTAACTCAGTCCCATTGGGCCACTATAGCAAACATAACTTGTCCATTGTGGCTTATTTTAAAAAGACATATCTTTCATACAGTTCTTGGAGCTGAGATGTCCAAGATCAAGGCACCAGCTAACTTGGAGTCCCAGGAGAGCTTATTCTGTTTTGCAAATGGCGTCTTCTCACTAGGTAGAAGCGGCAAGGAAGTGCTCTAGCCTTTCCGTGTAAGGGCACTGTTTCTACTCTTGAGGATGGAACCCCATCACCTATTCACCTAAAAAGACTTCATCTTCTAATATGCTCACTGTGGTCACTAGGAATGAAACAGTGACATTTAGGGGGACACAAACTTTCAGGACATAGAAGAGAATAGGGAAGGAAAAAGACAGTCCATGCCACAGAACCAAAAGGCAGTAGTGGTGTTTACTCTTCTATTTCACAGAGGAATTTCAGCCAAACATTGTAAGACAGAGATAAAAGAAGGTCATTTTATACACACACACACACACACACACACACACACACACACACAAACACACATTCTCCAACATGGGAGAAGCTAAATGTAAAAAAGCAAATGTTAATAGATCTTAAGGGAGAAATAGATTGCAAAATAATAATAGTAGGGTGCTTCCATACTCCATCTTTAATACAATAGATAGGTCATCCAGACAGAAAATCAATAAGAAAACCTTGGACTTAAGCTGTATGTTACACCAAAATAGACCTAACAGATATACATAGAATATTCTACACAGTAGCAGAATACACATTATTCTGTAGTGCATACAAACATTCTCCAGGATAGGTCATATGTTATGCCATGAAACAAATTTCAAATATTTAAGAATGCTGAAATTATATATCAAGTATCATGGCCAAATAAAAGCCCCAAACTATATGTCAATAACAGGGAATGTTGGTATATTCACAAATATATAGAATTTGAATGACATCCTCCTGACCTTCTAATAGGACAATGACAAAATTGAAAGAAAAATTAAATGACACTTATAGACAAACATCAAAACATAGCATACTAAAACATATAAGGTGCAGAAAAGGAATTTTGTAAGGGAAATAAGTATATAACTATAAATGCCTACATGATTTAGATATCAAATAAATAACAAAGCTTCAAACTTTATACCTCAAATAACTAGAAAATGAAGAAGTAACCAAACTAAAGATATTAAGAGGGAGGAAATACAGGTATCCAAAAATTAAAAAAAAACAATATTAAGGAAAAAAAGGAAAATACTCAGAAAACACTATTAAGCATCAGCAAAGCTAAAAGCTGATTTTTAACCAATAAACAAAATTGATAAAAGTTTAGCTAGACAAATATGGAAGTAAATAAATTTCAAAATGAAGAAGAAACATTACAGTTAATAGCACAAAAATACAAAATGTACTACAATTCTGGTATGAACAATTATACCAGCAATTTGGATGACCTAGAAGAAATGAATCTTTGTAGAAAGTTGCAGCCTACCAGGACTGAATCACAAATACAAAATCCCAACAGACTGGTAATGAACAAGGAGTTTGAATTAGTTATTAAAAATTCTTTTATGAAAGAAAATCCCAGGACCTGATATCTTTACAGGACGGTTTTATAAAACATTCAAAAGTTAACATGACCTGGATAAACCCAACTCCCTTGTATAACTATGAAGATTAAAAAAAAATTAACATGAATCCTTTTCATATCCTTCCAAAAAAACTGAGGAATAGTAATCACTTCCAAATTCATTTATGAGGCCAGCATTATCTTGACAACAAAGCTACACAAGTATACTATGAGAAAATAATAACCCAATACACCTGATGAATATCCCTGGTGAATAGAGATGCAAAACCCCTCAATATAAGATGAATTCAACAGCACATTTAAGAGATCATAAGACTCACTCATCTGTGATTTATTTCTGGGACTCAAAGATGGTTCAATAAATACCAGTCATTAAATACTATACATTACATGAACAGTATAAACTTTTAAAATCATTATTATACAATAGATGGAAAAAAAGTAACATCATTTTACAATAAAAACTCTCAAAACATTTGACAATGAAGGAGTTATTCCAAGACAAGAAACGCCATATACAAGTTGAATAATCCTAATCTAAAAATCCAAAATCTGAAATGCTAAAACTTCTGAAACTTTCTAGATAATAATGCCTAAATTGGAAAATTCCACAACTGATTCTTTGCCTCATGCACACAATTATTTGGAGTGTGCATATAACTATTTTTGGAAAATATTTATGTAGTGAATATGAAAACCAAATAGATTTCGTGTTTAGGCTCAGGTCCCACCCCAGTGTATCATTATGTATATATAAATACTTCAAAACAACAACAAAAATGTGGTCATTTTTGAATAGGGATATTCAACTTGCATTAGCAGTCTACAATTGGTATTATACTAAATGGTAAGAAATTAAATACTTTACCTCTAAGATCAGACTAAGGCAAGAATATCCACTGTCTTAGTCCACTTTCTTTTGCTATCATAGAATACCTGAGATTGGGTAACCATAGCATCCAAATTCATGCCCCCAAATTCATGTCTTTCTCACACACAAAATAACATTCTTTTCATCCCAATAGTTTCAAAGTTTTCACTTCCTTCAGCATCAACTCAAAAGTTCCAACTTCAAAGTCATTTAAATTGAGTATGGGTGAGACTCAAAGTCTAAATCATCCTAAGGCAAATTTTCTATAGCTGTGAACCTATGAAACTAAAACAAGTCACCTCCTTCCAAAATACAATGGGAAGACTGATATAGGGTAGACATTTACTTTCCAAAAAAATGGAAAAATAGGCGAGAAGAAAGGAGTAATAGGCATCAAGTCCAGTGGGAAAACAATTCAGTCCTTGAGCTACAAAGTAATCTACTTTGATTCCATGTCTTGCTGATTGGAATCAGCAAGGAGATTGGAATCCTCAAGGAGTTCAACTTGACAGTCCTGTGATTTTGTTGGGCTTAGCCCATGCGTCAGCCCTGCTGCATTGATGCAGTCCTAGAGTTCTGGGGTTTTGGGCAGCAGTCCCTATCCCAAATTACCTTTGTACTACCATAATGAGAACTGTCTGTGATAGCTCTGCTCCCATGATTTCATTAGTCACTTCCCTAGCATGTATTCTGTGTTGTTTCTAGCTCTGACCCCACACTTCTGCTTAGCATTGCCCTAGTGGGAGCTCAATGTGCTGGTTCTGTCCCATTAAAAAGTCTCTGCCTGAGCCACTGGGTATGACCTTGAAATCTAGGAGGAGACTGCCAAACTTGCATAGCTCTTTGCAGACCTTCAGAATAAATTACTTTCATGTGAATGCTGCCAAAGTTTATGGCATGTACCCTCTGAAGCAGTGTGTCTAGCCATAACTTGAACTTTAACAGGGTATCCCCTTCTAGAAGTTGTCCTTGGCAAGATCACTCAGTTTCTTTTCAAATCCTTTAATGCCTTCTCCCTGAAAATCAAAGGAAAATCAGTAGAATAGAGGAAAGGGATCAGGGGGAAGAAAGAGGGAAAGCAAAGGGGAAATACTGGGAAAATATTGTCTAAATTATATTGATATGTTACGTACATGTATAAGTAAGTAACAATGAATCCCACTACTGTGTACAACTAAAATGCACCAATAAAAAATATGGGGGGAAATCCCCTCCCTTTTACTCAGTATTTTAAGTTATAAGGAAAGGCCTCCCCTGCAGAGTCTAAATTCTGAAAGGCCTCACCTGAATAGTTTGGATGTCAAGCATTTCTTTGATTCCCAGAACTCAGGGGGCCTTTGTAACATTCTTCTTGTCAGCTAGCTTTGGGGGGTCAAAATCTATTGTGATAAGACAAATACACTCTCTGAGGAAGACCCTGTCCAGCCTCCAGGCTGAGTTCATCCTTTCCTCTCCTTAAAAACCCTTTACTCCCTGAGCCTGAGAAAAATCAGAGCTTGAAAGAATTGTATGTGATTCAGCAAAAGCAGTATCAACAGGCAAGTCCATAGCAATAGGAGCCTACATCAAAAGGAGAAAGCTTTCAAATAAACAACCTAATGATGCACCTCAGGAAACTAGAAAATCAAGAAAAACAAAAACAAAAACAAAAACAAAAACAAACAAACAAACAAAAAAACCCCCTTTAAGCCTCATATTATTAGGAGAAAAATAACAAAGATCAGAGTGGAAAAAATACAGAGGCAAAAATAAATACAAAATATCAATGAAACAAAGAGTTGGAGGTTTTTTCTTTTTTAAAAAGATAAACAAAATTGAAATAATTTTAGTCTTATCAAGAATAAAAAAGACACAAACAAATGAAGACAGAGGAGAAATGAGGCATGATAAATGATATCACAGAAATTAAAATACTCAATCAATAAGGAGTTTTATGATCTTACGCATTCAGATAACAATAAATGTTGGCGAGGATGTTACCTTTAAAAGTGTTTGTATGGTTCCATGGTGAATAAGTGTAAGCTAATTTTGAATAGTTACCTATCAAAAGGAAGAACAATTCTTTGTTGCAGCTTTTAGGAATCCTATTTTTTGGAAGACAAACATTCCTATGACTAAGTTGTGATTTTATACAAAATGATCAACAATAAAACCAACAGAACAGATAATTCATCAAGAGAAAAAATAAATTTTCAATTTTCAATGCTCTTCAATATGCAATAGAAGTAGAAGAAAATAACTTCAGAAGATAGTATTGAACATAGATTTAAAGGTTAGTTGTTATATTGTTGAAAAATAAACATGCCAGTTTATTGTCCATCTAAAATCTATTTTTCTGAAGTGTACTGACCTGAATTTAGGAAGCATTCATAAGCTTAATAAAAAGTAATTAAACATAAATATTAAATTATGTGCTCAGTAAATATTAGGATCTTCATAGCTTTGATCTTTTAGTAATAAAAGTACACTGATGATTTCCTTTAAGAACAAATAGGTGGCTCCGGGCGGAGAAGCTGAATGTGTAATCAGCAGTGGATTGTAAGTACCAGAGGCAAAGAAAGCTCAGTGCGCCCCGCCTTTTTTTTTCTTTCTTTCTTTTTTTTTTTTTTTTTGAATATTTTTTATACAGGGATGAGTTTGTGGATTTGGGATTTGTTGGCGGGGCTGTGGGTTTCTGTGCCGAAAATCCGACTCCGCGGGAGCCGTCCATTTGCTTTACTGCTTGCTGTCTTGGGTGGGCCTCTGTATACACTG
>NW_026000016.1:41221855-41233039 GCF_001458135.2 Marmota marmota marmota
TGCATGGTAATGGAGGGAGACCCTCATTGTTATACAAAATTACATATAAGAGGTTGTGAGGGGAATGGGAAAAAAAACAAGGAGAGATATGAATTACAGTGGATGGGGTAGAGAGAGAAGATGGGAGGGGAGGGAGGGGGGATGGTAGAGGATAGGAAAGGTAGCAGAATACAACAGTTACTAATAGGGCATTATGTAAAAATGTGGATGTGTAACCGATGTGATTCTGCAATCTGTATTTGGCGTAAAATTGGGAGTTCATAACCAACTTGAATCTAATGTATGAAATATGATATGTCAAGAGCTTTATAACGTTTTTCAACAACCAATAAAAAAAAAATTAAAAAAAAAAAAGAACAAATAGGTGGGCTGGGGATGTGGCTCAAGCTGTAGCGTGCTCGCCTGGCATGTGTGCGGCCCGGGTTCGATCCTCAGCACCATATACAAACAAAGATGTTGTGTCCACCGAAAACTAAAAATAGGTGCAAGATCATCTAAGAGATCAGGAACTGGTGAGAATTATTTCCCTGATGGGGCATTTTTTTTTCTCCCTTACTCACATATTGAGCTATTTCAATTTTATATGGCATAGAACAATGTCTCATGTGAGGTATGTATATAAGTATATATGTATTTACTTATTTATTCTGGTACTGGGGATTGAACCCAGGGGCACTCTACAACTGAGAACGGGTCGTACTAAGTTGCCTAGGCTGGCCCTGAACTTTTGATCCTCCAGACTCAGCCTCTCCAGAGCAGCTGGGATTGCAGGATTATGTATGTGTGCCACCACACCAGCAGAAATGAGCCTTTTATTGTTATTATTATTACTGAAGATTGAACCCACGGGCACTTTACCACTGAGCTACATCCCTGGCCCTTTTGCTTTCTAATTTTGAGACAGAGTTTCATCAATTTGCTTAGGGCCTCATTAAATTGCTGAGGCTGGCCTCAAACTTGTGGTCCTCCTATCTCAGCCCCCAAGTCACTGAGATTACAGGCTTGGCCCCACTCTACCCAGTGAAATGATACTTTTTAATGATCATTACACTAAAATATCTTGCATTCTGAAATATATTACATATGAATATTGAGCTTTGAAAATATTCAACCTAATTTTCTTTTCCTCCAGGACTGGAGATTGAGCCCAGGTCCTCCAGCACACTAGGCATGTGCCTTACCACTGAGCTGTGTCTCCAGCTCTCAACTTCACTTTTCTATGTATCATTATTTACACTGTAGGTCTTTCCTAAAATACAGATCCCAGAACTATTGATCATTGAGAAATTCCTTGTTCACACCTTTCACAATGCTTTGACTTCACACTTCACGACATAGTCATTTTGCTTACTATATTCAAGCCAGTTTTGATAATACTTCAGTTATTGCCCACTTCATTTTGCTCTGAATCAAAAATAGGGAAAATCATATAAAGTATTTACAGTCCTCAAGTATATTTTTTTCTAAAATCACTTGTGAAAAGTCAGAGATGCTACTCATCCTTTAATCTTGTATTTGTTGTGTTATTATCCAATTAGGTTTGGTGGGAGGATGTCTCCACACTTGAGTCCTCAGGTTACAAACTCCACCTAGGTTAGTGCTCACACTACTTGAAAGTCTAGAGTGGAGGACACTAAAGTAACACAGCCAAGTCTCAGCCCAGGGCAGCGACTGAGCCTTCAACTTCAGAGTCCTGGGACTCAAGCTCTTTGCAACCCATGAGGATCCTGTTCACAGGGGCTGTCCTGCCACACAGGGAAGCCAAGTTCTTTGAAGCTGTTCCAGTCCTGGGCTGTCAAGTCAGTGGGTCCTTGTTTCTTCTCTCCCTTCCTTTTTTTTTTTTTTTTTTGGTGGTGAGAGCAACCAGGGATTAAACTCAGAGACACTCAGCCACTGAGCCACATCCCTGGCCCTATTTTATGTTTTATTTAGAGACAGGGTCTCACTGAGTTGCTTAGCGCCTCACTGTTGAGGCTGGCATGAACTTGTGATCCTCAGCCTCCTGAGCTACCGGGATTACAGGTGTGTACCACTGCGTCTGGCCCCTCGTCCATTTTCTTGCTTAAATAAACTCTGCTAAATTTAACATGTTTAAGGGTTTTCCTTTAACCATCAAGTATGGCATGGAAACTAAAAGTTTATTGTCATGTAGTTATAAGTCGGTGATATTTATGTATAGGACCTATTCATATCTAATATTTAAGATAAAATGGTATTTCATTCTAATACATGTGAAACATATTATGCTTTTTCAGATTTTGCTCATAAAACTCTTTAAAAAATTTAAGCACAAATGAAAGTATATATATAATGTTTGGCATATACACATATATGCAAAACAAGCTTCAGGGAAATAAAAGTTGACATGCAATCTAATTCACGTTATATCTAAGATAGAAATCACACTATCTGTTGTGAAAAATTTTGGGGGGAAAAATGACCAGAACGTAATAAATACATTAAAACAATGTTCTCAATGGTTCTGAGTTTTCAAGTCCTTTTTCCTCATTTTGGCACAGAGAGAACAGCATTGCTGCTAAGGAACTGGTAGAAATGAAGCAGAGTGCTGTGCACAAAGTTGGAGGTGTGGTCACCTCCCAGAGACCAGCAGGTGTAGGGTACAGAGGGAGTTGGCCCTCTTGGAGCTCCAGGGTGTATTCTGAGCACCATCCTAGGAATGAGGATCCCCTCTGGATCTTCAGGAGGTTCATATGGGAGGTCAGACTACAGGGGCTCAGTTCATTGGCTGTCCCCTCCTCCCTGTCCCAGCCTAGACCTCTCCCCCTGCCATAAAGGAATCAGGTCAGAAAACCCAATACAGTCCTCTCACCAGAGGAAATGAGGTCCAGGGGGTCAGGGATCAGACCCATACATCCAATATCTGCTCCATGATGGATTAGGATAAAATATGCTGCTATGTCCCCACACCCATGGCATCGTGGGAAGGGTCCCATGTGGCAGCCCCCTGGAGTTATGCACTTGAGCAGGCTAGGCAGTCCATTTTGATTTCAGTGGGCCTGGGTCCCCAGACAGTATAGATGGACATGTGTTTGGTCAGAGTAGCCAATTAGGGTGCCAGAGGGCAGAGGGGCTGATATGTCATGTGGACACAGGGGGTGGGTGTGAGGACGAATTGAGTTGTGTCCCACTCAGGGCCTGAGGTCCAGAGACACCCTCACCTCTGGAAGCACAGGCTGCACCTGGAGCTGCAAGGTTGGCACTATACAGTGAGCTGGGAAAGGTGGAGAGAGAGTGATGAGACAGAAGTGGGCCAGAAGCACTGGACTAAGGTCTCACCTTTTCCCTGTCTCCTAAAGTCCCTGGAGCTCCCTTGGCTTGCCTGATTGGGGACAAAATGGCTCCGCCTTAGGAGAGTGGACATAGAATCACTTGTCATGGCTTGAGGGATCTCAAAAACCCTCACAAGTCTACCTACTGCTTGTTAGCCCCATCAGGTGGCCATGCTCTGTCCTCCCAAGAACTGATTGTCCAGCTCCCACCCTCAGCAGGAATATGTCCTTACCTGCAGTGCCCCAGAATGGTGGGCCAGCTCAGACTCAGCCATCAGAACCTTGCATCCTCCTGCCCCACAGTCCTAGGGTGGGATCCCTGCACCTGGGTGTCCCAGCTCTGGCTCCCCATTTTGTGCCTGGCAAGCAGCCATCTCTAAAACCTTCCTCCTGGGGCAGTGGGTTCATGACCCCCTTTAGCAGGGCACTGAGGCAGCTGAGCTACATGCGTGCCACAGGCTTAGTGAGTGCCTGCTCCTGCATCTCAAGCTTTAGGTGAAAGGCCACATTGCATACAGCCGCATGCGCACCCACACATATGTGCCTGGAACTGGGACTTTTCCTTCTTCCCCTGGGGAATTGGGTCTCAGGACTGGAGGATTCAGCATGCAACTCCATGAAGTTGCCCTGACATCCCTGCCCTCACTTTGACCATCCCTGCAAGCCCTGGAGGCCCTAAGCTCCACAAAGAGACCACACTGGCCCCCCTGTCCTGGCCCTCCTGCCCTGGCCTCACTGCACCTGTGAGGGCACCCTGGGGGCGGGGCCTAGGGCAACAGGGTCCACCCCCACACATTGTGGCAAGCCCTTGGTAGCCCCACCCCCTCATGGTCTGGCTCTCCTGGGCTCAGAAGCCCACACGCTCCCATGATCCACGTGCTCCAGTGGGATGGCGGTTGATCTGTATTGTGGCCAAGGGCCTGGGGCCAACCACCTAGCGCAGCGGTTGGCCTGAGGCCAACCACTGATCGGGTGGCAGTTGGCCTGCTGCCAACCGCTGAGTGTGCGGTGGTGCTGAACAGCCTGAACTGTGACTTGGAGCTCCCTTCACTTGGACATGATGTAGTCCTGGTCCGAGGTTCCCAGTTCAGAAGCTGGGCCCCGTGTTAGGTGTCCATTGTCCGCCCTGCGTCCCTACTGACCACCCTGTCTGCGGTGTAGCAGTGCAGCCCTTATCTCCATGCCTTTGGGGACATTTGGGGACTTGGCACTAGACCACCATGGCCATGCTGCAGGACACGGTAGCTGCAAAGGTTTCAGAATCCCCACACTGAGCTCCAGGTAGGAAAGGTGCCCAGGTGGGCAAGGTGGGGTGAGGTCAGGCCTGGGGAACCAGGAAGGGTGCTGTGTGGCTAGCTGGCCCCCACTCATTGTGATCAGAGCTTGTGCAGAGGTGAAGGGCATATGGAGAAGTAGGGCCACCTCTCCAGTGCAACCCAGCACAGGGCAGAACCCCTACAGCCCCAGGCATCCCTAGCCAAGTCACCAAGGGAGTCACAGGTGGGCTGAGCCCAGGGCAGCTTGAACAGTACCTGTTCATGGAATCTGGTTAAAGTCTCTGGTTACTTGGTCACATCATCTGTCCAGTGTTTGACACTGTACCTGGTCAGAAATATATGGCTAATGTCTATGTTTACTATACCTGGTCATGGTATCTAATTATTGTCTCTGTTTACAATACCTTGTCATAGCAATTATCTAATGTGCAATGTGGTTACTGTACCTGGTCACAGTATCTGGGTAATGTCTCTTATTATAATAGATCCCAATATGTAGGCATTATCTTTGTTTATTGTACCTGGTCATGATATCTGGCTAATGTCTCTGATTACTATATCTGATCACAGTATCTGGATATTGTTCCTTTTACATGGTCACAGTATCAAATGTCTCTTGTTAGTGAATCTGGTCACAATATGTGGCCAATGCCAATTGTAACAATAGCTGGTCATCTCTCTGGGTATCGTCTCTAGTACTCTATTTGGTTATGACATCTGGCTGGTGTCTCAGTTTGCTGTACCTGGTCAAGTATCTGCAAAAAAGACTAGGGTTATAGTATCTAGTCATAGTATATGGGTAGTATTTTGTTTATTTTATTTGGTCACAGTATTTGACTAGTGTCTCAGGTTATTGTACCTTGTCCCTGTGTCTAAATATTGTCTCTATTTACTGTATATGGCTACAGTATCTGGTTTTTTAATTGGTCATAGTATTTGACTAAACATTTCTGATTACCTACTGTTCCTCGTCATGGTATCTGGGTATTTTCTCTGTTTACTGTGTCTGGTCAGAGTACCTGGCTGTTTCTGGTTATTGTACCTGGACCTTACGTGGCTGAAGTCTGTGGTTATTGTACTGGTCATGGTATGTGACTCATGACTCTGGTTACTGTACCTGGTCAGGGATCAGGGTCTCTGCTTGATGTACCTGTCATGGGATCTGGCCAATGTCTCAGGTTTCTGGACCTCATGACCATACTTGGGTATTGTCTCAGTTTACTGTACCTGGTCATAATATCTGGCTTAATTCTCTGATTATTGTATCTTGTCATAGTAGTTGATAATGTCTCTGATTTCTCTGTTTGGTCACGGTATCTGGGTAATGACTCTTTTTACTGTCTGGTCTTGGTATCTGGCCAATGTCCTGGTTACTGTACTGTATCATGGTATCTTGGTATTATCTTGGTATCCTCTACTTAGCCTTGGTATCTGGTTAATGTATCTAGTTACTGGTCACAGAATCTGGCTAAATAGTTTCTGGTTACCATACCTCTCACAGGAGTTGCTAATGGCTCTGGTTTCTGTACTTGCTGTATCTGGCTAATGTCTTTGGTTCCTGTATCTGGTTATCTTATATGTGTTATGACTCTGGTTACTATACCTAGTCATGGTATTTACCTAATGACTCTGCTTATTGTAACTGGTCACAATATCTATTTTTTTCTCCCTCTGTTTATTGAACCTGGTCATGGTTTTTGGCTCATATCTCTTGTTATTGAACCTGGTTATGGTAACTAGCTAATTTTTCTGCTTCCTGTACCTGGTCATGGAAAGTGTCTAATTTCTCTGGTTATAGTACCTGGGCCACTGTATCTAACTAATGTCTCTGGTTACTATAACTGATCACAATGTCTGAGAAATGTCTCTTGATTACTGTACCCAAGTCATAGTATTTGCATATTTTCTCTGGTTACTGTATCTGACCACAGTGTCTGGCTTATATCTCCTGTTATTCTTCTACCCAGTCATGGCTCTGGGTAATGTCTCTAGTTAGTAAATCTTGTCAAAGAATATGATTAATGTCTGGTGTCTGTGTCTGATCATATTTACTATATATTTTTCCATACGCTGTACTTATTCAAGATGTCTGACCCATTTCTCTGCATACTATACCTGGTCATGGTATCTGGCCAACATCTCTGGTGACAGTAGCTGTACATTGTATCTGTATACTGTATCTGTCTGTGTTTACTATGCCTGGTCAAAGGTTCTAGCTAATGTTTCTGGTTAATGACTCTGCTTATTGTAACAGGTTGAGGTACGAGGTATTGTCTCTACTTACTGTTCCTACTGACAGAATCTGTTTACTGTACCCAGTAACAGTTTCTGTCTCTGGATAATATATCTATTCATGGTGTCTTATTAAATTTCTGCCTATTGTAACTCTACATGTAATCTAGTTATCATCACTAGTTACTGTACCTGGCCATGGTATCTGGCGAATGCCTCTTCTTATTGTAACAGGTTGAGGTATGAGGTATTGTCTCTTCTTACTGTTCCTGGCCACAGAATCTTCATCTACTTTACCTTGTTAGAGCATCAGGTTGTCGTGTCTATTTAGTGCACCTGTATCTGGTATTAGGGTGAAGTGTCTGTTTACAGTATCTGGTCACAATATTAGGCTTATGCCTTTGGTTATTGTGCTGGGTCATGGTATCTGAATATTATCTCTGGTTACTCAACCTGGTCATAGTATCTGGCTGACGTATCTGGTTACAATGCCTGGACAAGATACTTGGCTTGTGTCTCTGGATGGGAGGCATGGTATCTGGGTATTGTATCTGTTTAGTGTACCTGGGCAAGGTGTCTCCATATTATCTCTGTCATGGTTATTGAATCTGGTTAAGGTTTCTAGTTGCTATGCTTGGTCATGGTATCTAGGTAATGTCTCTGATTATTGTTATCTTGTCACAGTATATGGCTAATGACTCGTCATGGTATTGTTCTGTGTACTATACTTGACCAAAATGTCTGAATTGTGTTTCTGTACCTGGTCACTGTACCTAGCTAATGACTCTGGTTACTGTCTTTAATCATGATATTTGCTTAATGTCTATGGTTATTGTCCCTGATCACAATCTCTGGTTAATGCCTTTGCTTATTGTAACACATTGAGGTATGAGGTATTGTCTCTGCTTACTATTCCTATCCGCAAAATCTGGCTAAGGTCTCTGTTTACCTAGTTATGGTGTTAGGATATTGTCTCTGTTTACCATACCTGGTCATGGTATCCGGCTAATGTCTCTGGTTATTGTAGCTGGTCTAAGTATTGGATTCATAACTCTGCTTACTGTATCCAGTTAAATATTTGGGTATTATTGCTTGTACCTTGTACCTTGTCACAGTGTCTGGAAAATGACTCTGCTTACTGTACTGGGTCACAGTATCTGAATATGGTTTCTGTTTACTGCAACTGGTCACAGTACCTGGCTAATGTCTGTAGTTACTGAATGCAGTCACAGTATCTGGCTAATGTTTCCTGTTGCTATTCCTCATCACAGTATCCGGCTTCTGTGTCTAATTGCCATACTAATGCATGTGTTCATTGTATCTGTTATTGTCTGTGGTTCCCAAACCTGATCACTAAATCTGGATATTACCTCTGGTTATAGTGACTGGTTTCCATATCAGGCTGATGTCTCTCTTAACTGTATATAGGCACAGTATCTGAGCATTACCTACCTAGTTACTAAATCAGGCCTGGTTACTATATCTATTTATAGCATCTAGATATTGTCTGTTTACCTGGTCACAGTAGTAGGCTAATGTCTCTGTTGATTGTATTCAGGCATAGTATCTGGACATTCTTTCTCCCTGGTCATTGTATCAGGCCTGGATATGGGATCTGTTCACTACATCTGGCTATGTCCCTGGTTACTTGAACTGGTTATACTAGGAGGCTAATGTGTCCCGAGATTGTATCTGGTCACTATCTCTGGGTTTTATCTCTATATACTGTTCTTGGAAATGGTATGTGACAAATGTCTCTGGGTACAGCACCTGGTCATGTTATCTGGCTGTTTCTGTTTACTATTCATGATCAGGTTATCTGACTAATACCTTTGGTTAAAGTACCTGGTCATAGAGTCTGGATAATGTCCGATTTTGGTACCTCTCCATGGTTTATGGCTATTATCTCTGGTTCCTGCACCCAGTTACAGTAACAGGCTTTGGGCTATAGTGGATGTATCTGGATACAATATCAGGCAATTGTCTCTGAATGGTGTACTTATTCATGGTGTGTGACTCATGTTTCTAATTGCTATATCTGGTCACAGTATCTGGATATTGTCACTGGTTACTGAACTTGGTATCTAGCTAAAGTCTTTGGATACTGTACCTACTCATGGTATCTGAGATTTTCTCTATATACTATACCTGATTATGTACCTGGTTAATGTATCTGGTTACTGTACTTGGTCACAGTATCTGCATAATGACTCTGTTAAGTGTACCTAGTCTCAGTATCTTGCTAATGTCTCTGGTTACCATACCTGGCCACAGTAATTGCCCAATTTCTCTGGTTACTGTACCTAGTAATAGTATCTGACTATGCTTCTCCTTTCTGTAATAGGTCACAGTAGCATAGTCTCTGCTTACTGTTCCTGGTCAAGTATCTGGCTAAGGTCTCTGTACACTGTACATTGTCACCGCATTGGTTATTATATCTGTTTACGATATCTGGTCCCTATATTAGGGTATCATTTCTGTTTACTTCATCTGGTCACAGAACCTGGCTAATGTCTCTTAAGTCTGTGACATTATATAATTAATGTCTCTGGTTATAGTAACTACTCACAATACTTAGATAACGTCCAGTTGCTGGATCAGGTCATGGTGCCTAACATCTGTGATTACTATGCCTGATAATGGACTGGATTTTGTCTCTGATCACTTTACATATCTGATTTTATTCTCTGGTTACTGTTTCTGGTCATGGTACATACTTGTTTGTGGTTGCTATGCCTAGTCATGGTATCTGGCTGACATCTCTGGTTACTCTACCTGCTATGTATCTGGTGTGATGGTTATTCTGAATTTCCAACTTGATGGAATTAAAAGAGATGCCTAGTATTAAAAGCTTCTGGGTGTCTCAGTGAGGTTGTTTCTAGGAATGATTGGCATATGGGACAGCAAGCTAAGGTGGATACCCATTGTAAGCATGGGGGTTCAATAGGTTGGGGTCTTGGACGGAAAAAAAGTTGGAAGAACAAGGAAGCAGCAGCAGAAACAAGCTCAATTCTTTGTGAATGGGTTCTTGACTACTGCTGTGATCACCTGAGGACATCAGAAACTAGTTCCTTCATTCTTCCAAAGCAGACCCTGACCAGCAACTCTCCAGGGGGTTTCCAGCCCTTTGGTCCAGGACAGGGGTGATATCATGGTTCCTTTTATTCTGAGACTCCAGTTTCGTGGGCTGAGAAGCTACTGATCTCTCCAGCTCTCCAGTCTGCAAATGGCCCCTGTAGGACTATCCAGTTTCTGGTTGTATAAGACAATTTAACACATCCCCTTTTTATAACCATACCTATATATGTCCTATTGGTTCTGTTTCTCTAGAGAAACCTAATACTCTTTCATTACTGGTCACAGTATCACTGTAATGTCTCTGTTTAGGGTACCTGGTCATGGTATCTGGATAATGTCTTTGGATAGTGTGTCAGGTCACAGTATCTGGGTATTGTCTGTGTTTTCTGTACCTGATCACAATTTCTCTGTATGTTTCTGATAATTATACAAGGTCACAGTAGAGGATAACATGTCTGGTTACTGTACCATGTCATAGTATCTGAGTATTATTTGTTTATTGTCTATAATTATTTGACCCTATTGGTTTGGGCCTCTGGCAAGATAGAACATGATGACAGAAAGCATGTAGTGGAGCAATGTTGATTACCTCATTGTGGCTAGGAAGCAAAGATTAGGAGGGAGGGAGAAAAGGAGCCTGGGACAAATGACAAAATGTACCCTCAAGGGCATTCCCCCAATGATTTATATCCTCCAACCTTGAGCACATTCTCAAGTTCTTACCTCCAAATAACCCCTTGAGTGATGGATCCACTAGCATTCTTATAATCTATTTGTGAGGTCAGAGCCCTTTATGATCCTATCTTCTGCTCAAGGCCTAATCTCTGAGCTCTCCTGCATTGGGGACCAAGTCTTTAACACATGGGCTTAATGAGGACATGTAAGATCCAAAACATAATATTCTGCCCACAGCTCCCAGAACTATTGTCTCTGAGACAATGCGAATTGCATTTCATTAATCTCCAAGAGTTCCTGTAGTCAATAGTTCCAATATGGCTCAAACATCCAAGCTCAAAGTCTTCTCTCAAGACTCAAGGATAAATATTTGATGTGAACCACTGTAAAAATCAAACCAACAGTTGCATGTTCCCAAGACACACACACAGGATAAATGTCCCCATTACCAAAGGAAGGAGTAGGGAAATGACAAAGAGGAATGGTTCAAAGCAAGACCAGATCCTCCCAGGGTAAACATCAATTGCTGTAGGTCCATATTCAACATCTATGTCACAGGGTGGTATGATGTGAGCACCAAAAGGCTTGTGCAAAAACTCAACTGAAAGTGGACCAAGGACCTAAGCAATGGA
>NW_026000016.1:41238353-41261305 GCF_001458135.2 Marmota marmota marmota
AGAGGTGAGGCAAAGAACCTCACCCCCCCACTGGTACATAGGCCTATCCACAAGTATGGCTATATGCTGGACCGGTAGTCAGTGACGGGTATGATCCAATTGCAGTGGTATCAACCTAAGACAGGAGGCTGACGCCTAAAAGTCAGTTTTCCGATGACGGGTAAGAACCATATGTTGAATTGGACAAACCTAACAGGCACGGTCCCTAGCCAGATTGCTTGTTACTTAAACAGAAGGGGGGAGATGCTAAGAGCCAAGTATATGATGCATGGCATTTTTGGTCGAAAGGTGACGCCAGCTAGCCATTGAGATGATATGATTATGTTAAGATTTGCATTCATATGGATATTGGACTCCTGCTGTTCACCTAGGCCGGCTACGGGACTCCTGGAGAGTTCCCATTGGTTGGGGAAGTACAGTAGGAGGGAGTTCCGGAGGAGGAGCTCTCTGCGGGTCCGGGAGGAGGCCGCGTGGGTGGATCGAAAATCTTCCCGGGCGCTTACCGGACATTGGCGGCAGTTTCAAAAAATAATAAAGTTTGTTCCTGCTTGAGTGGCTCGTGATTTTGTGCCCAGCCAGACTGCGGCAGGAAAAGGAACTGAAAAGGTATTTCACAGAAGAAGAAATACTATTGTTCAAAAACTGTGAAAAAATGTTCAACATCCCTAGCAATTAGAGCAATGTAAATAAAACTAACTCAAATTTTATCTCACTCTAGAGTTAGGCAATTATAAAAAATACAAATAACAACAAATATTGGCAAGGATGTAGGGAAAAGTTTCACTAAATACATTGCTGGTGGGGCTGCAAATTGATGCAACAACTCTGTATGGAGATTCATAGAAAACTTGGAATGGAACCACTATTTGACACAGCAATCCCACACCTTGGTTTATACCCAAAGGACTTAAAATCAGCCTACTACATTGATACAGCCACATCAATGTTTAGAGCAGCTCAGTTCACAAAAACTAAGCTATGGAACAAACCTAGGTGCCCTTCAACAGATGTATGGATAAAGAGACTGTGGCATATATACACAATGGACTATATTCAGCCTTAAGGAAGAAATTATGGCATTTTCTGGTACACTCGGGGAGCAGGCACAGACTCTAGATAGCTCCCCAATATCACATGTGCCCAATATCACTTGTGCCCATGCATTCACGCACACACACACACACACACACACACACAGTCAAAATTATGAAGACTGGTAAGATAGTGCCCACTTGAAATGCCTTCAAAGGTTGAGACTGAGTACTTGGGAGCACCATTTTGAAGTTCATCTTGGGAACAGTGTAGAGCTAAGGGGTCAAGTTCTTGTGTGGTATATTAATCTCCGGTGTCCACAACTAGTGGGATGAAAAAAAATGTAAGGAAGTAAGGAAGTTAGAAAAAAAAAAGGAAGGTGGTAATAGGAAAGCTGGGGTAAGGAGGAGGTAGAGTATACTCCTTCTTCCTCTCCACCTCTTGAGGACAAAGCAAGGAAGCCAAGTGAGGGAGAAGGAAGCTAGTTCTGTGCACACACCAAATCTCCTGGCCACCTGACCTTGGACTCATCAGACCCCGGGATACCCAGAACTTGAACCCATGGATTTATTGTTATGAGCTAGCCTAAGATGGTGAGGGGCAGGAGTGTGACAGGGCAAGACCTCTGGGCATACCTGTGTTTCTCTGTGCCATGGGGAGAACCCATTTGTGGAGCCTAGGATTGGTGGCCTACAGGTGTGTCCTGGACCTCTTTGCATAGTTGAAACCACTGCCTTGGGGGTTCCAGGGTTCCTGGAGAGGGAGGTGTCTCAGAAATTCTGGGGGAAATGTGGACCAAGGCTCGTTTGCTCTCAGCCCCGTTGGAGTGAAGAAGCTAGACCCGGGTGTCTTAGGGGACAGGGCATTGTGTGAGGGTGCGGTTATGTGAGTGAAGGGCCACCACATTAGGACACCAACCTCCCTGAGGTGGCAGACAAAGGAGGGTGGAGGTGCTATGGACCGAAGGCCAAAGGAGCTGTGGGTGTTGGGACCAGACACGCCAGGGCCTTGGAGCCCACTACAGGTTTTGGTAGGTGCGTAAGACACTGTGGGTGGGCAGGACACACCTGTCTGTGAGCTTGTGGACTTTGATCTTCACAACATGACCAGTGCCAAGGTCCTGGGGGCCAGAATCCCCAGGTAGAGGAGCACCATGGGCCAGGCAGGGCGCACAGGGCCATTTGTGGCCGAGACCTCACAAGGGGCAATTGTCAGGGCATTCCGAGGGGCTCTATAAAAGGCAGCAGCCACAGCTGGGCTTCGTCCATTGTGCAGGAAGCTCTTGGTGGTGACCTGTCGGACTCCCAGCTAGTTAGTGCGTTTGGTGGTTGGTGGTTGGCGGTTCTGGTTTGTGTCTTGGTTCTTTGATTTGGGGTGTTGTTGTGTTGTTTTAGTCTTGCTTTGTTGGTTTGGTTTGTTGTGTTGTTTTAAGGTAGCATCCTTGGGTGGCGTGGCCGCTCCTGATGCCTAGAGAGAGTAGTGAGAGTCAGAGTAGGGCGCCCAGGAGCCCCCAGCGGGGCCTGGAGGCCAGCTCGTCCTCGGAGGATGCCCTGACGGGCCAGTATGAGGTGCTGAGGTCCATCGGGCAGGGCAGGTTGGCACCGTGAGGCTGGCCCGCCACATCCTGACGGGGGCGGAGGTGGCGGTGAAAACCGTGAGCAAGGGCGAGCTGGACCCGGCCTTCCTTCAGGCTGAGGTGGCCATCATGAAGGCCGTGGAGCACCCCAGCGTGGTGCAGCTGTTCCAGGTGATGGAGACAGCTGACCGCGTGTACCTGGTGATGGAGTACGCTGGTTGGGGCCAGCTGCTGCAGTACATCCCAGAGGGGGGTGGGCCTGCCTGAGCGGGAGGCGCAGGGACTGTTCCAGTAGGTGGCCAGCGCCCTGCGCACGTGCCACGCCCAGGGCATCGCGCACAGGGACGTGAAGGCGGAGAACATCCTGCTGGACGCGCGAGGCCGCATCAAGCTGTGCGACTTCGGCCTGGGCTGCCAGTTCAGGCAGGGAGAGCTGCTGGACACGGTGTGCGGCACGGTCACCTACTGGGCCCCGGAGATGTTCCTCCAGCAGGCGTACATCGGGCCCGCGGTGGACGTGTGGAGCCTGGGTGTCGTCCTCTACTTGATGCTGACGGGGCACCTGCCCTTTGAAGGGGACACCTTCGAGGAGCTGAGGGACCAGGTGCTGCACCGCTCCTGGGTCTTACCGGCCCACGTTGTCCATCCACGCTCAGGACCTGGTGGCGGAGATGCTGACCGTGGACACCATGGAGAGGCCCAGCATGGCCGAAGTCGCGAGGCACCTGTGCCTTTTGTGATTGCTACCAGGAAGTCCCACCGCCGCTTCTGCCCAGATCTCTCCACAGTGAAGGTCATGCTTGACCTGGGTTTCAACCTCACTGACACCTGGACGTCCCTGAAGGGCCGAAAGTTTGATGAAGCCATGGCTACCTATCTCCTGCTCAGGCACCAGCACACGCAGGGGGTGGGCTTCACGGTCCAGAGGAGGTCTGTGCACTCGGGGCTCCAGCCCAGGTCCTCTGCGGGTTCTCTCCCAGCCACCCTGCCCCGCCAGAGGAGCGCCAGCAAGCCCACCTCTCACTCCAGGCGGGTCATGCCAGCTGTACAGCAGCCGCGTGGGGAGCACCTGCGGCCCGGGCAGAGGGGCAGCAAGGGAGGCAGCCTGCCTGCCCTGGCCCTCCCCAGCCTGCAGGCCCAGAGCCCAGCTGCCCCCGGCATGGCCCCGCAGCAGGACCTTGCCGCCCTGCCTCCTGGCCCTGGGTCTGGAGGCCACAGGTCCCAGGTGGAGGGCAGCATTAGCCCCCAGGGAGTGTCAGGAGGAGAGCAGGCCCTCCCCAGGCAGCAAGCCCAAGGAGGGACAGCGGGCTCCTCCCAGGAAGGCACCAAGGCCTGGCGGAGGGTGGCCAGGAGGATCCTCACCTGCTTCACACGAATGTGCTGTTGCTGCGTGGCGGCCCCCAGGACAGGGCCCAGGCAGGAAAACGGGGTGGCTCTGGGCACGCAGATTGTGAAACAAAGTGCTTCCTGAGATGGTGGCCAGTTGAGATGGAGGCGCAGCCAAGCAGGTGGGTGGGTGCAGCCTGATGCGGCCCTTGCGCCATCCCTGATGGCCTTCCCCAGGACATAACCCGCTGTCCCTGGGTGGGTACCGAGAAGGGGGCGTGATGTGCTCAGGCTCAGGCCAGTCCGTGTCTTTCCCCTCAGGCAGTTGGCAAGGATCTGATCAGCATGGCGCAGGTGCTCCATAGAGGCGTGCCACCTGCAGGCACCTCCTTCCTATGAGTTCCAGTCCAGAGGGCCTGCTGGGGACAGGATGCCTGGAGACAAGTGCTCTACCACCAACCCCCTCCCTGGTCTGCAAGAAAGACTGGGGAATCCTTTTCCTGGGATGCCCCTCCCTCCGCTGTGCTCTCCTCTGCCCCCTGTTTCTGGCATGGCAGACATGGCTCGTTCTTAATAAATTTCTCTTCCTCACAGATCTCCTCGCTTGGATGCTTTCAGGGGGACCAGGGAGATTTGTCTGGGTTGCATCCTGCTCTGAGTTGGGGCTGGGCCACCATCTGTTTGAGCGAAGGGGTGGTTCTGTAGTACTGGGAATAGAGCAAGGCAAGAGGGACTCCTGGGTCCTGTGGAGGTCCCCTGGGCAAACAAGGACTCTCAAGTGCTTGGGAAGGTGGGAGGCTCTTGAGCTGCCTGGGGGCCAGCAGTGCAGACCCTGTGGGGCACCTTCTGACCCTGCTGGTCCCTGATCAAGAGAGTGGAGAAGGGGAGGTGCCCTGGACAAAACATGCACCCAGAGATCATGTCCTCAGTGACCTACATCCTCCTGCTGGGCCCATGTCCTAATCTCTACCATTTACCCCTAGCCCACCAAGATACACAATCACCAATGTCTCCATCCATTCCTGAACTCACAGTGCCTTCGATCCATTCACCTATCTGATGACCACAACACAAAGCACTGCTCCCCTGAGGTTCAAGCCTTCAAGGCAGGAGCTCTCTGGGGACTGGGAAGATTCACAGCAGAAGAGGAGGGTTGTAGACTGTGCTTAGAATGTGGATTCGAGGCCCACCATGGAGTCAGAAGACTCAATTCAGATCCATTCTGTTTGTGTTGGGAAAAGTATAACAGCAGCTGCACCCCAGAAGAAAACCCCAACATGGCGCCTAAGGACCTTCTCTTCCTACTTTCCTGTTTTTTCACTGGCGCGAAAAGTTCCCGTGGTTGTGAACTCTCCCGCGGGCGCCAATTTCAAATCTCGGTGGCAGAAAACCTTAGTCCCAGTAAGAACTAATTCCTGGGCTCCGGACTGATATCTGGAAGAACTTGCCAATAAATGGGTGGCCTGCCATTTAAGCCCTGCCATCTCTCCTTAGATCTATAGAAGCACACAGCCTTTTGCAATAAAATTGGAATTCTTCCCAGCGAATTATCTTGCTTGGAGGATTCTTTCAATAGGTATATGGGTTTTTACCTATATGACTAGAACACAAAGTGTAATCCCATGCAATATCTCAGTTGTCCTTAATATCTTCTCTTCTTCTGAAATACTTTGCAAGTTGATGTTTTCATAAATTCCACCATTCTGTAATTTACCTGGAATGACAAACACTCTGAATCAATACTTTAATTATCCTCCATAATTTCTTGTGAATTATTATAACCTGGCAATGTTATTACCATTTTAGTGGGGGAAGGTAGAAATGGAAGGTAACAATAAGAAAAGGACAGAGTAATTCTCGAACACCAGGTGCTCCCAGGTAGAGGAGAGGGATGAAGCACTACAGAGAGTGACCAGGGGTACAGACACCATCCTCAGAGACGGTGGGAAAGTGAGAGGTGTACTAAGGTGGGTCTTGTTCACTGTAAATTTAGGCATATTCTGGCAAAGCATATGCTGCCCTTCCTGCATATAATTTTAAACTGAAACTAAATATTTACACAGTGCAAACTGACATCATTCTAAGGGAGAAGTTCTACATGTTAGTTCAAAAACAGGTTAGTAAACAGTTTTCATTTTTGTCCTTTGGTTACTAAGGTTTGATCCAAAGTTGAAATTGATCTGTTTTTATCCACTAAGTCTCTGTTTTTTTTTTCAGTCTATCACTTTTCCTTCTTTGCAGTTATGCCTCCTCCCCCCATACCATCCCCCCACATGCCTAGGTATTTGAGATTCTGCCAACCAATCTGTTTTGTGCTCAGTTAACTAATGTGCACTTTATCCATTTCTTAACTTTAATAAATCTCAGAACCTTGTACCTAAAAAGGGCATGAGGTAATTGGGAAAATGTGTTACATTTTTGCTTAAAATTAAAGAAGCATTGCAAAAAAAACTCGGAGAAAATAAAGTAATGGAACAGAGAGAAAAAAAAACCCAGCATGAAATAATAAAAGAAAAAGAACATAAAGATTTGACAGAACACTTTTATTTGTTTTGACATTTTAACTTAGAAAGCCAAGTTTCTCATAAACCTTGTTAACTGGAAATATAATAGATAGAAAAGTGATTATAGAATGTTCCTTCAAAGGTTCCTGAAAGATTTTTTTTTTCTTTTTTAAGCTAAATTAAAGTGATTCCTTGCTTCAAAACTGTATCGTAAATTCAAAGTTGGGACACATAGACCAGATGCACAGTGGAATTACAGAAATTGGAGTTTCTGGGTTCATGGAACAGCTTTTAAGTGCACTAACATTGTTTCCTCCTCGTCTTTTGTATTTTTACATTTGCTGCTGTCTAATATGCCTAGAGATCAAATGGGAAGTCTCCTAGTTTCATTTCATTCATTCATTCATTCATTCATCATTTTGTGACTTCAGGTGCTAGGCAGTATGACAAGTACTTTCTAAAGGAGATAGCTTAGTGGAACAAAAAACAAAGAAATGAATATTTTAGTATGTAATACATTGTATTTTATCATAAACTAACATGACAGACATAAACAAAAGATACTATAGGACTATGTAGGTAAAGCAGGAAAATAAATTGGAAGGTATGGATAGGGTGGGGTACAGTTGGGAAGTTGGTTTTTAAAAGATGGAACAAAGAGACAAGTATGTCAAGGTTTTTATGGTATCCAGGATAGGGTTTAAAAAAATACACACACACACGCACACACATATATGTTGTAGTTTTACATTTATTTATTTTTATGTGGTTCTGAGGATCGAACCAAGTTCCTCACACGCACTAGACGAGTGCTATATAGCTGCACCACAACCGCAGCTCCCCAGGATAGGTTTTTAAGAATGAGTAGGAGTTAGCCAGGAAAGGTAGTAAAAGAAGACATTAAAGACGGAGGAACATCAAATGTACAAACCAGTCTCCATGTATCTATTTGCTCCATCAATTTAACTTCCACAGCTACTAGTAATGGAATTTTGTACAATATGTTTTTTTTTTCTCTCTCTCTCCTTTTTTTTGGTACCAGGGATTGAACTCTGGGGAACTCAACCACTGAGCCACATCCCCAGCCCTTTTTTATATTTTATTTAGAGACAGGGTTTCATTGAGTTGCTTAGTGCCTAGCTTTTTGCTGAGTCTGGTTTTGAACTCATGATCCTCCTGCATCAGCCTCATGAGCCGCTGGGATTGTGGGTGTGCATCACAGTGCCTGGCTTCCTTTCTCTTTTAATATTTATCCCCAAAATTCGCTGATAATTACTCAGATGCTAAATTATTCCTACTGCAGGATACTCAGGGTCTCATTTTAACGTTGCCCTGTGGCTAAGCTGCTTTTTGTGGCAGCCAGTCAAGTGTCATGAAAACTCTTTCCATATATACTAACAATTTATTTTAATGCTGAAATAATGATGGACAGTAGGAAATAGCTACTCAGACACTACATGTTTCAAGAGATTTGATCTCAGTGGAATCTCAAGCTGTTTTCTGATAATAATGTATTTCAACCTAATTATGACATATCTGTTATTTTACCCAGTTTCTTATGGCTGTTACCTGTTTTTCCATTTTCTTTTTATGATCCTGGAATAACCTTTTTTTTATATATTTTTTTAAGTTATAGATGGATAAAATACCTTTATTTTATTTATTTATTTTTTACACAGAAATTGCACAATCATTTCTTTAAATATAAAAAATATATAATTTTGATTTTTGAAAGCTTATTAAGTGCAATATAAACACTATTCCTTTTTTAGAGTTTATTTTTTTTAAACTTTCTTACTGCCACTGATAATTTTTTACACGTTTCCCAATTACCTTTCTTCTCATGATACTTCTAATTTGAATAACATTTTTAGAAGCTATTTGGATCATACCATATATATGCATATAAAGTATACTCATGTATATCCATGAGAAGATAGGAAAGAAATTTGATGCAAAATATTTGCTTTTTTCCATTTTCATTTTGTTCACTTGCTTTATTTTTTTCTAAATTGATTTTGTAGTTTGGGTTTTTAGTATATTCTACCATAATCTAAGTTAAGAAGTAGGCTATTTAAAAATATCTCCCACTCTACTCTTTTTTTCTCCAAAAAAAGTGATTTTAGAAAAATAGAGCAAATGTACAAAAAAAGTAAACATTTAAGTAAAGTTTTCTGAATCCCACTATAATCTATAATCATAATGGGACAATTAAAAAAACTCAAAGATACAAAGAAAATAATACCATTCTCTTAAATTTGAAAGTAAATAAAAGGTAAATGATGATTAAATGACAATAAATTCATAGGGTGAAACATTTGTTGTTTAAATCCAAATAAATACTTGGATATAAGAACACTGACTTTACTTACTAATCTGTAATTGGAAGCATAACATGGAAACTTTTAAAACTTTTAAGATAAGTCAAACATGAAAAAACATTTTCACACTTTGAAAAATATTTTTATGCTGCCTGTTTAATAAGTCCCTATTCAATTTTCTTTAAGAACTGCCAATTTAATTCAAGAAAATTTTGTACATACATGTTGATGGTTTGATTATTTGGAGCAAAATAACTTATTGCTTACTTAGAAATTTTTGAGAATGTTTTTTATTAAGCTTGAACCTGTAGGGTTTTTTTGTTGATTCACACAAATAAACATCCTAACATAAGAAATGCTTAACTATTGTTATAACTCAATATGGTGAATTATTACTTGAACTATTTTTGCTATGACATAGTTGGTAATAAAAATTCCATGTATTGGGGATTACAACAAAAATAGTCAAGATGTACTTGAAGAGAGAAGATATTAAATATTATTGAAAATTATTCTACCATACAAACAGAGACAGTCCTCAATTTCAGTTAGCTTATACTTTGAGAGTGATAGACTGAATTATAAACTAAGATATGGGGCTGGAGACGTGGCTCAAGTGGTAGCACACTCGCCTGGAATGCGCAAGGCACTGGGTTAGATCCTCAACACCACATAAAGACAAAATAAAGATACTGTGTCCACCTAAAACTAAAAAATAAATATAAAAAACTAAGATATGAAGGAAACCAGGGCCAAAGGAAAGGACTTGGGGTGGAACTGTTGCGACATTAGATGAGCTAGACTTGGGAATCGACTAGTAAAAACTGGATGGCTTTGAGCAAGCAACATTTGAATAGAGATCTGAAAAATGAAGCAAAGCCAGTCATCAAAAATCTCTAGTACAAATATTCTAGAGGAAGAAACAACTAGAGAAAAAAATCTTAAAAAAAACTAAAGAGAGACAAGTTTTGAAATGCTTAACAAATTATAAACAAACCAGGGTAGAGCGGTCCCAGTTAATAAGTGGGACACATATGAGAAGAGATTGGAGAAAATAGCAAGATCCAGATAATGTGTTTCCGTCCAGGTGGAGGTAAAGAATGAAGACTCCTTAGTAAAAAGGAGATGTCTTAGAAGAATTTTAATCACAGGAGTGATGTGATTAGATTTGCAAAAATCACTTGTGGTTTTGCACAGAATGGCCTGAAGAATAGAAGAGCTGAAGCCTAGAGTCAAGTTAGGCTGGTCAGTAACAGAATGTGGGGAAATGGAGAAGGGATGATACTTTCTTTTCTTACAAAATCCAGTGATGCCACTTAAAATTGTGAAAGAAAGCACTGGAGTGTTAAAAATTATTTGTGGTTAAAAAAAAAAGAAAGAAAAGGTAATCGTATGAGAATTCCTTAGGTCTGATAAACACCTATACACAAAGTAAGATTGTGAGGAGCTGGTAGGAAGAGATATGGCCTTATACTTTATTTATTGTTAGAAGTAACTAAATTTGAAAGATCAAGAATTAGAAGTATAAACATATTGTTTGAAATTGGAATAGTAAGCAGAAAAAATTATTGGCCTCCGGGCCAAACTCTTTGAAGATGAACTACATTTTGGGTAGAGGTATTCCTTTAATAAAAGTGATTTTAATCAAATAAATTGATAGGAAACTTTGCATCTCTTTGTTCCAAAAACTTAATAAAGGCAAAGGAACTGGACTTATCAAAATTTTAAGGTCGTGGAAAGTAGTCTCTACTTACAATGTTGGGAACTACATTTGATATTTAACTAATGTATTTTCCCGGTAATTGGGACACCACAAAATTGAAAGTTAAAGACGCACAGTCCAACCTATAACTAAAGAGAAATTCTCCATGTAGCAACCTAGACATGAAATTTCAATATCAAAACAAAAACATCAGGCTTTTTGGTAGTGGTGAAGGGTGGAGAGTGGTGGTGTTTTGTAACAGGATATTGGCACCACCTAGTGGAGAAGATTTTATTTGTTTAAATTATTAAAATCAAAGCTCTAATGAGGAAGCTCAAGTTAACCAACTTCACTAACACTAATGTTAAAATATTTTGCAAAATCTTCAGAGGAAAATCAATGAATATTACAGCCTACACAGATATTTTATTTTTTCACAAAATTCAACTTCACAGGAGTGTTTTTGTTTGTTTTTATGAAATGTAAAACATTTTTTTTTGCTGAATATGTAGGACAGTTATGTTATTTCTCCCCTTACTTTTAAAAAAAAATATTTTTAGTGGTAGATTAACATAATATCTTTATTTATTTATTTATTTATTTATTTTTATGTGGTGCTGAGGATCGAACCTAGTGCCTTACACCAGGCAAGTGCTCTACCACTGAGCCCCAACCCCAGCCACTTTCCCCTTACTTTGTAAAAAGAAATTCCAGAACAGAATGCTAAATAATTACCATTATTATAAAACCAAGTAATAAAAGAAGTTTGAGAATTTAAATAATAATCTAACAAATATGTGTGACAATAAATATCTTCAAATTTATCATTTTTAAAAACTAAGATGCAATCTTTCTAATATCCCTGTTATTGTATCTTAGTTAAACAGCATACAGTCTTAAAAGCATTAACAATTAAAATCAATAACCAGCATATTTATTTTTTCATTTGATTTTATTTTCTTTTGTTTGTTCTAGTTAGCTATACATGACAGTAGAATGCACCCTTACACATCACACATAGATGGAGTATAATTTCTCATCCTTCTAGTTGTACATGATGTAGAATCCCACTGGTCTTATAGTCATATGTGTACATATGGCAATAATGTCTGATTCATTCTACTATCCTTCCTACCCCCATGCCCCCGTATTTATTAACTTTGTTTTTATTTTGTATATCATATAATTAATATTACAAATAAAAATAATATGTAGATTTTTCTTTCATATTTTATTGTAAAATATAATACATATAAGTAAATAAAATATGAACATAATCTATTACAAATAATTCTAATCATTCTGTTTTATTCCTAATGATGATTATTTGTGCCCCCTCCCTTTACTCTTGATTAGTCTTGTCAGGATTGCATTAATTTTGTTTTGTCCCCAAACTAGCTTTTAGTTTCTTTAATGCTTTATATATTGTGTATTTTTTTCATTTTATTATTTCTGCTCTTTTTACTATTATTCACTAATTTCTTTCTACACAGCTATTTTTCTAGTTTTTTGAGAATTCTCACTTCCTTAAGTTTTACCTCCTGTATTTTCATTTATTTTACTAAATGTTTGTGTACAATTTTGATTATTATTCACTTCAAAATATTTTCTAATTCTCATTGATTTTCTCATTGACCTATAGAAGACTTTATGTATTTGTAAACCAATTTTTGTTTATTGCTATTTTCTTGTTTTTTTTTATAACATGGGGGAACAAGAATATATTCTGATTTTGATAGTTTAAAATTTATCAGAACTTGCATTATTATCATCTAATGTAATTTATTTTCATAGATATTTTATGTGTTTTTTAAAAATATTGTTGGGTACAGTGTTCTTTGTATATAAAGTAAGTCTTTTGTTTTGTAAGTTTTTCAAAATATCCTTAAGAATTTTTCTTGCTTTGTTCTCATCAATTATTAAAGATGTACACACTGTCTCCAACAGTAATTTTGAAACATATACACTCTAAGATTTTATATATATATATATATATATATACACACACACACACACACACACATACACATACACACATATATACACGTACACACACACATACACACATACACATACACACACACATATAGACTTTTTACTAGGTGCTTCACATTTTATTTTATTTATTTATTTATTTTTGTACTGGGGACTGATACCGGGGGCATTTAACCACTGAACCACATCCCCAGCCCTTTTTAATATTTTATTTAGAGGCAGGGTCTCGCTGAGTTGCTTAGGGCCTTGCTAAATTGCTCAGGCTGGTTTTGAACTTGAGATTCTCCTGTCTCAGTCTCCTGAGGTCTGGGATTTTAGCATGCGCCACTGCTCCCAGCATTATTAGTATTCTTGATGACTGCCATTCTGACTGATGTAGATGAAATCTCAGTGTAGTTTTGATTTGCATTTCCTTGATTGTTAATAATGTAGAATATTTTTTTCATATGTATTTGTATTTCTTCTTTTGAGAAATTTGTGTTTAATTTGTTTGCCCTTTTAGTAATTGTGTTATTTGATTTTTTTGGTGTGAAGTTTTTTGAGTTCTTTATATATCCTAGATATTAACCTATGTCAGAAGAGTCACTAGTAAAGATTTTCTCCCATTCTTTGGGTTCTCGCTTCACATTCTTAATTGTTTCCTTTGCTGTGCAGAAGATTTTTAATTTGATACCATCCCATTTATTAACTGTTGGCATTATTTCCTGAGTGTTAGGTAGTCTGTTGAGTTGGAGTGATGATCCTACATTTTCTTCTAGGAGTTGTACAGTTTCTGGTCTAATTCCTAGGTCTTTGATCCATTTTGAGTTGATTTTTGTGCAGCGTGAGAGATAAAAGTCTAGTTTCATCCTTCTTCATATGGATAGCCAGTTTCCCCATTTAACTGGAACATTCAATCCATTTCTGTGTCATAAAATTATTGCTGTGTTGCAGTTAAGATCTAACCCTTTAGCTTAATCCCTTTTACTCTTTATTTGATTCCTCTTTACAATCTTGCTGCCTTCTGAATTGGTTAATTTTCATGATTTAATCTTTCCCTTCAAGTAGGTTAAAAACTTCATCTCAATCTGCTTCTATAACTTTGGCAATTAATCTAGGAATTAAAACTAGTTGTCTTAATTCATTTGGACTGCTATCACACACCATCATTAACTGGGCAGTTTATAAAAACATCAGATGTTTATTTTTGACAATTCTGAAGGCTGGGAAGTATGAGAAGGTGCCAGCAGAGGATCAACTGAGGGCACCTTCTGGTTCATAGACAGCACCTTCTACTTGTGTCCTCACACAGTGAAATGGAAAGGGCAGCCTCCTTTGTAAAACCACTCTAAAGCTTCTTTTAACATAGCTCTAATCCCCTTCATGAGAGCTCCACCTACATAATCTAATTACCTCCCCAAACCCCACCTCCTAATACCAACACATTGGTGATTAGGTTTAAACATGAATGTTGGGAAAGCAACAAACATGGATATCATAGCATGAGCCTTCTTAACAATGTCTGATGCCAATTTATCACTCAGACAGCAGAAGAAAAGTCTAATCAGCAGAAGATTATCTAAATGTCAATCAGTTGATCAATATACCCATTTATCTATCTTGCTCTTAAAAATGATTCTTCCTAGTTGCTTAGGAAATTGTGGGAACAATCTAAGTCTGAAATCTACATGGTGGGAAGTCAGAAAGAGAAGGTCACAAACAGACTGGAACTCACAGGGAAGGCAACTTCTGTCCACAGTAAAATTCCTTCCAGAATTTTTACCTTGAATAATCACCTGGAGTAAAGTCAATAGATTTATTGCATGCCCTCCTAGCAGCACATAGATTAGTGTTTGATCGAATACCAAAAGATGGAGGCCCAGCCATTTTCATCTATCAATTATTACACCTATGTATGAGTATGAGTGAACGAATGGTGTAACCCTACATCATGTACAACCACAGAAATGGAAAGTTGTGCTCCATTTGTGTAAAACATAAAATACAAATTATTAAAATAAAAAAGAAAACTATCACAGCTAGTTAATACCTTTCCACTCTTCTCAACACTGAGAGCTTATAAGACATCAATTCTCTTTTCTCAGTTTATATACCATTGTCATGTAGTTTATATATGTGTGTGTGCACACTTGTGTATTTAAACAGCATAAGATTACATATATTCATATATTATATATATTTGTTTTGTAGTCAATGTTAATTTTTATTTACTCCTGTGTATATCACCTTCTTGGCTCTTCATTTCTTCTTTTATCATAGACCCTATATCCAGGGGCATTTTCCTTTTTCTGAAGTATAGTTCATTTGTTTTTGTTTTATTAATGTGAATTTATGGAGGCAATTTTCTCAAATTTTATTGATCAAATTTTCATTCTTGAAAAATTATTTGTGTATGTAGAATTCTAGATTGGTAATTACAGCTTTCTCCAAATTAAAAAGATCTTTTAACATCTTCTAGCTTGTCACTGTTATTGAGAAGTCTGCTGTAAGTCTAACCATTAATTGCCATTAAATGAATCTGACTTTTTCTTTGGCCAGGTTAAGATTTCACTCTTTTCTTTGGTTTTCTGTGTATTCTTTAAAATGAAGCGAGGCATTCATACCAGTGATACCACAAGTTACCCGAGAGGAATCCTGCTTCCTCACACATTGAAGTATAACATTAGAGAAGCACACCGAGGCAAGCATATAAAGCAGGGTTTATTTAGAAAGGGGTACCATAGACTTCTCCCAGGAAGAAGAAGGGGGCCATGGCTGGTATCCTGGTATCTTAAGAAGTGAGGGTATTCTGCCTTTTTTTTTTTTTTAATGTCTTAGGCTTCATTTGTTCTCCTGCTCTCTCCCCCTTATCTCTCTCCTTCCTGTGTATGTGACTAGGCCCAGGAGATGCTCAGGTGGAATGACCAAAAGGTGAGAAGCAGATGGACAGGAGGATTGGCCAGATGAAGCAGCCCAGGACACATTAATTAACAGCTTTTACAACTCTCTGTAGGGAGGGACAATTCCTGGGACAGATTACCTTAGCAACAGGTTGGAACAGGGAAGGTATCATGATAAGGGTGGAGGAAGGGCTGTGAAGTCCCTGGGGGGCAGACTCCAACTTTCTGGACTTACTCAAATTGGCCTCCTCGATCTGACCTGACTTGATTTACCTATCTATGTTGACTGCCTGGCTAATTCTGGCTTCACCAGTGTGAATCCATTCAGGGTCCCTAATTGGACTTTTATTATTTTTGCCTAATAAACCTAACAAGTAACGGTCATGTTAATGACTGTTCTTAAGATAATGAATATATATATATTTTTTTCATTTTAACAATTGATTTTTGGTAGTATTAGTGCTTTTCTTACTGGAAAGAATGTAATTTTTCAGTTGTTTAATTTTGCATAGGTTTTTTTTTAATTTTAAAATACTCTAATATATACGTTGTTTTTGAAATTTTTTATTCATTAAACTTTATATTTTTGATATTTAATCATAGTGTTTAAAACATTAAGTTTTCATTGTATATAGGGTAAGTATCAATTATGATAATGTACTGTGTATTTCAAGAGCTGGAGAAAGGATTTTGAATGTTCTAACTGCAAAGAAATAAATGTTTGAAGAAAAAGATATTTGCCCTGATTTGGACATTGTGCAAAGTATACATGTATTAAAACATCATAAAGACCCCATAAATATGTGCAAATAATTATCAATTAAAAAGATGTTTTCACCATGAAGAAATGATAGATCATTGAGAAGATAGATGTTTAGCTTGACTTAAACATTACACAGACTATACAAACAGGGAAATACCACATAGTAAACTGTCATTAGGTGTAATTTTTGTTTTAATCTATCATTTTTTTTTCAAAAAATTAAAGAAAAAATGAAAATATTGATAAAATAAGCAAATATGATAGTAGATTAATGGCACAAAATATTAGTGAGTTAAACAACTGACAGAGTGTCAAATATAGTGGATGGTTAAAGAAGATTTAAGAGAATATGTGTTCTCTTAACATAGATTGTGGTGAGATGTGAATCCCTTTTCTGTGGCCCCACCCCTTTGGCCTTGTGCGCTGCATCCAACATGGCTTCTCTCTTGGATGGCTCTGCCCATTGCTTCCTACAGCTTTCCTTGGCAGATGTTCCATGTTACTAGAATCTCTTAATTCCTGAGGTCTCCACTGCAGCTTTAGCTTCATTCTCACATTTTTATGCATTTCTGTCTCAGGGGCTACCTGAAGGGATTCTGACCCTCCTGCACTTTGCCTGGCCTCCCAGGACTTCCTTTGAAATCTCAATGGAGGCCTCCATGATCCCCAACTCCAGAATCCTACATTTTGAACAACTGGCACCACATGGATGATGCCAACTCCTGCTGCCAGCTCAAGGAATAGCTGGGCTCCTTGACTATGGTTGCAAGGGCCCTTGAGTCTAGACAACTGAACATTATTTAAGGACCCATGAGGAAGGAACTTCATAGGTTCCTCTTATGGAGGCAGGGTGCTCCTACGATCTCTTTTCAAATGAATTTTTATTTTACACCCTTAAGACTTCTATGGGTGTAGTTTTCTAAGATGCCCTCAAGGAACCTTTCCTTGTATCTCTGTATACAACACTTAGCTTCTCTTTAGTGGTGGTAATCACTTCAGCAACCACATCTTCTTGGCTCCAATTTTACAGTTACTTCTTTGGCCAAACTGAAAGCTTTTTGAATCTTTCTTGGGTTTCCTTTTGCTTCTGATTATCATAGTAAACTTGGATTAATAACCACCAGCAATACCCATGCAACTTTCTGAATTTGTGCTGCCTTGAAATTTACTCCCCAGATTAATTAGTCCATCAACTATAGATTGAGACTCAAAGTTTCAGGTCATGGGCAAATTGCAGACAAATTCTTTGCTGTCATGTGACTGTATCTAATGTGACTTGTCTCTAATCCAATTCCTAAGAGTCCTCATTACATTCTGAAACCTCATAAGCATCGTCTTTTTACTGTTCATATTGTTATCAACATTCTGGTCTTCTCCGCTCCCATCAGAATTACCTAAAAAACTTTGCTTTTAACATTCTAAGTTTTCTCCAGCCTGCATCTCCAAACTTATCCAAACTCGTGTCACAAACCAGTTCAAAAGGCTTCTGAACCAAATGGTCAGGTTACTCACAGCAACAACCTTACTTTTCAGTATCAATTTACATGTTAGTCAGCTTTTCATTGCTGTGACCAAAGTAACTGACAACAGTTACTTAGCAAAGAAATAATTTATTCTCAGTTCATAGTTTTAAGGATTAAACCTCTGAGTTGGTGAACCCAAAATAAGATTTTCTTTACGAATTCTCAGTTGATATATAATTTTAAGCACCTAACTAATTTTAGAAATGAAATTTTAAGCATCTAATTTTAGAAATGTAAGACAATGATTTCATGCTTCAACATTTAGTATTATAGACTCAGTTGTTATTTTGGTGTTATCAAAATAAATTTTTTTTTCTGTATGTGTTTAAGGTTTTTTGCTTTTGTTTTTTTATGTTTGTGTTTTAGCAGAGCCTAAATATAGGTTTCCTTTGTGTATATACTCGGGGGAGTTTGCCAAGATTTACATTTGTGTTTTGATTTCTCTAATCAATTTTAGGTACCTTTGAGCTATTAATTTTTCAGTTATTACTTCTGTCAATTTTCCCTCCTTTGAAACTCCAGTTATTCATATGTTCTGTTACTTGACACTGCATGACACATTTTTTTACTCTGTTTGATTTGTTCTTATTTATGCACTTTAGACTTTCTGTATTTAATTTGTGGCATTTCTACATTAGACTTTCTTCAAGTTTAAATATTTCCCTCTGTGTCCATATGACTCATGAGACATTATTTCACATATTTATTCTGTACTTTCAGAATAACACATGATTTTTAGAGTCATTTTGTTTTGGGTACCTTTTTATTTTTACTTATTTACATCTTCTTTATATAGTTTCTTTAACATACTTAAAAGAGTTATCCTAAAGATATTGATAGCATTGTAGCTTCAGGAGCTAAGTGTCTGCTATTTACTAACTTTATTTTCTCTTCCTGGACAGACTTTTTCTCCTTTCATATGTGCTTTAATTTTCATTTGAGTCCATACATTTTGTATGAGATGGAATGTTATGACTTAAGTTTATATAATTACTCCCACCAATGAGAGTGTTTGCTTTCTTTTGATCTAATTAAACTCATTTGGGCCTGGGTTATATTTTAGTTTGTGTCAGTCCACTTCTGGTATGAAAATATGCAAAGAGAGGACTGTGTGTTTGTGTGTGTGTGTGTGTGTGTGTGTGTGCGCGCGCGTGCAGGTACGCTCATATGTTTTCAATTGAGAACCGGTTAGAATTTTGTTCCTCTATCCCAAAAGACTGATAAATTTCCCTGCTTCTTTGATGCTTTAACTCCTGTTTTAGAATTTGATCCTGAGTGATTTTCAAATATAGCAAATATGTTCAATAAAGATACTAACTGTTTACTTAAAGCAGGCCACTTTTCCTATTGGGACATTTTGACTGAGAATATGGGAAATTTCAGTCCAAAACCTCAGCAGTGCCTCATGCATGCTAGGTGAGCACTCTACCAAGTTTCAGAAAATTTTATGCTAAATGTAATCTCTCAAAGTTCATCTGGTTCTTCCTTTCTTCATTACCATTCCTCTATTTATTCAAATTCAGATCATCAATCCATATCCAGAGCTGGCAGTCCTAACCAGGTAAGAAATAGCCAGACCATATGTTTGCATGAAATAGGGCTTTCTCACTTGGATTTAATTAATTTAATCCTCTCAATCCCACAATTTACTTTTAAACACACACACACTGTTTTACATGCACACTGTTCTAGTCAGCTTTCCGTTGCTGTGATTAAAAGATCTGACCAGAACAATTGTAGAGGAGGAAAAGTTTATCTGAGGTCTCACCATTTCAGAAGTCTCAGTTCATAGATAGGCAGCTCCATTCCTCAGGGTTTGAGGTGAGGCAAAACATCAGCAGGGAAGAGTGTGGCAGAGGGAAGCTGCTCACATGATGATCAAGAGGCAGAGAGACAGAGAGAGACTCCACTGGCCAGATACAAAGTGATCAGATACTCTAATGACGCATCTCTTCCAGCCACACCCTACTCACCTTTATTTACCACTCTGTTATTCCCCATCCCCCCATCAACAGATGCATTCACTGATTGGGTTAAAGCTCTCATAACCCATTCATTTTTCTTCTAAACCTTCTTGCATTATCTTATAAGTGAGCTTTTGGGGACACATCACAACCAACCCATGACACACATTCCCACAAGGGATGGATCAGTAACCATATAGGTATTTTTAAAAGCAAAGTGAACCCCGACATACCATATGTTTGCTTTTATTATTAGATTGCCAAGGACCTCCTCCAATAGGAGATACAGAAATTCTGTTAGGTTCCTGGCCTGACCGGCCTTATCCAGAGGGTACTCAGGCTACCTACAAATGCCACCCTGGCTATAGAACACTTGGTACCATCAAAAGGGCATGCAGAAATGGAGAATGGGTGGCTCTTAATCCAGGCAGGATATGTCAGAGTAAGTACTTCACTTTTTAAAACAATACTTATTCTTAAGTTTTAGGTGGACACAATATCTTTATTTTACATTTATGTGGTGCTGAGGATTGAACCCAGTGCCTCTTGCATGCTAGGTGAGCACTCTACCACTGAGCCATTACCCCAGCCCCAAGTACTTCATTTTTTTGTGTGAAACTTATGAAATCTTTTAGTTGTGAAAATGCTTAATACTTGATATTGTAACAATAATGGTTGAATTATATCATTCTTATCATTTTAATACAAAACAATACATGATTATTTTTAAAAAGAGGACAGTAATCCGAAAAAATTAAAAAATACAATTATAAAATAATAGCTTTGCTATTTTCAATTTTCCTTATATTCAATGTTGTCCTCTAATTAAATGCCGAATATCTTTGTCCACCAACTCCTACATAAAATGTGTTCCCTGTATAACATACTAATACATATACATATATTATTTTTATTTTAGAGAAGCCCTGTGGACATCCTGGGGATATTCCATTTGGTTCTTTTCATCTTGAAGTAGGAAATAAATTTGAATATGGTGCAAAAGTTGTTTATAAATGTGACGAGGGGTATGTAGTCAATATTGAAAAGGTTTATAACTCAAATACTAAAGAGGAACTGTACTAATTTATATACACAAATAACTTGAAAATTAAGGTACAATATAAATTATTATATGTGTATATCATACTCTTTTCTTAACATTAAGAAAGTCAAGCTGTAATTACTCTAATATAGTATTATTATAAGTATATGGAAAAACAGTTCACATGTAAGTAAATGTTCACCCAAGGCATCTTTTCTACATTGTACTATTTGCAGGGTATTTTGGGTTATCTATGTTGGGGATAATTAGATATATAATAAAATTATAAATTTATAAAATTTAGGAAGAAGCAATTCTTTGGTTGTAAGTTTTACTTATAAATGCTATTATTTAAATTTCCATGTTATACAAATTATTTTTATCATTCATATAAAAAATGCTACTCTTTCAGAATCATTGATTTTATGCCTTCTAACTAGCCAGTCAGGTTTCCTGACGGATCTCATCACAGTACCTCCTTAGTATTTGTTCTTCTCTATTATTCCTCTCTAGGTCAAAAACTTATTTTGCAGAAAATTTTGTACATTAGAAAGCCATGATCTTATCACTGTAATTTTATACTAAACAAGAAGAATCAAGAGATTATAAATTGAATCATTATTCTCCCTTCAAACATTTCTTGATTTGGAGCAAGAAAATGTGATAGTTTAAAGGTCAGGCTTGACACTAAACCCACATTCCAAACCTTCAACTCTCAGTATCTGTGTGTATAAATAGGTCTTCACTTGAATTTTGCTCTCTTTTTAAAGTGAACACATATCATGTGCATCATGGGATTAGTGAGAGAAAGAAATAAGATCCATACTTGAAGCCCTTAAAAGAGATCCTAGAATATTTCAAATGCCCAATAAGTTTTAGTTCTTAATAGTTTGGCCTCTTCAGAGGAAGTTTTTCAAACACATTTTCAGTCCAACTCTCAGTCATTACTACTGTCTTCTTCATAAGTAACCAAGTAGGTTAAGCCAATCTGGGCCTGAACTTTTTGATTTGCTCTATTTCTGAAATCTCCCTGTATTTCTAGAAAAGTCTTCCCTTTAGGTTCCAACAATGACTTGGAAAGGAATCAAAATCCATAAATTTCTTTTACTTGATTTCCTCAATTGTAACAATTCATATTTATAACTTGTTAAAGAAATTAGCTACAGACTTGCCTCTGATTCTGCCTCTCTTTACCTCACCCTGTGTCCACTAGGGGTAACTCTGCTATAGCTTCACTATGAGAGTTCCTGCTATTCTCAGTCTCCAACAGAACTTTATCAGTGAAATCACTGATATTTATCAGTGAAATGAAGTGTCGAGATCATCCAGCAAACTAAAATAATTTGTTATTTTAAAATTGTTTTATTTAAAATAAATTTAACTCTTAAATTTATTTTCAAGGGGATATAAATCTTTTGACCAGGTTATAGATGGTGAAGTAGATTTAAATTTTTTTTTAATATTTGTAGATGGACAGCATGCCTTTATTTGTTTATTTTTATGTGGTGCTGAGGATTGAACCCAGTGCCTCACATGTGCAAAGCAAGCACTTTGCCACTGAGCTACAGCCCCAGCCCAGTGCAGTAGATTTTTTTACCCCTTGGTTTCTGTCAACTAACCCTTTTTGATCTTTTGCCTTTAGTTATTTCCCTTGCGGAATACTAACCATTTAACTGGATATTCAATTCAGATATCCAGTTTTATAATCCTACAGGAATTATAAAAATTTTGAGAAGTTTCGAAAAACCTTAATTTTTTTTTTTTTTTTTTATTCTGCTTGTCTGGGTTTGAGTATTGTGAGCTACTGTTTTTTGCCAATCACTATCAAATAGGCAACTTCATTCTTTTTTTAAATTTAAATATTTATTTCTTTAGTTTTTAGGTGGACACAGTATCTTTATTTCACATTTATGTGGTGCTGAGACCCGAACCCAGTGCCTCACCCACTCTAGGCAAGAGTGCTACCAATTGAGCCACATCCCCAGCCCCGCAACTTCATTCTTTTACCTCCCCTCCTCCCTCCAAATATTTGGACCATGGGAGGCTTTTGCAGAATGTTGCAGAATATCTGAAAAATCTTTGGGAAATAAATGGATCTCTGGTGCAGGTGGAAAAAAAATAACCAGAAAATCTGCTTTCTCTGTTAAGAGGGTACATTCTAGCTAGTAGAGAAGTTACAGGATTATCTTAGTAGTCAATTATTTTGTTTCCTTTACATGAGTGATACGTAGAATAAATGCTTGGCTCTGTGACTAAAACTTGGTTTATGAAAATGTTTTCTTTCCTTACAGAATTAGTCACAAATAAAAGCATTTTCCTTTTTTT
>NW_026000016.1:41263556-41278984 GCF_001458135.2 Marmota marmota marmota
ATCTATATATATATATATATATGTAGAGAGAGAGAGAGAGAGAGAGAGAGAGAGACTCTCCTCACAACATACAAAATGTATACCCCAAAGGTACACCCTCAATGACCCACCTCTTCCAGCCACACCCTACCTACTTTCAGTTACCACTCAGTCAATTTCTATCAGAGGATTAACTGGGTTAAGGCTCTCATAACCCAATCATTTCACCTCTAAATCTTGGTGGATTGTCTCACATATGAGCTTTTGGGTGTTACTTCACTGTTAACAAAAATCAAATCATGCAGCCTAGATTACCACAGCATAGGGAGTCTAGATTTAAACCTAGGTTATTATCTGACATCAACATCCATACTCTAACCATAAACATTGCCAGACCTAAGTAGTTGCAAAAGAGACCCTTTACAAAAAAGGTTTTCCAAAAAATAGATTGCAGTATATCAATATCTTAACAAACTACACTTTGTTTCTGGTTTGTGCTCACTTCTAATACAGTTCAGAATGGCCCCTGCACAGTATTTCACTGAAAAATCATTGCAGATTTTCTGCATTTTTTTTTTGCCCAAAAGTGAAGTGCTACTAAATGTTTCACATATGAAAAAATTTTTAAAATTGTGCAGGTATTACTTGAAATTCTTCATTACTTAACTGTCTTGGTGCAAGATTAGAATGTATGGAATACTCATGAATATATATTAATGCAGTGGTATGGTAGGGACTTTCTCAGAACAAAGAAAACATGGCACCATCAAAATCACCATGCACATTCCACAACTCTATTGTAACACTGTTGCAAATCTATAGTATAGAAATATAATGCCCAATTAGAATGTATATTACCTTATATGGGAGACAAAGAGCTAGCAGATAAAGAGGAGCTAAGAAGATGTATATAAGGCAACACCTCCTGCTTTGGGGCCTCAGCCTTTGGATATAAATCTGCTGGAGCAGTGCCAACACTAATATACTCTGCTTCCTGTTGAATGCCCTCCTTTCTGGTCTCTCTGTGGAAGAATCCTGTAACAGTGGCAATGATAATGCAGTGAAATATCGTAAACTAGTTCTAAGAATCAGGTGAAAAAGGCATCATCTTTCCAATGTTCTTCTTCAGTTATTGCAGATGTGGGGGTGAGAACATGAAAATTCACACAACGTCTTTTAAAAATCCCTTCTGTTTTAATTTTCATTACATTGAACTATCTATGTCATATGTCCACATTTAATTCAAAGAAGGGATGTGATATCCTACCAGTTGTGTGGAAAGAAGAGTCTATGTATATTCATAAACAATCCTTATGAGAGCAACAGTGCCCAAAGAAATAGAAGAAAGTGGAAGATATATTTGAAGTTATAAATGATGAAGTCATTGCCAGACATGGAGTATCATGAAGTATGTGATGGCTTTGGACAAAGAGGGATTTAGCGTTCAAGAGAAACAAATATATTGGTGAAAACCACAGTAAGTTTAACAGGAGTTATATATGAGGATATATATAGTCATATGTGAGGATATGTTTATTTTAATGTCATTTTGTGCTCCTCTAGGGACAAATAAATATCACCTATAGTCTTACTTTGATATACTTAATTTTAATGAATACTGATTTCCACACTATTCACACATCCTATTTTTTTCCCAGAAGTAACATGTAATCCTCCTTATATTCCAAATGGTGTTTACTCACATGAAAGGATTAAGCACAGAACTGAAGATGAAATCAGATATGAATGTAAAAGTGGTTTTTATCCTGCAAGCAGGGGAAATACTGCAAAATGTACAAGTAGTGGCTGGATACCTCCTCCAAGATGTAGCTGTAAGTTTCATTTATATCTTGACCTATTTTATAATTCTGAATTGATTTTTTTCTCCTAAACACACACACACACACACACACACACACACACACTGACAAGACCAAATAGTTGTCTATGTATATGTACATGATATGTACATAAAGTAGAGCCTTTAAAAGCATTCTTTACTTTTCTTAGTATGAAAATCTCATTTTAGTAAACTAAAAACAGTTTCTTGCAACTCAAAAAATATATGTATGTGTATAAATGTGTTTCTCTAATTAATAAAATTCTTCCAATATGTGAATAAAACATTGGGTAAAAATACTACCTTCTAACACATAATATGTTAGTTATTTGTTTCATTAAAACAAATATCCCCCCAAACATATTTGTTTAATACCAAACATTTGTTGTCTCACAGTGTCTGTGGGTGAGAAATTTGGGAATGACTTCCCTGGGTACTACTGTGTCAGTTTCTTCTTGTGGTGCAGTCAGTACATTGGAGTAATAGACTGTTCTGCGGGATCAGCTTCCCACATGTTTCACGCACATAGATTTTGGCAGGAGGCCTCAGCTCCTGACCACATGGGCCTCTCCTTAGGTTACCTGAATGACAGCTAACTTTCTCCAAGCTACTGATCTGAGTGAGTGGAGGCCCGAATACCACTTAGAATCTACTCTTGCTACCACCACATCTATTCTTCAGAAATGAGACACTAAGTCCAACATGCCCCCAAAAGGAGAAAAATAAAGCTCCCCTATTGTGATGGAGGAGTGCTGAAGGACTTATGTAGTTTCCTACAAATCTTACATGTGGCAAAATTCCACTCAGGTCAAGACTATTTTATTTATGGAATGCTTTCTTGGCCCTCTTCAAGTTCTAGTGTGTCTCCACAGTCATATTCCTTTTCTTTCTATCTAGCAGTACATTTTAAGGGTGTATCACACTTAAACAAAAATGTGATGATACAAATGATTGGTCAATGATTTCAATGTTAGTTCTAGGCAAAATTCCAGTCAGTAATAGAGAAAGCTTTTATAACTGTGAAACAAATTTCAAAAAGTGCATAAGAACTATAAGGTCAATGTTTAGTGATTTTATAGTTGACCTTTGACAATATAGATTTGCTCAAATATATCTGAACCTGCCTTTCACAGGTTCTTATGGATAAGACAATGAAATTGACTAGTTAGGTGGTTTATCTCTTTGCAATTTCATTAATAATCTTATCTGATAATCAACCAAGAGAACTTTCTTCTCAGAATAACTCCATTACTCATTGGTGACATCAAATTATTCAATGGCTCAGGGAAAATGTAGTATAAATTCACAACTTGAAAGACACAAAGGATGATGTTAGTGAATCTACATTAGGACATATCATTCAAAGAAAATCCTACATGTCAAACTGAATCAAATAGGATAAACTTCTGCAATGGTAACTATAAAATCCTGGGCTTGAGTCAAAGAAATAAACTTTCCTAGGACAGATGGATTAGTAACAGTTATGAAAATTAGTGAATATTCAATTTTAAGATCAGTTTGACTCATCACTAGGATGGAACAACTATAGCTGGTAATGAGACTATGAGCTACATTTAGTGAAAGTATAAGCAGGTGGATTCTCTAAGTAGTAGAATGAGGCTTTTGTGAGAACCACCCATCTCTGCTGATCAGTCCCTAGTGGAATATTATATTTGCTTTAAGGAATACCCTTTTAATGAGGTTTAGATGTGCACACATGAGTGTGAAGAATATAGCCAAGTGCCTCTGGCCTATCATAATAATTATACCTGTCAATTCTCTGCTTTTTGTGTATTTTGAAAAGACATCAGAGTGAACTAATTTATTTTATTGATGTTCCATGAAACAGCATAAGGAGGTGAATAAACATTTGTTCTGCAACCACCAGTTTTAAATCTCTTATCTACAAATGGGAAATTTAATTGATTAATCTTAAAAATCTCATTTCTTGCAACTCAAAAGACTCAAGCATGCCCAAAACACAGTTCCTGTTGAATAACACAGGTTTGGACAGATCATGATGTAATTTCTAAAATCCATGGGTTAATATAAGATATTCAAAATCTTTTAAATAGCATTACAGGGAAAAGAGTGAATGTTACCTAAAAGGAACAAGACTAAATGCTAAAAAGCATTTTAAATATCAACACTGGAAGCTTCATAAAGGTAAAGATGTATTCGTCAATGATAAGAGATATGGACTGTAGTCCAAGAAAGTATACTTAGAAGAAATTGTTTTCTCACCTTTGTTAAAAAAAAGACATTTACACTGAGCAAGAATTCAAAATACATAATCCAAAATCCAAATAATATATCCATAATAACACTGAATATAAATGGTCTCAACTTCCTCATTAAAAGACATAGACTAGCAGAATGGACCCAAAAACAAGATCCAACCAAATTCTCTTTGCAAAAGACTCCTTTCATAGGTAAAGACACTTGCAGACTGAAGGCAGAAAGATTGAATAAAACTTTCTTCATGCAAATGGACTCCTAAAACAAACTGGAGTAGCCATTCTTCATATCTGACAAAGCAGATTTCAAGCAAGAATTAATCACAAGAGAAAAAGAGAGCCATTACATCCTAGTAAAAGAAACAATCCAACAAGAAGAAATAATGATAGTTAATATATATATGCCCCAAATGTCAACATATTAAATTAAAAAATACTTCTTAAGGGTCTGTGGCTGTGGTTCAGCAATTGCGCACTTGCCTATCATGTGAGAGGTACTGGGTTCGATTTTCAACACCTCATATAAATAAATAAAATAAAGGTCAATAAACAACTAAAAAAAATTAAAAAAATACTTCTTGACATTAAATCCTAGATAGATCCCAATACAGTATTACTGGAAGATTTCAATACATCCTTATCACTAATAGGTCATCAAAACATAAAATAAATAAGGATATATCCAAGCAGAATGTATTCAAACTTTTTCTCAGCAGTTCATGGAAACTTCTTCAAAATAGACCATGTTCCAGGTCAAAATGTAAGTCTAAGCAAATACAAAAAGAAAATTGATGTAATCCCATGCATCCTATTAGAACATAATGAAATGAAACTAGAAATCAAAAGCAAGAAAAATAACAGAAACCACACAAACATGTACAGATTAAACAATATCCTTTTAAATAAAGAATGGATCAAAGAATAATTGAGGGAAGAAATAAAAATATTTAGAAACAAATGAAACCCAAGATATATTAAATCTCTGAGATAGTATGAAAGCAATACTAAGAGTAAATTTTATGTCATTGAGTATCTACCGTAAAAATATAGAGAGCGCCCAAATAAATAAGCTTATGTTGCACTTCAAGGCCTTAATTACAAAATCAGTAGAAGGTCGGAAATAATAAAGATCAGAGCCAAAATTAGAAGAAAACACAGGATCAACATTCCATCATATCCATTCAGGCACTGACTTTCTGAACGAGACCCCTAAAGCTCACAAAACAGGATCCGTAAGGATCAGTAAGCAGGATGCCATTAAATTAAAAAAGATCCTGCCCAGCAAATAAAATGATGAAGAGAGTTGAAGAGTGAGCCTCTGGAATGGGAGAAAATATTTGTCAGTTACTCCTCTGACAAGGGAATAATATCCAGAATATATAAAGAACTAAAAAAAAACTCAATGCCAAAAGCAAACAAACTAACAAACTCAAACAAGCAAACAAATAGAAATAGGCCAATCAATAAACGGCCAAAAAAACTAAACAGAAACTTCTCAAAAGAAGAAACCCATCATGTTAAGCGAAATAAGCCAATCCCCCAAAACAGGGGCTGAATGTGTTCTCTGATAGTGCATGCTAATCCATAATGGGGTGGTGGATGGGGTGCGTGGAGGAACTTTGGAATGGGCAAAGGGAAGGGGGGGAGGGGATATGGTGGTGGAATGAGACAGACATTATTACCCTAGATACATGTATGATTGAATGAATGGTGTGACTCTACTTCACGTACAATTGGAGAAGTGAAAAATTCTACTCCATTTATATACAGTGAATCAAAAAGCTTTCTGCTGTCATGCATAACTGATTATAACTAATAAAAAATGAATAACAAAAGAAGAAACACAAATGGCCAATAAATGTATAGAAAATGTTCAGCATCTCTAGCCATTAGGGAAATGCAAATCAAAACTACACCAAGAGATATGGACTGTAGACCAAGGAACTACACTTGAAAGGAATCAATAATTATCATATCATGAATAATAATAAATGCTGGTAAGGATTTGGAGGAAAAGGTGCACTTCTGCATTGTTGATTGGACTGCAAATTAGAACAATCACTCTGGAAACCATGGGGGAAATTCCTCAAAAATCTATGAATTAAACTGCCATATGACCCAGCTATCCCACTCTCAATTTTATCCAAAAGGCCTAAAAATCAGCATCCTATTGTGACACAGCCAATTCAGTATTTACAGAAGCATAATTCCCAAATTACGGATTCTATCCAAAAGCCCATCAATTAGGGATTAGAAATGATTTAGGAAAATGTGGTACATACATACAAAAGAGTTAACTCAGCCATAAGAGTGAAATAATAACATTTGCTGATAAATGGATGGAAATGGAGAAAATCATGCTAAGTGAAATAAGCCAGACTTAGAAACTCAAAGATTGAAAGTTTTCTCTCATATGAGGAAGTTATAGTAAATTTAGAGAAAGAAGGCAGTGGGGATGGGGATCGGATATCATAAAGATATAGGGAAGATCAGTAGTAGTAGCTATTGGAGAATGAGAGGGAAGAAGGAAGAGAAAGAGGAAGATAAATGGCATGAATTTAACCAAATCATGTCATATTCATATATAAACATCCCAAAGGAAATTTCCCTTTTGCATGTGTAGAAGAAAGGAATTTTAATAGAGAAGAGGAGGGAACAGGGGGAGAAGAAGGGAGGAAAAGGGTAGATGGGGCTTGAAATAAAATTCCTTGCATATTCGATTGTGTCAAAATGGAACCAATATTTATAGTGTTCTAATACAAAAGATGAGCAAAAATTCAAAATGTATAATGCAAATTAACATTTTTTTAAAAAAGATATATAACAAAATGTTTTATTTACTACCTCTACTTTTAACATACTTTGTGACTTCTAAACATCTAAAAAGACTAGATGTTTCAAATAAGGACTTAAGTTTGTCCACTACGTACATAGTAGTGTTAAATAAACTACACACATGTAACAATGGTTATATTTGAAAGTGTCTTCTAAGTAGGATCATTCTAGCCTAGAATCCTTCAATTCTTCTACTTCCTTCTCCTGTTGTCACATATGTCACATCTGAGTGTCACATGATATGATGTTACAATTTCACTTCCAAATGTCCTTTTCAGAAGACTGCCTTTCTATGAATTTTAACACAAAGTGTACAAAATGTGTAAGTTTACTAACTCTACTTTTGTCATACATTGGCAACCTCTTTAATATCTAGAGACTAGACATTATAAGATTAGGACTCCTTTGTCCAGTATATATACAATATATATAGTACAGCAAAGTTAAATGAAATGCACGGTACAAGGCAGTGGGTAAGCTGAAGTTTTCTAGCACACTCTTAACAATGTTAAACACCTTTTTCAACTTCTTCCCTCCCACCTCCCTCAACCCAATCAACAAGTACAACAGACAGTATTCTGTTACGAGGTGGTTTAACAATTCCAAACACAATATTTCTCATCAGTTTTTAAAAGCTATTTACAAAAAGTTTCAACTCTACTACTTTTACTTTTAAATATATCAAGCACTTCTAAATATATAGAAGGACTAGATATTCCACATAAGACCCTGTCTACCATTCACACAGCACTGGTAAATAAAATTGCCCGTGTAGCAAGGGTTAAATATGAGGTATCTTCTAATATGACCATTTTGTCCTTGAACCTTTCCCTCCTCATTTCCTTCTATTTTCAGTCCAGTGGACAAGTACAGGCATATGTAACACTTAGAGATGGTCGAACAAATCCATATCCAAAAGTCTTTTTACAGAGGAAAAACTTTCCTATGAATTTCAACAAAAAAATGAAAAAATGTTCTAATTTTACTAACTACTTGGCCATACACTGGCAACCTCTTTAACATCTAGAGACTAGAAAGTTGCAAAATTGGGACTTATTTGTCCATTATATACACTATATACACAGCAAAAACAAAATGCACAAAACATAGAAAACTGATGTCTGAAAATGTCCAAATATGAACACACTAGCCTTTTGCAATTGCTTCCCTCCCACCTCCTCCACATCACTGAGCAAATACAGACAGTACTACACCACTCACAGAGGTGGTTTAATAGTTCCATTCCCAAAAGACTACTTCATATGAATTTTAGCAAAAAGATATTTACAAAGTGATATTTTACTACCTCTGCATTTTAACATACATCAGGTGCTTTTAAACATCTAGACAAGACTAGATGTTTCAAGTAAGGACTCAATTTGTCCACTATGTACATGACAGTCTTGAATATACTGCACACATGTAACAATAGTTCTAATTTGAAAATGTCTTCAAAATATGAGCATTCTGGCCCTTCACCGACGCAGTGAGCTATAATGCTCAAATTTTCAGAAGACAATCTTTCCTAGGAATTTTAACACAAAACATACAAAACTGGTTTACTAATTCTACTTTTGTCATACACTGGCAACCTCTTTAACATCTAGAAAGACTAGATGTAGATTAGGAGGACTCATTTGTCCTTTATATACATTATGTACACAGCAAAGTAAAACAAAACCCATAGACAACTCTTGGCTCTCCGTAAGCACACTGGCACTGTGCTCCCCAGGACCAGCACACAACTGAACTATTCAACAGGGGTTTGGCTATTGCCGCCCCCCCCAAAAAAAGAAACCATTTCATAAGAATTTTAACAAAAGAAATTTACAAAATGTGTCATATATTTTACCACTTCTACTTTTAACATATATCAGGCACTTTAGAACATCTAGAAAACCTAGATACTTAAAAAAAAAAAGTATTTAGCATTTTCAAGTATATATACACCAATGAGGAATAAAATGCACATGCAAAAACAATGGTCATTATACGAAAAATGTCTTTTACGTAAAACCAGTCTGGCACAGGACCTCCTTCTCACAGTCAGTCTTCTCCATGCCAACAACCCACTGAACAAACGTGGACAAGTGTCGCTCCTAGAGGTGGTCTAACACATTCATTTCAAAGTCACTTCCAGAAGGCATTTCTGACTTTTTCAAACAAATGGACATTTACAAGAAGTTATTTTCTAACTCTATCATACCTCAGGCATCCTCTTTACATTTAGACTATCCAGATGCAGCACAAGTTTTAAAAGGTTGGGGGCAAGTTGAGAGCAGCTTTTGCATATTATAAACACAGGCCTTTTACAAAGGGCCAGGAAATCTCCCCAAAGGGTGGCGGGGTTTCCAACTGGGTAGATGCTGCTGGTGACTCTACCATTTCTCTCTTTGGTAGAAGGACACCAACCGCCCAAGGCCGCTAACCCTTCCACCCTTCGTCCTCTCCGGGGCTTCGCTCACCTTCCAGGACGGTCGGGTCTTCGCTGGCCAAGATAAGGTGCGGTCTCCGGAGCCGGCACTGAGCGCTCACGGAGGGCGCTGGTCTGTGCGGCTCCGCCGTCCAACGCGTGGCCGAGCTTTCAGGTGTCCATCCTCCTTCTTGGGACCTTGAAGCCCCTGCCGGCCTCCGCGGCGTTCTCGCCCTACTTCTCGCGCTGCCACGCCCGCCGCCACCCAAAGGCGCCAAGTCCCCGGTGGCGGCTTCAGCTGGGACCGGCGGGATTGAACTAGGAGACCCGGCAGCCCTCGGGGTCCGGGCCCGACAGTCCCTGCCGCCATCAGGTCATCCATCCTGGGTGGCAGGCTCACCGGTCCTGCACAGCCAGGGCCAGCCAGTGGGCACTGGCAGCAGGAGCTCGGGGATCTGCAGGAGAGGCCACTTCCTGTCCCCGGGCCCCCAGCTCACCCGCCGGCCTGGGGGGGCAGGCCACACTCCCATTTCTCACCACCGCAAATTAACATTTTTAAGAGTAGAAGCTTCTTGAAAATGGTCTGTAATCAAACATAAAGGAAAGTGGAAAAATATTAATTAGAAGTTGTAGAATATTTATTGTATGTGTGTATACATGAAGGCGATGGGGGGGATTCTTTATAACATATCATGCAAGATTTCCTGAAATGGAATCATATTGCATGGAAAAAATTAATACTATTTGGATATTAAAAGGACTAGGTTTTCTCTAAACAATCTCATGAAAGAGTACTTTTTCAAGAAAATACAAATAAACCTAACAATAAATAATAGCACTTAAATTTGTGTTAAATTATTTAATACATAAGAATAAGTTACTAAAATATAATTATTCCTCATTGACAAACATTTTAGCACATTAAAAACATCCCACTTCCCAACTGAAATTAGAAGAAAACTATTGTTTATTATAATCTTATTTATTTTGATATTAACATATTTCTAGTTGATTTCTGTGGTGACTGAAAGATATAATTTGACTTCACTAACAAAGACCTCACAGAACATAATCATCTGATTTCTGTGACTTTTCTTGTCCTGTAAACCTTGTAATTATGTTATAATAAGACATAATTCATTACTTAAATGGTTTATTTCTGATATGTTGCTCAATAAAATAAAATATTATTTATCCTATTTTTTTTTATCACAAGTGAAACCTTGTGATTTTCCAGAAATAAAACATGGACATCTATCTTATGAAGAAAGATATAGACCATACTTTCCCGTACCTATGGGAAAACAATATCTCTATGAATGTGATGACAATTTTGTGTCTCCTTCAAAATCATACTGGGGTTTCATTCGTTGCACAAAAGAAGGGTGGCTGCCAGAAGTACCATGCATCAATAAGTAAATGTCTTTACAATGATACATGTGTCTTTCAATGAGGGAAGAAAGAAGCACATATGTATTTACAGTTAAGTCTTGCATGACAAATTAGGGCCAAGGGAAAAATTGTGTGCACAAAAAGACCCAATTAGTTTTTTTCTTTTATAAGAAGCTCTTCATAAAAATCACATGAAAACCAAAGATACAAGAAAACCTGTATCATTTATACATGTTTTAGTTACAAAACTAAAGATGAATTCAATGTTATTGATTTTTATTTTTTAGTAAGAATTTGGTTAGTTTTGGGTTTTTCTTAATTGCACATTTTTTGGGTGCTTCTGCATTCTCTAAATATTATAAAGGTAATATTTAGTCAGATATTTTGTTCAAATTAATGTTTTCACTTTTATCACTTTATGCTCCTTAGGACAATGCATTTTCAATTATGTGGAAAATGGATATTACCCATGTGGAACAAGACATTTACTGCATGAATCTGTTAAAGTTGACTGTTATCCTGGCCATAGTCTTTCAAATGGTCAAAACACAGCTACATGTACAGAGAATGAATGGCTGGTCCCCTCCTCTCAAATGCATTCGGATTAGTAAGAAAAATGCTCTGATATGTATACTCATGATTTTTTAAAGACCCATCTACATTAAACTGGGGCAAAATATTTATAACAATTTGTTTTCATGTTTTAACTGTGTAAAAGTGGAAATCAAAATTTATTGATAAGTATGTAGCAAAATAAGTGCACCTTAGTAAACAGTATTCAAGAATATAGTAAAGAATTGGAATACAGGGGCTGGGGCTGTAAGCTCAGTAGTGAAGCACCTGCCTTATGTGTGTGAAGTGCTGGGTTCGATCCTCAGCACCATATAAAGATATATAAATAAAGGTATTGTGTCCATCTACAACTAAAAAAAATTTTTAAAAAATTTGAATACAATATTTTTTGGTTTAATTAAGTCATATGCATATACATTGAAATTAATCATTTGACTCAAAATTATTATAAAATTATGTTATAAATAAAAAATAAATACAATGAGAGTAAAAGATGTCAGTCAAGAAGTGATGGGACATTTTTGCAGTACTACCCTTTGTTTCTGAGTATTTCTGGGACATGTAACAGAAAGGGGTCTTCTGGGACATTGTACATATTTGGTTTTAGGTTTTCTGTAGTGCTTGTACTAATATACATTCTGGTCAATGCTGCATTCTTGCTTTTCATTCTTAATAATGATTAAGTGATGTTGTATTTTAATATTTAGTACATAAATGGCAATAAAGTGGTAAAACACTGAAGTGTTGATATGTGCTTTTTCTATTAATAATTGGTTTTGGCATAAATTGTTATGGGCTAATGGGTAGTTCATTTTTTAATCTGTAAAATGCAGATTGATGGGTTTTTTTAAATTATCTTTTTGGAAGCTTTGGTGTTTGTTGGATTCTTAGTAATTCTAATTATCAATTTTCTTTCAATTATATGTATTACATATGTGTTCTTAATTTATGTGGCTTTTATTTTTTCTTTAATGTTTACTATGAATAGTATTGATTCTTTCATATAAAATTATTTATTTATTTATTTTTTATTTATGTGGTGCTGAGACTCGAACCCAGTGCCTCACGCATGCCAGGCAAGTGCACTACCATTGAGCCATAACCCTAGCCCTCTCTTGATGAATCGTATCAGAGAATTTCCAATTATTTCAAACAACACTTTAGAAAAATCCTTTTTATTATATTATCATTTTCAATCTTATTAATTTTTTAAAATTTTTAGTTGTAGTTGGACATAATATATTTATTTATTTTTATGTGGTGCTGGGGATAGCACATGCTAGGCAAGTGCTCTACTGCTGAGCCACAACCCCAGCCCTCAATCTTATTAATTTTGTATTTTTGTTATATCCATATATCCTCTTTTTTTTTTTTTTTGGTATCAGGGATTGAGCCCAAGGGCACTTTACTAATGTGCTACACCCACAGCCCTTTTTGAGAAAGGGTCTCACTAAATAGCTTAGGGCCTTGCTAAATTGGTGAGGCTGATCTCAAACTGGCAAATCCTATTCCCTCAACCTCCTGAGTAGCCAGTATTATAGGCATGTGCCACTGCTCCCTGCTGTGGGGGCTGAACCCACAGGGGGGTAGGGGAGCTTAATCACTGAGCAATATCCCAGCCCTTTTTTATATTTTTATTATAGACAGGGTCTTGCTGAGTTGCTTAGGGCCTTGCTGAGTTGCTGAGGCTGGCTTTGAATTCTAATCCTCCTGGTTTAGCCTCCCAAGCTGCTGGGATTACAGGTATGTGCCCAGACATACATCTACTTTTACTGGGTTTATCCTTTTAGTTTTTACGTTTTTTTAAGTTAAGTTCATCAATTTTCAGTCTACCTTCTGATATTCTGAATTACTTGGGAAACAAGTTTATAAGTCTCTAAAGATGGGGAGAGAATTTCTCTTTTCTTTTCAGTACTGGGGATTGAACCCAGGGGTGCTCTACCACTGAGCTATATTCCCAGCCCTTTTTATTTCGAGAAAGCATCTGGAAATTACCCAGGCTAGCCTTGAACTTTTGCTCCTCCCACCTCAGTCTTCCAAGTAGCTGGGATCACAGGTATGAGCTGCTATGCCTGGCTAGTTTTACTCTTAAATCCAATTTACACTATTTTTTAACTGGCTAGTTTAGTATATATTTATCATTACTGATGTCTAGATTGATGTGTAAGTTATGTGCCTACCATATTTCTGTGCTATTTTTTTTTTTGGCGGGGGCGGGGTGTGACTGGGAATTAAACTAAGGATGCTTTACCACTGAGGTAAAGCTACATCCTCAGTGTTTTTTATTTTGTGACAGGGTCTCACTCAGTTGCTGAAAGTCTTGCTAGGTTGCAGAATCTAACCTGAAACTTGTGATCCTCCAAATTTAACGTCCTGAGATGCTGGGATTACAGGCATGCACCACTATGCCTGGCACCTGTTTATTTTTTAAATGATTCTTTTTTTCTCCCCTGCTTCTCTATTTCTACTGGACTTAGCATGTCTTATTAGTTTTTTATCCTTCTATAGATTTGGAAATTGTCATTTTTATTTCTGTTCAAATTTTCTTTCTAGATTAAAAAATACACTTTTGCCTCTAAATTCTAACATATATGTTTATGTTTGTCTAAAGATGATCAATAGCTGTATCCTCTATTCAAATAATGTACATCTAGAAATCTTTAATATTATCCCCTTTTTACATATGATCTCTGAAGAGCGTATTTAAAAATAATCCTGATGTGTTACTATATTATCATTTCACCAGTTTGCAATAGGTATATTTTAATTATTTTTCAAACTTCAATTTTCAAATAATCAAATTCTCTATTAGAAAACATTTTATTCAAATGTTTCCCAATGGAGGTATAACTTGCATTTTAGGTGGGTCAATTGGTCCAAAGTGAAAAATAGCCTGTGTACTGCAGGATTTTTAGAAACTATGGTCTTACCAACAAATGCCATAGATATCCTCCCTTTTCCCCAACAATGATAACCCAAACTACCCCATACTGTGTTTCCAAACATTACTTTCAGGATCAGTATCACTCACTTGAGAACTACTCTTTTAATGCATGAAAAAAATTGCAAAAATTACAAAATAAATAGATTTAGAACTGAAGGAACAAAGAGTAAGAAATATTTTAGTTTCACAAAGGAAATAATAAAAACATTTTTCCTTAAACTCAGGAAATTCATTTTATACAGCAGTTTTCAATCATTATCTATATGCCTTGGTCTCTTTACCATACAAAATTTTTGCTTACTTACTTTTTGATTTTTGCAGTGTTGGGGATCAAACCCAGGGCCTCATGTGCACTAGGCAAGGATGCTATCACTGAATCATACCCTGAACTCCAAAGTTTTTAGTTGTAATATGATTAAGTAACAAAAGATGGAATAATTTTTGATTTTCTAAAGCCAGTTTTTTTTTTCTTGAGACTTCAGTAGAATACTGAATTTGTTCACCATTTTATCTGTTTATTTTTGTGGTACTGGGGATTGTGGTATTCAGGCCTCACACATGCCAGGCAAGTGCTCTACCACTGAGCCATATCCCCCAGTCCTGCTCACAATTAAAAAAAAAAAATGTTTTTATTCATAATCCTAATATGATCTCCTAGTTACAAACCTGTTTGTGTCCCAACTAATGACATTTCCATCAAATCCTGATGTTACTAAGAGTCTTGTATTGATATCGTATTCGATGTTCTTCACCCAGCTAGTGGGACCATGTAAAATGCATACTTTGGTGTTCAATTTTCTCAGATCCCATAATGCTATTGTAGTGTCATCAGAGCAGGTAGCGCACAGCCGGTTATCAAGAAATTTTTCACTGTTTACCCTTCTGTACCTTTGAATTTTGTATAACCTGATATTATTTACACAGTCTTCGTGAGCTTCAGAAAGTGTCTTTATGTGCTTTGAAGATCTGGGGTCAAACAGGAGAACTTCAGTCTGTTGACAAGCAACTGTCGGACTGACCCGTCGGCGAGTACTCGGGCTGAAGACGCTCCGTGGGCGCGGGTGCTGAGATACACCGAGGCCGGAGGGTGGAGGGAACCACAGAAGTTAGTCTTGGTGCGAAAACTGTCTCCGCGGGTCCACGAGCAGCCCGCGGCCCAGGTGCGTTCTCTCAGCACCGGAACAGTCTAGCGCCAGGGCCGCCCAGGCCCGCGCT
>NW_026000016.1:41283022-41311577 GCF_001458135.2 Marmota marmota marmota
GGAGGGGGCGGCCTGGGCAGCCGTTTGTGCCCCGTGGGGCGCCGGCTCCTCAGCCCCGGCCGCCGCGTCTCCGCTGGGGCTCCGGGCGCGAAAGAAAACCTGAGCGACCCCCGCCCCAGCTCCCGCCGCTGTCCTGCCGGGCGACCCCTGGCGCCCCAACTCAGCGCTGTGTGTGTTCCTACATCAGTGCACTCGGTCTTGTTTACTGCTGTGCGGGTCCTCCACCTTGGTTCTAAGTGTAGTAGAAAAACTAAGGGCCCCTTAAAGATGTCTACGTTCTCATTCGTGGAATCTGAAATACGTTACTTTAAATGATAAAATGGACTTTAGAGATGTTACTGTGACCTTGAACTAAGGAGAGTATTCTGGATCATCTGGGTGAAATCAAGATAATGTGTGGAAAGAAAGAGAGGAGGAGGGAGAGAAAGAGAAGGAGCTATGTTACTGTGGAAAAGGGTCAGCAGAAGTTCAATGTTTCTGACTTTGAAAACGGAGGAAGGGGACATAAGCCAAACAAAGGGGAAAGTCTCTGGAAATGGAAATGACAGGAAAATTGATTCTTCCCTCAACCTTCCAGAAAGGGGTGCACCTCTTACAACATCTTCATCTTATCTCAGTATATACATGATATATTTTTGATATTTGGAATTTTAAGATAAAAACTTAGTGTTGTTTGAATTTATAAGATAATAGAATTCTTTTTACAGAAGCAATAAAATACAAATACATTATTTTTAAAAATGATTTTGCCTTGTCTAGCTGTTTTCCATTTTATTTTACTTTTGATATCACCTTGTTGATTTCTATAAAAATTCTGCTGGGATTTGATTGAGACTGAGTGTAATATGTACATAATTGGGAGATTCATATCATAAAAATATTAATTCTTCCCTTTCATGAACATGTATGTCTATTTATTTATTTACATCTTCTTTAATCTGTTTAGTAATGTTTTTTAACTTTTAAAAGGTGGGTTGTGTACATAGATTGTTAAATATTTTCTTAGGTAGCAGGAGATTTTTAAAAATAATATTGCATATTATATTTATTTTTTCCAATTTTATTAAATCTCATAGGATTCTAATGTTTTTCTTGTATATTAGGATCTTATTAAATTTACCATTGGTTTTGCAGTATATATCCCTCTGATTACATTCTTAAAGCTTGTTGGTATAACTAATTATACTATAAATCTATGTATTCTTAGGTAATTTAGATAAGCTTCTAAAGGGTGTCTCCAGGGGAGTTTTGAACTTTGAATAGAAAATTATTAATCACTACATACTGTAACTCATGCTTATCTTGGTCAAGGTTTAACACTGGAATTCCTAACATCTTTGGAGATAACCACAGAAGATATTATTTCTCTATCAAAGGAATCCTGTCCTGACAGTTTATCTTCCTGTTTATTGGTCAACTTTTCTTAGTTAAAAATATCTCATTGTCATTCTTTTTCATGCATTTTTAATAATATGTATCGAATTGAAAAAGCAAAAAGAGAAGAACTATTGGTATGTAGGTATTGCTTTCCAGAAACATTAGAGTTTTAATAAATATTTCAGCATAAATTTATCTATAAAATGTGTTACTACCTTTGATTGTCTACTCCTTGAATATAATATGAATATGTACCTTAAGTTTTGTTTTTCATTTGGAATGCCTCCCAAAGGCATGTGCGATAAATGCTTGCTTGATCCCTAGCTGATAGCACTATTAGGAGATGGTAGAATTTCAGGAGGTGGAGCCTGGTTGGAAGAAGAAGATTACTGGCAGATGTGTCTTTGAAGAGTTTATTTTGTCTCCAGCCTCTGTCTCTGTCTCCCCTCCTACTTTCTCTGTTTCATCACAGGCCCATAGCAATGGAGGCAGCCACCATGGACTAAAACCTTGAAACTTTGAGCTAAAATAAATCTTTCCCACTTATGTTTTTTTTTGGGGGGGAGTATTTTGTCATCATGATGGAAAGCTGACTAACATATTTTGTAACTAAATTATAGGCTTTTACATATAGTTTTATAAAGGTGGTATTTACCTGACATATACATTAGTTTGAATATTCCAAAGGCAGGTACCCTTGGCAAGCACTAAGCTTGTTAATAGTTGGTATGGAAGGCATAGTGACACTCTTATTCTGAATTGGACAGTCATCCAAAAAACAAAGAATTCTCCATCCACAAAGATATCATCTACAGCATTGACAAGTCAATAAAGGACTGACAATAAATATTTGGGGTTTTTCAGCCACACATTTTTGTTGCTGTTATTCAACTGGCATTTTACCATGAACGTTGTCTTAATGTAAAAATCATTAATGTAGCTGTATTCTAACAACCTTTATTTACAAAAAGAGACAGGGACCAAAATTTAGTCTACTGGCAATTTTTTCCCCCTAAATCACGGTCCACATGCATTGTAATACATGATAATATGACTAATTAGACATTCCACAGATATTTTTGTTTTCATCTAGGTTATTAGTTACATGGTGTCCTCAAGACCTGTTTTTGAACAATGACCTCATGTGTTTCAGGGAGTTAAAATTTCCCACAATTCACTTCCCAAAAGAAGTCCTGTCATACAAATAGCCTGTCAAAATGAAACAAACAAACAAACAAAAAACAGACAATATTAAGTCTCTTCCAGGTGTTTACCTTCAAGGTGCTATTAGCCTCTTTGTAAAGCACTATGTGCATCCATTCATTTGTTTCAATCCCCCAGTACCTATTCTATACCTTCACCTGCAAAACAAAAACAAAAACAAAAAAAAACAAAAAAAAAAAAAAACAGGGAGGATTTCTATAGGCAAAACAGCTATGATTTTGAATATTTGTAAATACTGTCATAAAGTTACTGTACATTCTTTTGATTTCAACTTTTCACATGGTATCAAGGCAATAGTAACTTTTCCTTTCTGCATTTTTTTTTTGGTCAACAATATTCCCCCTCTGTTTCACTTAGCATTGATTTTTTTCTTTAGTTTCATGTCAGTGCATCCAAATGTAGGATTCACTAGGTTCAGCAGAGAATTGAGTCATAAGATGGTAGCAATATCCATCTGGCTAATATTTCTCCTTGTGTTCCCCATTACATGGAGCAGGGATGAATATATATAAGGTTACAATTCTCTCATCCACTCTGTAGAAAAGAAGTAGAAATCTTAATTCTAGTTTAAACAGTGGAAGAAGGAGCAATCCATGCCTTAACCTTTCTGAATTTGATCTGCAGCAACTAGAAATATTGCCATGATATCATATTTAGCAATTGATCCTTTCTCTAAACCTGAAAAGACAGCCTAGGTCCCAGCTGTATAATCAGACAAAATAAAATTAAAAAGTCTTAGAAACAGTGAACATTTTTGAAATTCCAGGTATCATGCCTTACTTGTCTTCCCTATCTTTCCCAGGGTATTTCAAATATCTCTCCAATGGTGATTCTGTTTTACATCCATCAGTGTTGAGATGTAACACACATTTACTTATGCAAACTATCCTTTTATTTTCTAAAATGCTACCTACTCTCTCTCTATACACACACACACACACACACACACACACACACACACAAATTATTAAGTAGAAATATTCTCATTCCAATTTTTGTTCAGTCAACTACATTTTAGGTCATGAGGACTTTAGTTCATTACATATTATGCTTCTCAGTCCTCTGTTATATTGCACCTGCATTCCTTGATCAGATAATATACAACCCGTGGGTCTAATTTAAGTGCAGTCCTTAAACTGCAATCCTTACCTATCTACTCTGCGCTATTGTAGAGAAATTTGTTTCAGTTACCAGATATGGAAATCCATATCCAAAATTACATTATGGCTAAAGCCATCTGAAATTGGAGGAAACCAAATTTTACCAGATTTCTTCCAAGGTAAGGAATAGATATATTTGGTATGCAGTGATCCTATTACTTTTTTTTTGTCTGGTAAATGAAAAAAAAAAAAAGAGCCTAATAATATTTCTTGATTTGACATGAAATATTTTTATTCTTTTTAATTACGTATAACATTAGGATACATTTTGACATAATCACAAAAGCATGGAATATAATTTGCTCTAATTCAGTCCCCAGCACTTCTTTCCTCCCCTATTTCTGCCTCCCCCTGCTCCCCTCTCTCTCTACTCCACTGATCTTTCTGTACTTTATTTATACTTCTTAAAAAATCATGTGTTATGGATATACTTGGTGTTGTTATTCACTCTGCTATACTCATGCTATATTTTAATCCAATTCATTCCACTGTTCTTCCCTTTTCCCGTCCTTCCATCCTCCGCCTCCATCCCTTCCATCTACTCAACTGATCTTTCCTTTATTTTGATGAAATTCCTTCTCTCTTTTCCCCCGCTCTCTCTCTTTTTTATTTCCCCCTTATTTTGGATTAGCCTTCAAATATTTGACCTTTGACTTTTGGAGACTGGCTTATTTTGCTTAGAAGGATAGTCTCCTGCTTCATCCATTTACTGGCAAATGCCATAATTTCATTCTTCTTTATGGCTGAGAAATACTCCACTGTGTATATATACCACATTTTCTTTATTCATTCACCTGTTGAAGGGCATCTAGGTTGGTTCCATAGCTTGTCTATTTGTGAATTATGTTGCTGTAAACATTGATGTGGCTGTATCTCTGTAGAATGCTGATTTTAAATCTTTGGATATATACCAAAGAGTAGGATAGCTGAGTCATATAGTGCTTCCATTCTTAGTGTTTTAAGGAATCCTCTTACTGTTTTCCAGAATAGCTGCACTATTTTGTGGTCCCAACAAAAATCTATGAGGATACCTTTTCCCCCACATCCGTGCTAACATTTATTTTTAAATTATTATTATTATTATTATTATTATTATTATTATTATTATTATTATTATTATTTGTATTGGGGATAGAACCCAGAAGTGCTTAACCACTAAGCAACTTCCCCAGACCTTTTTTATATTTTATTTTGAGGCAGGGTCTTGCTAAGTTGCTTAGGGCCTCACTAAGTTGCTGAGACTTTGAATTCCTGATTTTCCTGCCTCAGCCTCATAAGCTGCTAGGATTACAGGCATGAGCCAATGCACCTGGAAGCACTTGTTTTTCTTTGTATTCTTGATGATTGCCATTCTGACTAGAGAGAAATCTCAATGCAGCTTTGATTTGCAATTCCTTAATTGCTAGAGTTGGTGAAGTTTTTTTTTTTCTTATATTTGTTGACCATTTGTATTTCTTCTTTTGTGAAGTGTCTATTTAGTTCTTTTGGCCATTTATTGATTTTTTTTAGTGTTAAGTTTTTTAAAAAAATTCTTTGTATGTTCTGGATATTAATGCCCATCTGAGGAGCAGGTGGCAAAGATCCCCCATTCTGTAGAATCTCTCTTCACACTCTTTGTTTCCATTGCTGTGCAGAAGCTTTTTCATTTGATGCCATCTGACTTACTGATTTTTTATTTTACTTCTTACACTTTAAGAGTCTTTTAAAGGAAATTAGTTGCTTTACTGACATGTTGGACTGTTGGGCCTACACTTCCTTTTATCAGCTGCAGGGTTTCTGGTCTAAAAATTCCTAGGCTTTCAATCCACTTTAAGTTGACTTTTGTGCAGCATGAGAGACAGAGGTTAAATTTCACTCTTCCACTATGCATTTTTAGTTTTCCCAGATCCTTTTGTTAAAAAGGCCATCTTTTCTATAACATATGTTTTGGACATATTTGTCTATTGTCAGATAACTGTATTTATGTGAATTTGTCTCTGTGTCTTCTATTGGGTTCTACTGGTCTTCATGACTGTTTTGGTGCCAGTACCAAAACATGTGCCTTTGTTACTGTAGCTTTTTAGTGTAGTTTCAGTGATGTTATTTTGTTGCCTCCAGCTTTAACATGCTTTCAGTTGAAGTTAATAATCCCCTTTTCTTTATGTAAATGAAAAATATGAGGACATTTTCTCTTTCTCTATATATTATACTTGATCCTAAACTGTAAGTTATGATCTAGGTACATAATCCAGTCACCATCTTTCATTTCTATCAACAAAATTGGACAACTCTTTGGGATATTATGTAACTAGCAGATAAATTCCTATTTATGAATATTTTTCATTTACATAAAATAGACACAAATCAAGGGAGATATTGGGCAAGAGCATAGCATAGATATAGTGATGACAGACTTAAATAGTATTTGATTTTAGTTTTAATTTAAACATTTTATTTATGTTTGACCCTTTGATTTCTGTTTTTCATACAGAAAATCTTTCATGTTCTCAACCACCTGACATAGACCATGGAAGAATTAGTCCATCTAAATCTTCAGAAGAAAGGAAAGAAGCAATTGAATCCAGACAGTATGCACATGGCACTAAATTGAATTATAGTTGTGAAGATGGTTTCATAACCTCTGAGGAAGGTGAGATAACATGCTACATGGGCAAATGGAGTCCTCCTCCTCAGTGTGTAGGTGAGGACTGCATGAAAACTCGAATTCTGATTTGAGAATACAAATATTTAAATAATTGAGAGTACAAATAATTGAATATAATATGCTTTTGTCAAAGTCAGGATATAGAATAATACAGATTATCATATGTATATAATCATTTAAATATTTTACCATTAAAATACTATTGCATTATTGAATCAATCCTATTTTTATTAATTTTATTGGATAATTATAGAGTCACTTTTTAATTTGGCATTTCTTTTTTAAAGAATACAACATGTAGTAAATTTAAATTTCTGTAAGTTGTAGTGTTTGCTTTGCAAACAAGATTCTAAATATTTTAAAAATGTTTTTCTTACAGTGTTCCTTCTGATGTCTTACAATACTTGGTAAATCCATCTCATCAATTTATTTAATGTTATTTAAAAAAATATTTATTTTTTAGGTGTAGATGCCTTTATTTTTATGTGGTGCTGAGGATTGAACTCGGGTCCTGCCCGTGCAAGGCGAATGCTCTACCGCTGAGCCACAATCCCAGCCCCAATTCAATGTTATTAATTCTGAGTATGTTTCTGTTTATTTCTCATGGTTGATTGGAGAAGATCTGGTGATCTCTTAAAAGCATCAACATTTTTTATTTCAATTTCTTGCTCATGTATTTACAGTTTATGAGATGGACATATATGAGAAAGGTGGACTTAAGAAGCCTTTATGCACATTCTCTGTGACTTCATAATAGCTTATTTATTATTATTTCTTTTCAAAAACTGTGAAGTATCAAAATTGACCTATACAATTGAATTTCTGAGTTGTGAAACATGGATTCATTCTTTCATTATTTTATTTTTTAGGACTTCCTTGTGAACCTCCACCTTCCATTCCTAATGGTGTTGTGTCTCATGAGTTAGACAGTTACTCTATGGACAAGAAGTTATTTACAATAGTTTTGAAGGTTTTGGAATTGATGGACCTGCATTTATAAAATGTTTAGGAGGAAAATGGTCTTCCCCACCAGAATGCATAAGTATAGTGTATTTAATTTTATTATATGTGTGATAGATTCCCTCATTCAAAGTATAAGTGGTACAAATAAGAAAGTAAGCTGTAATTCTAGAATTTTACAAGGTACCTGAAGTTTCTTGAGTCTGGCAGAGAATTATAGCCTAGTAATTAAAAAAAAAATTTGAAAATATGAGGCAAATTGCTTCAGTTTCACATCATTTTCTGTGAACATTTACATCCTCTAATGTCCATTCTCAGAATTCTTCTCTCTCTCTGTTTCTAGAGAAACTGTCCCTTATTCATCCAACTCATGCTCAGTTTATCACCAATCTCACTACAAAATACATATTTCATAAAACTTTGATCTAAATTGCAAGTAATTCACATTTGCAGAAGCCCAAAGTAGAAATACATAATACATGTGGCAAGTGTGGGCAAAAATTAATTTGAATGTAAAAATCTGACCTAAAGCATTAGAACTACTAATATTTCTTCAAGCATCATTCCTATCTTATATGTTTGATAAATTTAGAACAGTTCAATTAAAATCAAAACATATTTTGCAAAGTTGTCAGAAGTATATTAAACATTATTCATTGGTTCTATAGGTAGCTAAGTATTATTTTAGAATATTACTATTAAATATTACATATATTATAATTTACTGAAAAATACATATTTTTTTCTTTCAAGAACAGATTGTTTTAATTTACCCAACTTTGATGATGCCATGCTTTTAGGAGAGAGGAAAGAATCATATAAGTCAGGAGATCAAGTGACTTACAGATGTCCAAAATTTTACCAAGTGGAAGGGTCCAATACTATAACATGTATTAATGGCAAATGGATAGGAAAGCCAATGTGCAAAGGTATGTTGATGGCATTATAAATTTATGTATGGTGTCTTATGAAATATTAAATTTTCTATAACATTCTTAAAAATGAGTATAGGTTAATTTTCAGGCCAAAGCAAAGTAAGTTTAAGGTTAGAAATAAAAAGTTGGAATTAAATATATAGTGGTTAAGGCTCACAGCCCAATGGTTCTCAGAATGTGGTCCCTAGACCAACAGCATAAAATTTTTGAACAGATTTTATGAATTCAAACGAAAATTCCTGAGCTCATCTTAGACCTACTGGAAAAAATAATATTGAGGTGTGACCTTGAAATTATTCATCAAGTTCCCCAAAGGATTTTACATACTCCTCAATTTGGGAACCATTGCTATAGTCTTTTATTACTATCCATGCACCTAAAATTCTCTGAGGAATTACACAGTTTATCATAGTATCCAAAAGCATTTATAAATAAATTTAAAAAGCTATGTTTCTATAAATAAAGTTGTACTTTTCTGTTACTTTCCCATATCTTTAGTTTTTTAATTGATAATCTTCCTCTTTTTTAAAAGTTTTACTTAACTTTTTTTTTTTTGCTTTATTGGTGCATTACAGTTGTACATAACATCTTTGAACTGTATTTTAAGAATAACAAATTATTCTTCAAACTGTGTTCTTAATTCTTGACTTATTCTCTAAAGAGATACCTCTTTCAGTTTTTAAGAGGCTAAAATGTTAATTAATGAGCAAGATAATTGTATACCAAAGAGTGATGCTATATAATCTTGTTACTTTTGTTGCATTTTAAAATTCATGTTACACTTATGGAACTTGTAATATTTGTTGTCCTCAACCCAAGGGGAAATATTTCATTCTCAGTGGTTTCAACTGTTCTAGCAAAGGATAGAGAACATATGTAAAGGCATGAAAGGTTAGTTCTGCCAAAAAAATGTTGCTGTATCTTCTTTTCCTTGTATTACATGTAAATTTATTAAAAATCAGAAAAGTTCTTCATGACAAAGTATCTATTGATTTTTAATCTTGCTTAAAATGTATTCAGAATCTGATTCATTGATTAGCTACTCAAAATGAACACTAGGTGGAGATACTTTCTTTTCTTTCTATTCAGATATTTCCTGTGTGAATCCACCTAAAATGGAAAATGCTAATATAATATCAAAACAGATGCTTAAGTATCCATCTCGTGAGAGAGTATGTTATGAATGTATCAAACCTTCTGAAATATTTGGGGAAGTAGAAGTGATGTGTCTAAATGGAATTTGGACAGAGCCACCTCAGTGCAAAGGTAGAAGATCATATTTCCTAACTTTTCTTTACTGAAGGACATAATGTGAGTAAAATATGTTGATAAAAATAAAGTCAAGTCATTCTTATGGATTATATTTTCGAAATGCAAATAATATGATATTTCTAAAGATTTATTATTTGGCAAAATGAACTAAGAAATATGGTATAACTTTTTCAAAACACATTTAACCAGATTAATAGAACAGTTACAATCTGAGAAAATTCCTCATCTTAAACCTTAAAACACTCAGTACATTTTGACATATCCACTTTGGGAAACAAAAAATAGGTCATTGAAGACTGATCATAGAATATAAATATACATTTGGGCATCTTCAGTATATAGAGTATATTTGAAAATATGTGACTGAGTCTAGCCAGGAATCACTATATTTTAAAAATAAGTCTGGATATTTGGTCATCAGCATTCTAATATTTAAAATTCAGGAAATGAATAATGGAGATATTATATCATCCTTTTCCATTTTAAAAAATTAATTTTTCCTAATTTATTTTCTCTTACTTTAATTTGAATCTACCTTTGGCTAATGGTGAAGTCAGTTTTACGTAAACCACAGAATTAGGTCTCATTTATGAATCTATCTTGCCCTACTTGCTCTTTCACCTAGTATATTTAGATCATTTATATTTAAAATAAATATTGGGCTTTTTGTTTCTTGTTTTATTTGTTTATTTTCTCTATTTCTCATTCTTGTTTCTTTTCAGAGAACATATTAAAAGAATTTCATTTTGATTTATCTTCCTGTTTTTGAGTGTATCTCTATGATAGCTTCCCCCACCACCTTTCTTTTTAAAATTGTTGCTTTAGGAATTGCAATATATACATAATATATTTGCAACTTACCACTCTACTATAGTAATGGCACTTTATTTTCGGTCAAAACATGGGAACCTTACTTCCATTTAAATCCATTTACTCTTTAATATTTCCTCTTCGTACACTGAACATTTTTCACACATTGAACATTCCTGTTCATACATGGAACATTGAACATTTGGTAAAATGCTATAATTTTTTTCAAGCATCAAACATAAATGAACAAAATGAAGAGAAAAAATTCTACTATATTAGATAGTCTTTGTTTTAGCAATTACAAGATCGAGAAAATGACAATGTAATTGATAAAAGGAAGAATATCTAATATAATAGATTTTCTTCCTCCTTACTCTGTTCATTTGTTTGATAACTCAATTATCCTTTCTTCCCTCTTTCTGGGCCTCCAACATTTTCTTTTCCTGTAAAAGTCTCTGAAGTTTGATTGATTCATTGATTGATTTTCAGTCTATTTTCACACTGGATAATTTATGTTGTTATATCTTGAAGTGCATGGATTTATCCTTCGGACATCCTCAAACTGTTCAGTCTGTCCAGTGAGACATTTTGTTTTGTGTTTAATTTGTTATATTTATCTGTTCTAAACCCTACTGAGCTTTTAAGAAACATCGACTATCAATATCTTTATCACATCAGTATTCTCTTTTATTATCTTGCTTGTTTTAAAATGTTTCTGATCCTTAATATGATGAGTAATTTTTAATTTTACACTTGATATTTTAGGATTACACTTGATGACCCCCTCCCATTTTATTTAAATTTCATGTTCAGTGGTTCTCCATTACAGCCATGCTGGATTTAAGTCAGGTTTCTCATTCAGCCTCTACAGACACACAGGATCTCTTCTGCCACCCCTATATATGGCTGGTCTCTGGTCATCAGTGCCTTATGATGTTTTTATGATTTTCTCTAGATTAGGTCATGTATTGTTTTAAAGATCTCTTAGACTAGCAAGGCCGCTCTCTTCCTTGTCCTTAGGTTAAAGGGATGAGACTCTGCATGAGCTTTTCCTTATTTATCTCTACCTGATATCATTTCTGAGATTACCAGCCTTCTCCAGTGCACCATCTAGAACACAAGGAGACCCAAAATGAACTCATATAACAACCTGTTTGCCATTCCTTGAGTCCTGAAGTTCCTAGCCAGAGTGAATTCTCTGTACCTTCTAAAATCTTCTTATAATGGTATTTAAAAATCATTCTGTCCAAGATTAAAAATTATGCTTAGCAAAAGGGGAAGGGAGGGGTGTTGGGGATAGGAAAGACAGTGGAAAGAGATGGACATCGTTACCCTAAGCACATGCATGAAGACAAGGATGGTGTGACTCTACTTTGTGTCCAGAGATATGAAAAATTATTCTCTATATGTGTAATATGAACTAGAATACATTCTGCTGTCATATATAACAAATTAAAATTTTTAAAAAACCCCAATGTACAAAATGTGAAGAAAAAGAATAGGTAACAATGATTTTTACTCATCTTCTCCAAATTAGGAAGACAATATTTCCCTATTATTCTCTACAAATTTACTTCCTTTGAACTTTCTTCAAGGAGTTTTTTGTCTTTTGTAATGAAAAGGAAAATTAAGAAGAAGTCAGTAGGGACACAATAAACACTGTGTAATGTCATATATAATAATAACAAGAAACTTTCTTAGTTTGTCCTCACTGTCTACGTGATCAGCATTTATATATTAAGACACATTTTTTAGTATTGAATCACTACAAAGGAGACATATTTGTTGATGGTTGATATGCGCCTTCAGTGAGATGAAAAGAAGAGCTTAAAATGTAACTCTCATTTTCTATGATTAAGATTTCTGTGAGCAATCATTTGTTACCAGAAATCATAAAATCTTGATGCTATCTAGAGTGATGTGTTTGTGCTGGCTTTAATTTTATACTGTATTTTGATTTGTTCTGTCCATAAATGAAATGGTATTTTTCAGATTCCACAGGAAAATGTGGGCCTCCTCCACCTATTGACAATGGAGACCTCACTTCATTCCCATTAGCAGTATATCCTACGGGATCATCAGTTGAATATCAGTGCCAATCCTTATACCAACTTGAGGGTAGCAAGACAGTAATATGTTGAAATGGAAAGTGGTCAAACCCACCAAAATGTTTACGTAAGTACTTCAGTATGATACTTTTCTGTGTAAAATAGCAATAATTCACATATTAAAAAATAAATATTCTCTGCAATGCTTCTCTACCAACTATTCATATGTGAGGAAATAAAGATTAATGTTATTTTTAATTTTAAAGTAATTAATAAATGCAATTATAAATTCTTTATTAGCATGTAATTGTTGCCCTTATTAATGGGGGTCAGTGTGATATTTCCATATATGCATACACTCAGCATGATCATATCCAACCTTTATTTACCCACCCTACCATCCCTTCTCAACCTCTGTTGGTCACTATTCTACATTCAGGTCACCCTTTTTGATATTTCACCTATGAGAGAGAATGTATGGGACTTATCTTTCTCTGTCTGGCCTACTTTGCTTAACATAATGTCCTCCAGTTGTATCCATTTTGCTGTAAATGAGAAGAGCCAATTCTTTGTGGCTGAATAATATTCCCTTGTGTAAATATACTGCATTGTCTTTATCTCCTCATCTATTGATAAACACATGTTCTCATTCAATATCTTAGCTACTGTGAATAACACTGCATGGGCATGCAGATATCCCTTTGGTATGCTGATTCCTTTTCCTGTGGAAATGTACCCAGAAGCAGGACAGCTGAGTCATAGGGCAGATCTAATTTAAGTTTTTTAAGAAAACTTCTGCTCTCCATAATGATCGTACCAATCCCAACAAGAGAGAGTAAGTCTTCTTTTTCTCTCACATCGTCACTGACATTTATTATTTTTAGGGTTTATTGTTAATAATAGACCTTCTAACTGGGGCAATATGGTATCTCATTGTAGTTTTCATCTTCATTTCCCTGATGGCTAATGATATTGAGAGGGTTTTTTTTAATGTATTTTTGACTGTTTGTACGTCTTTGAGATATGTCTATTCACAAATCATTTGCCCAATGTTTAATTGGATTAATTGTTTTTAGTTTTTTTGAGGTCATTATACATTCTAGGTATTAATCCTTTGTGAGATGCATAGGTGGCAAGTTTTTTCACATTCTCGTCTCATTCTGTTGACTGTTTCTTTAGCTGTGCAGAAGGTTTTCAATTTAATATATCAACTTTGTCAATTTTTGCTTTTGTTTCTTGTGCTTTTGTGGTTCTATCCAGAAAATTGTTGCTTGAACCACTTTCTTATTTCTCCATATTTTCTTCTAGTAGTTTTAGAGTTTTCGGGTTTTACATTTAAGCCTGTGTACATTTTGAATTTAATTTTGTACACGGAAAGAGGAGTCAAGATTCAATCATCTGTATGTGGATATCCATTTTTAGCATCATTTATTGAAGAGGTGGTCCTTTATCCAATGTTTTCTTTTTTGGAAACTTTGTTAGGAATCAGCAGATATAGATGCATGGATATATCTATATGTATGTATGTATCTATCTATAAATACACATATTTATGGAGAGAGAGAGAGAGAGAATGAGAGTGTGTCTGTATTCTGTACCATTGGTCATTGCATCTGTTCTTATGCAAATACTATGCTCTTTTGGTTGCTATGGTACTGTAGTATGTCTTGAAACCAGTTATTGTGATTCTTAACAGCCTTTGTGTATTTATTTTTTACTCAAGATTTCATTAGCTCTTCAGGGTCTTTTGTGCTTCCATATCAATTTTAGAATTTTCTTCTGTAGTTCTGTGAGGAATATCATTCATATTTTCATGGGAATGGCTTTTAATCTGTAAATTGCTTAAGGTATTATTGCTGAAGGAATATATGTTTAAAGTATTATTACTAACACTAATTCTTCCAATCCATGAGAATGGGGAGTTTCTTATTTATTTTTTATCTTCTTTAATTTCTTTAATCAGTGTGTGGTACATGTCTTTTCTTCTTTGAGGTTTGGTTTGCTTGTTGTAAAGATTCATGAATGGGATTGTTTTTATTATTTGGTTCTCAGCACATTCATTATTGGTGTATAAAACTCTCACTAATTTTTGTATATTGATTTTGTATCTTGCTACCTTAATGACTTTATCCATTCTAATAGTCTTTTGGTGGAGTCTTTGGGTTTTTCTATATATTTAAACATATCATCTGCAGACACAAATAATTTGACTTCTCTCCTTCCAATTTGTATGCCCTTTATGTCCTTATTTCACTGTTCTGACTAAAATTTCTAGTACTATACTGAATAAGAGCAGGGAGAATAGATACTCTTGTTCCTGATCCTAGAGAAAATGTTTTCAACTTTTCTCATTTCAGTATATTGCCTGTGGCTATGTCTTGTATGGCCTTTATGATGCTGAGGTATGATCTTCCCAAACCTTATTTGCTCAGGACTTTTGTCAGGAAGTCATGCTGAAATTTTTCAAATGCATTTTCCATATCTACTAATCGCATGATTTTTATCCTTCCTTCTATTAATGGGATGTATTATGTTTATTGATCTGAATATGTTGAACTATCCTTGCATCTCTGGGATGGAACCAATTTGATTGTGGTGAATAATCTTTATGATTCTCTGTTGAATCACATTCAGATTTGCTCATATTTTATTGAGAAATTTTACATCTATGTCCACCAGGGTTATTAGTCTACAGTTTCTTTTATCTTGTGTTCTTGTTGCTATGGTACTAGGGTAATGCTAGCTTCAGAGAATGGGTTGGAATGATTCTCTCTCTTTCAAATCTTTGCAACAAATTTAAAAGAAATGGAATTAGTTCTTCTTTAAAGATTTCGAAAAATTAATCAGTAAAAGTGTCTAGTCATGGGCTTTCCTCAACTTTTTATTACCGATTCAATCTCATTCAATCTCTTCTGGATTGCATGTTTTCATGGTTTAATTTTGGCAGAATCTATGTGTCTAAAAATTTATAAATTTCTTCTAGGTTCTCTAATTTGTTAACATACATTTTCTCATAGTAATCCCTAATGACTCTTTGTATTTCTGAGGTATTGGTTGTAATGTCTTTTATTTTTTTTTTCATCTCTTATTTTGTTTGAGTCATCTTTTTTTCGGTTAGTCTTATTAAAGTTGTGTTCATTGTTCTTACCTTTTATGATAACCAACTTGTTGTTTCATTAGTCTTTTCTACTGCTTATGCATGTGACACCCTCTCTATCTTATACATTTTATAACTGAAAATTTATCGCATTTGACCAATATTTCTTTTCTCTCTCTCTCTCTCTCTTTTTTTTTTTTTGTGAGGCTGGAGGTGGAAACCGGGGCTTGTGCATGCAAGGCAAGAACTCTACCAACTGAGCTATATCTCTAGCCTTTTGACCAATATTTTAATTAAAGAAAAACCAGCCAGTCATGGTAGTGCACTCTTGTAATCCCAGAAACATGGGATCCTGAGGAAGGATGATCACAGGTTTAAGGCAAGTCTCAATAATTTAGTGAGACCTTGTCTCAAAATAATAATAATAAAAGAAAGTAATGCAGATGTAGTTCAGGGATAAAGTGTCCTTGGGTTCAATTTCCAGTCCAAAAAAGAAAAACAAAATCAGCCATGATACCATAAAGGTTTTACACTCTAAAATGCCAAGCTCTTAATATGATAAATGATCTTAAGAATTGGTAATAAAATATAATTATCACACATTAACCACCTAATTCTTACATCATTTACTATTTTAACTTTATTTTAATCTATCTGTTATTCATACAGAATTTGTTCAGCAAGAGTTTTCAGGAAGAATTTTCTGAAATATTAAAAACATTCTACTTGAAAACCCCAAAGTCTTGGTAAAAGACTCATTTCTAACTTAATATTATACTCATTTATTTTTTTCAGATGCATGTGTAATATCAGAAGAAATCATGGAAGATACCACATAACCTTAAGGTGGAAAGGACAGTAAAAGCTTTATGCTTCATCAGGGGACACAGTTGAATGTGTGTGTAAATATGGATATTCTCCATCAACGCTACGTCAATCATTTCGTACAAGGTGCATTTCGTACAAGGTGTATTGATGGTCACCTGGAATATCCCATTTGTATTAAGAGCTACTCTTAATCTCATTAAAATGTGCACTTAAACTATCATAACTGTTACTATATAACTATGGAAAAAATGATTGGCAGAAAATGCAATAAAATCTGTAAAAACTATAATTGTGCTTAGAGGTAAGAGTATTGACTTGTTTAATTCCTTTAAAGAGACAGTCTCTAAATTATGGTGGTTTAATTTGTGATTTTTTTTTTTACTTTACAGTTGTATGAAAGTGATATGTATTCAGCAGTAATTATACTTTAATCTGTTTCTGCGACTAGAAATACATGGTAGACAACTTTTATGGTATTGAGTAACAGCAGTTAAGAGCATCCAATTGGCCTTGTGATCAACAAATTGAGCAATCACTATACTACAGGGTACTGTTCTGCTAAGCTATGATATATGATAGGTTGGTATATTAAATGTATGTTCAACTTAAAATAATTTTAATTTATCATGAGTTAATCAGGATATAACATTCTAAATTGAGTATCAGCATTTATATTATATTGTCCAATTTTTAAACCTTTAATATACTCAGTTTTGAACTTTGAGAATAAGTCATTTTAAGACAATAATGCCTAAAAACCAAGGTGATCATGTGGAGAAATATAAACACCTTATTGGTAATGATCTCAAGGTCAAATAATTCTTTAATGAGTTTTTTTGTTGCAGATTTCTTTTTTCTGTTTTTAAAATTTCAGTAACAAGATCTTGAAGTGTAATTTTATATCTTTGCATTTCAGACAGCACTATTTAGTTAAAATCACTTTGTCTAGAAACATTTTTGATTTTTAAAAAGCTATAATCTTAGGATGAAAATAAAGATAAAGATAAAAATGTACAAAACTTTAAGGTGATAAATTGTTACCTCTTATTGAATAAAATCATAAAGCTTATATTAAATGCTTTCCTCTTGTTTGAGATCCTGATTTAGATAAATTGAATTGAGACAGATTTTTCAATTTTAATGAAATTGGTTACAACAAGCAAGTAATCCTTGTGTTTAATTTTAACACCTGAATATACTTAACTCAGTCCCATTGGGCCACTATAACAAATATAACTTGTCCATTGTGGCTTATTTTAAAAAGACATATCTTTCATACAGTTCTTGGAGCTGAGATGTCCAAGATCAAGGCACCAGCTAACTTGGTGTCCCTGGAGAGCTTATTCTGTTTTGCAAATGGCGTCTTCTCACTAGGTAGAAGCAGCAAGGGAGTGCTCTAGCCTTTCCTTGTAAGGGCTGTTTCTACTCTTGAGGATGGAACCCCATCACCTATTCACCTAAAAAGACTTCATCTTCTAATATGCTCACTGTGGTCACTAGGAATGAAACAGTGACATTTAGGGGGACACAAACATTCAGGACATAAAAGAGAATAGGGAAGGAAAAAGACAGTCCATGCCACAGAACCAAAAGGCAGTAGTGGTGTTTACTCTTCTATTTCACAGAGGAATTTCAGCCAAACATTGTAAGACAGAGATAAAAGAAGGTTATTTTACACACACATACATTCTCTCTCTCTCTCTCTCTCTCTCTCTCTCTCTCTCCCCAACTTGGGAGAAGCTAAATGTAAAAAAGCAAATGTTAACAGATCTTAAGGGAGAAATAGATTGCAAAATAATAATAGTAGGGTGCTTCCATACTCCATCTTTAATACAATAGATAGGTCATCCAGACAGAAAATCAATAAGAAAACCTTGGACTTTAGCTGTATGTTACACCAAATAGACTTAACAGATATACATAGAATATTCTACACAATAGCAGAATACACATTATTCTATAGTGCATACACAACATTCTCCAGGATAGGTCATATGTTATGCCACAAAACAAATTTCAAGTATTTAAGAATGCTGAAATTATATCAAGTATCTTTGCCAAATAAAAGCCCCAAATTATATGTCAATAACAGGGAATGTTGGTATATTCACAAATATTTTGCATGATTATCTGCATAAGGGCAGCTTAAGAGCATGAAAATCAATAACCCTCACTTCTTCATATTTTGCAGATAAAAGTTATAGTGGTAACAATGTTCTTCCCTTTAGTCCATACTTTAAACCTATGAAAAAAGGCAGTTCAAACTTTTTACATTTGAAAGAATGGAAAATAACTGAATTAGGCTTCTAATTTATCTTTTAAGTAAGAAGCACACTGGGGAATGATATTGCCCAAATTATATTGTTATATTGTGTGTATATGTAGAAATATGTAGTAATGAAACCCACCATTATATATGTATAATTATAGTGCACCAATAAAGATATGAAATATGTAAAAAGAATAGATTTCACATATCAACAGCCACTCTTAGCAATCTTTTCTGATACTGGCTGCCTAAGCCTGTTTTCTAAATACATTAAGAACTATGGCATCTTCATTACTTCTTGAATTTCAAGGTAATTTCTTTGCAGGATCAACAAATAAGGCACAGATCACTTTGAGTTTCTAATAACACAGAATCAAATAGGACAGTGAGGACTTCGTCTCAAAGTTCTGCAAAGAACTGACCTTACTATCTTATCACATGAAATTTGGTCTTGCCTCTCAACTAGCCAGGAGCACTTGAGTTACCAAAACAAAGTATTAAGGGAATCAAACTAGCTAATGTAGATCCAATATCTTTGTTTTCTGCTATTAAACCCTCACAAATCACCGGAAAGTTTATCAGATGATGGCACAGTCATGGACAAGTAGTACAATTTTGTTTTGAAAAAGATGCCAGCTACTTTACAATAACATAAAAAACAAAGGTTCACTATTCTTTTGCTTGACACATTTGGTTAAAAACATGAGCCAGCGTCTGGGGATATACTCATTTGGTAGAGTGCTTGCCTTGCATGCAAAAAGCCCTGAGTTCAATCCCCAACACACACACACACACAAACATGAGCCAACATATTTTCTATCCCAGTAGGTCATGCCCTGTGTATAGCCCAAGGAGCACCCCTTCCCTAAGAATATACAAATATAGCTTAAGCAGGGTTGCAGCATCCTGCCTAGTACCATTGAGCAAGGTTGTGTACTATATGCCCACAGACCACTACTTCAACCCTAGTTGGATGTGACCCCAATTCAAAATAATTAACCAATCACTATAAAGCAATTCTTAAAAGCTGAAAAACTAAGGCCAATGGCTTTATTCAAGACAGCTAAATGTATGCCAGTCAATGTTCTGAAATTCCTGCAAGGAAACCACCTTTTGCTTATACTCCCAAAGATCCTTGTACATTATATATGCTTCTAACACAGAAATTATTTGATAGAGAAAAATAAGAATCTCTCACTTATGTAAAACTGCTCTGGTTTTTAAAAGCTCAAACAAATTGGTCACATGTGTTTATATTTTATATATATTTTATATTATATATGTATTTTAAGGCCACTATCAAGCTAGTCAGATTCTAAGTTTCAAAACCAACCTTTGTACATTTAATACTAGCTTTATAATGAGGGCAATAAAATATTCTTATTCCCTTAGATGGAAAAAATATTCATGTAAAAAAGATTTGAACTAAGAAAAGTACCAGTAATATATCAGCAGTAAATGACTTGATCTGTTCTGTTCACACATTAAGTTACAATGCAAGAACTAATCAAATTAACATTTAGATAATTTACTATTGTAAATGCTATGTAAATTTTTATGTTTTCCACTTTAATTTTGTTCATGTTTACAGATTATTTGCTTTCTTTGCAGATATTCTGACCAAAGAAAGATGATTATTTCCTTCCAAACTAGTAGACATGTCTATTTTTGACAATATTTCTACCTGTTTCAACCTGCTCTGTGCACCGAACTCTTAGCTACTTTCCCATGTGATAACCTATAAAGACAGATATTTTCAAGTTTCTTTTTTTAAAAGAAAGGTAAAGGATAAAGCTGATTATTTCTCTTTCATGTTGTGCAGTCATTCTGCAATTAAGACATAGACTAATTATCATAAACAAAAGAAATACAAAATTACAATGATGAGTAGATGACCATATACACAAAAGCTGAAAATATAAAAATCTGTCCTTTTTTGGCTCCCTGTTTATAAAGGGCTACCCTTCAAATTTTAAAACCATAATGGTAAAAACAGATTCTTTAGTAATTTAGTATTTTCACTGGAAAAGCAAAAACCAAATGTCAAAACTCTACACTGGATGATTCACAGTCCTTACAAGTTACCATTTTAAAATGACACTTAGAGTGGCTTTAAATAAATAAGAGATTAATACTTGAAGATTTCACTAAACTTCACAAATCTGACCACCACCAACTTCGATCGATTAATGATAGGTCAATAACAATGTAACAAAAATTGATGAGCATGGCCTCCCAGGTATGCAAAGTTCTACACAGGAATTGAGCATGTTGGGTACATAAATATTGTTTTTTATTTCTTATTTTAATAGGTTATTTGGACTTTGGAAAAGGAAAAAAGATGTAGGAAATGAACATCCAGTGATACGGATGGTGTCAAATAGCAGGATCTGCTGTTCTGACTTCTGACATTTAACACAGAACGTTGAACTCTTGGCAAGGGAAACAGGTTTTTCTGAACAACAAATGTAATAATATCTGTTGTTGTTGTATTCTGCTGCCTTTCCAATATGTAAATCAATGGATGTGTAACTGATGTGATTCTGCAATCTGTATATGGGGTAAAAATGGGAGTTCATAACCCACTTGAATCAAAGTGTGAAATATGATATATCAAGAACTATGTAATGTTTTGAACAACCAACAATAAAAAATTAAAAAAAAAAGAAAAAAAACATTTCATACGATGTAATTTAAAAAAAAAACACAAATGTAATAATAATAAGATGATGAAGACAAGAAGCAACAAGCATGAAACATGAAAACGTGAGAACCTTTTATACTAATATCATAGGATGGGAATAATAATTAATATGAGGAAGAACCAAGTGTGTGACCATGAATGGAGATGGAGCAGGAAAAGTCAGTTGATATTTAGTAGGGTACTACCGAAGGGGTTTCAAAATAGGAGAAAAGTTCAAAATCATGACGCCTAAGGCCCTCTACTCTAAAACAGACTTATTTAATTTTAAAATCATCTCTCAGTACATATGGGTAGAGAGACAAAAATACTAGGATTATTCTCCCATTGTTCACTTTGACTCTGGCATTCTAAACCTCTCTCTAATCCAGGCTTTCATATGAATTGGGTAAAAATTTCCCAAAAGTAATGGTAGTATGTAACCTGCATTATTCCCCTTTTCCAACACAATGCTATGAAACAGGAACAAGGAGTCCACACACTCAGTTTTATGAACCCTTGCATATTTGCTTTTGGTTCCCAAATGATTTTGACATTTAAATGATGGTACATGATGGATGTTTTCTGCCCAGTGGAATAATGTATAATGGCATTGAAGGCTTTCCTTTCAACAGTTACGACCAAATGGAATGTTCATAATAATCAAAATGGTAGTACCCGTAACCCATAACTCTACTGATGGTGTAAAAAGAGTAAAATGCAGGACTCAGTTGTAGGGCACTCACCTAGCATGTGCAAGGCCCTGGGTTCGATTCTCAGCACCACATAAAAATAAGTAAATAAAATAAAGGTATTATGTCCAACTACAAGTAAAAAAATAAATATTAAAAACAAAAAGAAGGAGCAACAGTGCTAGGGGGACAGTGAGAATGAGTGTGCACTTACAGAGCTTCCTGAGAAAATCCAGAGGCAGGAGAACAAGTCAGAAAATCCTAACAATAAACTCAGATATTAAATAATGAGGGTTCAGGATGGACTGCAAAGAAGGATAAAATCAGATTTCATGAGAAAAAAATTAAGAATTCTGGTAATGGAGTGGTCATACAATGAGATGATAATTCTGACTTTCTGAGCCTGGCAGTGCTAATGAGAAAAATCATGATCATCCACCTTTATGTGTGCAACACTAAGCGTGTAAACACAGTTTCTTCTTTTTCTCTTGCACTGCCAACTATCATTACTCACCCAGAGTATTCCATTCATATTATACAAGTAAGGGGCTGGGGTTGTGCCTCAGTGGTAGAGCACTCACCTAGCACATACAGGGTGCTGTTCAATCCTCAGCATCACATAAAAATCAAATAAAGGTATTGTGTCCCACTACAACTAAAACAAAACAACAAACAGCAACAACAAATATATAAAATATAAGTGACCTTCTTGCCACCAATATTGTTACTTGCCTTCCCTGCCCCCAATGACCCATCTCAAATCCATGGTCACAAAAATCATTATTCTTTTACTTGAAATTCTGCAAAAACTTTTAAAGGTTTTCAGCATAAAATGTAAACAATTTACCTTAGACTATGATCCTCTCTCTACATACATCTGAAACTCATTCCTCACTATGATCTTACAGATACTGTATACAACATCCTAACAGAGCTTGGAACTACAGAAATCTAGAGATGGGCCCCATTAAACATGCTCCATATAGCCCCTCTCCACCCAGTTGAAGACTCTCAAACAGTAGTGTTGGACTGAAGCAATATCTCTCTGGGAAACCTTCTCCACATCTGCATCTATTTTCTTCTCCACCTGAATTCCACATAGGCTGGATGGGTGGCCTACACTTTGATGCCATAACAACCTGTACACTACCATTACACTCAACCACACAGCTTATCAAGAGTTGGTTACAACTGGGTTAGATTGCTCCTGGACCCTCAGGAACTTAAAGCCAAAAATCAGACTATAGGTGCCCTGTCTCATTAATACATGCTTAAATACTTAAGTAGTATTTGTATAATGGGATATCTCATTTGGAAGATTGTTCAGATATTCCAGAAAATCACAGGATTATAAATCAAAGAAGATGTATTCTAAGTGTGATTATGGTCAAATATTTAAATATTTTACTCTTTAAAAGTTTATAAATAAGAATTCTATAACACACACTTTAGATAAGATTTTAACTGCACTTTTGCTGAAGTTACTTTTAATTGGAAAAAATAAATTCAAGAAAGGGTTTTTGCTACTTCACAAGCACATACGATGCTGCATTCAGAAGCTTCCTAAAAACAAATCAAAGCTACTTTTCTTAAACTGAAGTCTTAACATTTAAAAATACAAGTTAGCAAAAAAATTATTTATTTTTTGTACTGGGGGTAAAACTCAGGGGTACTCAACTGCTGAGCCACATCCTAGCCCCATTTTGTATTTTATTCAGAGACAAGGTCTCACTGAGTTGCTTAGTGCCTCACTGCTGCTGGGGCTGGCTTTGAACTCAGTATCCTCCTGTCTCAGCCTCCCTAGCTGCTGGGATTACAGGCATGGGCCACCTTTCTGATTCTTATATTGTACGTTTGTTGTGGTTGTTGTTGTTGTTTTGTGTTTTTCTAGCATTGCAGAACATTCAGCTAACTGTTAAATGGATTAATTAAAGGGAGCAATTCATAAGGTACTTTGACTTTGGAATGTATATCTTGAATTCTTTCATAGTACTTTTATTTTAATATAAATGGACTCTGATTTTGATAAAATTAAACTTAGCATGTATTGTTTTTCCTCAAATGCATGATGACAAAAGGGGTCAGCATACTGAGAAGTAAAAAAAAAAAGACTACTAAGTTATGAAATACAATGTCCTATTATTTAGCTACTGAAACAAAATTCCCCCAGATGTTCTCATATTACCAATGTAAATTTAGTTTTTTCTAACCTCATATTGCAAAGCTCAATTATGTGTGTTTTAGAGCAATGCTTTATTATCTCCTAAGAGAACTGTATGAAAAAAAGGCAAGCTACTCAAAAGAAATATGTCCATCTTGGCAAGACAAAATTTTTCACATTTAAACTTCTAAATATGATGTATCTTAAAATCAACAGTTACAATTAATAGGAGATATTTTGTTCTGTTATGTTTCATCAACTTCAATCCAAAAAAATTTTACTAATTTAATAATAGGGTATATCGTTTCTGGCGATTATTAATTATGAAAAAAAAGATTTTATATATATATATATATATACAAATCAACATTACTGCATGCATTTTCTTGGTTGCAACAGAACTGATTTATTGTTATGGATATAGAAGCCACTTGCTGAGAGCCAGGCTGAATGTATAGTTTGCATAGAAGGAGGAGCAGATTATATATGTCCTGACCTGTGAACACAGCTAGGGCCTCAGAGATAAGGGTACTAGAATACAAAGCTCCATTTCAATCCAGATAGACACACACAACATGGAGAGGCCAGATAGATTAAATGAGACACAAATTCTGGCTTCTGCCATCTCTGGAGGAAGAACATAAGTGCTACAAAAGATGACAGATACCAGATAACACATAGATCCCACCCCAGTCTCTTGGCCCCCAGTGTGGTGCCACTACCATGATTTCAACACTGTGGAGAAAGGGCAAGCCTGTTCAGCACTGTGAAATGCAGTCACTGGGGACGTGCTCAATTCAGCTGATGAGAATAATCAACCATTTCTCTGTGTGGATCTCTCTAGTAAAAAGTAAACATATTAGAAGAAAATGAGAGACTGAATCAGTCTGGGACTTTCTGCTCCTCACCAACTGTCCTCCACTACCTGTTACAAGTTTTTCTTCAACTGCTCACTCTCCATGACAGCATTTGCAGGATGCATTGCATCCTTGAAGACGTCTGTCTAACCAAAAGACTCCTCAGACTATGGTCCTCTTTTAAGAACAGTGGTGAGACAGCATTTTAACCTCACCAGTGACCAGAACTGAGTCACAGCACAGAAAAAGCACCTTCTGGCCCAGTATCTCACAGAGTGCAAACAGTGGAGGTTGGGTTGCTGAGGCATAGGCCTGAAAAAGTAAGATTGCAAGAGCAGGGTCCAGTGATGGAAAGGATATAGGACAGTGGCAAAAGCCTGAACAGACATGAAAAGGATGGAACTTGGGAAAACAGAGGAGGAGCTAATGGAGCCAGCCGGCCTTGCTCACAACCCTGAGGCATAAAAGGCATTTTTGTTGCTCATTGTCATGACAAACAGCACTGAGGGCACCCTTGATTATTTGTTTGCTTCTTTGTTTTTAAGAAAAAGAAAGTTTACTAAGATGCAAGGCCCAGTGTAGGACACAACATGTTTAGTGAAATGTCAGTGATGACCTATTATAACATACTGAAAATCTTTCTCTGTCCCACCAGCAGCAGTTAGCCCAGAGCTCACTCACTGATTTGACAGACATTCATGAAACTGTCTGATTTGCCCAGCCCTGGGCTTGGGATTGTGGGATTACAACACATCTCAGAGATGGTATGAGGGGTTATCAGGCAGTATGAGGGTTTATCAGGCAGAACATATGTTATCTTGCAGGTAAGAAAATGGGTACAGATAATCAGGGAATGTTAAAACTAGAAGCAACCTCAAAAAAAAAAAAAAATCAAACTGCCTAAGACAGAACTTTTTAACATTTTTCCTAAAAATTGCAAAACATGGATTTTCAAACCTAAAATTTACAAAGAATCCCAATGCATAAAAGCAAATCCAAAGCAACTGTTAAGGCAGAGAGGAGTAACAGCAGGTAGTGGGATAAAGCTCAGAGCCTCCTTCAGGCCCCCAAACTAGGAAGTACCTCTGCTGACCAGAGTTCACAACACACTGTTTGAACATCAGTGACTTTGTAGTCAAAATAGATGGTGGTGATGGCTAAGACATCTGGGGCTGTGTACAGGATGCATACCCTGAGGTGGGAGAGAGGCTTGCTTTAAAAGGGTGCATTTAATGATGTGTGGGATAAATTGAAAGAAAGCAAGTATCTAAGAATGTATCATCACCTGAGTTTGTACATGTATATTTTGTCACACGCTGAGCATCACTAGTTCACTTGCACAAGGTTAGGTATGCAGGACTTTGTTCCCCAGACTTGTTATAGGTTTTCAAGGACTGATGTGACCCCATTGCATTTCACCTTAGAGTAGCTGCAGAGACTCATGCCCCATGGATGACACCCAGCCACAGCCCTCAGATGCTGGTCAGGGAGAAGAGAATCCTAGCCAATGAAGACACANTCCTATGGCACTCAGGAAAAATCACAGAAAGGAGAAATATCTGAATGACATTAGACTCTTATGTAAATATATTAAAAATGTAGCTGTACATACTTCATTGGCTTTGACAATAATAATGTTTTTAATGTCTTAAAAAAGGAAATGTAAATCAATAATTTTTATATTCACTCAAATTGACATTTAAATATAGAAGAAATAAATTCATAAATATGTAAGAAATCAAGGAATAGAGTCCAAGAGCCTATCCTTAAAAAATGATTATAAATTCCAAGTGGAAAGAAGAGGAATCAAAATTAAGATCTCAATCACAGAGGAGCTATATTAGGAAAATGTTAGTAGGAAAAAAATTCACTTACATATAAAATTAAAATTTGAAAAAAAAATGGGAAAATTAGTTATGATATTAAATGTTTAAGTGCTACAATCATAGAATAAATGTTAAACTAACAAAAATCAGAAAGTAATGAAAGAAGGGTGTTGGAGACTGTAGGACTATATATCATGGTTTGTATATTATATCTATTCATTGAACCTGCTTAAAAAAGTGAAATGAAAGCTGAAGTGATTTATGTGATCTTTAAGCTGAAGCTTTAAAAAATAGCATTCAAAGTCAGATCTCCTCCATTCTTGCCTTGGTGACTGGTAGCACTCAATATGACCCCAGTCTCAGGGCAAGAAAGACATGCACAGTCATGAGCTGCCCATTAAAAACAGGTAGAATGAGTGAGATGTAGCATAAGAAATATAACTGGAAACCAACCACAGTGGTGCACACCTGTAATCCCAGATTCTTGGGAGGCTGAGGCAGAATGACCGAAAATTCAAGGCCAGCCTGGGCAATATAACAGGCCCTTGTCTCAAAATAAAAAAGGACTGGAGGTGTAGAGCACTTCTGGTTTCAATTCCTAGTACCACAAAATAAAGTTGCTCGGTGTGGGGGGAGAGACAAATAAGACAAGGAAGAGAGGGAGAAGAAGAAGAAGTAATTTAACAATTAAAGATTATCAGACACAGAGGGGGTGTTGCCTTAAAGAATGAGAGGTTAAAAAAATACAAGGTTTTACAATCACATAGACTTCAGATATTGAAATTGTCAGATCCAGAATATAAAATAAATACCCAGAAGTAAACACAGACAAAATCACATGAAAAGGAAATAGAAGCTAGAAATAGAAGGAGTGGAATGTCAATGAGAAACCACTTGGCTAGATCAAGTGGGAAGTAGTGTATCCAAACTTGTAAGTGACTCATATTATGAGACATTACCAAAAAGATTTGTATAAATTTGTATGAATCTGTAATAGAAAAGGAGAATATTATACTCTCTCTTCCTCCCACCCATCTCCCAGGGATGAACACTTTCACACCCAATCAATTAAATTCTGCATTTCCTCTTATGAATGAGACAGACTGACTCCTTTATCCAGAATGATGAATTCTCCAGTGTCCCCCTATTTTCCTCACAAAAAATCTATAGAATCATAGAAAGGGATCCATGAAATAGATAGAGGCAAAATGTCAAATACAAAGTTCATATTCACTCAGGTTTCTTTGATTTGTACAATGGATCTTTTCTGCTACCAGTTGACGTTAAAAAAATTATTAAAAAGTTGCTTGTATATCTTCAGAAGTCATAGTAGACACAAGAGGAAGAGGCTACATGTATTTAACAATATTGTTATAAAAATGAGGGAATATACTGTTCCTTTTAAATTTTTCTTCACTCCCTGAATCGTGTATTTCTAGGAACATTGCCAAAGCAGAAGGAAAATATGGACATGTGTAACTTAAAAGAATTTGCAGACATTTGGATCTACTGGCCCTGCAGAAATCCTGGCTTATGCAATCACAAATAGTAAAATCTTTGAGAATAACACTGACTTTATATTTTTCATTTTATCATAGTGCATTTGACTATAGACCCTATAGGGCTATTGAGTATTTTGTACATACTTCATTGACTTTGACAGTAATGATGCTTTTACAGAGATGTAGTAATTTATTTGGGTTTACATATGTGTA
>NW_026000016.1:41321736-41370025 GCF_001458135.2 Marmota marmota marmota
GCAACAAGACTTTTTCACCAAAGAAAATGTTTTGTAAAAAATTGCAAAACCTAACCTCTTAAACATTGTCATGGTTTAGATGTAATGTCCCCGAAAGCTCATTTGTGAAACAATGCAAGAAGGTCTGGAGGAGAAATGATTGGGTTATAGCTTTAACCTAATCTGCGAATTAGGTCTTGATGGGATTAACCGAGGGGTGACTGGATGCAGGTGGGGTTTGGCTGGAGGAAGTGTGTTGAGAGCCACAGCTGAGTCGGGGTGGCTCCTGGCATTTTGCCAGAAGGAGTGGTTGAGAGGTGACCCTAGTGAGACATTAAGATGATGATAATTAAGTTAAGCTGTGTATAATTGCTGTGACTGGATGATGCTGGATTGGGGCAGGCTGTGTATTCAGTTGTATATGGGCCCCTGCTGTCTGGCAATAGGGTGGGTCCTGCTGCCTCAGCTCCTGCTACTTTTGAGTTCTCCCAGAGTCCCTGTTGAGTTCTCCTGGAGCCCGGGGAGAGCCTGTGGAGTGCCTGTGAGAGTTTGGGCAATAAAGTAGTTCCTGTTTGAACCAACAAGTGCCTTGTGGCGACTTGGTTATTTGTGCCCAGCCAGGCTGCGGCATTTGGTGCTAATAACACCAAGGTCACAGGTACGTTCCCCATATGGGCCACCAAATGCCACACTTGCAGGTTCAAACATCATCCAGTCACAGCAATTATACACAGCTTAACTTAATTATCATCATCTTAATGGCTCGCTGGCGTCACCTCTCAACCACTCCTTCTGGCAAAAATGCCAGGCACCACCCCGACTCGGCTGTGGCTCTCAACAGAAGTGGTTCATTGGAGGCATGGCTATGGGGTATGTATTTTGTATCTGGAGAGTGAAGTGTCTCTCTTTGCTTTTTGATCAAATGTGAGCTGTTTCCCTCTGTCATGCTCTTCCACCATGATGATTTGCCTCACCTCAAGCCCTGAGGAATGAAGCCAGCCTTCAATGGACTAGCACCTCTGAAACTGTGAGCCTCCAAATAAATTTTTCCTCTCCTAAAATTGTTCTAGTCAGGTACTTCAGTCATATCAGTGAAATAGCTGATATAACATTTACCCATTTTCCCCATGTGAGGTTCTTATCTATTTATATAAGTCTTTTTCCATTATTTGTTTTCTTTTTAGCTCAGTGATGCACTTATTGGTATATTTATATGTGTCACTCTGTTTTACTTTAAGTTCCTAGGTCAGGAAGCATGATAAATTTTCCTCTACACAGACAATGCCCATCAAACACAACATATATAGTTGCTGATATGTGCTTATCAAATGCACAGAGACAGAGACTATGGAGGAAAAATAACTAAAGGCAATGTTATATGAATGCAATGGAAATGACTGCAAGAAGACAAAGAAATCAAGAAAATATAGTTACCAAAAGATTAGAGAATAATATGAACAGGAAATGTCAGTATTGTGGAAGACAGAAGGAAAAGTTTAAAGAGAAAATGTCAGTAGTGTCAACTACATCAAAAAGACTATGAAAAGTTCAGGACTGAATGTTATGGGATGAATTCTTTGCCCCCCAAAAAATCATGTTCGAGTCCTAACCCACAGTAACAGTGAACGTGGACTTATTTAAAATCTATATTTTATAATTATACATGTAAATATATATATTTGCAAAGATGCACTCTCTCTCTCTCTCTCTCTATATATATATATATGTATATGTATATGTGTGTATATATATATAATTTCCTTCAAGTTATGATTATGTTATGTTATAATGAATTAGGTATCTCTATAAAAGAAAGAAGAGGGAGATTTAGAAAAAGAAACAGCTACCCACATTGAAGAAGGCCATGTGGTCACATAAGGAGAGATGGAAATGATGTTGCTGCAATCCAGGGAACTTTAAGGAATTACAACAATAAATTGAGAAAAGGCACTAAAGGATTCTTCCTCATTAGTTATGGAGGTAGAAAACCGGGATACCTTGACTTGAGACTCCACCATTCTGAGAAAACGATCTAACTTGTGGTATTTTGTTACAGCAGCACTAAGAAACTAATACATTGAAAAGAACTGAATGAGAGCTGGGTAGAGTAGTCCACACCTGTAATCCCAGGTACTAGGGAAGCTGAAGCAGGAGGATTAAAAGTTTGAACCCAGCCTAAGCAATTCAGTGAGACCCTGTCTCAATATAATATAAAAAGGGCTTGCAGAGGTGGGGCTTGTAGCTTAGTGATAGAACACACCTGGTTTCATTACCCAATACTGCCAAAAAAGGAATACTAAGAAGAACTGAATAATTACAGGACATACTAGAGGCATTTTAAGATAATTGTTTTCTAGGAACAAAGGGAATCAAGCTAGATTACAAATAACTGGGAAAGTGTGTGGGTGATTAAATTAATGCTAAAATTATAGCCCATTATTTCAAAAAAATTTAAGTGATCAAAACAAAAAAAGTTTATCTCTCATATTAAAGTATTTAAGTTTTATACTAAGTGATTTTACAAGGTTGTGATAAAATATATTCCTTTAGATACTACTGAGGTTTTGAGAAAATAATATACTGAAACAATAATTTAAAAATATCTTTTCAAAATAAAAATTAGTGACCCTGACCTCACAAATTTACTCTTATTTTAGAAATTTCCTTACTCAGTGTATTTTAACCAATATCACATACATCTATCTTCACAGTCAAGTTCGTATTGACAGGTATTTTTTTTTTCTTTTCATCCTTTTCTTTTCCTGCTGTGTAATCGAACTCTGATTTTCTTGCAGTCAGCTCTGTGTGCAAAGAATCAGGATACAATTTCACTTCATGTTACTAAGGTCAATGGGTAGTTCAATCTTAAAATAACATGAACACTAGACAAATACTTCTGACAAGCTACATCCAACCTGTAAGCCTGTACTGTGCAGGCTATTACTGCTAGAAGAGGGATTGAAACAACCAGAGCAAGCATTATTTTCTCAAGGATACATTCCAACTGACTTTGAACTTGTTTATCTTTTTTAAAATCACTTTATCAAGGTATGATTGACATGTAAAAAGGTACATATTTAATGTATACAACAATTTTTATGAATCAAAAAAGGTATCTATTACAAATCTCATTGTAGCAATTTCCTTTACATAGCCAATATTTTTTCTATTCTTTTCTAAAATCAAATGTGGTAACCATTTCAAGATATCATGTAAAAATAGTCATCCTTACCCTTCTGTCCCATAAAATAAATTATTGCAATTATCCTGACTTTGGACCGCTGCTGAAACAAGACTCAAGATAACAATGAAGAAAAGTATAATTGTCTATTTTGTTCAGCTGTTTGATCTTTGTGTGTGTGTGTGTGCATAAAAACATAGCATCATAGCCTTCAAGGAATGTGGACTTTATCTATAAACAATTAAAAATAGTTATAATATGTAACCTAAAAGGATCTTTATCACCTTGGCTTCAAATTAAGCTGTAATCATTTGCATTACTGAGAAAAAGGAAATCTCTACATTATTAAGAAAGTTCCCAAGTAGTTAAAAGTTTGCTCCTTTAGTTTATTGAAACTATGGTGTGGGTTTATTCTCAAACAACAACATTTCTATAAAATTAAATTTTGAAGTATACTTTAAAATTGTTTTTAAGAAGGAATGTGTGAATAATTTTAATTCCCTTAGACTATCTAATATAGTTTCAGATGCCTTTTTGTTGAATTGTATATTAAAAAGGTATATTATTACTAGCGTGGTGTGCCAGGTTTCTGTTCTCATGAGTAAAAGGCTCAAGGGTTACTCCACTTGAACTGGCCTAATTGGGCTGCATGAAATAACCACACAAGAGACACAAATACCTTTTTCATTGGGGTCCCTGTGATGGCTCCTCTGACCTTAAGGGTCCACAGGAAGGGAGAGAGCAAGAGCATGTACTGACCCCTTTTATAGAGAATTGTTGCTTTATGGTCACCAAAAAAGCTAAAATTACAAAGATTGAATGAGGGGAATGCCAGTTGGTATAACCAGTTTGGAAAACTGTCTGATATTATCTACCACACCTAAACATAAGTTGTGGCCTAATGGTTCACTCCTAACTAGGTATTCCCTGGAAATGTGGACACAATGTTGCCAAAACCCATATAATTTAATGTTCATAGCAATACTATTTCTGTTAGCTCCAAACTAGAATCTAGCCACAGACTCATTATCAAACATACCGATAAATTAAAAATGGTAAATATTTCAAACAATAGATATTATATAGAATTAAGAATTAACAATCTGTAACTATATCCAACAATGCAGTTGACTATCCCAAACATTGTGAAAGACTAAACACAAGAGCAAATAGCTTATTTTCTATTTATATAAAGTACTAAAACCAGGTAAATATATCCCATGTTCTTAGAGATCCTGATAGTGTTCACCCCATATGGAGGGCCAGGAGGACAGAGGGCAAGGGGCACTGACTGAAAGGCAGTATTGATTCGGGAGATAGTGAAGTTCAGTGATTTGAACTTGATGGTGGTTGTGTGTTTTTACATTAATATTAAGCAAATCATTTGCTCTTATTCTCTTTATGCATATTATACTTCACTATCAAGTTTTTTAAAAAACAACATTTCAATTTTTCTTGAATGATTAAACTCATTTATGTCAGAGTGAACCAGTTGCTTCACGCATGCATATTAAAAAGTCTTTAAAGACTGATTTCACAAATTGCTGGTAAAGCAAGCTCCCCTTATCAGATAGGACTATGTTGTTTGCGTATGTTGTCTGGGAGTTGATTGAGAAACCACTGCCTCAACTGAAGTTCTGTAAATGGTTTTAAAAAGACATTATTACATTACTTCCTGTTCTGTGGTTTACATGCAATAGAACTGAACAGAGTTGGATTACTGGAGAGTTTATGAAATCCCAGGAGGCGATAACCCCCTGCTGCTTCTACATTCCAGGAGACCTGAGCTTGTTCCCAATAGAGAACATGCCTTCATTTACCAGAACAAATCAAAGAGAGGTCACAGCATTAGAGTTCAGTGGGAGTGCAGTAAGAATCCTGATCAAGTTCTGGTGATGCTAGGATTAGTAGGTTTAGTAGGTTTTTGGAGTTTTTTTCTTGTTTTTTTTTTTTTTTTTTTCTCCTTCTTTGCTTTGCGAAAGTTTCTGATGGGTGGAGCATCCAGTAACCCCTATTTCCCAAGCTCTTTCAACTTCCTTTAGAAGCAAGTACTTTCCTGTCCTGATTGCGATTTTTAGCAGAGGTGAACTGGAGCCTGTGAGCACTCTCAGCTAATAAATGTGCCCTTAAAAGATTCAAAACATGAGATTGCCTGCAAAGATTATTTGGTTGATATTGTGGACTGTTTGTACAGCAGAAGGTAAGATGAAAACAAAAAAGCTTTTTCCTCATAAGTGTATTAGGAAACATTTGCTGATGTTGTTTTCACATAATTAAAATTTAGTCTAGAAAATGTGATTTAATTAGTAGTCTGTAGCTCAGTTTTTGGCTTTTGACATTTTATACATTAAAAATGTAATTACCTGGGCTGGGGCTGTAGCTCAGTGGTAAAGTGCTTGCCTTGCATGTGTGAGGCACTGGGTTCAATCCTCAGCACCACATAAAAACAAATAAAGATACTGTGTGTTCATCTACAACTAAATAAATATTTTTAAAAAATGTAATTACCTTATTCGAATGGCATACCTGACTATTCATAATTTTATTTCATGTATAATTTAAGAAACTATTTCAATAAGTGTTTCTGAAAACTAATCTGGTATGATCATTTCCCATGTAATTAACATAAGATACAATCTACTCTTTTTGTTTACAAGCTTTATCAATATGCTTTATTTGAAAGTAGTAAGAGATAATGTGCATATATACATAATCAAAGAAAGCCTTCAAATCAATAATGATTAGATTTATTTCAGATATAATTTTAACTCTTCCTAAAAAATAATAATTTACAAATGATATTACCATGGTCTTAAAAGTCTTGTAGAAAAGCATTACTTGTATTATTAAAATGAGAAAACCCTATCAGTTTGAAACGCAATTGAATATACAATATTTGTCACATTTAACTTTTTCATTTTAGTTTCTTTTTTCCTATGGTTATCTATAAGGTATGTTGTCTAAGAGCAGTCTTTTGGATTAGTAAATGTGAGCACTAGGATTTTTTTTTCTGATACTAGTAAAACAAATTCTAAATTTATAATTAAATTTAAAAAATCTTTTTAGTCATAGATGGACACAATATCTTCATTTATTTATTTTTATATTTATTTTTATTTTTATATGGTGCTGAGAATCAAACCCAGTGCCTCATCCGTGCGAAGCAAGTGCTTTACCACTGAGCCTCAACCGCAGTCCCTATAATTAAATTTAATTCTACCTATAATTACCAATAGATTAAAATTTTTATCCTCAGTGAAGTTTGCTTTCGTAATTCATGATAGGTAACTAGATATGTGATAGGTATCTGAGCAACATTACAATGTCAATTGAAAAACATATCATTCATAATTTCCCCGAACTTTTTACTTATCCAAAACATTTTGATTGAGAGCCTACAATATAGTACCTAGCCCCTGAAGAGTATTAGCAAATGTTACAGAACTTTTCTCCTTTGAGGTTTTTCCAATCTAGAAAATAAATTCAGATTTTTTTTTCAGTTATGTTCTTTAGGAATTTTTTTTAAAAAATTATTTAAAATTTATTTAAAGTTATTTAAAAAGTTATTTCAGTTATGTTCTTTAGGAATTTTTCTTTAAAAAGTTAATATGTTTTAAAATATTGTACCTTATTTGGGAGAGAGAGAGAGAAAGAGAGAGAGAGAGAGAGAATTTTTTAATATTTATTTTTTAGTTTTCGGTGGACACACATCTTTACTTTTTACTTTTTATGTGGTGCTGAGGATCGAACCCAGTGCCCCACGAATGCCAGGCGAGCACGCTACCGCTTGAGCTACATCCCCAGCCCACCCTTTTTCTTAGTTATATATTCTAATATGTTATTGCTTGTTAGCTCATAAACCTTATATCCAACCACTTCCCCCCCACCCTCAATACTGGGGATTAAACTCAAAGCCTTTCATGTGGTGCAAGGCAAGTACTCTCCCAGAATTACATCCCTACTCATATCTAGTGATTAAAAAAAAAAAAAACTTTATGTATGTATGTGCTTTTTTATTTATTTACTTATTTTATGTTTTTATTAGTGCATTCATTGTGGTATATTCATACAAATACATAGCATAATTTGGCTACATTTAGAACCAGGCAGATATCAGTTTCTTGCACATATAAATACAATAATTGGAAGTTGAAAATAAAGTATTATTACATTTGCAAAATGTTCTAAAAGAATGTGAATATTACCAATCATAGCAAACTTTCTTTTCCCTTAAGTAAATGTTTTTGTCTTTCTTATTTTATGGGAATGCTTTTAATGTTTTACATTACATACTGTTTGCTGAAGTTTTATGTAGATATCATTTACTATGTAAGGAAGATTTATTTTATTTTTAAAAAATTTTTCAAAATGAAGAATTAAGGCCAAGTTAAATTGAGTTGTTTAAATGATTACAAAGTAGAATTTGAAATATTATTAAAATGGAGTGCAGCACAGTATACATGATTATTCAATAAGAGTGATTTAAATTCTTCATTTGCATAATCAATTCCAGCTGGCTTGTTTCACTTGTATTTTATTTTTCTTCAATGTGTGTTTAAATGTGATATCAGTTCCTCCTGGTGAATTGAGCAATAGCACATCCATGTTTTAGAAGAAACAACTCTTTATCTGGCTGTATTCCTAACAGATAAAAAAAAATTCTAGAATTTAAAATGTTATTTAGGTCAGCCTCATAATAGCCATCAGACCACATGTAAGATAGTAAGCCAATAAGAAAAATTTCATGAATTTCCAGTGGACATAGGATTCCTATTTTATTCCTTACTTTTCAGAAAGTCTCTGAAACAATTAGTTGAAAATGTCATCGATTTCATCAGTCGATTATGCCTCAGAGAAATTTTACTAAGCAGAATAGCCTTAATTGCTGAAAGTATTCATATATACTTCAACATTTGCTTCTGTTTTTATTTTTTTCATTGAATACTGAATACTAAATTGAGAGATTGAAAGAGTTTTGAAAACTACCACAATCTGCTCTACTCCACTAGACACAAAATGTAAACATTTCATAAATTTCTTTTGCCTTGATAAGAGTAAGCATTCCTCAGAAAACCAATACTCCTACAGAATAATAATAGCAGGGAAAATGTGTAACCTCAGCTTTCTGTTTGTTCTTCCCTTTTACTATGTTGGGGACCAAGTGGCACCTTGAATGTAGTGCTTGATCTGCATTCACATTCCTCCTTGTGTAGGAGCATAAGTTGCTTTTTTCTTGTGAAAGGTCTTGGCTCCAGGAGAGAACACAGGCTACTGAGAATTGGGTGGGACTTACAAGACAGAGTTCCTTAATCAAACCAGAGTTTCAGTTTTATTGAATGTATTATGACCAAGCTTTTTCCAGTAGATCTTGAAAATTTAGGATCTAACAATTGAATACTATTTGTAATTAGGCCATAACCCCCAAATTACAAGATCATTAAAGTAAACAGATTAAAACTATACTGAACTATGTCCAACTGAAATATGCGCTGGCTTATGGTGTTTTTGGATATATGCGTTTTCTGATCCTGGAGGTTTAGAGGGCAAAAATGTTCTTTGAGGCCTAGAAAGATCTTATAAAGATTGAGAGGTTCCATTTCAGTCAAGAAAAGGAGAATTTGTTTTGTTACAAAATACATTGTTTCAGGTGTAAGATATTTTAAAATTTGAGTTAACCCTAATGTAAAAAACTGATATTATATATCATATAAAAACTAAATACACATCAATAAAAATTGTTCTTAATAAAGATATACATATAAGTGTTACATGTCATTTTCTTATCCAAAAAAGTGATAGTATATTATCTCAAATTGTTTTAATTTCAGTGTGACAAATAAAATCCCCCATTCCGTCCAAACTCCACATAATCAGAGATAGGTATATGGATTTTTACCTATATGATGAGAATACAAAGTGTAATCCCATGCAATATCTCAGTTGTCTTTAATATCTTTTCTTCTCCTGAAATACTTTGCAAGTTGATGTTGTCATAAATTCAACCATTCTGTAATTTACATGGAATGACAAACACTCTGAATCAATACTTTAATTATCCTCCATATGTCCTGTGAATTATTATAACCTGGAAATGTTATAACCATTTTAGTAGGGGAAGGTAGAAATGGATGGTACCAAGAATAAGAACAGGACAGAGTAATTCTTGAACACCAGGTGCTTCCAGGTAGAGGGATGAAGCACTACAGAGAGTGACCAGGGGTAGACATCATCCTCAGAGATGGTGGGAAAGTGAGAGGTGTAGTAAGGCGGGTCTTGTTCACTGTAAATTTAGGCATATTCTGGCAAAGCATATGCTGCCCTTCCTGCATACAATTTTAAACTGAAACTAAATATTTACACATTGGAAACTGACATAATTCTAAGGGAGAAGTAATTTTCTACATGTAAGTTCAAAAACAGGTCAGTAAACAGTTTTCATTTTTGGCCTTTGGTTACTAAAGTCTGATCTAAAGTTAAAATTGATCGGTTTTTATCCACTAAGTCTCTTTTTCTTCAGTCTACCACTTTTCCTTTTTTGCAATTATGCCTCCTCTCCCCACACCATTTCAAGCTGTTTTCTGATAATAATATATTTCAACCTAATTATGGCATACCTATTATTCTACCCAGTTTCTTATGGCTATTACCTGTTTTTCCATTCTCTTTTTATGATCCTGGGACAATCTTTTTTTTAATAATTTTTTTTAGTTGTAGATGCACACAATACCTTTATTTTATTTATTTACTTTTTATGTGGTGCTGAGGATCAAACCCAGAGCCTCACATACCTTAGGCAATCTCTTCACCACTGAGCTACAACTCCAGCTCCACCCTGGAATAATCGTCATATTCTTTTTCACTATTAAAAAATGTTACACAGAAATTGTGCAATCATGTCTTTAAATATAAAAAAATATAATTTTATTTTTGAAAGCTTATTATTAAGTGCAACATAAATTCTATTCCTTTTTTAGAGTTTATTTTTTAAAAAACTTCCTACTGCCACTGATATTTTCTTTACACCACTTTTCCCAATTATCTTTCTTCTCATGATACTTATAATTTGAATAACATTTTTAGAAGCTATTTGGATCAGATCATATATATATGCATATAAAGTATATTCATGTATATCCATGAGAAGATAGGAAAGAAATTTGATGCAGAATATCTGCTTTTTTCCATTTCCATTTTGTTCACTTGCCTTATTTTTTTCTAAATTGATTTTGTAGTTTGGGTTTTTAGTGTATTCTACCATAATCTAAGTTATTTAAAAATATCTCCTACTGTACTCTCCCCCCGCAAAAAAAAAGTGATTTTAGAAAAATAGAGCAAATGTACAAAAAATGGTAAAAATTTAAGTAAAGTTTTCTGAATCTCACTATTATCTATAATAATAATTGAACAATAAAAATTTCAAAGATACAAAATAATACCATTCTCTTAAATTTGAATGTAAAAAAAAAAGGTAAATGATGATTAAATGCATAGGGTGAAATATTTGTTGTTTAAATCCAAATAGATACTTGGATATAAGAACACTGACTTTACTTATTAATCTGGAAATGAAAGCATAACATGGAAATTTTTAAAAGTTTAAGATAAACCAAGCATAAAAAAATATTTTCACACTTTGGAAAATATTTTTATGCTGCCTATTTAATAAGTCGCTGCTCAATTTTCTTTAAGAACTGCCAATTTAATTCAAGAAAATTTTGTACATACATTGATTATTTGGAGCAAAATAACTTTTATTGCTTAATTAGAAATTTTTGAGAAGGTTTTAATTAAGCTTAAACATATAGTTTTTGTTGATTCAGGCAAATAAACATCCTAACATAAGAAATGCTTTACTATTGTTATAACTCAATATGATGAATTATTACTTGAACTATTTTTGCTAAGACATAAGTTGGTAATAAAAATTCCATGTATTGGGGATTAGAACAAAAATAGACAGGATGTATTTGACAAGACAAGACATTAAATATTATTGAAAATTATTCTATCATACAAACAGAGACAGTCCTCAATTTCAGTTAGTTTATACTTTGACAGTGATAGACTGAATTATAAATGAAGTTATGAAGGAAACAAGAGCCAAAGGAAAGGACTTGGGGTGGAACTGTGTGGCAACATTAGATGAGCTAGACTTGGGGACCGACTAGTAAAAACTGGATGGCTTTGAGCAAGCAGCATTTGAATAGAGGTTTGAAGAATGAAGCAAAGCCAGTCATCAAAAATCTGTAGTACAAATATTCTAGAGGAAGAAACAACTAGAGGAAAAAAATCTTTAAAAAAGAAAGAAAGAAAACTAAAGAGAGACCAATTTTGAAATGCTTGACAAATTATAAACAAACCAGGGTAGATCTGTCCCAGTTAATGAATGGAACACTTCTGAGAAGAGACCAGAGAGAATGGCAAGATTCAGATAATGTGTTTCCGTCCAGGTGGAGGTAAGGAATGAAGACTCCTTAGTAAAAATGAGATGTCTGAGAAGAATTTTAATCACAGGAGTGATGTGATCAGATTTGCAAAAATCACTTGTGGTTTGTACAGAATGGCCTGAAGAATAGAAGAACTGAGGCCTAGAGACAAGTTATGGCTGGTCAGTTACATAATGTGGAGAAATGGAGAAGGGATGATAACTTTTTTTCTTACAAAATCCAGTGATGTCACTTAAAATTGTGAAAGAAAGCACTGGAGTGTTAAAAATTATTTGTGGTTAAAAAAAAAGAAGAAAACAAAAAGGTAATTGTGTAAGAATTCCTTAGGTCTGATAAACACCTATACACGGAGTAAGGTTTTGAGGAGTTGGTAGGAAGAGATATGGCCTTATACTTTATATCTTATTAAAAGTAACTAAATTTGAAAGATCAAGTATTAGAAGTATAAACATATTGTTTGAAATTGGAATGATAAGCAGAAAAAAATTATTGGCCTCTGGGCCAAAGTCTTTGCAGATGAACTACATTTTGGGTAGAGATATTCCTTTAATAAAAGTGATTTTAATCAAATAAATTGATAGGAAACTTTGCATCACTTTGTCCCATTAACTTAATAAAAGCAAAGGAACTGGATTCATCAAAATCTTAAGGTCATGGAAAATAGTCTCTACTTACAATGTTGGGAACTACATTTGAAATTTAACTAATGTATTTTCCCAGTAACTGGAACAACACAAAATTGATCTGAATTTTGAAAGTTAAAGACACACAGTCCAACCTATAACTAAAGAGAAATTCTCTATGTAGCAACCTAGACATGAAATTTCAATATCAACACAAAAACATCAGGCTTCTGTGGTAGTGGTGAAGGATGGAGAGTGGTGGTGTTTTGTAATGGGATATTGGCACCACCTAGTGGAGATTTTGTTCCTTTAAATTATGAATCTCAAAGCTCACGTTAACTTCACTAACACTAATGTTAAAATATTTTGCAAAATCTTCTGAGGAAAATCAATGAATATTACAGCCTACACAGATATTTTATTTTTTCACAAAATGTAATTTCACAGGAGTATTTTTTTAATGAAATGTAAAACATTTTTGCCTGAATATGTCTATGGTAGGACTTGGTGCAGTTGGTTGTCTTCCCCCCCCCCTTTTTTTTAAAAAAATATTTTTAGTTGTAGATGGACATAATACCTTTTTATTTATTTATTTTTATGTGGTGCTGATGATCAAAACCCAGTGCCTTACACGTGCCAGGCAGTGCTCTACCACTGAACCACAACCCCAGACACTTTCCCCTTACTTTTTAAAAAGAAATTCTAGAACAGAAAGTTAAATAATTACTATTATTTATAAAACCAAGTAATAAAAGAAGTTTGACAATTGAAATAATAATCTAACAAATATGTATGATAATATCTTAAAATTTACCATTTTTAAAACTAATATACAATGTTTCTAATATCACTGTTATTGTATCTTAATAGCACACAGTCTTAAAAGCATTAACAATTAAAATCAATAACCAGCATATTTATTTTTTCATTTGACTTTATTTACTTTTGTTTTAATTAGTTATACATGACAGTAAAATGCACCCTAACACATCACACATAGATGGAGTATAATTTCTCATCCTTCTGGTTGTACATGATGTAGAATCCCACTGGTCATATAGTCATATGTGTACATAGGGCAATAATGTCTGATTCATTCTGCTATCCTTCCTACCCCCAAACCCCGTATTTATTAACTTTGTTTTTATTTTGTATATCATATAATTAATATTACAAATAAGAATAATATGTAGATTTTTCTTTCATATTTTATTGTAAAATATAATACATATAAGTAAATAAAATATGAACATAATAATCTATTACAAATAATTCTAATCATTCTGTTTTATTCCTAATGATGATTATTTGTGCCCCCTCCCTTTACTCTTGATTAGTCTTGTCAGGATTGCATTAATTTTGTTTTGTCCCCAAACTAGCTTTTAGTTTCTTTAATACTTTATATATTGTGTATTTTTTTCATTTTATTATTTCTGCTCTTTTTACTATTATTTACTAATTTCTTTCTACACAGCAATTTTTCTAGCTTTTTGAGAATTGTCACTTCCTTAAGTTTTACCTCCTTCCTGTATTTTCATTTATTTTACTAAATGTTTGTGTACAATTTTGGTTATTGTTCACTTCAAATATTTTCTAATTCTTATTGATTTCCTCATTGACCTATAGAAGATTTTATGTATTTGTAAACCAATTATTTTTTTTATTGCAATTTTCTTGGGTTTTTTTCTTATAACATGGGGGAACAAGAATATATTTTGATTTTGATAGTTTGAAATTTATCAGAACTTGCATTATTATCATCTAATGTAATTTATTTTCATAAATATTTTATGGTGTTTTTTTTTTTAAATATTGTTGGGTACAGTGTTCTTTGTATATAAAGTAAGTCTTTTGTTTTGTAAGTTTTTCAAAATATCCTTAAGAATTTTTCTTGCTTTGTTCTCATCAATTATTAATAGGTACACACTGTCTCCAACAGAAATTTTGAAATATATACACTCTTAAGATTTTATATATGTTTGTGTGTGTGTGTGTGTACTTTTTACTAGATGCTTCACTTTTTTTTTTAGAGCGAGAGAGAGAGAATTTTTTAATATTTATTTTTTTCTTAGTTTTTGGCGGACACAACATCTTTGTTTGTATGTGGTGCTGAGGATCGAACCCGGGCCGCACGCATGCCAGGCGAGCGCGCTACCGCTTGAGCCACATCCCCAGCCCAGTGCTTCACATTTTATTTTAGACTTTTTTTGTGTGTGTACTGGGGACTGATACCAGGGGCATTTAACCACTGAACCATATCTCCAGCCCTTTTTTATATTTTATTTACAGTCAGGGTCTCGCTGAGTTGCTTAGGGCCTTCCTAAATTGCTGAGGCTGGCTTTGAACTTGAGATTCTCCTGTCTCAGTCTCCTGAGTCTCTGGGATTAAAGGCATGTGCCACTGCTCCCAGAATTATTGGTATTCTTGATGACAGCCATTCTGACTGTTGTGAGATGAAATCTCAGTGTAGTTTTGATTTTCATTTCCTTGATTGCTAATGATATGGAACATGTTTTTCATATGTATTTGTATGTCTTCTTTTGAGAAATTTGTGTTTAATTTGTTTGCCCTTTTAGTAATTGGGTTATTTGATTTTTTTTTTTTTGTGTAAGGTTTTTTGAGTTCTTTATATATCCTAGATATTAACCTATGTCAGAATAGTCACTAATAAAGATTTTCTCCCATTCTGTAGGTTCTCTCTTCACATTCTTAATTGCTTCCTTTGCTGTGCAGAAGATTTTTAATTTGATACCATCCCATTTATTAACTATTGGCATTATTTCCTGAGTGTTAGGTAGGCTGTTGAGTTGGAGTGATGATCCTACATTTTCTTCTAGGAGTTGCATAGTTTCTGGTCTAATTCCTAGGTCTTTGATCCATGTTGAGTTGATTTTTGTGCAGTATGAGAGATAAAAGTCTAGTTTCATTCTTCTACATATGGATAGCCATATGTACAAATGGATTGAAACATTCAATCCATTTCTGTGTCGTAAAATTACTGATGTGTTGCAGTTAAAATCTAACCCTTTAGCTTAATCCCTTATACTGTATTTGATTCCTCTTTACAATCTTGTTGCCTTCTGAATTGGTTAATTTTCATGATTTAATATTTCCCTTAAAGTAGGTTAAAAATTTCATCTCAATTCTGCTTCTATAACTTTGCCAATTAACTAGTTGTCTTAATTCATTTGGACTGCTGTAGCACACCATCATTAACTGGGCAGTTTATAAAAACAACACATGTTTATTTTTGACAGTTCTGAAGGCTGGGATGTGTGAGAAGGTGCAGCAGAGGATCAACTGAGGGCACCTGCTGATACATAGGCAGCACCTTCTACTTGTGTCCTCACACAGTGGAATGGACAGGGCAGCCTCCTTTGTAAAACCACTCTAAAGCTTCTTTTAACATAGCTCTAATCCCCTTCATGAGAGCTCCAATTTCACAATCTAATTACCTCCCCAAACCCCACCTCCTAATACCAACACATTGGTGATTAGGTTTAAACATGAATGTTGGGGAAGCAACAAACATGGATATCATAGCACGAGCCTTCTTAACAGAGTCTGATGCTAATTTATCACTCAGACAGCAGAAGATTATGTAAATGTCAATCAGTTGATCAATATACCCATTTATCTATTTAGCTCTTAAAATAAGAGATTCTTCCTAGTTGCTTAGGAAATTGTGGGAACAATCTAAGCAAGTCTGAAATCTACATGGTGAGAAGTCAGAAAGAGAAGGTCACAAGCAGACTGGAACTCACAGGAAGACAACTGCTGTCCAAGTAAAATTCCTCCCAGAATTTTTACCTTGAATAATCACCTGGAGTAAAGTCAATAGATTTATTGCATGGCCTCCTAGCAGCACATAGATTAGTGTTTGATCAAATACCAAAAGATGGAGGCCCAGCCATTTTCATCTATCAATTATTATGCCTATGTATGAGTATGAGTGCACGAATGGTGTAACCCTATATCATGTACAACCACAGAAATGAAAAGTTGTGCTCCATTTGTGTAAAACATAAAATAAAAAAGAAAAAAAGAAAACTATCACACTCTTCTCAACACTGAGAGCTTATAAGACATCAATTCTCTTTTCTCAGTTTATACACCATTGTCATGTAGTTTATATATGTGTGTGTATGCACACTTGTGTATTTAAACAGTATAAGATTATATATGTACATATATTATATATATATATTTGTTTTGTAGTCAATGTTAATTTCAATTTACTCCTGTGTATATCATTTTCTTGGCTCTTCATTTCTTCTTTTATCATAGACCCTATATCCAGGGGCATTTTCCTTTTCCTGAAGTATATCTTTTAGTTCATTTGTTTTTGTTTTATTAATGTGAATTTATGGAGGCAATTTTCTCAAATTTTATTGATCAAATTTTCATTTTTGAAAAATTATTTCTGTATGTAGAATTCTAGATTGGTAATTACAGCTTTCTCCGAATTAAAAATATCTTTTAATATCTTCTAGCTTGTTACCACTATTGAGAAGTCTGCTGTAAGTCTAACCATTAACTGCCATTAAATGAATCTGACTTTTTCTTTGGCCAGTTTAAGATTTCACTCTTTTCTTTGGTTTTCTGTGTATTCTTTAAAATGAAGCTAGGCATTCATACCAGTGATACCACCAGTTACCCAAGAGGAATCCTGCTTCCTCACACATTGAAGTATAACATTAGAGAAGCACACTGAGGCAAGCATATAAAGCAGGGTTTATTTAGAAAGGGGTAACATAGACTTCTCCCAGGAGGGGGAAGGAGGCCATGGCTGGTATCTTGGTATCTTAAGAAGTGAGGGTATTCTGCCTTTTTTTTTTTTTTTTTAATGTCTTAGGCTTCCTTTGTTCTCCTGCTCTCTTCCCTTTATCTCTCTCCTTTCTGTGTATGTGACTATGCCAGGAGATGCTCAGGTGGAATGACCAAAAGGTGAGAAGCAGATGGACAGGGGGATTGACCAGATGAAGCAGCCCAGGATACATTAATTAACAACTTTTACAACTCCCTGTAGGGAGGGACAATTCCTGGGACAGATTACCTTAGCAACAGGTTGGAACAGGTCAGGTTATCATGATAAGGGTGGAAGAAGGGCTCTGAAGTCCCTGGGGGGCAGACTCCAACTTCAAATTGGCCTCCTTGATCCGACCTGACTTGATTTACCTATCTATGTTGACTGCCTGTCTAATGCTAGCTTCATAAGGGTGAACCCATTCAGGGTTTAATTTGACTTTCATCATTTTTATTACTTTTACCTAATAAACCTAACAAGTAATGGTCATGTTAATGACTGTTCTTAAGATAATGAAATTTTTTTTTTTCATTTTAACATTTGATTTTTGGTAGTATTGGTGCTTTTCTTACTGAAAAGGAGAATGTAATTATTCAGTTGTTTAATTTTGCATAGGTTTTTTTAATTTTAAAATACTCTAATATATATGTTGTTTTTGAAGTTTGTTTTATTTATTAAACTTTATATTTTTGATATTTAATCATAGTGTTTAAAACATTAAGTTTTCATTGTATATAGGATGAGTATTAATTATGATAATGTACTGTGTATTTCAAGAGCTAGAGAAAGGATTTTGAATGTTCTAACTGCAAAGAAATAATTGTTTGAGGAGAAAGATATTTGCCCTGATTTGGACACTGTGCAAAGTATACATGTATTAAAACATCACAAAGACCCTATAAATATGTGCAAATAAGTATCAATTAAATAGATATTTTCACCATGAAGAAATGATAGATCATTGAGAAGATAGATGTTTAGCTTGACTTAAACATTGCACAGACTATACAAACAGGGATATACCACATAGTGAACTGTTATTAGGTGTAATTTTGGTTTTAATCTATCAATTTTTCAAAAAATAAAAGAAAAAATGAAAATATTGATAAAATAAGCAATTCTGATAGTAGGTTAATGGCACAAAAATAATAGTGAGTTAAACAACTGACAGAGTGTCACATATAGTGTTCAGTTAAAGAAGATTTAAGAGAATGTGTATTCTCTTACATAGATTGTGCTAAGATGTGAATCCCTTTGCTTTGGTGCCCCACACCTTTGGCCTTGTGGGCTGCAACCAACATGGCTTCTCTTTTAGATGGCTCTGCCCATTGCTTCCTACAGCTTTCCTTGGCAGATGTTCCATGTTACTAGAATCTCTTAATTCCTGAGGTCTCTACTGCAGCTGCAGCTTCATTCTCACATTTTAATGCATTTCTGTCTCAGGGGTTACCTGAAAGGATTCTGACTCTCCTGCACTTTTCCTGGCCTCCCAGGCCTTCCTTTGAAACCTCAGTGGGGGCCTCCATGATCCCCAACTCCAAAATCCTACATTCTTGAACAGTGGCACCACATAAATGATGCCAACTTTTGCTGCCAGTTCAAGGAATAGCTGGGCTCCTTGACTATGGTTGCAGGGGCCCTTGAATCTAGACAACTGAACATTATATAAGGAATCCTGGGGAAGCAACTTCATAGATCCCTCTTATGGAGGCAGGGTGCTCCTATGATCTCTTTTCAAATGAATTTTTATTTTATACTCTTAAGACTTCTATGGGTGTAGTTTTCTAAGATGCCCTCAAAGAATCTTTCCTTGTATCTCTGTACAAAATACTTAGCTTCTCTTTAGTGGTGGTAATCTCTTCAGCAACCACATCTTCTTGGCCCCAATTTTACTTTTACTTTTTTGGCAAAACTGAAAAGCTTTTTGAATCTTTCTTGTTTTGTTTTTTTTTTAATTTAATTTTTTTTTTTTTTTGCTTCTCATTATCATAGTAAACTTGGATTAAGAACCACCAGCAATACTCATGCAACTTTCTGAATTTGTGCTGCCTTGAAATTTCCTCCCCCAGATCAATTAGTCCATCAACCATAGATTGAGACTCAAAGTTTCAGGTCATGGGCAAATTGCAGACAAGTTCTTTGCTGTCATGTGACTGTATCTAATGTGACTTGTCTCTAATCCACTTCCTAAGAGTCCTCATTACCATCTGCAACCTCATGAGCATAGACTTTTTACTGTTCATATTGTTATCAACATTCTGGTCTTCTCAGCTCCCATCAGAATTACCTAATAAGCTTTGCTTTTAACATTCTAAGTTTTCTCCAGCCTGCATCTCCAAACTTATCAAACTCCTGCCACAAACCAGTTCAAAATGCTTCTGAACTACATGGTCAGATTACTCACAGCAACAACCCTACTTTTCAGTATCAATTTGTATGTTAGTCAGCTTTTCATCTCTGTGACCAAAGTACCTGACAACAGTTACTTAACAAAGAAAGAATTTATTCTCAGTTTATAGTTTTAAGGACTAAACCTGAGTTGGTGAGCCTAAAATAAGTTTTCCTTTGCGAATTCTCAGTTAACATATAATTTTAAGCGCCTAACTAATTTTAGAAATGAAATTTTAAGCACCTAATTTTAGAAATGTAAGACAATGATTTCATGCTTCAACATTTACTATTATAGACTCAGTTGTTATTTTAGTGTTATCAAAATAATTTTTTTTCTGTATGTGTTTAAGGTATTTTGCTTTTGTTTTTTGGTGTGTGTGTTTTATCAGAGCCTGAATATAGGTTTCCTTTGTGTATATACTCAGGGAGTTTGCCAAGATTTACATTTGTGTTGTGATTTCTCTAATCAATTTTAGGTACCTTTGAGTTATTAATTTTTCAGTTATTACTTCTGTCAATTCTCCCTCCTTTGAAACTCCAGTTATTCATATGTTGTGTCACTTAACTCTACATGACACATTTTGTTTTTACTCTGTTTGATTTGTTCTTGTTTATGCACTTTAGCCTTTCTGTATTTCACTTGTGGCATTTCTACATTAGACTTTCTTCAAGTTTAATATATTTCCCTCTGTGTCCATATGACTCATAAGACATTATTTCACATATTTTTCTGTAGTTTCAGAATAACACATGATTTTTAGAGTCATTTTGTTTTGGGTATCTTTTTATTTTTACTCATTTACGTCTTCTTTATATACATACTTAAAAGAGTTATTCTAAAGATATTGATAGCATTGTAGCTTCAGGAGCTAATTGTCTGCTATATACTAACTTTATTTTCTCTTCCTGGACATACTTTTTCTCCTTTCATGTATGCTTTAATTTTCATTTGAAGAGATGGAATGTTATGACTTAAGTTTATATAATTACTCCCACCAACAAGAGTGTTTTCTTTCTTTTGATGCAAAGAGAGGACTGTGTGTGTGTGTGTGTGTGTGTGTGCATGCTCATATATTTTCAATTGAGAACATGGTTAGAATCTTGTTCCTCTATCCCAAAAGACTGATAAATTTATCTGCTTCTTTGATGCTTTGACTCCTGTTTGAAAATTTGATCCTGAGTGATTTTCAAATATAGCAAATATGTTAATAAAGATACTAACTGTTTACTTAAAGCAGGACACTTTTCCTGTTGGAACTTTTTGTCTGAGAATATGGGAAATTTCAGTCCAAAGCTTCACCAGGGAACTCTGATTCTAAACAAGTTTCAGAAAATTTTATGCTAGACGTAATCTCTCAAAGTTCATCTGGTTCTTCCTTTCTTCATTACCATTCCTCTATTTATTCAAATTCTGATCATCAATCTATATCCAGAGCTGGCAGTCAAAACAAGGTAAGAAATAGCCAAAGACCATATGTTTGCATGAAATAGGGCTTTTTCACTTGGATTTATTTCATTTAATTCTCTCAATCCCACAATTTACTTTTAAACACACACACACACACACACACACACACTGTTTTACATGCACACTGTTCTAGTCAGCTTTCTGTTGCTGTGATTAAAAGATCTGACCAGAACAATTGTAGAGGAGGAAAAATTTATCTGAAGGCTCACAGTTTCAGAAGTCTCAGTTCATAGATAGGCAGCTCCATTCCTCAGGGCTGGAGGTGAGATGAAACATCACGGGGGAAAGAGTGTGGCAGAGGGAAGCTGCTCATATGATGATCAGAAGGCAGAGAGAGAGACTCCACTGGCCATGTACAAAATATATACTCTAATGACACATCTCCTCCAGCCACACCCTACTCACCTTTATCTACCACTCAGTTAATCCCCATCCCCCCATCAACAGATAAATTCACTGATTGGGTTAAAGCTATCATAACCCATTCATTTCTCTTCTAAACTTTCTTGCATTATCTTATAAGTGAGCTTTTGGGGACACATCACAACAAACCCATGACACACATTCCCACAAGGGATGGATCAGTAACCATATAGGTATTTTTAAAAGCAAAGCTAACCCCAACACACCATATGTTTGCTTTTATTATTTGCAGATTGCCAGGGACCTCCTCCAATAGGAGATACAGAAATTCTGTTAGGTTCCTGGCCTGACCAGCCTTATACAGAGGGTACTCAGGCTACCTACAAATGCCACCCTGGCTACAGAACCCTTGGCACCATCAAAAGGGCATGCAGAAATGGAGAATGGGTGGCTCTTAATCCAGCCAGGATATGTCAGAGTAAGTACTTCGCTTTTTTAAACAATATTTATTCTTAAGTCTTAGGTGGACACAATATTTTTATTTAACATTTATGTGGTGCTGAGGATTGAACCAAGTGCCTCATGCATGCTAGGTGAGCACTCTACCACTGAGCCACAACCCCAGCCCTGAGTACTTCACTTTTTTGGTGAAACTTATGAAATCTTTTAGTTGTGAAAATGCTTAATACTTGATATTGTAACAATACTGGTTGAATTATATCATTTTAATACAAAGCAATACATGATTATTTTTAAAAAGAGGACAGTAATCCAACAAAATTCAAAAATACATTCAATTATAAAATAATAGCTTTGTTATTTTCAATTTTCCTTATATTCAGAATTATCCTCTAATTAAATGCCAAATATCTTTGTCCATCAACTCCTACATAAAATGTGTTCCCTGTATAACATACTAATATATATATATATATATANTACTAATACATATACATATATATTTTAATTTTAGAGAAGCCCTGTGGACATCCTGGGGATACTCCATTTGGTTCTTTTCATCTTGAAGTTGGAAATAAATTTGAATATGGTGCAAAAGTTGTTTATAAATGTGATGAGGGGTATGTAGTCAATATTAAAAAGGTTTATAACTCAAATACTAAAGAGGAACTATACTAATTTATATACACAAATAACTTGAAAATTAAGGTACAATATAAATTATTATATGTGATGTCATACTGTCTCCTTAACATTAAGAAATTCAAGCTTAATTACTCTGATATAGTATTATTATAAGTATATGGAAAAACAGTTCGCATGTAAGTTAGTGTTCACCCAAGGCATCTTTTCTACATTGTACTATTTGCAGGGTATTTTGGGTTATTTATATTGGAGATAATTGGACATATAATAAAATTATAAATTTATAAAATTTAGGAAGAAGCAAGTCTTTGGTTGTAAGTTTTACTTATAAATGCTATTATTTAAATTTCCATGTTATACAAATTCTTCTTATCATTCATATCAAAAATGCTACTCTTTCAGAATCATTGATTTTATGCCTTCTAACCAACCAGTCAGGTTTCCTGACTGATCTCATCATGATACCTCCTTAGTATTTATTCTTCTCTATTATTCCTCTAGGTCAAAAACTTATTTTGCAGAAAATTTTGTACATTAGAAAGCCATGATCAGATCACTGTAATTTTATACTAAACAAGAAGAATCAAGAGATTATAAATCAAATCATTATTCTCCCCTCATACATTTCTTGATTTGGAAGCAAGAAAATGTAATAGTTTAAAGGTCAGGCTTCACACTAAACCCACTTTCCAAATCTTCAACTCTCAGTATCTGTGTGTATAAATAGGTCTTTACTTGTATTTTGCTCTCTTTTTAAAGTGAACACATATCATGTGCATCATGGGATTAGTGAGAGAAAGAAATAAGACCCATATTGAAGCCCTTAAAAGAGATCCTGGAATATTTCAAATGCCCAATAAGTATTAGTTCTTAATAGTTTGGCCTCTTCAGAGGAAGTTTTTCAAACACACTTTCAGTTCAACTCTCAGTCATTACTACTGTGGTCTTCATATATAACCAAGTAGGTTAAGCCAATCTGGGCCTGAACTTTTCGATTTGCTCTACCTCTGAAATATCCCTTTATTTCTAGAAAAGTCTTCCCTTTAGATTCCAACAATGACTTGGAAAGAAATCAAAATCCATAAATTTCTTTTACTTGATTTCCTCAATTGTAACAATTCATATTTACAACTTGTTGAAGAAATTAGCTACAGACTTGCCTCTGACTCTGGCTCTCTTTACCTCACCCTGTACATTAGAAAGCCATGATCAGACCACTGTAATTTTATACTAAACCACTAGGGGTAACTCTGCTATAGCCTCACTGTGAGAGTTCCTGCTCTTCTCTTAGTCTCCAACAGAACTTTGTCAGTGAAATCACTGATATTTATCAGTGAAATTAAGTTTTCAGATCATCCAGCAAACTGAAGTAATTTATGTTATTTTAAAATTATTTTATTTAAAATAAATTTAACTCTTAAATTTATTTTCAAGGGGATATAATTGTTTTGACCTGGTTATAGATGGTGAAGTAGATTTGAAAAAAAATTTTTTTTGTATTTGTAGATGGACAGCATGCCTTTATTTTATTTGTTTATTTTTATGTGGTGCTGAGGATCGAACCCAGTGCCTCACATGTGCAAGGCAAGCACTTTGCCACTGAGCTACAGCCCCAGCCCAGTGAAGTAGATTTTTTTACCCCTTGGTTTCTGTCTTTTTGATCTTTTGTCTGTAGTTATTTCCCTTGCTGAATACTAACCATTTAACTGGATATTCAATGCAGATATCCAGTTTTATAATCCTACAGGAATTATAAAATTTTTGAGAAATTTCGAAAAACCTTAAAATTTTTTTTTTTAAATTATTATTCTGCATGTCTGGGTTTGAGTGTTGTGAGCTACTGTTTATTGCCAATCACTATCAAATAGGCAACTTCTCTCTTTTTCCTCCCCTCCTCCCTCCAAATATTTGGACCATGGGAGGCTTTTGCAGAATGTTGCAGAATATCTGAAACATCTTTGGGAAACAAATGGATCTCTGGTGCAGGTGGAAAAAAAAATAACCAGAAAATCTGCTTTCTCTGTTAAGAGGGTACATTCTAGCTAGTAGAGAAGTTACAGGATAATTTTAATAGTCAATTATTTTGTTTCCTTTACATGAATGATACATAGAATAAATGCTTGGCTCTGTGAATAAAACTTGGTTTATGAAAATATTTTCTTTCCTTACAGAATTAGTCACAAAAGCATTTTCCTTTTTTTTTTTTTTTTGAGGGAGAACATTTATTTTACTTGTATAATGAGCAGAACAATCCTTATTTGCAAATGAAGAAAACAAAGGCCCATGAAAATTATTTAGTGAGTCTGCAGGTCTTTCAAAGAAAGAAAAAAGAGAGGGGGAGAGAAAGACATTTAAACAGGAAGGAAGGAAGAAAGGAAGGAAAGAACAAATGATGGTAGGAAGGGAGAAAGGATAGTAGGGAAGGTAAAGGAAGAGAAAAAGAAGGAAGGAAACATATAAGTTGCTAATTTTCCATAAAAAGGAGTTTATGAGAGACATTCAGAATAGCATTAAGCTAAAAACTGCATGCAAATACGTAATCTCTTGCCAGTCTGTTATTTTTGTGTTTTCAGGTATCGAATGTTAAGCGAGAATAATTTCCGTGAATGTAAAGCAGAAGGATGGACAAATGACATTCCTATATGTAAAGGTAATATAAAATTTATGTACAATCTCTCAAGATAGCTAAACTATTTAAGCTTTTTCAAAACGTTTGACATCAAAACATCCTTAAGTTTTTAATTAAATATTTTTTATTTTAATTATTTTTTTTTTGGTTTATAATACAGTGCAGTTCCTTCCCTTGCTGAATACCAACCACTTAACTGGATATTCAATGTGGATATCTAGTTTTATTATCCTACAGGTTGGTGGCTTTAAGAAACTTTTTAAAAATCTGAAAAAGTTGTTCTTTCTGCATTCTGCTTGTCCAGTGCAGCAATGTATCTAGTCATTTTCTCTTATTTTTTATTTTAAAATTTATTTTTGGTACCAGGGAATGAACTCAGGGGTGGCTCAATCACTGAGCCACAGTTCCATCTTTTGGGGATTTTATTAAGAGACAAGGTCTTGCAAAGTTGCTTAGGGCCTCACTAAGTTTCTGAGGCTGGCTTTGAATTTGTGATCCTACTGCCTCAGCCTACCAAGTCTTTGGGATTACAGATATGTACCAAACACTCCTGACAAGTCATTTTATTATTACATATTTTGTGTTTTGATATATCAAATATAGGAGTTGAGGTTATAGCTCAGTGGTAGTGTGTTTATTAGCCATGCATGAGGACCTGGGTTTTATTTCCAGTACCACAAAAATAAATAAATAGATAAATAAGAGAGAGAGAGAGAGAGAGAGAGAATAAATAAACAGATAAATCCAAATCCCTTGGGATCCTTGTTAAAACTGAGATTTGGGTTACTTAAAAAAAAAAAAAAAGGCCTATTGAATCAGTATCTTTGGGGTGAGAGAGAAGCACTCCTAGAATTTTCATTATAACAAGAATCCAGGGTCCTTCTATAGTAAAAAGGTTTGACTTCCATAACTTTGGATATTTGAAAATATAAAGTAAAATCAAAATAAGTACTCAAGTTATTTTGAACACTGAGGTGGAAGAGGAAGGAAATTTAAGAACAATTTTTTATTGAAATAAATATTATGAAGTTTACTTTTATATCTTGTAGAATGCTGGTTTATATTATTTGGGGCATAAATGGAAATTTTGTATTTAGTCATTCTAAACATATATTTCTTAATAATTTGAGCTACTTGTTACCATAAAAATGCAAACTACCATTCAAAGTAGTAGTTGTTTGTTTACTTCCACAGAAAAGAATCAGAGATAAACAGTAATTTTAATGTTACCTAGCTTTTATCTTTTGCAAACAGGTGTATCAAATGCTTCTAAAAATATTTAAGTAATTTCCTTTATTTTATATTGCTGATGATTTTACACACACACACACACATACACATATGCACGCACAATTTTATTATAAAGTTTTCAAATTCTACTAGAAAAAATTATTTTTGTTTTTTCAGTTGTTAAGTGTTTGCCAGTGACAGAACCAGAGAACGGGAGAATTATCAGTACTTCGATAGAACCAGATGAGGAATATTATTTTGGACAAGTCGTGCAGTTTGAGTGTAATTCAGGCTTCAAACATGAAGGACACAAAGAAATATTTTGTTTAGTAAATGGTCATTGGAGTAATGAAAAACCAAGATGTGTGGGTAAGATGTACTTAAATGCTTGCTTGATTGTTCTTAGTTTTTCTTATGAAAATATACATTTGAAAACATTGTACACAATAATGAATATAAAAAATTTTTAAAAAGCTAATGTTTATTAAGCATGTACAATATCCCTGTAGTTGATCTTAGTTTTCTATATAAGTCATCTAGTTTCTACCTACAAAACAGTTTTATGATTTATATGTACTAGTATCATCTCTATAATTGAAGAAATTTTGGTGCAAAATTGTTTTAGTCAGCTTCTTGGCTGCTTGATCAAAAAATTAACAAGACCAATTTGAGGAGGAAAAGTTTATTTGAGGTCTCTCAGTTTCAGAGGTCTCAGTCCATGGATAGCCAGCTCCATTCCCTGGGGCTCAAGGGACATGATGGGGAAATAATGAAGTGATGGAAAGTGGCTCAGGACATGATGATCAGGAATGAGAGAGAGAGAGAGAGAGAGAGAGAGAGAGACTGACTCTCCTCACACATGAGCTTTTGGGTGTTACTTCACATGTAAACCATACAAAAATCAGATCATGCAGCCTAGATTACCATAGCATAGAGAGTCTAGATTTAAACCTAGGTTATTATCTGACATCAACATCCATACTCTAACCATAAACATATTGTTGTTGGCTCTTTTTTCAGGGTGGTGGGCACCAGGGATTGAACTCAGAGGCACTCAACCATGGAGCCATATCCCTAGCCCTTTTTTATATTTATTTAGACACAGGGTTTGAATTGCTTAGTGTCATGGAGTTGCTTAATGTCTTGCTATTCTTGAGGCTGGCTTTGATCTTGAAATTCTGCCTCAGCCTATGCTGCTGGGATTACAGCATGTAATACCACTCCTGGCTGTTACAGGTTAAAAGAGAATGCTCAGCCTTTCTGTGCTGATCTCCAGAAAAGTCTATTTTTAATCCTGGATGCCAAATATTTATTATTTGTTTCCACTGATGCATCATGATGGCATTATATTTTTGAATAACTCATCTTTGATAACTTATTTCTAGGAAATGATTCTCTTTTTTATTTGTGCTGAAAGTTAATTATGAACTGCTGAACATAATTGAATCCACCAAATAAATAATTTTATTTTAGAAAAATCTCTAAGTCAATTGTAAGCCATGATTTCTTCAATTTATTTTCTCATACTACAGCTGATTTGTATATCTTGATTCATCAATGATTTTGGCTTTTAAGTTAAACATTATGGCCAATTAGTTTAATAGTACCATACTTCATTTAACCTATTCTTGTTGGGAAGAAGTTTCTGTCATATTTATTTATTATCTAAAACCTCTGATTTATTCACATTTTTTATCTATTCTACCTTACAGTAAATAGGATACTTAAGAAATTATTTATTTATTTAACAGAATACTGTGATAATAATATTAAGTTAAATACTTTAGAGGTTCATATATGGGATTTCTATGATCACAGCTAGATGTCATGACTAGCAGAACCTTCCTGGAATTGCAGATGCTTAAGGAAAGTCTTACAGGAAGAGAGGGCTGTTTTTAGGTGACCATGAAGAAGGCAAAAGCATGCCAGTCCCAGGAAGGTCAGAAGAGGAACATAGAAAGGCAGTGAGGCTTCAATAAGTGTGAAGTCCTATTGTTCCTTGTTCACTGTCCACAGGGGCCTCGCATAGGATGCAGTCAGGTGATAAATCAGTGATGAACTGAAGATAAGCCAGTACAAGGTACTGAGAAGCTAATGCACCATTCTTAAGAACTTAGCTTTAATGCAGACTGATTTGGGAACTGGTGAAGGATTTCAAGTGGAGGAATAAAGTGACCATTTGGAAGTTTTCATAGTTAAACCCAAGAAAAACAGATTAGGAAGATGGAAGAAGAGGATTTGGGAAAACAGTTATCATTGTCACTATCTCAGAGAAAAGTGTTTGAGAGAAGTGGTGTCAAAGATGATGGGGGCAGTTTTCTGTTGTTATTATTTGTGTGTTTGTTTTGACAGAAAACCTGTATAGATGGTGAAGACACAAAAGCAGAATCTCAGTTACTTCCAAAGATGTAATGAAAAATGAGTTGAATAAATTTCCTTGAGAAAGTTTTCTGTTGAATAAGTACTCTAATCAATAACAAGAAAATGTTTTATTTTTACAGGTCACTTGGAAAAAATATTTATCACAGTAAATCTATATTCAATATCACATATACATTTGATGAGTATTACTATAAATCACTGCCAAAGGACTAATTTACCCTTAAACTAAAGTTGAAATATGATTTTACTCAGAATTTTAGCTTCTGGCAAAAATGAAGAGCAACAGATGATAACAACTGATGTTAAGAATAACAGATAAAACAGACAGTCAAGCCAAAAGAGAACTTTTGTTTGGTTGGCTGATTTACCTAATGGAAACAAAATTTCTATTTTTATATAAACACAACTTGGTTATAGTCCTTTAGTTCATAATAAACATTTTAGAATTTAATCCCTTGCATTTAGAAATTTCCTGCACATCGCCAGAAATTAGAAATGGCTATTCTGTATCTCCTAAGAAAATTTATAAGGAGAATGAAATATTTCAATATAAATGTAATCAAGGTTTTGAAAACAGTGAAAGAGGAAATGCTACATGCACTAGTTCAGGATGGAGTCCAATTCCTTCATGTGAAGGTAAGGTTATTTTTATTTTCTGTCTCTTTTGTTAAAAATTTTATCAGGCCTGGTGCGGTGGTGCACGTCTGTAATTCCAGGGCTTAGGAGGCTGAGGCAGGTGCATCACAAATTCAAAGCCAGCCTCAGTGACAGTGAAGTACTAAGGAACTCAGTGAGACCCTGTATCTCAATAAAATACAAAAGAGGGCTGGGAGTGTTGCTCAGTGGTCAAGTACCCTTGAGTTCATTCCTTGGTACCCTACACCAAAAGAATTTTATTGGTTATTTGTTTATTTATTATTTATTTTTGGGGTACGTGGGATTGGGCCCAGGACCTTCTGTATACTAAGCAAGGATTCTACCATTCACTGAGCTACAGTCCCAACCCCAGTTATTTTAATTAATATAATCATTTTATGTAAGCAATCTATTTTTTTCAAAAAAAGAGTATTAAATTTGTAATAATTAAGTGTGCAAAGTCCTTTTGACACTAATTTGTATGATATTCTCTCAAGATAAAAATAAATAGGACCAGAGGCTTAAATATACTATTAAGTAGCTAGTTCATGGTGATAAAACATTCCAGAAGCAGAGCCAGGACTGTCATAGGCTTTCCAATTTTAATAATCTGTAATTCTCAAATACATAGATTGCTCTTCTAAAGCCTAGAATTTGGCTCTAAAGAGTATATTACATTAATATCAGATGAGGTAAATCTCTATTGACAATGGAATTAAAGGGATCCAAAAAGTGGAGGTTTTCATGAGCAATGGGTCTAATTTGGAACAACAGTGATGATGGTGCCACAAAAGAAATCCTAACTCTCAGCTTCTTCATGGAAGGATGTCATGCAGAAAGGCAGAGTGCTTTTCCCCACAAGAAGTATATCTGAAGATTGTGTTCTTTTTTGTCTACCTTCTTTTAAAGGGATGTCTTCTAACTATCATGACTTAGAAGAGAGAATATAGATGATTGAGGAGTTTAAGAAATCATAACCATAAAAAGAATAGCAAGAAGACATAGCTATATTGTAGTAATTCCTGTCCTCAGATATTTGCAAAGCATCTAAAAAGAAACGTTGTATTGGAGCACAACAATGTCCATTTATTTATGTATTGGGTATGGTTACTTTTATATTACATTGCCAGACCTAAGTAGTTGCAAAAGAGACCCTTTACAAAAAAGGTTTTCCAAAAAATAGATTGCAGTATATCAATATCTTAACAAACTACACTTTGTTTCTGGTTTGTGCTCACTTCTAATACAGTTCAGAATGGTCCCTGCACAGTATTTCACTGAAAAATCATTGCAGATTTTATGCATTTTTTTTTTTGCCAAAAAGTGAAGTGCTACTAAATGTTTCACATATGAAACTGTTTTTTTTAATTGTGCAGGTATTACTTGACATTCTTCATTACTAAACTGTCTTGGTGCAAGATTAGAATGCATGGAATACTCATTAACATATGTTAATGCAGTGGTATGGTAGAGACTTTCTCAGAACAAAAGAAAGGTAACATGGCACCATCAAAATCACCATGCACATTCCACAACTCTATTGTAACACTGTTGCAAATCTATAGTATAGAAATATAATGCCCAATTAGAATGTATATTACCTTATATGGGAGACAAAGAGCTAGCAAATAAAGAGGAGCTAACAAGATGTATATAAAGCAACACCTCCTGCTTTTGGGCCTCAGCCTTTGGATACAAATCTGCTGGACCAGTGCCAACACTAATATGCTCTGCTTCCTGTTGAATGCCCTCATTTCTGGTCTCTCTGTGGAAGAATCCTGTAACAGTGGCAATGATAATGCAGTGAAATATAGTAAACTAGTTCTAAGAATCAGGTGAAAAAAGGCATCATCTTTCCAATGTTCTTCTTCAGTTATTGCAGATGTGGGAGTGAGAACATGAAAATTCACACAATGTCTTTTAAAAATCCTTTCTGTTTTTATTTTCATTACATTGAACTATCCAAGTCATATGGCCACATTTAATTCAAAGAAGGGATGTGATATCCTACCAGTTGTGTGGAAAGAAGAGTCTATGTATATTTGTAAACAATCCTTATGAGAGCAACAGTGCCCAAAGAAATAGAAGAAAGTGGAAGATATATTTGAAGTTATAAATGATGAAGTCATTGCCAGACATGGAGTATCATGAAGTATATGATAGCTTTGGACAAAGAGGGATTTAGAGTTCAGGAGAAACAAATATATTGGTTAAAACCACAGTAAGTTAAACAGGAGTGATATATGAGGATATATACATAGTGATATGTGAGGATATATTTATTTTAATGTCATTTTGTGCTCCTCTAGGGACAAATAAATATCACCTATAGTCTTACTTTCATATACTTAATTTTAATGGATACTGATTTTCACACTATTCACACATCCTATTTTTTTCCCAGAAGTAACATGTAATCCTCCTTATATTCCAAATGGTGTTTACTCACCTGAAAGGATTAAGCACAGAACTGAAGATGAAATCAGATATGAATGTAAAAGTGGTTTTTATCCTGCAACCAGGGGAAATACTGCAAAATGTACACGTAGTGGCTGGATACCTCCTCCAAGATGTAGCTGTAAGTTTCATTTATATCTTGACCTATTTTGTAATTCTGAATTGATTTTTTCTCCTAAACACACACACACACACACACACACACAGAGAGAGAGAGAGAGAGAGAGAGAGAGAAAGAGAGAGTGACAAGACCAAATAGTTGTCTGTTTATGTACATGATATGTACATAAAGTAGAGCCTTTAAAAGCATTCTTTACTTTTCTTAGTATGAAAATCACATTTTAGTAAACTAAAAACAGTTTCTTGCAACTGAAAAAATATATGTATGTGTATAAGTGTATTTCTCTAATTAATAAAATTCTTCCAATATGTGAATAAAATATTGGGTGAAAATACTACCTTCTAACCGATAATATGTTAGTTATTTGTNAATAATTATACCTGTCAATTCTCTGCTTTTTGTGCATTTTGAAAAGACATCAGAGTGAACTAATTTATTTTATTGATGTTCCATGAGACAGGATAAGGAGGTGAATAAACACATTTGTTCTGCAACCACCAGGTTTCAAATCTCTTATCGACAAATGGGAAATTTAATTGATTAATCTTAAAATCTCACTTCTTGCAACTCAAAAGACTTAAGCATGTCCAAGGCACAGTTCTTGTTGAATAATACAGGTTTGGACAGATCATGATGTAATTTCTAAAACCCACGGGTTAATATAAAATATCAAAATCTTAAAAAAAAATTATAGGGGAAAAAGTGAATGTTACCTAAAAGGAACAAGACTTAATGCTAAAAAGCACTTTAATTATAACACTGGAAGCTTCATAAAGTTGAGGAAGTATTTGTCAATGATAAGAGATATGGACTGTAGACCAATAAAGTGTACTTAGAAGAAATCATTTTCTCACCTTTGTTTAAAAAAAAGACATTTAGGTTGAGCAAGAATTCAAAATATATAATCCAAAATCCAAATAATATATCCATAATAACACTGAAAATAAATAGCCTTAACTCACTCATTTAAAGACATAGACTAGCAGAATGGATCCAAAAATAAGATCCAACCAAATTCTGTTTGCAAGAGATTCATTTCATAGGTAAAGGCACTTGCAGACTGAAGGCAGAAGGATTGAAAAGAATTTTCTTCATGCAAATGAACTCTGAAAACAAGCTGGAGTAGCCATTCTTCATATCTGACAAAGCAGATTTCAAGCAAGAATTAATCCGAAGAGAAAAAGAGAGCCATTATATCCTAGTAAAGGAAACAACCTAACAAGAAGAAATAATAATAGTTAATATATATGCCCCAAATGTCAACATATTACATTAAAAAATACTTCTTAAGGGGCTGTGTCTGTGGCTCAGCAGTAGTGCACTTGCCTGGCATGTGTGAGGTACTGGATTCGATTCTCAACACCTCATATAAATAAATAAAATAAAGGTCTATTAAGAACTAAAAAATAATAAAAAAATACTTCCTGACATTAAATCCCAGATATATCCCAATACAGTAATACTGGAAGATTTCAATACATCCTTATCACTAATAGACAGGTCATCAAAACATAAAATAAATAATGATATATCCAAACTGTATGTATTCAAACTCAATTTATTCTTTTTCCCAGCAGTTCATGGAACCTTCTCCAAAACAGACCGTGTTCCATGTCAAAATGTACGTCTAAGCAAATACACAAAGAAAATTGATATAATCCCATGCATCCTATTAGAACATACTAAAATGAAACTAGAAATCAAAAGCAAGAAAAATAGCAGAAATCACATAAACATGTGGAGTTTAAACAATATCCTTTTAAGAAGGATGGATCAAAGAATAATTGAGGGAAGAAATAAAAAATATTTAGAAACAAATGAAACCAAAGATATATTAAATCTCTGAGATAGTATGAAAGCAGTACTAAGAGTAAAATTTATTTCACTGAGTATGTACATTAAAAATATAGAGAGAGACCAAATAAATAAGCTTATGTTACACTTCAAGATCTTAATTACAAAATCAGTAGAAGGTCAGAGCCAAAATTAGAAGAAAACATAGGATCAACATTCCATCATATCGGTGCAGGCACTGACTTTCTGAATGAGACACCTAAAGCTCACAAAATAAAGCTAAGAATCAGTAAGTGGGATGCCATTAAATTAAAAAAAGATCCTGTCCAGCAAAGAAAATGATGAAGAGAGTTGAAGAGAAAGCCTCTGGAATGGGAGAAAATATTTGTCAGTTACTCCTCTGACAAGGGAATAATATCCAGAATATATAAAGAACTAAAAAAAACCTCAAATCCAAAAGCAAACAAACTCAAACAAGCAAACAAATAGAAATAGGCCAATCGATAAATGGCCAAAAGAACTAAACAGAAACTTCTTAAAAGAAGAAACCCATCATGCTAAGCGAAATAAGCCAATCCCCCAAAACAGGTGCTGAATGTGTTCTCTGATAAGTGCATGCTAATCCATAATGGGGTGGTGGATGGGGTGAGTGGAGGAACTTTGGAATGGGCAAAGGGAAGGGGGGAGGGGATATGGGGGTAGAAAAGATAGATACATATATGAATGGTGTGACTTTACGTCATGTACAATCAGAGAAGTGAAAAATTCTGCTCCGTTTATGTACAATGAATCAAAAAGCTTTCTGCTGTCATGTATAACAACTAATAAAAATGAATAACAAAAAAGAAACACAAATGGTCAACAAATATATGGAAAAATGTTCAGCATCTCTAGCAATTAGGGAAATGCAAATCAAAACTACACCAAGAGATATGGACTGTAGACCAAGAAAGTACACTTGAAAGGAATCAATAATTATTAATATCATGAATAATAATAAATGCTGGTAAGGATTTTGAGCAAAAGGTGCACTTCTGCATTATTGATTGGACTGCAAATTAGATCAATCACTCTGGAAACCATGGGGAGATTCCTCAAAAACAAAACAAAACAAAACAAAAACTAGGATTTAAACTGCCATATGACCCAGCTATCCCACTCTCAATGTTTTTCCAAAAGGCCTAAAAATCAGCATCCAATTGTGATTCAGCCACTTCAGTATTTACAGCAGCATAATTCCCAAATTATGGATTCTACCCAGAAGCCCATCAATAAGGATTAGAAATGTATTAGTAAAATGTGGTACATACATACAAAAGAGTTAACTCAGCCATAAGAGTGAAATAATGACATTTGCTGATGAATGTATGGAAATGAAGAAAAATCATGCTAAATGAAATAAACCAGACTTAGAAACTCACAGGTTGAAAGTTTTCTCTCATATGAGGAAGTTTTAGTAAATTTAGGGAAAGAAGGCAGTGGGAGTGGGGATCAGATATCATAAAGATATAGGGAAGATCAGTGGTAGTAGCTATTGGAGAATGAGAGGGAAGAAGGAAGAGAAAGAGGAAGATAAATGGCATGAATTTAACCAAATCATGTCGTATTCATATATAAACATCCCAAAGGAAATTTCCCTTTTGCATGTGTAATAGAATGAAATTTTAGTAGAGAAGAGGAGGGAACATGAGGGAGAAGAAGGGAGGAAAAGGTTGGATGGGGCTTGAAATAAAATTTCTTGCATATTTGATTGTATCAAAATGAACCCAATATTTATGATGTTCTAATACAAAAGATGAGCAAAAATTCAAAGTGTATAATGCGAATTACCATTTTTAAGAGTAGAAACTTTTTGAAAATGGTCTGCAATCAAACATAAAGGAAAGTGGAAAAATTAATTGAAGTTGTAGTATATTTATTGTATGTGTGTATACATGAAGGCGATGAGGGGATTCTTTATAACATATCATGCAAGATTTCTTGAAATAGAATCATATTACATGGAAAAAATTAATAGTATTTGTATAGTAAAAGGACTAGGTTTTCTCTAAACAATCTCATGAAAGAGTACTTTTTCAAGAAAATAAAAATAAACCTGACAAAATAAATAACAGCACTTAAATTTGTGTTAAATTACTTAATATATAAGAATAAGTCAATAAGATATAATCATATTATACCTCATTGAAAAACATTTTAGCACATTAAAAATATCTCATTTCCCAACTGAAACTAGAATAAAACTATTGTTTATTATAACCTTATCTATTTTGATACTAACAAATTTTTCTAGTTGATTTCTCTGGTGACTGAAAAGATATCATTTGACTTCACTAACAAAGACCTCACAGAGCATAATCATCTGATTTCTGTGACTTATCTTTTCTTGAAAACCTTGTAATTATGTTAATAATAAGACATAATTCATTACTTAAATGGTTTATTTCTGATATGTTGCTCAATAAAATAAAATATTATTCATCTTATTTTTTTATCACAAGTGAAACCTTGTGATTTTCCAGAGATAAAACATGGACATCTATACTATGAAGAAAGATATAGACCATACTTTCCAGTACCTATAGGACAACGATATACCTATGAATGTGATAACAATTTTGTGTCTCCTTCAAAATCATACTGGGGTTACATTTATTGCACAAAAGAAGGGTGGCTGCCAGAAGTACCATGCATCAGTAAGTAAATGTCTTTACAATGATACATGTATCTTTCAAAGAGGAAAGAAAGAAGCACATAAGTATTTACAGTTAAGTCTTGCATGACAAATTAGGGCCAAGGGAAGAATTGTGTGTGCAAAAAGACCCAATTAGTTTTTGTCTTTTATAAGAAGCTCTTCATAAAAATCACATGAAAACCAAAGTTACAAGAAAACCTGTATCATTTATACATGTTTTAGCTACAAAATTAAAGATGAATTCAATGTTATTGATTTTTTTTTTTTTAACAAACATTTGATATAGTAGTTTTGGGTTTTTCTTAATTGCACATTTTTCAGATGCTTATGCATTTTCTAAATATTATAAAGGTAATTTTTAATCCAATATTTTGTTCAAATTAATGTTTTCACTTTTTATCACTTTATGCTCCTTAGGACAATGCATTTTCAATTATGTGGAATATGGATATTACTCACGTGAAACAAGACATTTACTGCATGAGTCTGTTAAAGTTGATTGTTATCCTGGCTATAGTCTTTCAAATGGTCAAAACACAGTTACATGTACGGAGAATGGCTGGTCCCCTCCTCTCAAATGCATTCGGATTAGTAAGTAAAATGCTCTGATATCTATACTCGTGATTTTTTAAAGGCCCATCTACATTAAACTGGGGCAAAATATTTATAAAAATTTGTTTCCATGTTTCATGTAAAAGTGGAAATCAAAATTTATTGATAAGTATGTGGCAAAATAAGTTCACCTTAGTAAACAGTATTCAAGAATATAGTAAAGAATTTGAATACAGGGGCTGGGGCTGTAGCTCAGTAGTGGAGCACCTGCCTTGCATGTGTGAAGCCCTGTGTTTGATCCTAAGCACCATATAAAGAATAATAAATAAAGGTATTGTGTCCATATACAACTAGAAAATATATTTAAAAAAGAATTTGAATACAATATTTTTTGTTTAATTAAGTCATATGCATATACTTTGAAATTAATCATTTGACTCAAAATTATTAAAAAATTATGTTATAGATAAAAAATGAATACAATGAGAGTAAAAGATGTCAGTCAAGAAGTGATGGGGTATTTTTGCAGTATTGCCCTTTGTCTCTGAGTATTTCTGGGACATGTTGCAGAAATGGGTATTTTGTTTTAGGTTTTCTGTAGTGCTTGTACTAATATACATTCTGGTCAATGCTAAATTCTTGCTCTACGTTCTTGATAATGATTAAGTGTTGTTGTATTTTAATATTTACTAGATAAATGGCAATAAAGTGGTAAAACACTGAAGTGTTGATATGTGCTTCTTTTATTAATAATTGGATTTAGCATACTTTGTTATGTGCTAATGGGCAGTTCATGTAATCTGTAAGATGCGGCTTGATGTTTTTTTTTAGATTATCTTTTTGGAAGCTTTGATGTTGGATTCTTAGTAATTCTAAATATCATTTTTTTCAATTATATGTATTACATATGTGTTCTTAATTTATGTGGCTTTTATTTTTTCTTTTATGTTTACTATGAATAATATTGTTCCTTTCACTACAAAATTAACTGTATTTTATTGCTTATGTTTTTGGGTTTTTAATAGTAATACTTCAGAATGTAGACATACTTTTTATTATAAAACTTATATCTTGTCTTCATATTATTAATTCATTTGCAGGTGATTTTTATGCATGATAATGACATTATTTCCTTTTAAAAACAGTATGGGAAAATTCAATATTTCCCCAGTAATCCAATATTGTACCTTTTCATATATCATAAAAATGGATACTGACAATACTGTGCATTTTATTTTGCAACATTAGCAAATAGTGTTTTAGTAATCTTCTACCTTAATCACTATAGATTCATAATAAGTATCGCTATCTAATCATGACTTTTCACCCCAATCTTCTTTGTATCAGTTTCTTTGGGAGGTGACACTTTGATCTTCTCTAAACTTTTAAATTTATACCACATACTTTTAATTACCCTGTTTAGATTTTGTTTGCAGTTCTCTTGGGTCTGCAGAATAATTTACAAATAATTCACAGCTTAATGATATTGACCTTTCCCTTTTAGAAATGAAGTATGTTTCTACGTATATATTTCTACATATATATTCTGTATTTCATATCTAGGTCTTTTGAAACACATTTTTGCTAATGAGAGGCTTTGAGTTTTTCTGACTTTATTCTTTGTAGGTAACAGGATTATCCATTACTTGTTTAAGCTCTAAGAATGTTCTTTTATCTTTGGAAATTTTAAATTTTACAAGGTTTATTTTATTAATTTCCTTAAAATTTGTATTGAGCTTTTATTTGATGGTTTTTAACTTTCTCTTCAGAACCAGTTTTTGCTTATATTCTTATTTTTCCTGTATTTTTTTCTATCCAAAGTGTTTGTTATTTGGGTTAATCTGCTTTGTACATATAACTTTTATTTCTGTCTTTTCACTTTTTATGTTCTATGTAGACAGATTGCTTTGACTTTTTTCTTTCAGTAACTTAATTATATTTAAAAATGTTTAAAAACTGCATATTTAATTTCTAAGGGCTGATTTTAAAAATTATATTAGTATGTATTTATAATATAGACTAAAGGGCGTTGTTGTGACATATTCATACCTGCACATGATAGTTTAATCAGTTTCATTCCCCACTACCTCCTCTGGCCCTTCTTTCTCCCTTGCCTGGTCACTTTCTCACTTTTCAATTTCTAAGGGTTCACTTTTAAAAAAGATAAACTTTATTTAGGTATGAAGTATATACAAAGAAATTCACATGCTTTTAGTGTGAAGGTGAAAGACTTTGATAAATTATATAAGTATAAACATAATGAAGTTTGAGATAGTTTTAAAATTATGAGAAAGTTCTCTGGTTCTTTATCCACTGAGTCTACCCTCAATTCCATCAACATAGGTAATCAATGTTATTTCTGTCACTACAGATTAGTTTGCCTTTTGACAACTTTGTTATCAATAGATTTACACAGCATATTCATTTATATTTGGCTTTATTTTCAGCAAAATATAATTTTTTTCTGTTGTTTCTTGCATTAACAACTATTTTTTTTCATTATGAAGTCACATAACATTATACAAATCGATGAGTATTTGGTTTTCTATTCCACTACTAATGAACATTTGGGTTATTTTCATGTTTTGGTAATTATGATTGCACTCTTTATGAACATTTGAACAAATGTTTGAACAAAGTCTTTGTATAGACATATTTTTACTCTTTATCTAGGATAGATTTCTAAAAGTGAAATTGCTGAGTCATATGATATGTACATGACTAAATCTATAAGAATCTGCCATATTGATTTTCAGGATTATTGGAATATTTTATACATTCGATTGGCCACATATAAGAGTTCCAATTGACTTGCATCTTCGCTGACAAATAGGATGGCTAGTTTTAAAATTTTAGCCACATTAGCATATATGTAGTGGTATGTCATTGTGCTCTCATTTTATTTTCCTGGTTGACTATGGTGAGTTCTATTATATCTGCTTAGACATTATATCTGCTGGGACATTGTTACACTTTTTTGTTTTTGTAAATTTCAATGTTTTTCCCATTTAAATTGTGTAGATTATCTTATCATTCCATTGTGATAGTCCTTCATATAGTTAAGATGCAATTCCATTATCAGATATATGTTTATACATATTTTCTCACATTTTGTGATTTTCTTCTGAGGTTCTAAGAGATTGTTTCCAGTAATATATATTCTACCTTTTGATGAAATCCAAATTAATAATTTCTGTGAGTGATTTTTTGATCTATATAGATCATTTTTGCCAATGCTAAATTTGCTCAAAAATTGCCATATTTTTCCAGTAATATTTCTATGTCTCATATTCATATGTTTATTGACATATTGTTATGATTTTTATGAAATGGAATTTATTTTATATGGATTTCATTCTTAAAAAAATAAAAATTTTAGAACTTGTGTTTTAATTGAATATGCATTTATTTACTGGTACCAAAGATACCCATATATCCCAAATATCCATTTTCCCCTTCTTATAACAGAATCTGCATACATTGTCTGGGCACATGAACATCTAGAATAAAGGCTCCTTCCAATTTAGGTATATCTACATAAATAAGTTTTGAACAATACAATATAAGGGAGAGTGGTATTTGTGTTTTTTGATCAATGAGAGACTTGCACATTTGTCAAGAAATTGTTAAATGTAGGTTTTTGAAAATACATATTTTTGATTTGTATTTGGACATAATACCTTTATTTTATGTATTTATACGTGATGCTGAGTATGGAACCCAGGGCCTTGATCATGCTAGGCAAGCGCTCTACTGCTGAACCACAACCCCAGCCCAGTTTTTGTGTTTTTTAGAGGCTTTTTATTCCTTTATTTTTTAATTGATGTATGTATTTATTTCTTATATTAATATACTCTGTCTTGTTTACTGATGTATGAGTCCTCCACCTTTGTTCTTAAGTGTAGTAGAAATAATAATGGCCTCCTAAAAGATGTCTATGTTATCATTTTTGGAATCTGAAATGCGTTACTTTAAATGATAAAATGGACTTTAGAGATGTTACTTTGACCTTGAAATATGGAGAGTATTCTGGATCATCTGGGTGAAATCAAGATAATGTGTGGAAAGAAAGAGAGAAGGAGGGAGAGAAAGAGAAGGAGTTATATTACTGTGGTAAAGGGTCAGATAGAAGTTCAATTGTTTCTGAGTTTGAAAATGAAGGAAGGGGACATAAGCCAAACAAAGGGGAAAGCCTCTGGAAATGGAAATGACAAGAAAATTGATTCTTCCCTCAATCTTCCAGAAAAGGATGTACCTCTTACAACATCTCAATTTTACCTCAGTTATACATGACATATTTTTGATATTTGGAATTTTAAGATAAAAACTTAGTGTTGTTTGAATTTATAAGATAATGAAGTCTTTTTACAGAAGCAATAAAATACAAATACATTATTTTTAAAAATAATTTGCCTTGTCTAGCTGTTTTCCATTTTATTTTACTTTTGATATCACCTTGTTGATTTCTATAAAAATTCTGCTGGGGTTTGATTGAGAGTGAGTGTAATATGTATATAATTGGGAGATTCATATTATAAAAATATTAATTCTTCCCTTTCATGAACATGGTAGGTCTATTTATTTAGGTCTTCTTTAATCTGTTTAGTAATCTTTTTAACTTTTAAAATGTGGGTTATGTACATATATTGTTAAATCTTTTCTTAGGTAGCAGGAGATTTTTAAAATAATATTACATATTATATTTATTTTTCCATTTTTATTAAATCACATAGGATTCTAATGTTTTTCTTGTATATTAGGATCTTATTAAATTTACCATTGGTTTTGCAGTATATATCCCTCTGATTACATTCTTAAAGCTTGTTTGTGTAACTAATTATACTATAAATCTATATATTCTTAGATAATTTAGATATGCTTATAAAGGGTGTCTCCAGGGTAGTTTTGAACATTAAATAGAAAATTATTAATCACTACATGCTGTATCTCATGCTTATCTTGGTCAAGGTTTAACACTGGAATTCCTAACATCTTTGGAGATAACCACAGAAGGTATTATTCCTCTATCAAAAGAATCCTGTCCTGACAGTTTATCTTCCCATTTATTGGTCAACTTTTTTTAGTTAAAAGTATCTCATTGTCATTCTTTTTCATGAATTTTTAATAATATGTATCGAATTGAAAAAGCAAAAAAGAAGACCTACTGGTATGTAGGCATTGCTTTCCAGAAACATTAGAGTGTTAATAAATATTTCAGCATAAATTTATCTATAAAGTGTGTTACTACCCCTGATTGTCTACTCCATGAATACAATATGAATATGTACTTTTACGTTGTGTTTTTTCATTTGGAATGCCTCCCAAAGGCATGTGTGATAAATGCTTGATCCCCAGCTGATAGCACTATTAGGAGATGGTAGAAATTTCAGGAGGTGGGGCTTGGTTGGAAGAAGTTTACTGGCAGACGTGTCTTTGAAGAGTTTATTTTGTCTCCAGCCTCTGTCTCTGTCTCTGTCTCCATCTCCCCTCCCACTTTCTCTGTTTCATTCCAGGCCCATAGCAATGGAGGCAGCCACCATGGACTAAAACCTTGTAACTTTGGGCTAAAATAAATCTTTCCCATTTATGTCTTTTTTTTTTGGGGGGGGGGAGCGGAGTGAGTATTTTGTCATGAGCGAAAGCTGACATATTTTGTAACTAAATTATAGGCTTTCCATATATTTTTATAAAGCTGGTATTTACCTGACTTATACATTAATTTGAATATTCCAAAGGCAGTTACCCTTAGCAAGCACTAAGCTTGTTAATAGTTGGTATGGAAGGCATAGTGAACTCTTATTCTGAATTGGATCCAGTTTATGAAGCATTCTTTACTTTGAATATTGACAGTCATCCACAAAACAAAGAATTCTCCATCCACAAAGATATCATCTACATGGAAAAATATACCCTGTTCATGGATAGGCAGAACTAACATCATCAAAATGGCGATATTACCAAAAGTTCTCTATAGGTTTAATGCAATGCCAATCAAAATCCCAACGGCATTTCTTGTAGAAATAGAGAAAGCAATCATGAAATTCATATGGAAAAATAAAACACCCAGAATAGCAAAAATAACTCTAAGCAGGAAGTGTGAATCAGGCGGTATAGTGATACCANTGAATCCACCCAAAGTGGAAAATGCTAATATAATATCAAACCAGATGCTTAAGTATCCGTCTGGTGAGAGAGTACGTTATGAATGTATCAAACCTTTTGAAATATTTGGCGAAGTAGAAGTGATGTGTCTAAATGGAACTTGGACAGAGCCACCTCAGTGCAAAGGTAGAAGATCATATTTCCTAACTTTTCTTTGCTTGAGGACATAATGTGAGTAAAATATGTTGATAAAAATAAAGTCAAGTCATTCTTATGGATTATATTTTTCAAATGCAAATAATATGATATTGCTAAAGATTTATTTTCTGGCAAAATGAACTAAGAAATATGGTGTATTTTTTTCAAGACACATTTAACCAGATTAATAGAACAGTTACAATCTGAGAAAATTCCTCATCTTAAAAGTTAAGACACTCAGTACATTTTGACAACTCCAAGAGATATCTACTTTGAGAAACAGAAAATAGGTCATTGAAGACTGATCATAGAATATAAATATACATTTGGGCATCTTCTGTATATAGAGTATATTTGAAAATATGTGACTGAGGCCAGCCAGGGAATCACTATATTTATAAAAATAAGTTTGGATATTAGGTCACCAGCATTCTAATATTTAGAATTCAGGAAATGAATAATAGAGATATTATATCATCCATTTCTATTTTTAAAAATTAATTTTTCCTCATTTATTTTCTCTCACTTTACTTTGATTCTACCTTTGGCTAATGATGAAGTCAGTTTTATGTAAACCACAGAATTAGGTCTCCTTTACGTATCTATCTTGCCCTACTTGCTCTTTCCTCTAGTATATTTAGATCATTTATATTTAAAATAAATATTGGGCTTTTTGTTTCTTGTTTTATTTGTTTATTTTCTCTATTTCTCATTCTTGTTTCTGATCTCTTCCATTCTTTTCAGGGAACAGTTTAAAAGAATTTCATTTTGATTTATCTTCCTGGTTTTGAGTGTATCTCTATGATAGCTTCCCTCACTACCTTTCTTTTTAAAATTGTTGCTTTAGGAATTACAATATATACATAGTATATTTGCAACTTACCACTCTACTAGTAATGGCATTTTATTTTTGATCAAAACATGAGAACCTTGCTTCCATTTAAATCCACTTACCCTTTAGTGTTTCCTGTTCATACAGTGAACATTGTTACCAAATGATATAATTTTCTTTCAAACATCAAACATAAATAAACATAAATGAACAAACTGAGGAGGAAAAAGTCTATTATATTATATTTTCTTCCTTTTAGTAATTACAGGAGAGAGAAAATGACACTGTAATTGATAAAAGGACTAATATATAATATAATAGACTTTTTCCTACTTGGTTTATTTGTTTGATAACTCAATTATTCTTTCTTCCTTCTTTCTCCAACATTTTCTTTTCCTCTAAAGGTCTCTGAAGTTTGATTGATTCATTGATTTATTTTTTCAGTCTATTTTCACACTGGGTAATTTATGTTGTTATATCTTGAAGTGCATGGATTTGTCCTTCTGTCATCCTCAAACTGTTCAGTCTGTACAGTGAGACATTTTGTTTTGTTTTTAATTTGTTATATTTATCTGTTCTAAACCCTACTGAGCTTTTAAGAAACATTGACTATCAATATCTTTATCACATCAGTATTCTCTTTTATTATCTTTTTGTTTTTAAATGTTTCTGATCCTTAATATGATGAGTAATTTTTAATTTTACACTTGATATTTTAGGTATTACATTTAAGACCCCCCCCCCATTTTATTTAAATTTCCTGTTCAGTGGTTCTCCATTACAGCCATGCTGGATTTAAGTCCAGGTTTCACATTCGGCCTCTACAGGCATACAGAATCTCTTCTGTCACCCCTATATGTGGGTGGTCTCTGGTCATCAGTGACCCTCCTCCACCTATTGACAATGGAGACCTCACTTCATTCCCATTACCAGTATATCCTACGGGCTCATCAGTTGAATATCAGTGCCAATCCTTATATCAACTTGAGGGTAGCAAGACAGTAATATGTAGAAATGGAAAGTGGTCAAACCCGCCAAAATGTTTACGTAAGTACTTCAGTAATCTCATGGGACCTAGGAAAATCAGCACCTTGAGTATGATACTTTTCTGTGTAAAATAGCAATAATTCCCATATTAAAAAAGAAATATTCTGTGGAATGCTTCTCTACCAAATATTCATATGTGAGGAAATAAAGATTAATAAGTTATTTTTTTATTTTAAAATAATTAATAAATACAATTATATATATATAAGTTTTTTATTAGCATGTAATAGTTGCTCTTATTAATGGGGGTCAGTGTGATTTTCCATATATGCATACACTCAGCATGATCATATCCAATCTCTATTTACCCACCCTACCATAACTTCTCAACCTCTATTGGTCACTATTCTACATTCAGGTCACCCTTTTTAATATTCCACATATAAGAGAGAATGTATGGGACTTATCTTTCTGTGTCTGGCCTATTTTGCTTAACATAATGGCCTCCAGTTCTATCCATTTTGCTGTAAATGACAAGAGCCAATACTTCTTTGTGGCTGAATAATATTCCCTTGTGTAAATATACTACATTGTCTTTATCTCCTCATCTATTGATAAACACATGTTCTCATTCAATATCTTAGCTACTGTAAATAACACTGCATGGGCATGCAGATATCCCTTTGGTATGCTGATTTCTTTTCCTGTGGATATGTACCCAGAAGCAGGATAACTGGGTCATAGGGCAGATCTAATTTAAGTTTTTTGAGAAAACTTCTGCTCTCCATAATGATCGTACCAATTTAAATTCCCAACAAGAGAGTGTAAGTGTTCTTTTTCTCTCACATCCTCACTAACATTTATTAATTTTAGGATTTATTGTTAATAATAGACCTTCTAACTGGGGCAATATGGTATCTCATTATAGTTTTCATCTTCATTTCCCTGATGGCTAATGATATTGACTAGGGTTTTTTTAATGTATTTTTGACTGTTTGTACTTCTTTGAAATATGTCTATTCACAAATCATTTGCCCAATGTTTAATTGGATTACTTGTTTTTAGTTTTTTTGAGGTCATTATACATTCTAGGTATTAACCCTTTGTGAGACGCATAGCTGGCAAGTCTTTTTCCCATTCTCATCTCATTCTATTGACTGTTTCTTTAGCTGTGCAGAATGTTTTCAATTTAATATATCAACTTTGTCAATTTTTGCTTTTGTGGTTCTATCCAGAAAATTGTTGCTTGAACCAGTTTCTTATTTCTCCATATTTTCTTCTAGTAGTTTTAGAGTTTTCAGGTTTTACATTTAACCCTGTGTATATTTTGAATTTAATTTTGTACATGGAAAGAGGAATCAAGATTCAGTCATCTGTGTGTGGATATCCATTTTTAGCATCATTCATTGAAGAGGCGGTCCTTTATCCAATGTTTTCTTTTTTGGAAAATTTTTTGGAAACTTTGTTAAGAATCAGCATATATAGATACATGGATATATCTATATCTATCTCTATCTATCTATCTATAAATACACATATATATTTATACACAGGGGGGGAGTGTGTCTCTATTCTGTACCATTGGTCATCGTATCTGTTCTTATGCAAATACTATGCTCTTTTGGTTGCTATGGTACTGTAGTATGTCTTGAAATAAGTTACTGTGATGTTTACAGCCTTTGTGTATTTATTTTTTTCTCAAGATTTCATTAGCTCTTCAGGGTCTTTTGTGCTTCCATACAAATTTTAGAATTTTCTTCACTAGTTCTGTGAGAAATATTATTCATATTTTAATGGGAATGGCTTTTAATCTGTAAATTGCTTAAGGTATTATTACTGAAGGAGTATGCTTAAGGTATTATTATCAACACTAATTCTTCCAATCGATTAGCATGGGAAGTTTCTTATTTATTTTGTATCTTCTTCAATTTCTTTAATCAGTGTGTGGTAGATGTCTTTTGTTCTTTGCTGTTTTGTTTATTGTTGTAAAGATTAGTGAATGAGATTGTTTTTATTCTTTGGTTCTCAGCACATCATTTTTGATGTATAAAAATCTCAATGATTTTTGTATATTGATTTTGTATCTTGCTACCTTAATGACTTTATCCATTCTAATAGTCTTTTGGTGGAGTCTTTGGGGGTTTTTATATATTTAAACATATCATCTGCAGACACAAATAATTTGACTTCTCTCCTTTCAATTTGTATGCCCTTTATTTCTCTTATTTCACTGTTCTGACTAAAATTTCTGGTACTATACTGATTAAGATCAGGGAGAATAAATACCCTTGTTTCTGATCTTAGGGGAAATGTTTTTGACTTTTCTCATTTCAGTATATTGCCTATGGCTATGTCTTGTATGGCCTTTATTATGCTGAGGTATGATCTTCCCAAACCTTATTTGCTCAGGACTTTTATCAGGAAGTGTTACTGAAATTTTTCAAATGCATTTTCTTTTTTTTTTTTTTTAAATGCATTTTCTATATCTATTAATCACATGATTTTTATCCTTCATTCTGTTAATGGTATGTATTATGTTTATTGATCTGAATATGTTGAACCATCCTTGTATCTCTGGGATGGAACCAATTTGATTATGGTGAATAATCTTTATGATTCTATGTTGAATCACATTCAGATTTGCTCATATTTTATTGAGAAATTTTACATCTATGTCCATCAGGGTTATTAGTCTACAGTTTCTTTTTTCTTGTGTTCTTGTTGCTATGGTACCAGGGTAATGCTAGCCTCAGAGAATGGGCTGGGAATGATTCTCTCTCTTTCAAATCTTTGCAACAAATTTAAAAGAAATGGAATTAGTTTTTCTTTAAAGATTTCAAAAAATTAATCAGTAAAAGCATCTAGTCATGGGCTTTCCTCAACTTTTTATTACTGATTCAATCTCATTACTCATTATTGATCTCTTCTGGTTTATATGTTTTCTTGGTTTAATTTTGGCAGAACCTATGTGTCTAAAAATTTATAAATTCCTTCTAGGTTCTCTAATTTGTTGGCATACATTTTCTCACAATAATCTCTAATGACTCTTTGTATTTCTGAGTTATTTGTTGTAATGTCTTTTTTGTTTCATTTTTTGTTTTGAGTCGTCTCTTTTTCTTGGTTAGTCATATTAAAGGTATGTTCATTGTTCTTATCTTTTCTGATAACCAATTGTTGTTTCATTAGTCTTTTCTACTGCTTATGTATGTGACACCCTCTCCATCTTATCCTTTTTATAACTGAAAATTTATAGCATTTTACCAATATTTCTTTTCTTTTCTTTCTTTCTTTCTTTTTTTTTTTTTTTTTTT